>NW_020954723.1:21544362-21545012 GCF_900497805.2 Vombatus ursinus
GGTCTTCCTCTAGGGTTTTTTTTTTTTTTTTTTTTTTTACATTTTATAGGTACCATGGAAGGACTCAGGTTGTCCATGTATTATATTTTAGATGTGTGACCAGCCCACTTCTTTTTTTTGGAGAAGCATTTCTTTATGTTACTTCTTATGTGGAAATCATCATCAGTAATATGTAACAGCCTATCCATATCCACCATGTGTGTGGCTCTCCATTAACCCTTCATGATGTTCACAATTTTGATTATTCAAAGTCCATGGTATTCTAGGATTTGTAGCCATAAAAGGTTATCAGGAGAATCTTTTTTTGGTCCAGACCTATGATTTCATTCATGTAGGGAGATCTACCTTTAATTAATGCTAACTGCAACTTATGATCTTAGAGAACAATCTGAATGACTTGTCCAGGCTCACTTAGTCAGGAAGTATTGGAGGTGGGATATGAACCTAAGTCACCCTGACTCCAGAGTCAATTCTCGATACACTCCACCATGCTACCAATCTACCAGGAGAATACAAATGTTTAAGTGACGGTGTTTTGACTCAGAGAATACCTTGAGATAATTGAAAATGGGTAAAGTTTGTCATATACAATCTAGCCCACTTCTTTCTGTTTTAATCTTGGGACTAACTCATTATCAATCTACAGTGAC
>NW_020954723.1:21545037-21552703 GCF_900497805.2 Vombatus ursinus
TCTATCTATCTATCTATCTATCTATCTATCTATCTATCTATCTATCTATCTATAAATATAACTATAGATAGATAGAAATAGATACACATATGCATACATATATACTGATTCAATTGGCTGACCATTCAACAGCTATGATCATGAAAGTTGTGGTTGGGGCAATAGACAATAGACACTTAGTTATCACTTGACTTTTCCTGTGTGGATTGTTAGGCAATTCTTTTTTGAATGTCCATAGATCTCACTGAAGAGGTCCTGTGGTATTCCAGGACTTGATGTAATAAGGAGAGTGTCATTTACAAATAGGAGTGTCTAGAGGGCCTCCCCTCTCTTTTTCCATTCATACTCTTTGCTAGATATCTTTGGTAACCCTATATTCCTCTCTTTTATGCCTCATTGAATATTGATGTATAGAATAAACCTTCTCATCCTTCCCAGCTCATGGTACCTGGTCTTCCATTTTAGCCCCTTGGAGTTCCTTGAATGTTTTAGAAAGTAGTCCTGAGTAATTTGAATTAACTCACCCAGCTGGCCCTGGAATGGCTCATGAGTGTGAGAGACAATTGGGAGGAGAAGTCGGGAATCTACCTTGTTTCTCTTGTGGCTTAGGAGGAAGCTTCTTGAAGGAGGAAGGGGGAAAGCACACCATTTGGGTACTGGGTAAGAGAGGACAACAAACTATGCAAGTCAACCAACCCAACTTGGTACTTGGGATGGAGATCTGCTTGGAATATATGAAAGGGCAGTGTATTCCTGCTCACTGAAAAACTTTCTTTGAGGCCTGAGTTCAGAAGAAACTCTAGTGTGAGGGAGAAGTCCAAGGGTAGGGTCCCTTGTTTGGCACTGCAGGAGAGTAGGATTCAGGGAGCAAAGTATCTCCAGCCAGGAAAAGGGAGCTTTGGACCATACCTAGCAACTACAGGATAGACTTCTAAGGGAAGACTTTACTTGAGGAACTTCAATACTGGGATACTTCGAGCTGAGAGCTGCAGAAGATGCTACTGGGCACTATTTACTGGAAGACAGAAGGCAGAGTAAAGAGTTACATTCTGCGCAATAGCCAGAGTTTGTAGGCAACTGCCATTATTTTACATGAGCTCTGTTTTGTGAACCTTATTTGTTTTCTTTACTCTGGGTTAATGAGACTGCCTGATATCCACCTCCTCTGTTATCTAGACTGAAACACTTTAAGTCTGTGAAGGGCCAGTATTCTTTTCACCTAGATATCTTTTCCAGTAATGGTCACTAGATCATCTAGTAGGCAGAACTCCACTCAATAAACATGAATATGTGTGTGTGTAAGAGAGACAATGACAGAGAGACACAGAAAGATCCACAGAGAGACAGAGAGGTACAGGGAGACAGCAGAGAGAGAGAGAGAAAGAAAGAGAGAGAGAGAGACAGAGAGACAGAGAGAGAGAGAAGCTAATGAGGACTACAAAGCATATAGACTATCTAGTGAAATTCCTAATTCATTTCATTTATTAAGTATATGATCCAGGTACTGTATTGGGTGGTGGGGATATGAAGACAAACAAAGTCATTTTGGCTAGTTGGCACAGTGGATAGAGTGTTGGGCCTGGAATTGGGAAGAACAGAGTTCAAATCCAGTTTCAGATATTTACTAGCTGTGTAACCCTGGGCAAGTTACTTAACCTCTGACTGCCTCAGTTTCTTCAATCAAAATAGGGATAATTAACAGCATTTATGTCCCAGACTTGTTATGAGGATTAAATGAGATAATTTTTTATTAATTTATTTTAAACTTAAATATACAATAAGAAAAGAAAAAATGTTACAGACTTAAATACTAAAACTTAAATGAGATAAAACTTAATCTAGCATAATGCCTGGAACATAGTAGGTGCTATATAGATGACTATCCTCTCTTACCTCCTCCATTCTAAAAATATAAGGCACATAATTATTTCTGAATAGAAGATGGCAGTAGACAGCTCTCCAGGACCTGGTTGTGCCTATTTGCTGATTGATAGATTGGTTAATTGACTTTGACTACCACTGTGGGAATGGGCAGAGAAAGAGTTGTCAGCACAATCAGTTCATACTCATACTTAGTTGTTCTCCTAAACATCAGTTCAATTCAATTCAACAAACATTTATTAAGAACATACTTCATATAAGGCACTGTATTAGGCACTAAAGATACCAAGGCAAGAACAAAAAACAACAACAACAACAACAACAAAAACCCAATAGTCCCTGATCTCAAGTAGCTGATATTATACATTTTCCTCAGGAGACATCCTGGCTACACTTGGTTCCCAATGAACTGTCCTAGAACTCTTGAAAAAAAGGACAGTGAACAGGATATCAGTCATGAATAGCATGAAGAAATCACAGTGCAAATAATCTATCATAATTATCCTCATAATATACAGTCCTATATGTCCCATAGAACTCAGTATAAACATAACAGATGCTAGACAGGATGAAAATCATGGATGGATTGAATCTGGCACAATTGGTGGAGGAAGCAGCTACATTGATGGGATCAGGGATCCACCAAAGTCCTTTCCTTTCCTTCTCATTCTCCTCCTCCTCTCTTCTCTTCTCCTCTCTTTCCTGTCCTCTTCTTTCTTTTCCTTCCTCAGTCTTTGAGACTGAGTCTTTCTATCTTGTCTAGGCTGGAAGCTGGGTTGGTTTATGCCTCCTCAGGTAGCCTACTTCCCTTACTCCTTCCCCCCAACCAGGGGTTTCCTTGTATTAGTGCTAGACTTAGTGCGGACACCCAGTTGACTTAGTCCACTGAAGCTCAGAACTCCTAAATTCAAGTGATCCACTATCCTCGGCCTCCTCAGTAGTAGGGATTACAGATGTGCACTACCCAGGCCAAGACATCAAAATATTTTTAAAGTATCTAAATAAAAGAATAAATGAACAAGTAAAAGGAGTATGTTGACTCATAATCCTCCATTTCCCCTGAACAAAAAAGCTTTAGCTATAATGTGGTATAGCTAGAAGGAGGATTTTTTCTTATATGACATTCAAATATGGAGTACAAACATCATTTTGAACTTGTATTTGCTCACTCAGATCCAGGAGAGGTAGGAAATATATCAGGGAGAGATCTGGTAACTTTTATATTCCCTCCAGAAATACCTTAAAGGTAAGGAAGACTTTGAGGATGGGAAAGCTTTGAATGGGCTATTTAGGAACACTGGAACTTCCTCTGGTAGCCTTAAAAATTAACAGCCTTACCCCATCTGGGTGGGTCCTGTTAGAAGGCAGAGAAATGACTTAGCTGAATTTGTCAGTTCCCTTGCAGCCTTAAGATTGCATATAAACAAGGGCTGGAAACCTATCTTGAAATCCAACCTCCCTGACTATACATGGGATCAAGAATGGCGAAGATTCCACTTCCAACTCTTTCATTGTTGATCAATCAATCACAAACCAACAAACATCTATTAAGTACCTGTTCTGTGCCAGGCCCTGTGCTAGGCTCTGGTGATACAAAGACAAAAATGAAACATGACCTGCCCTCAAGAGGCTTTCATTCTATTGGGAGTTAAGAGTAACATGTACAAAGGAGTATGTCAAACATAAATACAAGGTAATTTTGTAGGGGAAGTACTAGCAGCTACGGGGGAGGGGGGAATCAAGAAAAGCTCCCTAAGGAAATTGTATGTAAGCAGCACTTTGAAGAACATTAGGTATTCTAAGAGTTGGAGATGGTGAGATGGTGCATCACAGACATGGAGGACAGACATGCAGAGGCACCCGAGTTTGTGTGTGAGGGACAGCAGCAAGGCCAGTTTGACTGACTGTGGAGTGTGAGAGTCTGGAAAGGTAGGCTGTAGCCAGAATGAAGCCTTTAAATATCAAACAGAAGAGATTGCATTTAATCTTAGAGGCAATAAAAAGCCACTAGAGTTTGAGGACCCACTTTGCATGGTCAGACTTGTGCTTTAAAGAATTATTACTCTGGCATCTGTATGAAGGACAGATTGGAGAGGGGAGGGACTTGAAGTGGAGGGCCCAATTAGGAAGCTATTGCAATAGTCCAGGGGGGAAATGATGAAGACCTGAAATAGGGTGGTGGCTGTGTGAGTGGGGAGAAGCAGATGGATGTGAGAGATATAGATAGAACTGATAAGACTTGGTAGCTTATTGATGGATTTGACCCAGCGTTAGGTGGCAACTCATAGTTTGATTCCCAGTCCTATCCCTTGCTGTTGGGGCTACTGATGGGGCTGTTGCTTTGGTTTCCTGAGTAAGAGGACATAGTGCCAGGTTACAGCTCAGTCAGTACCCTTGACCCCAATAAGCAAAAGGGTATCTCAGACTTAAAGGGGAATTCGGCATTTGCAACACAGGATGCTGCAGTAAAGTGGGATGCTGATGGAGAGAGAGGGGTGTTAATCATCCAGTCTATAATTGGAATGAAGAGAAGATTGTGAAAATTCCAGGTCCCACCTGCCACGGCCACCATTTTCACTGCCTTTTTTTTTTTCTGCCTTTGGACTTTGCTTTGTTCATACTCACCACTAAGGCTATGGCAATGGCTTTGGTACCATTGGGTCCCAGCCCATGATGATTGAGGTTCATGTGGGTTTCCTCCATGTTTCTGATGAAGTAAGACACAGGAATCACTCCTACAAGCTTGCAGGCTTCTAGGTATAGATCTTCTTGTCCTGTGGTGAAAGTCTTCTCAGAGTCAACTAAGAAAAAGTACAAAAAGCAGAGTCAGAACACTTTCTTTCCCAATCTTCCCCTTGCTCCCCTTCCTCCTGAGCCACTCCACTTCTTAGCCATTCTTCCCTGGACACGAAGGATCTAGGTTCAAATCAGTTTTGCCACTCATTACTTGTGTGAACCTGAACAGATCACTTATCCTTTCTAGGCCTCAGTTTCCTCATCTATAAAAATAAGCAAATTGGACTAGATGGTATCTAAAATACCTTTGAAATTTAAATCTATGGTTCAGGAGCCAAAGCCATCCTTGTGGGGAGAAATCATTGTGGAGAAGAGGCCCACTTTTCTCATCACCACCAGCAACTCCTGCTAACCAACTGTCCCCAAAAGGCAGGCAGGCACAGAAGCATTGGGAGTGGCAGCACCTCCCAGACCTCTGGTCTTACTTACAGACTAGCCCTCATAGCCACCATCCTAGGAGGCTTCTCCTATTGAGAAAGGGTCAGCCATCCCCACCAACTGTCCATAGGGCAGGCAAGCCAGACTAATAGAAGCAGCAAGATTAGAAGAACAGTTAGGAGGCCGAATGTGCTGGGCAAGTCAGACCACCACCACCACCACCGTGACCACCATCTTCCCTCAATCCCTGATGAAGACCATCAAGGACCCTGACCCCAAGAGCTTTGGGAATGGCAATGCTTCCATTCCAGCACTGATAGCCAAAATTCTGGGAAGAAACTCTGTGGAGATGGAACTGCTCCTGTAGATACTACAGCCACCACACATCTATCAAAGACTTAGAAAAGAAAAGTTCTTATCACCAAAGTCCTTGGTATCCTCAAATGGCTCAACATCTGAAACCGATAGGGTTTTGTCAGTGGAAATGACAATAAAGAAGAGGCATTAATATCTGCTTTGCTGCTGCACCCTAAGGACCATGGGCTATTTCCATCTAACTTGCAGCTGAAACCTTTCATATATATTGCCTCTCCCATTAGAATGTAAGCTCCTTAAGAGCAGAGACTGTCTTACTCTTCTCTTTGTACCCTCAGCACTTATCATTGTGCTTTGTACATAAGAAACATTTTAATAAATATTCTATCTATCTATTCATCCATTACTATGATTCTTTAGGATTTATCATGGTGAGTGGGCCTCCTCAGGGCTGCTATAGCATTATGAGAGAGAACAAACCTGAAAAGTTCCATCTGATAAAATGCTTCCTTGGGGAATAAGGTTAGGTATTCTATTAGTAGGACTCCAAGCTTTCAAAGAAAAAAATTAGGTGGTATCCTTCATCCAAATCAGTAATTCAGAGTGGGCTTTCAAGGTTTTGAGTCTTTGTAGGACCACAAAAGCACTACAGAAGAGTCAATCAATCAATCAACAAGCATTTGTTAATCCTGTGCTGCACTGGGCCTTTGCACAAGGCACAGTACAGGAGAGAAAACACGGGCTCTGGAGTCAGAAGCCTCCGATGCTTACCAGCTAGGTGAACTTGGGCAAGTCACAATTCCCATGGAACTCAGTTTCCTCAGCTTTAAGAAGAGGGAATTGGATTAGAGGTCCTCTGAGGTCCCTTTTAGCTTTGGATCTAAGATCTTATGATCCTTAGGAATAATAAGACAAAAGTGAAACAATTCCTGCCTACAAGGAGCTTTCATCTTATGGGGAAAAACAAGATGTATACATCAAAACAAACACAACATATGTACAAAGTAATTTCAGAGGATCGTGGAGGCAGTGGCAGTTTGGGGGATTAGGAAACCCTAGAAGATGGCATTTGGAATGAGCTTTAAAAGTGAGGGATTTTAAGAGAAAAAGTGGGGAGGATGTGCATTCCACACAAAAGGGACAAGTCTGTACAAAATAACAGAGAAGGAAATGAATGGGATACCATGTACAAAGAAGAGCAAGTAGGTTGGCTGAGTTGGAATGTAGCATACGTTAAAGATATTAATGTGTTATAAACCTGGAAAAACAAACTGCAGCTAGATTATGAAGGGTTTTAAATGAGAAACAAATGAGTTTGCATTTTGTCCTAGAAGAAATAGGGAGACACTGAAGTTGACTGAATCCTAGTGACATGGGTCGGACCTTCACTTTAGGAAAATCATTTTGGTGGCTGTGTGGAGGATGGACTGGAGAGGGGAGAGACTTGAGATGGGGAGACCAGTTGTGAAACTATTGAATAATAATACAGAGAGTGGTGGTCCAGTGACTGGAGAGAGAACCACTGAGATTTATTTGTAGGGCTCACCTCATTTTTTAACGGTTTCCCATGTATTATTTTCATTTTATTATGCCCTTGCCCATTTTATAGTTGGGGAAACTGAGGCCCACAAATGTTAGACAAGTTGCCCAGTCTTACAAAGAGGGATAGAACCCAAAGTCAATATGAGGTCTCTGCTTCTTAATGTAGAGAAATTTTGATTACTTTGGTTTCCTGTGTTTTAGACCAGCCCAGCCTAGCTCATGCCCAAGAGAGTCTGGTTTCTTTCAGTTCCTGATATCTCAACAGCTAGGTCTCCTTTTGGTCATGCCAGGTCTACTGGCTGAGCTCTCTGTTGTCTGGCTTGGATCTAAATTTTGCATCTGTTTTCCTTCTTATCCCAGGGATTTTGGCCAGCTGAGCATAAGCATTTCCAAGGAAGACAGGGCTGCCTTTGTCAGGGAAAGGAAAACAGGGCAGCTTATCCTGTGGTCATAGATACATATTGGCCTTCTCTTTCAGATCCAAAACGATAATTTTTGGATGTGAAGGATGGCATGGCATGGCTGATGAAGGATAGCCCCTTATGGGAGGTGACCTCTCCTCCCTGACTGTGCTTAAGAGCATTGCTCTTCCGATTTGGACCTCCTGTTAATGATGCCACACCCACCAATGTCCAGTCAGGTCCTTTCATAATGTCAACTGATGTTGATGCTTCCCACTTGGGACCTAGGGATGATGTTACTTGAGGCCACCAGTGAGGGACTTTTTCTTTTATAAACAGTGGTTCTTGCCCTA
>NW_020954723.1:21552722-21588582 GCF_900497805.2 Vombatus ursinus
TCTTGGTTTTTTTTTTTTTTTTTTAGAATATTTTGACACCTGTATTCCAATATAATTGACTTCCTTTCTAATTCTATGTATTTGATGTTATGTGTTACAAACAATATTCTGAAAAGGCTTCACCAGGCTGCCAAATGGGTCCATGACAAAAAAATCAAGAACCCTTGCTTTAGAGGGGGCTTGTAGCCACTGACATGACTGCAGGGATACAGATAAGACAGAGCAGCTGTAGGCTGTGTTTCTGTCACCAACCATTGTCTGAATTTCCTAAGCCTCAGACACAGGCCTCAGAGGTTATATTCCATGTGGTTGCATCTGTCTCCTGGTTTGTCCTTGGTTCAAATTCCATTCTTGTTAGAACCCTGGCAACCTGATGAGTTTGGAGTCCAGGATTAGTCATAGTTCTCTTCTCTATGGCTTCATTTCAAGGCAACTTTCAGCTCAGCAGGTCCATTCCCTTGGAGAACCTCATACAATCCACATGATGTATCCTTCCCACCTCTCAGCATTTGTATCCAGGTAAAACTAGGAGCATGAAAATGAAGAACAGTATGCAACCCCAGGTTTCTATGCCTATATGGAAGAGGTAGAGGTTTGGGCTTATGTGGGGAGATTAATGGGTTGATTGTATCAATTTCAGGGCCTTTAAAAAAATAAACTGGCAGAGTAAACTGCTTTCCCTCTCATTGGTTGCATCCTCAAGTCAATGCTCAAATAGCAGCAAAGGAGAGTGAATGTAAGTGTGGTTGTGGAGCACCAAAACTTGGTGTCTAGGGGGATTGCTTGGTTCCTCTACATGGGGGCCATCACCAGTCATCCTGACCTATAACTTGCCACCGGATTCCGAATGACTCTGGAGGAGAAAGTGAATTTGCACAGCCCTGCCTCACTAAAATCCAATCCACTTGCAAGTCAAGATATCACCCTTCTAAAGTCATTAGTCCTATTTGAAAACGAAGGACAAACAACAACAATCCTTCATGTAACTCAGCCAGTGGGCCCCTCAAACCTGCTCTATAGCACTATTTGCTGCCTTCTGGTAAAATCTCTATATTTAATGAAAGTATACTCCTGGGAACATGGGAAATGTTTCCTGGAGTAAACCTATGAAGAGACAGCATGGTACAGTAGAAAGAATGCTGGGTCTGGAGTCCGAGGTCCTGGGTTTGAAATAACTGTCATTTACTAATTGGGGGACCATGGACAAGCCTCTTAACCTCTGTGGCTTTCATTTTTCTCATCAGTAAAATGAAGAGGTTGGATAAGATGACCTCTAAGGTCCTTTCTATCTCTAAACCTATTACCCTACTTGTTCTACTTGGCAGGTCAAGGCCTTTAATTATGAGGTTTGAGACATTAGCCCACAAAGTCAGGCCCTTGCTAATGCTTTCTCTTTCAGATTTTGAGGAGAATCCATACGCTTAATTGTTTTGTTTATAACCAGTATTAATGTATTCCATTAGAATGCAAGCTCCTCAAGGGAGGATCCTATTTGTCTTTTGTCTTTATATGTCTGTTGTATAGCAAAGCATGTCACATAGGAAGTAGGTGTTTAATAAATGCTTTTTGATTAATTGATTTTTTTGTTAGGTACAGGGGGAAAGTGTTGGAAAAAAAGGTAAAGTGGGTCCTTTCTGAAATTTTGGCAATGAGGACCAGAATTTCAACTCATCACACTGAACTCCATCCAGCTCTGTGTAGAGGAGGGGCTTGTTGGCCACTCCAGTATCTCCTTACCCCTCCCCTTTGTTTTCCACCCCTACCCCAAATACTTTGCAAGTGGTTTGTATCATTAACTAGTTAGACTATGAAGCCAGTCAATAGCTGATGAGCACTCACTATGCATGGCCCTTTTTAACCCATGCTGCTTTGGATCTTTGGCCCAGCTCCAGTCTGAACTCCTACCGAGGTCAAACCCAGGGTTCTTTGGGCCAAGAGGTGTGTGTATGTGTGTGTGTGTGTGTGTGTGTGTGTGTGTATGTGTGTGTGTGTCTGTGTTTGTGCCTCTGAAAGTCCACTTTGTACCTAGACTGGCTCCATATCTAGAACACTCTTGGGGATCTAGTTTGCATCAAGCATCTCCCTGTGCATTCAGATTTATTCAGGAAATCATTGTGGTATCCAGAATCTAACTAGTATCCAAATTCCCCCAAAGGCCCAAGACCTGACCTGGCCTCCTGTAGCTCTTTGGAACAAGGCCAATTCAGAATTGGACCAGATTTCTTTGGAGCCTCCTGTTTTCTCTTCCTGGTTTATCCCTTACTCTGCCCCTTTCTTGATGCAGACTCACACATATAGAGCTCTTAAAGCTCTCAGACACCCTAAACTCTTGGGTATAGGTAGACAACTTCCACAAAACTGGATGGAAAAATTCACATGATCCCAGGAGACTAAGCGGAGTTTCCAAAAGAGAATTCCCAGTCCTTAGCACAATGCCTGGCACATAGTAGGTGTTTAATAAATGCTTGTTGATTCAACTTAACTATATTTTGATGCTAACTTTCCCAACATTGTCCTTAATCTTCCCTTCCTTCCTCACTTATCCCCCAAAATGTAAACTAAATAGATGGATAAATTTAAAAATTGCAGGTTTCTTAGGCCTCTGAGAAAATGTCTGATTGGTCCATTGGGGTACTGTGACTTTGTTGGAGAAGGACAGCTGGTCAGTTGTATTAGATAATGTTAAGAGACATAGCTAGGCAAATTCCCCCAAAGTCAAGCCAACAAGCAAGGCTTTCCAGTGGCGGTGGGTTTCCACCCTACCTCAACCTTCATCACTGAGCCAATACATATTTAATGGACCTGGATCATGCTAAGCTATAGGAGACACCTTCATGTCTCACACTTTTCAGTTTAGTATTTATCAAGAGAAAAGCTGATGGTCAGGGCACCACCTATTAATGGTGTAAAAATATAGACTTAGTGGGGAAAAGCTTCAGGGCTCTTTAAACAAACAGACAAACCCTGAAGACCCTTCCAGACTTTCCTGAGATCTGTCATGGGAAAATAAAGATGTTTGGCCATCCAGGTCTTAGTTATCAGGTGAGTGGAAGGTGGCCTGTCACTGTGCCTGAACCAGACAGGTATTTACCAAATGCTGGTTGAATGAATGATTGATTGACACTAGGTTGTCATGTGAAACTTTTCAAGCCATCTATTCTGCAGCTGTATAAACTTATTTTTGATAATTGAGATAGAAGTATGTTGATAAGAGAAGCTTACTATGAGCCAGGCACTGTGCTAATATTGGGGATATAAATGCAAGCAAAAATAAATATAGCCCTACCCACAAGGAGCTTATATTCTAATAGTGGAAGATAACACATAGGATAGCATTTGATGAACTACATGGCAGCCCCAAACCAGCAGCAGCTGCAGTTTGCTATCAATGGGTCTGTTGGGACAGACAATTGGAACAGACATTGGGACATCAAAGAGACAGATTAAATTGTCAGCTCCTTGTGGCCAAGGCCCTGTTCATTTTTGTGTCTCCCCCAGTACATGGCCTGTGTTTGTTGAAGAGAGCAGCTATGTGACTCAATGGTTGAAGCACTGGGCCTGGAGTCAGGAAGACCTGAGTTCAAATCCAGCCTCAGACACTTACTAGCTATGTGACCCTGGGCAAGTCACTTAACTTCTTAGCCTCAGTTTCCTCATCTGTAAAATGGGGACCACAATAGCATCTACTTCGTGGGGTATTGTGAGGATCAACTAAGATAATAATTGTAAAGTGTTTAGCACAGCACCTGGCAGATAGTAAGCGCTATGTAAATGTTAGCCATTGTTATTATTATTATTAAGTGATTTCTGTAGCAGAGACTACAGGACCCACCCTACCAATGAAGACACACTGGCATCTTTTAACACTGAGGAAGCAATCATATCCCCTTCCCACTCCACCCCTCACCCCTGTAAATAAAATAATGGAGAGAGGTCTGTTACAACGCAAATGCTTTTTGGTCTGACCCAAACATGTGCATGTTCACCTTCGATCTCCAGGTCTGTTTCATAGCTCTCAGGCTGGGCTTTATCTTTTTCAATGACAGCAGAAGGTTCTACTACACAGATGATATCTTCATCAGAATCACTTTCCTCAGCCTGCTGGTCACCCTCATCTAGAAAGGAAAAAAAAAGGGGGGGGGGGAAAGCCCATCTTGCTCACTCTGTATACTTAACTTGTACTTTTCTACAGCCCAACTGGAAATCATCCAACTTCACTTCTTTTTCAAGGATTCCTTCTTGGAAATAAATCTGGATCATTATGTCTAGTCACCCAGGATTCCCATCCTCCCCTCACCCTCTTTCTTTTATACATATATATATATATTCTTGTTTATTAATTTATTTTAGTTTTCAACATTCACTTTCACAAGATTGTGAGTTCCAAATTTTCTCCCCATCTCATCCCTTCCCCCACCCCAAGATGGCATGCATTCTGAATATCCCTTCTCCTAATCTGTCTTCCCTTCTATTATCCCCTTCCCCTTCCATTTTCCTGTAGGGCAGGATAGACTTCTATACCTCATTTCCTGTATATCTTATTTCCTAGTTGCATGCCTCACCCTCTTTCTTGACTCTGGGTTTTCATTTACCTTGATGATAAAGTAACCCGACTGTCACTAAGGGAGAGGGTTTTTTGACCTCTTCTCGGTTATCTGTAAACAAAGGGGTTGGACTAGAATATCTCTAAGGTACCTTTGATCTCTAACACTTTGATTCAATGACAGTTCCTGTCCAAGTATTTCTCCTCTCCCCACCAGTGTCCCTCATCCCCATTTATCTGCCAGTAGTTTATTCAATTTGATTCAATAAATATTAAATGCAAAACTAGCCTTTGGTCTATACTAAACTTGTCTGGGAAGACCTGATGCTTCTTCCCTGTGTTCCCTGGTTACTGCTCATCTAGGAACACTGGAAAATCTCCTAATAGTCCTGCTCTGCTTTTGACTGTGCCTACACATGACTTGACCAATTGTTTCCTTCCTTCCATTCCATGATACTAGCTTGGTGATTTGCTTAACCTACAGTTTTTCTTTTGTACAAAGAAAAAGGAAAGGCAACAGGGTGCAGTGGATATATATAGTCCTTGCTTTGGAGTTAGGAAGACCTGGGTTCAAGTCCTACCTTCAACATACATTAGCTGTGTAACTATAAGCAAGTCATGTAACTTCTCACTGTCCCAGTGAACTCCTTAAAACTATAAGCTACAGATCAATATCTATGGAAGGAGCTCCCCATGTTTATTGCAATATTTAGCCCTCTCTAGTGTCAGACATGGACTGAAAAGCTGGTTTGAATGACAAATGCAATTGGAGAGGAATGAGAAGTTTAATTTGGCTAAAGCACTTAAAGGTTTATAAAGCACATGTTAGATCATTTGATCCTCATAATAAACTTGTGAGGTAGTTGCTATTACCATCCTCATTTTATAATGATTAAGTGACTTGCCCAGAGTCACATAGCTAATAAGGGTTTGAGGAAGAATTTGAACTCAGGTCTTCTTGACTCTAAGCTCAGCAGTCTAGCCATTATGTTGCCAAACTACCTAACTAAATAATATTAACTCCTTTCCTTTCCAGTCTTTAGCTAATATTATTAGGGGGAATGAGAAGATGGAGAAAAATCTCCTTTCACTTGAAATTAAATGTTAAAATATCATGGTTATATGCTTCTTTTACTGTTCCCCTTTTCTGGATGAAGAATACATGAAAGTAATGGGATTTTCCTTATATTCTATGCTCTCTTATGTCGTTTGAGTAATAATTTGTTATTCTTGAACCTGTTTAACTATGGAATTTTTTTCTGTAATGTCGAAGTCAAATGCTGAATTCTTAGCAGCTAGCATCAGAAGGAAGGACTGGATGGTATATGGAAGTCACACTGTTGGCACTTCAGAAGCATGACATTGTTATTTGGAGTCAAAGGATGTGGGTTCAAATCCTGCCTCTGCTCTTAAACTGTATGATCTTGGCAAATCATTTAAGCCTCAGGTTCCTTATCTATAAAATGAAGAGCCTGTATAACACCACCTTTAAGGTCTTTTTTCTATCTTGTAATGTATGACACCCTGATCCTAGCCTATATGTGGAGATACACCTACAGTAGGCTAGGAGATCAGTAGGCTCTGGAGAAGCAAGGCTCCTTGCAATCCCACAGCTCTGATTTGAAATGAAGTCAGGGAGCTCTCTTATTCCTTGCATGAAAGTTATAGATTCTTGGAGTCTCCCACCAGTCTATGAGACATGATAGTACAGTATAATATAAAGAAAACTGGCTTGGGGGACTGTGGATCTGAGTTTGGCCACTAATTCTCTGTGAATCATTAGGCAAGTGAGTTTACCTTTTCTGGGCCTTAGATCGTCATTGAATTAAAAAAAAATTTTAAAAATGCATATGTATGTGTATATACATATATATACACACACACATATATAGATATACATACAAATACATATATACACATATACAGATATATATGGAAAATGGATTGTGTCTAATATCCTGTTCAACTCTAAAAATCTACAATTCTAACTCCCTGTTGGCCAGTTCTTGACCTACCCTCCAACTTCCCAATCGATGTGCTACAAATCCTGTTCTAGAGCACGATCAAACAAGAAGAGAAGAGAAGCTAGTCTCCAGGGCACGTGTAATCAACCACTGCATTTTCAGCTGAGGCAAAGCCAAAGAGAACTAAGTGGTGATAAGTGTTATGATTTTTTTCACCTTGCTCACGTTCAGGTATATCATCATCATCATCATCATCATCATAGTCCATGCTGTCAATGCCCTTCCCAGGGTTGCTGCTAGCTGCTCACCACCTTGCTTGTCTTTCCCCCAGAAACACACTGGTACATTCACTTTTGTTTCAAATTTTGTTCAACTTCCCATGAACAAATCCTGCTGGCCTGTTGTAATCTTTCTATCATAGCAGGCCCCAGAAAGAGCTGATTCCTGAGGTGACCTGACAAGCGTGAATATTATCTCAGTTCTATCAGTTAGGATAAACCTGGCTTCCCCTGGTCATCAGGGCAAGGAAACTTGCTTTACCCCTGAGAAGTTTTCCTAGGGCTCTGTTTAAATGGGACCCTCCCATGCCTCTTACCCCCACCCCTCCCTCCCTCCACTTTTCATTTCATCTCCAACATTCCATGACCTCACCTAGTCATTGTGATCTAGGAGGGTGAACCTGGCAACAGCAGGCCTCGCAACCTCCCGTCGGCTGAGGCAGTCATCTTTTCTCCTATGTTCATCGGGATCAAGCCAAGGCTTGGCTGGGAGTACCCGGGTGGTGTGGGTGGGTCACTCACAGGTGGTATATTTCGCTCTGAATTAGGACTGAACCAGAGCCTCTTAATCAGGTGACTGTCAAGAGCTGCCATCATGTTCTACTCTAGAGATGGTGGCTGTACTTCAAGTACAAAATATTTCAGCGGAGGTTGAGTTCAGTTTCCTCCTGTACAGGTTTTTTGTTTTTTGTTTTTGTTTTGTTTTTTTATTTTTGAATTTGGGAAAGCTTCCTGAGGCTTGGAGCAGAAGATCTGTATCAGACAAATATATATATTCTATCAACACAGCCGACAGCAGTCAAAGCATTATCCAAGCAAGAGCTGCTTCTTGCCAACTTAAATTGAAGTTGCCCAGAGTTCATCCCCATCCTAGGCTGTATTTCATTCTTGGAGTTGAAGTTCAGTTAGATTTTACTGGTTGGTGAATCCAGAGACATTTTTGTTCTTTGTTTTTATTTTTACTTCTTGACAAGTTCTTCGAGCACTTCAACAGGTCAGGTCAGTAATTTGGTGGTTGATTTCAAATGACTCAATTTCCATAGATCTGTGATCTTTTCCATGTGGTTATTCCAACAGTGCAGACTGCAATCTTATCTTATAAGACGTTTGTCCGTGAACTCCAACAAACCTTCCATAGAGTATTTATGGCTTTCTTCCAGGACTCAACATTTTGTGGGCGCCACTGCAAGCTTTGGGCTATGCATTCTCACTGTATGTGTTTGGTCCACCCTCATTTCTGATCATATGTTTCCTGGATATCTCTTATGTCCTTCTGTGTAGGTCCTACGAGTCAAGTTTAGCACCAAAGACCAAAGGCCTTAGCTACTTAGGCCCATCACGTAAGTTCTGCCATTGACTTTTGAGTTACCTGCTGTTTTAATTATCAGGAGAGTCATGGTATTCCACCATGCACAGCCACATGGCTTCCATTAAATAATATAGTGATATAGGAACAAAAGACATGGAGAACAAAGATACTAAGCCAGAAAGAAGACAGGTGCAATAGAGAAAGAATCAGACAATTCCCTTGAAAAATGTTAATTAAATGGAATAATTCCTGAAATGTAATCTCTTGGCCCTGGTTTCAATGACTTCTCAGAAGAACGCTAGATCATCATTAAAAGAGATAAGAGTTTAAGACTGACAGGTAAGAGGTGCTGTCAGAGGTGAGGAGGACATGTACCATCTCCAGCTGCTGAAAGGGTCCATTTCTTCACTAATGAGGGTGAGGAGGTATTTAATGGGGCCTTAAATAAGTCCATATTAGACAATGGGTTACTTCTACAAAGCAATTGGAGTTGGAAACATCTCCTTGAAGGAAAAAAATGTTATAGGCAATTATTTTGGCATGCTGATATTTTTCCCTTGACCAAGTGAGGCAAGCAGTCACTTCCACTTTGGTTCCTAGACTAATAATTTAAAACCAACATAGTTATTTGAGACTGGAGTCACTTCAAAGAGGATTTTTGCTCTAGGAATACCACTAGCTTTAGCTTCCCTGACCTACTTCCAGGCCAATGGAGTTATAAATAAGGTGCTTGTGAACGTGGGAAACAGTATGGCCTAGTAGAAAGTAGGCTTGAAATCAAGATTTGTAGGTTAAAATCTCAGCATTGACATTTCCTCGCTATGTTTTGGGGAAATGACCTAGAACCTGGGTAATATATTTTACAAATTATTGGGAGTAACTCATTTAACCTGTCATCTATATAGTATCCTCAAAATTATATTTAAATCATCATAATGCTGATGATTGTTACTTATCATCTAA
The DNA here is from genome assembly GCF_900497805.2 of Vombatus ursinus. NCBI lineage: Eukaryota > Metazoa > Chordata > Mammalia > Diprotodontia > Vombatidae > Vombatus > Vombatus ursinus. Next base: position 21,561,780 of record NW_020954723.1, read on the forward strand.
CTTTATTATTGATTACTCTTGGATTGATATGAGGTAGTTCACACAGGGTACCTCACTGGAGAATTTCTTACTGTTTTGTAAACATGATATGGAGGAATAACTGGGTTTTTCCCCACTTGGAAGATGGGGATGTCACTGTATATGCTATCCTGTTTACAGTGGGGCAGTTGGTCATGTGGACCACCTCCCAGTTGGCCAACTGTATTTGGAATCTGTAAAGATCTGAGCCCTACCTAGGGCAGAGTGACTAGGGATTTACCTTAGGGCTCACAACTTAGAGGGTGCCAAATTTAAATGCTGACAATACTTGTCCTTCCACCTTACAGAAACAACAGAGTTTATAACCTAATTAAGGGGAAAAACTAAACAAAAAATCCTAACTAATTAAAATAGGCTGGGGTAAATTCCTTCACTCTGCTCCCTACCACCATACAGCACTGCCAGCGATATCCTACCATGACCCTGACCCTCTCACTCCCTTTTCATCTGAGGATACTCCTTCATTTCACTTGCCCTACATTCTTTATGACACTTGCATCAAGTGTAAAATGACTCTGGCAGAGATGTCTAAACACAACTTCTATCAGCTAATCAAATAATGCCAGATTCGAGACTGGAGAATATGCATCATATTCAAACCAGAGGAAAGGGGTCAAGTGGAAGAAAGATGTATGCCAATAGTAGGCAAAGGGTATGTTAAAACATTTCAATACAGGGGTGTTAAACTCTCTATAAAATGAAAGGGTTGAACAAAGTGACTTCACTGCTCCTTGCCAGTTTTAAAAGTCATATATATAGTTACATATATAGTCAGAGAGAGAGAGAGAGAGAGTTAGATAGAGGATATAGTTGGAAAAGGAAAAGGGCAATGAAATTTGAAAAGTCCCATGAATACCAGATGTGAACCACCATAAGTGAACCATGAACAATGAATTCTGGGGGAAGTGAAATAGGGCAGCTAGGTGGTGCAGTGGATAGACCACTGCTTCTAGAGTCAAGAGGACCTGAGTTCAAATTTGACTTCAGACACTTGACATGTACTAGCTGTAATTGACATGCACTAGCAAATCATTTAATCTCAATTCCCTCTCCAAAATAATGATAAAATAAGAAAATCACCACTAAAAAAGAAAGAAAGAAAAAATGGTCTCTCAAATACTGTCTCATGAAGGTGGCCCTATCTATTCTTCCCATTAGGTGGCAGTGGAGTATATAAATGTTCACTCTACCAAGAAAGCGTATCAGTAGAGAGGGAAAAATTTGGCTAGATTACCTGATTCATTTCCAGAGTGCTGTCTCAGGGTCTTGAGATTTCTAGCATTTTGACCAGTGCCTCACAGAGGGAACTGAAATGATTGGAATAACGGTATTCTGTGTACACATTTTTTGGTTATTCAAAGATCCCAAAACACACTACTGAATTTTTTCTTTCATCGTTTCAGTACCTCTGGAAAGAAAATAAGGAAAGGGCTAATTCTTATTGGCCATTGTTTTACAGATGTGGAAAAGGAAATAAATAGAGGCTAAAGCAGATGACAAATCAGTACCTGGTGGGTGTTTATAGGATCCTAGATTATGAACTCAAAAGAACCTTTTAACCCCACCTCCTTTTACAGATGAGGAAACTGAAACCCAAGAGGAATAAGTGACTTGCCCAAAGTCACAATAAAAATAATAATAACTAGCATTTCCATAATGCTTTAAGGTTTGCAAAGAGCATTTCAACTATCACTTCATCAACTCTGAGAAGTAGGTGTTATTATTATCTTCATCTTCTAGATTAGGAAAGTGAGACAAACAGAAGTTAAGTGACTTGATCACAGTCACACAGCTAGTAGTGGCTGGATTTGAACTGAGGTCTTCCTGATTGTAGGCCCTGTGCTCTCTACTGTACTATCTAGCTGTCATCATTCTTGGGGAAGCTAGAGTTTGAACCCAGGTCCTCTTTCCTCCTAAAGTTAGGATTTGTTTTTTGTCCAACTGTATCATGCTACTTATCTAATGTGAGGAGCAAGACCCAGAACACTCAGCAAGACCATGTTCCCTCTCTCTCCATGTTCCTTTTCTCATAACTCCTCTTCAGAATTAACCAACACAAATACTACAGTAAAAACGGCCATTTGTAGGGTTAAGGGCAGGAAATTCCCAAAATTTAAAATGAAATAATTTGAAAAGGGGGGGGTGACACACAAGTTGGGAAGGTATAAAGTTGAACCTTCTCTAAATCCCAAAGAATCCCAAACACACAAAATTGTGATGAAAACACCCTTGTTTTTCCTCTCCCTTTCTCCTCTGAATCTCACCTCTTTATGTCCAAACATGAAGAAGAAGAAGAAGAGGCTTTCTGGCTAGGATCCAGATAAATATTCTAAAGTTAAGACCAGTTTTAGAACTTGAACCTCTGGGAGCTAGGACAGAGGAAAGTGAGAGATTCTCTCCAAATTAAGCTTCTGTCTAAGATGGCCCTCCGTTGAAGCCTTTCTCTGAACACAGTCTGCCTAAACTGTTCAATTAATTCCAGAAAAAAATGTGTATCAGGTAAAAGTGCATAATAGGAAGTAGTTACACATGAGCAATGTGTTTTCTTGTGATCCTGTGGAGGGCTTGGATATAATGTGTTGATGATTTTGTAGCAAAACAAATTGATGAGACAAAATCAAGCCTATATTTAAAAAGTGACTATTATTGACTATTTTCACCCAACAAGCCTCTTAGCGCTTCAGATGGCACCTGCAGCCTCTTGTTGAAAGGGCATAAAAGACACTTGTTACCCTAAGATTTACACTAGTTTCAGGCACAAAAACAGACAACTATATAATGTACATAATGTGTGTTTTTGTTTTTGTTTTTGTTTTTTTATGCAGAAACTGGTAACTAAATGTGGCATAATTCCTACTACTGGGGAGGTTGAGGCTTGGTGGATTGTTTGAACAGCTCTGAGCTGTCTTGAGCTAAAGCCCACTAGGTGTCTGCATTAAGAATGGCAAAAGTATGTCAAACCCCTGAGAGCAAGGGGCCACCAGGCTGTATTAGGAGGGGCAAACTTTGCTAGAACAGATCAAATTTGGCTAATTTGTCAACTAGCATTGCCGCCTATGAATGGTTACTGTACTTATATACTGGGTAAGAAAGAGAGAAATACCCAGTCTCAAAAAGAGTATTACAGAAATGTTGTTATTGTTATTGTTATTATTATTATTATTATCACCATTGTTATTATCTATCTCTCTGTTTCTTTTTCTAGCTTTTCTGTGTCATGATGTACCCAGCCGGTCCTGGGTCTGGAGACTCCCCAGAGGGCTTTCCTGAACAACAGAGACTCCAGACACAAATTGGAGACTGCACAGCCCGGACACTGGGTACAGAAATAGGGAACATAACAGAACTTTCTGGCTTCAAATCATGAGGTGGGAGAAGGGAGGGAAGAGAAAAGAATATGTGTAAGATGGGATTGAAGAGAAACTGAAAAATAAGGTGTCAGAACAGCATACACATTGAACTTAAATAGCTTTCTGTTAATGCTGAGAGCCTCTCATTTATGGGATTATAGAGTTTAGAACCAGAAAGGGCTTTTGTGGTCACTTAGTCTTACCCATCATTTTATCAATGAGGAAACTGAAGTTCAAACAAGGAAAATGACTTAAGGACAGAATTACAGAATGTCAGAAGCCACATAATCTCACCTATACCTGAACAAAATGATCTCCATAACATGCCCACCAAAGGGGTCAGCCAGCCTAGGATGGAAGACCTTTAAGACTCTTCCAGGGCAGCCCATTCCAGTTTTAGACAGCTCAAACTTTAAAAAAAAACTTTATATTTAGTTGAAATAGGCCTCTCTACAGCTTCCACCCAGTGCTCTCAGCTCTATGCTTTGGGGCCAAACAGAGCAAGTCTAATCTCTTTCCCATGGCAGTCTTCCACATGCTTGAAGATAACTATCTTATTCCTTGTAGGTCTCTTCTTTTCCAGGGTAAATATGCCCTGTTCTTTCAATTAGTCTTCATATTTCAAGGAACTTGGGGGGTGAGAGGGAGGAAAGGAGCATTTATTAAATGTCTATTATGTGCCAGGCAATTATTTACAATGTGCCATTGCAATTATTCTCATTTGATCCTCATAAAACCCTAGGAGGTAGGTGCTATTACTCTCCCCATTTTTTTACAGTTTAGGAAACAGAGGCAGACAGAGTTAAGTGATTTGTCTAGGGCCACACAGTTAGTAAGTGTTTCAGGCCTTTCACCATCCCGATTGCTCTCTTTTGGACATATTCTAGCATTTCAATATATTTTCTAAAATGTGCTATCCAGAACTGAATAAAACACTCCAGATGTAGTTTGATCAAAAGCAAACATGGTGAGATTATCACCTCCCTCTTCTTGGACATCATGCTTTTCTTATTGGGACCTAAGGTTACATTAGTTTTCATTTTGCTGCTGTATATTACTATTTTCTCATTTAAGCTTTTCATCCACTAAAACTCAGAGACCTTTTTTTTTTAACATATAAAAAGGCATACCTCTCAATTTTTTCTTGATAGAGTAAGGCTCTAAGTTTAGCTCTGTTAAATTTCACCTTATACAATTCAATTCAAGGTTCTAACCTGCCTTTGATATTTTGGAACCTGACTCTCCCATACAAACTAATCTGTTCTTTCTAGCTCCATATAATTCACAAATCGGATAAGCATAGTACATGTCTTTATTCAAATAATTTTTAATGCCACACAGGTAATAAAGCAGGATTTCATCCTGAACCCTTTTGCTCCAAATTCATTAATCTTTTTTATTACACCATAACATTTAGTATGTTGCCCCATTCTCATCCTTTTGCAAATGACTTTTCCATTTTCCCCTGACCCTAACCCAAAATTCCTCTTACTCTAACCCTAACCCTCCAGGGGTAGGGCCTCAAGACCACGTGTGGCCCTCGAGGTCCTCAAGTGCATCCTTTTGACTGAATCTAAACTTCACAGAACAAATCCCCTTAATAAAAGGATTTGTTCTGACCTGCAAAACCTGAACTCAGTCAAAAGGCCACACCCAAGGACCTAGAAGGACACACACTTGCAACCCTAATCCAGGTGGAAGGAGGTTGGAGATGTGGGGGGGGGAGAAAATCTAGGGGTTTTGGGGAGGAGGAAAAAGAAGCGAGTGAAAAGTTCATTTCTGTTAGGTGGTGCATTGGATAGAACACTGGACCTGGCGTCAGTAGGACCCGAGTTCAAATCTCAGCCTAAGACATTTACTAGCTGTGTGACCATAAGCAGCTGTCCTAGCTTCAGTTTTTCCTCCTTTGTAAAATGGGGATTAATAACAGAACCTGCCTCCCAGGGTTGGGAGGACAAAATGAGATATTTGCAAAGCACTTTGTGAACCTTAAAGTGCTACACGAGTGCTTCCTATTGTTATTATTCTGTCAATTAACTAGGCTTGTGGCCTTGGACAAATCCCCGCCTCTCTCTGGGCTTGGTTTCCTCAACTGTCAAAGGTTTTCTGAGGGTAAAAATGACATATTTGCAAAGTACTTCATGAACTCCAAAGTGCCACGTAAATGTCAGTTACTGTTACTTGTCCGAGGGCAAACCCCGTCCTCTCTCTGGGCCTCGGTTTCCTTATCTGTAAAACACGCGCGCTACACTAGGTTCCCTGGCAGGGGCAGGGAGGGGGCGGGGCGAGTGTGGAGGCTCCAGGCTGACGAGGCAAAAAGGGAGGGCCGGGGCCTGCACTGGGAGGGGCGGGCGGAGCGGCGGGTCGGCGGTTGATTGATTGGGCACCGCAGCGCCCCAGCGAGGCTGAGGCAGGTCTATCTTAGGGAAGGGAGCGTGCTCCCGGAGGGCGCAGGGAAAGGGGGTGGGGGTGGGGCTGGTTGCCGCCGGTTGTTTTGGGAACGTGGGCGCAAACGTGGTCTCCGCGCGCCGGGCGTGCACACTCCCAATAAAGTTGTTGTTGAAGGGGGAGCGGCGGGAGTGGCCGGCGGCGGCACCACGTGGGCGCGGCGGCTGTGGGGAAGCCCGGTGGAAGGGCGGGCAATCCAGTCCCGCAGCCAGGGATGATCGGGTCGTGCCTTTGCTACCTGCTGCTGCCCGCGGCGCGCCTGTGCCGCGTTCTCTCAGGTACCCGGGACCCCACGCCCGCGGCGCCGCCCATGCACACCCCTTCCCTCCGTCCTGGAAGCCCGCCTCCGCCCCCACCCCGCCGGCGCGCCGGGAGTTGTCCGCGGGGGCGGGAGTGTTGCGGCCGCAGCCTCGTCTCCTCCGGCCTGTGGAGGAGGGATCGCCGCAGCTGGAACAGCTGCTTCTGCAGGGTCGCGGCGGGGGGCGTCCGCCCCGGGCGCACCGGGGGCTGGGGCCTGGGAGAGGTGTCCTGGTGTGGGTGGTGGGGGCGGCTCCGGACCATTACTGCGGGGTTGGAGCTGCCTGGCTCCAACATCCCGCCCCCCAAGAAAAAAAGCAGGTCAGAACGAGCAGTCAGTGACTGAGCGGTTGTGATTAGCACCATCACTTCTTATTACCAGATGGAAATAACACCGAACCCGTCCCAGGCAGTTTGACTCCGAGACATTTACTAAGGATATTGAGATGTGCTTTATTTAAGAAGGCAAAGCACAGTGTGCAGGGTAGACCAAAAGTCTTGAGTGCTTTAATAAAGCTTTAAGTTTTAAAAGTGAGCTTTGATAGATTTAAACTGCATGCAGACCTTTGAAAGCATCTTTTGTCTTAGAAAAATTTTCCAAAGCTTTAAGCTTTAAGAGTGAGCTTTTATAGACTTAAACTGGATAGATTTAAATTGCATGCAGAGTTTTGGGGGGCACCCCTGGATCTTGGAAGTTTTACAAAGCTAAATTTAAGCTGTAAGAGTGAGCTTTTATAGACTTAAATTGGATAGATTTAAACTGGAAGCAGACTTCTGGGGGTACCCTCTATCTCAGAAAATTTTCCTAAGCTTTAAGAGTGAGCTTTTATAGAATTAAACTTGATAGATTTAAACTGCATGCAGAGTTTTGGAGGGCACCCCTGGATCTTGGAAACTTTACAAAGCTTTAAGCTTTAAATATGAGCTTTTCTAGAGTTAAACGGGGAGCACATTTTTGGTGGCACCCTGTATTTTGGAAAATTTTCCAAAACTTTAAGAGTGAGCTTTAATAGATTTAAACTGCATGCAGACTTTTCAGGGCACCCTCTATCTTAGGAAATTTACCTTTCATGATGACTGAAATTTTTTTAAGAATTTGGGCACCTAATGGGGTTTAAGCCTGTATTCTGGAAAATTCACCTATGTGGAAACAGGTCCTTCCTTGATGACACCATTGTATGTTATTGTATTGCAGGGTGTCTTGTGAACTTAAAAAACATTTTTATTACTATCTCAATATAATTGATTTCTTTTGTAATCTTCTATATTTTATTCATGTAAAAGCATTATTCTGAGAAGGGGTCCATAAGCTTCACCTGCCAAAGGGACTCATGACATACAAAAAAATTAACCCCCTTCATCATAGTAAGTGATTAATAAACATTGGGTCTATTTATATGGCCTCAGGTCGACCTTAACTCTAGCTGACTAGGCTGCCTACCTTCTTCCCTAGCAGGTCTTCTTGCCTCTTTTTTCCAGACTAGAAGGGAGAGAAAGAAAGAAGCGTTTATTGAGGGCCTACTATGTGCTAGGTACTATGCTAAGGACTTAGAAATATCTTCCTCTCTTAGAGGGGAAGGGCATAATAAGAGAGAAATAGGAACCAAGTTTGGAGCCTGTTCACCATTCTCATTACTGTGGTGGAGACAGCTAGTTGTCTAGCCTAGTGATTATATAGCTAGAACCATAAGCCTGAACACAACTCAGACCCTTGTGTTTATTTTGGTGTTTAGTAGTATGAATGAATTAGTAAAAAGGCATTTACTGAACATTTATTATGTGCAAAGCCTTATGCTAAGCACCGGGGATTCATAGAGAAAAGTAATCACCGGTTGCTCCTAAGGGGCTTACATTGTGATGGGTGAGACAACTCTATCTGCCCCTTGGGGCAGAGGTTTTTAGCTGCAAGTCAGAAGGAAAGGTCATATGGTCCTTAAGGTCCAGCAGCAAAACAGATAGTAACGCATCTTCTTGAATGTCATTTCCACTGATGAAATCACATCCGTTTGACTGTATACCATAAGTTGTACAGTTTCCTTGTCTGTCACTGGCCCTTAGCCCTCATTCTCAGGGGATGGAAACGTTTGGGGTCATAGACTATCAACTGCAAAGGACTCTGGAGATTATCTGGGCTAATCTGCTCCATTCACAGGTTGTAGCAGGCTAGGGAGGCAAAGGGGTTTGCCCGGTATCATCACAGCCGGTTAGTCACTTGTGTTAAATTGAACTCAGAGGTTCCGACTGAATCGTTGTGACCATTTTAGCTATTATCAGCCTCCTACAGACTAGGATGGGAGATCCCTATTTGATTATTCTTAGGTGCATTACTTAGAAAAACTGATAGTGGAAAGTGGAGCGCTTGTTTTTTGATCATTCCCTCATCCCCTCAGGTTTCTTTTGCACCGCCTGTTTCCACTTTGTCAGATCTCAGAGCCTTGTACAGTTTGAGACTGTCCTTCCCTCCCTTGAGTGTTTTTGTGGAGCTTCTGTGGTGGTGTTCTGCCATGTCTAACTCTTTGTGACCCCATACTGGAGTGGTTTGCCATTTCCTTCTCCAGATGAGGAACTGAGGCAAACAGGATGTATTGACTTGCCCAGGGTCACACAGCTAGAAGGTGAGTCTTTCTGATTCTAAGTCCAGTGCTCTATCCATTTTGCCATCCAGCTACCCAGAGCATCCTAACTTTAAAAAAAAAATCTTATTTTTGATGACAGTTTTCTTCACCTACACGACTGAATATATCCTCCCCCCTCCACTCCCCAGGTAGCTATTCCTTTTTTAAAAGATTTAAAAAATAGGAAACAAAAGCAGTTCCACAAAACCAATAAACACATCAATCTTGTCTTTATGTGCAATATTCTACACCCATAGAGCCCCACCTTTACAAATTATGGAGGAAACAATTCTAAGGTACTTTGGTGCAATAGTAAATTCATGAATAAACCAATGTTTATCGAGCATTTGCTCTACCATAATGTCTCATTTGTCTGGGCATTGGTGTCATCAAGAAAGGAGCTGTTTCCGCATAAGTGAGTTTTCCAGACAATAGGCTTACCCCATGAGGTGCCAAGATGTTTAAAATTTTGGTCATCATGGAAGGAAAGCTTTCTAAAATGTATACTGTGCTTTTCTGCTTTCTTAAATAGAACACATTGTAATACCCTTGTTTGCTGATTCAAGGTCATGATTATGAATATCACTTTATTGTACCAGATTAAAATACAGTAATGCTATCATAAACTGACCCATTAGACTAATTTGTCCCAGACTATGTGATTTTAGTTCTTGTCTACTTTTATTGTTCATTCCTCTTCTCAGGCTGTCAGCTGTCACCTCTTCTAATCTGTTGTAGGCTGAGAAACAAGATAACCAAGCTTGTTAGACTTGTATGTAATTATAGTAAATAGGTGCTCAATGAGGGCCTGAGGGCATTTTCTGTGAAATAAAACATGTAAGTTCTGGTTAATAGGCTTCATGATACCTGTTCTGACTTTTTAGAGGCCTTTTCCTCGTGGATTGTGTTTATTGAAATCCTATAATTTATTTGTTTGTTTTAAATAATTATACTTTATTTTAATATTCATCTTTTTTTAAAATTTTGAGTTCCAAATTCTGTCCCGTTCTCCAGCCCCTGCCCTACCCATGGAGAAGACAAGCAACATGCCAATTATACATTCAAAGTCATACAAAACACAAAATCATAGAATTCAGAGTCAGAAAAGAACCTTAGAGATCATCTAGGTCAAACCCCACATGATACAAAAGAGAAACATGAAGCCCAGAAAAGGGACTTGACCTTCCCAAGGTCATATGGATAAGTGGCAGCATATTAGGACCGAAACCCAGGTCTCCATCATGGTACCAGGGTAAAGAACACTGTCAGAGGACTTTGGTCTTGGTGAGGCTGTGTTACTTTCTACTGTTTTACCTTAAACCTCTAGCAGGGCCTCATCTTCTTCATCTGAAAAATTAGAGGGTTGGACTAGATGAGCACTAAGGAGCCTCCTGGCTCTAAATCTGTGATCCTGTAATCTGGACTCCTCCTCTGGAGTTCTTTCTACTTTCCCATACTCTACATTTCAGAGGTTGAAGTGTCCAGAAACCTCCCTGGTCTCTGGATAAATGGACTGTTAGTATCTGTGCTTAGGACTTTATGATGAACCCTAGGCAATACTAAGAATGTTTTTATAAATACGTTTTTATTAATCTATTCTGCTTTTGTTTTTATATCATTTATGTTTCCCACATGCTGTATCCCTCCTCCTACGTTTTCTTAGTGAACCAGCCCTTTATAATAAAGAATAAAAAATAGGAAGCAAGAAAATAAAACCCTGTAAAACTAACCGGCATATCCAAAAAAGGGGACAGGTGGTGCAGTGGGTAGAGCACTGGCCCTGGAATCAGGAGGACCTGAGTTCAAATCCAGCCTCAAACACTTGACACTTACTAGCTGTATGACCCTGGGCAAGTCACTTAACCCCATTGCCTAGCCAAAAACAAACAAACATATCCCAAAAAGTCTGACATTGTATGCAATGTTCCATACCCATGGGTCTATGAACTTTTTTAAAACAATATTTTGATAACTATTCCAGTACGATTAGTTTTCTTTGTAATTTCTGTGTACTTTATTCATTTAAAATCATTACTCTGAGAAGGGATCCATAGGCTTCATCTGCCAAAGGGGCCGTGACATGAAAGAAGGATAAGAACCTCTTCCATAGCAAGTGATAAATAAGTGCTGATTGTATTATTTTAAACCTGTATTTAAAACTTGTTTTCCCTGAAACTCTTTGCAAGCTGCTGTACTATTTTGTCATCTTTGGATGCTAAGAGAGTGCACAAAGAGGATGCTTTAGGTTGGCCAAATGGCCTGTCTTCTTCCTTAGTAGGCTTTCTAGCTTCCTTATTGGGGACCCATGATTCTACACTGTGCAACAATGGACGGATGATGTATGTGTCTTCTCATATCTCTTTACTGGGGCCAGATTTGGTCATTATAATTTCACAGCGTTTCTTTTCAATTGTTTTATTTTTGGCAAGTAAAATATTATAAATTATTCTTGGCCTTCAGGAGTTTAGAGTCCATTTGGGGAGTAGAATGTAGTAGAGCAGTGATGACTACCCTGTAACCTAACGTGTTGACTTTTTTAACAGATGCTTTTTTCACGTGTCGGAAGAATGCTCTCCTGGCAAAGAGCTCGTCCCCCCAGGTGGAGGGCGGCTTTGCTATGGCCCCTCGGGGTCTAGACCAGGAGGAACGGGAAGGCTTGCTGCATCAGTGGCGAGAGGAAGGGGCCAGCAGGTTGCCCACATCTGTCAATGAGGGGCCTCCTCTAGAGAAGGGACTGGCTTCAGGCAGCTTGGCTCTCTTGATGGCAAGCCCTGAAGAGCAGCGGGATGCTGCTTCAGAGGACAAGTGGTCCAACGTTCAACTGAGTGACTTGCGGGCCACAGAGACCCTGGAGGAGCCCTTCTCCGACTTGGCTGGGATGCCGGGAGAGGAGCAGCTGGAGGGTGTGGATGGCACAGTGTGGACTGCTGTCCCTATGCAGGCGGGACCCCAGTTTGCAGATTGTGCTGTCCTGCCAGTGGGTACCCTCGCCACAGAGAGGTGGGGAGAGGACCCTGCAGTAGTGGCTTGGAGCATAGCACCAGAGTCAGTGCCAGAGGAAGAGGCGCCAGTCTGGCCCTTTGAGGGTCTTGGTCAATTGCAGCCTCCTCCAGTTGAAATACCTTATCATGGTGAGTGATGGCTGAACCGAAGGATGGAGGCAGGGAAGGAGCAGGTTGGAAGGCAGTCTTACTGTGGGACAGAGCACAAGCTACAAAGATTTTAGGATGGCAAGGGACTCTGACATGTGTTATTTATAGAATCATGGAATGTTAGAACTGGAAGGGAACTCTAGAATCCCTCTCATCTTATAAAGTAGAGAAGGTGAATTGCCAGTGGTCTTGCAGCTAGTTAATGAAAAAGCTGGGAGTAGAATCAGAGTCTCTTCAATCCAGGGCTTTTTCCATTAGACCATGTTGCACAAGAAAATTGAGGAGAATAGATGAGTCATGGAGTCCAACCCTACTTTTTCTTCAGTGCTGAGCTGCCAATTTTAAACAAAGGGGAATGAGCCAAGCCTGGGGCTGAGGTCATAAGAGAAAGACCTTTAACATCAGCTTGGCTTGACCTCATCAGTGTGTACATATGTCCAATCAGTAATAAATCAGTGAGCATTTATTAAGTGCCTCCTCTCTGGAAAGTACCATGCCAATGAAAATAGATGTCTGTGAGCAGTACCCTCCTAAAGATGCCTTACGTTGACCAGAGGTAGTTATTCAGTTCAACATTTATTAGATGCCCACTGTGTGTAAGGCAGAGTGATACAAGGCCGTGGGGATACAAAGAAGATGACATTACCTACCTTGAAGGAACTCAAGTTTAATAGCAGGAAATTTCTGTGCATGAATTTTAGATTACCAGGTGGAGGATCGGGGTCCCAGGAAAAGGGAAGAAAAATAAGGCCATGAACAACTGAATGAGCTTGGAAATAGGGATTACTGGGGAGGCAAGGTGGGAAGCCATGAGGGGAAGCAGGAGTCCTTCCTTCCCTCAATGCCTAATGACACGTAATTTCCTTGGGTCTGTCTCCTGTCTGTAGAAATCTTGTGGCGAGAATGGGAGGATCTCTCTGTCCAGCCAGATCCTCAGGGCCTGGACTCAGGGGAAGCTCCTCAGTTCCAGTTTACTGTCATGTCATATAATATCCTGGCTCAAGACCTGGTCCAACAGAGCTCTGAGCTCTACCTGCATTGCCATCCAGACATTCTGAATTGGAATTATCGTTTCTCCAACCTTGTTCAGGAATTCCAGCACTGGGACCCTGACGTGAGTTGAGAATTGTGTCCTACTGCACTGGGCTTCCTCCCGTTGGGACTTTTCCATGACCATGATACAGCTGCATTTATTCTATCTCTACAAGGCAGTCGGGATCACATTGTAGGGCAGATCCCTCCCTGAAGTTAGTTAGGCAGAATCCTGAGAGAAACCCTCTTGAAAATTCCAGCGCCTACAAAGTCTTTGTATGGTTACGAGTGAGGATAGAGTTTGGGGCTAGGAAAATCCAGACTTTGGGTGTTGGATGACTTCTATTTTAGGCTGGGGTTCACTCCTAGAGATTTAGGGGAAATGGTCAGTGATTGTGGGAATTTTGTTGCTTTCCAGTGCACCCCCCCTTACTCCCCTGGCATCTTCCACATTGGTCTCAGTGCCACATCCTAGCGTGGAGGTGTCCCCAGCACTCTGTCCGCCAGCAGGAGGTGGGGGCCCCTTCTTTTCTGCATGTACCTGTGTCCTCTGAGTGATCGATCTCTTCGTCAATTTCCCAGATTCTTTGTCTCCAGGAGGTTCAGGAAGACCACTACTGGGGACAACTAGAGCCAACTCTGCGGATGATGGGTAATGTAGTCCTGTGGGGGCTGTTGGATGGAGATGTCTCTGAAGCTCTTCTGCCCTCTTCCCTCTGTCTGGAGGGACTCCCTCATTTCCTCTCGACCTTAGTGCAGCCTGGATTCCTTTGCTCTCCTGAAAGTGAGTGAGCTCCCTCCTCCTGTGGGTGAGCCTTTCATTCCCAGTGAAGGAGGGCTTCCCATTGTCTACCCATTCTCATACCTATCTGCCTTCCTGCCCTTTCCTATAATTCATTCATCTGAATATAGCTATAGAGAAAGCCTTGCAGAAGTAAGAAATTGGCAAGGGCTACAAACCCCAGAGGTGAGTAGTGGAAGTGCTGTGATGCTTTATTTACACCAATATCATTAGCCAGAGGACCCCGGCCTTTGACATCTGTGACCCCTCTCACTGGTTGTGGTTTCCCTCACAGGCTTTACTTGTTTCTACAAGAGGAGGACTGGGTATAAGACGGATGGCTGTGCTGTTTGCTACAAACATACCCGGTTCCAACTGCTTTGTGTCAGTCCTGTGGAGTATTTCCGGCCTGGCCTGGAACTCCTTAACCGGGATAATGTGGGATTGATTCTGCTGCTACAGCCGCTGATTCCAGAGAGCTTGGGGCAGATAACCGTGGGTCCCCTTTGTGTGGCCAACACCCATGTGCTATACAACCCCCGAAGGGGTGATGTCAAGCTGGCTCAGGTGGCCATCCTCCTGGCTGAAGTGGATAAAGTGGCAAGGTTGGCAGATGGGAGTTACTGCCCCATCATCTTGTGCGGGGACCTGAACTCTGTCCCTGACTCACCCCTCTACAACTTCATCAGGAGTGGGCAGCTCCAGTACCAAGGCATGCCAGCTTGGAAGGTAAAGTGCTTATTGGCCTTGGGGGCCAGGGCAGGGAAAAGAGCAGGGCTTCGGGGTAGAGGACAGTAGGGAAGAGAGGCAGCTTACCTATGGGGTGGTTCCATCACTGCCATCAAAGTTGTGACAGGTTTTTATAAGGAAGCTGCTAGAGGTTTGCCCCTGAAGGGCAGAATATGAGGAAACTTGCTTTGGTTAAAATGAGGGTATTTTCCTTTGTGCTTGAGGAAGAACTTCCTGACCACCTGGGGCTGAAACACTGGACTGAGATGACTGAGACAGGCCCCAGAAATTGAATGGAAGGAAATGCTGTGTTGGTCAGGTCACTTCCAGAACATCGTATTAAATTTTGAGCATCTCATTTTATGAGAGATTCATTCAATTAACAATCATTTCTTTTCTTTTTTTTTTTTTTTGGTAAGGCAATTGGGGTTAAGTGACTTGCCCAAGGTCACACAGCTAGTACATGTCAAGTGTTTGGTCTGAGGCCGGATTTGAACTCAGGTCCTCCTGACTTCAGGGCCGGTGCTCTATCCACTGTGCCACCTCGCTGCCCCTAACAATCATTTCTTAAGCACCTTCTATATTCCAGTCATTGTGCTTTGCCCTGGAAAGTCATAGACAAAAATGAAATAGTTCCTGCCCTCAAGGAGCTTACATTCTGTCAGGGAAACAGTATGTGCACATACAGGTATTTATGATACATATACTGACAAAGTAAATTCAAAGTAATTTTGGTGGGACAAGCTAGAGGGTTAATAGGTTAATGAGGGTCTGGAAATCATGTCAGATGAGGAATGGTTTCAAGGAGCCTGGAGAAGTCTAGAGAAGAGAAAGCTATAGGGAGGAGGCATAATGGCTGTCATCAGCTATTTCAAGGGGAGCGTGGTATCTCAAGTGGAATGAGGAGTTGACTCATTCCATATTAGTTCTGAGGTACCAATTCAGGACTAATATGTAGAAGTTATAGAAAGGCAGACTTTGGCTCAAGATAATTACTGGGCTCCAGCGATGAAATTAGACAGTGAGCTTCATCCCAGAGATACACATGTCTGGATTACTATAGATATCAAAGATTTGTTGTGTGAAGGATTCATTCCTGCATTGGGTGGGAGGTTTGACTAGATGCCTCTAAAGTCCCTTCCAATTCTAAAGTTCTTTAAGAAGAGACAGTCACCCACCTTTGATGATTTAAATAGTCACCAGCTAGAAGGTGTGATGATGGGGCAGGATTAGGTGATTCTTGCATTTCTTTTTGATTCTTATCCTAAAATTTGGACTTAGCTCCTAGCATTGTTATTATGACTACTCTGGAAAAGATACTTTCTCATAATCATAGAGTCAAAAGACTAGAAAGGATCCTGAGAAGTTAACTAGTTCAGCCCTCTTTATTTGAGCAAGACCAGCCTTAAATAGGTCTCAGAAAATAGCTCTCAGCTTCCCATGGGAGCTTTACCCCACAGGGGTCAAAACCCTTCACTGTCAGGAAATGCTTCCTGAGATACACAGAACTCTCATAGCTAGAAGGGACCTGAGAAATCATTTATTCCAGTGGGTCTTAACCTGGGGTCTGCGAACTGACTTTTAAAAGATGTTTTGATAATTGAATTTCTGTATAACTGGTTTCCTATATATTTCTATTCCAGTTCTTATTCCATATTCCTATTATATATTCCTATATATTCTGTGCATTTAAAAATATGATTCTGAGAAGTGGCCCACAGGCTTTACCAGATTGCCAAAAGGGATCCTTGACAGAATGAAGGTTAAGCACTCCTGCTTACAGATGAGCAGACTGAGGCCTAGACAGGTGGAGTGGCTTGTTGATGGTCATACAGCCAGACAGTAGCAACACCAGGACAAAGAAAGCTGGACTTTCATTTTAGGATTCTTTCTGCTCTATCAGACTGTCTCTGTAGTATGTCCTAAATCCTTCTTGCTGTAGCTTTCTTGTTCTGCTCTGAGAGAGCTGGTCACTCTTTGAAAGGACCCCTTGCCTTGCTTAGCAGGCTTTGTGCCTTCATCCCATTCATCGAAGCTCTTTGCCTTGTCTGACCCCTCCGGAAAGTGAACCAGAAGGAATGCTAGTGAGGCTGGCCAAGTGGCACATGCCTGGTGGGGAGCGTGAAGTGACCTCTCGGGTGATGCTGGCTTGTTGGAATCCTAGGCAGGACACTTCAGCTTTCTCTGTCTCTTCTGATTGAACATAATGGGTGCCTTTGGCAGAGCAGAGTGGGAGGAAGGAGAAGAGAATTCCTGGTGTTCATGGAGTGTACTGAGCTGTTATTGTAATTAGGCTACTTAATTTTTTATTAAGTGACAACATTGAGCTAGCTGATGAACTTCTTGCTGAGAATTAATATTTTGAGGAGTTTGTTGTCTTAAGCTAAGTCAGTGCATACAGAGGCATCAAGGGACATTTGTCACTTCTGCTGCATTTATTGGAAATGTGAGGCTGATTAAAGTAAGGAAATGCTTCCCATGTAGTGCTCTGTTTATTCCAGTTCCATTCACTAAAGGATGTTTTGATGACCATTACTTAGACCAGGTAATAGACATAGAGCCCTTCCTTCCTTCTAAGATCTGTTAATGGGGTGGCTTCTTGGTCCTTTCAGGTGTTCATAATTCTTGGAGATAAAAATCTATGGGAATAAGACAGGGCAGGATCAAGTATACAGGGCTTTAGCTGCAGGAAGGTATAGCATTACTATGGATTCCTTGTTTCATCTGGTATGGGGTACCCTAGCAGTAGGCCTAGGTAACTGTAGGACCATGATCTGGGATAAAACAGGTTCCTGGTCAGGGCCTTGCTTTTAAATAATCTTTTGGTGCTGCATCTTAAAGTGGCCAGACCAAGGCCTAGTATGGCATTGCAACTCCTTGTGAAGTTGGGTGAGAGTTTATCCAGAGGTGGAACTTCAGAGGCTGTGTGCCCTCAAGTTCAGGCTTTGTCTTCCCTTCCTTCCTGTCTCCTGGACACAAGCAGATGTTTCCAGGGGAAGAATGGTGTGTTTAATTAGCTCAATTAGAGCTGTATTTTGTAATCTCACAGGGAGGCTTATGCAATACCCACAGCATATATGGGTTTGTGTGCATTCACCAGCTGTCATTTCAGCCTTTCCCTTTTCCGTCTCTGTTTCTTTACCTCTGGCCTGCTATTTCCCTGCAGGTGTCTGGGCAGGAAGACTTCTCCCATCAGCTTTACCAGCGGAAGCTGCTGACCCCGCTGTGGCCTAGCTCTTTGGGTATCACTGACAGCTGTCAGTATATTACTCCATGTCACTCCAAGAGAGCAGGTGAGCCACCCTCCTGGTCTGCTGGATCTGTGACTTGTAGCCTTTTTTTTTTTTTAACAGCACAGGAGAAAGCTCTGGCTTTTCAGGAAGATGGGGAGAATATCATGCCATGGGGTCTCCTGTTATATTCCTTGATTTCTTGTACTCCTCTCTGCATTCTCAGTGCTTCCAAATTGACAGATCTAAAACACATACCTCAGAAGAGCCCTTTGTCCTCGGTCAAGCCTTTCATCTTCCCTCTGTTTCTGGGCTGGATGCTGCTCCACGGTTGGGAGGGCCCATCGTTCTGGGCTTTTTGCTTCTTCCTCTCACCCAGTGCTTGTTCTTCATCTATAGAGAGACGCAAGTATGACCGGGACTTCCTGCTTCATTTCCGCTTCTGTGACAGTGCCTGCCAGCGGCCAGTGGGGCTGGTCCTGATCGAAGGAGTGACAGATGCTAGACCAGGTAAGAGACATAGAGCTTTGCCTTCTTTCTCAGATCCATCACTGGCACAGCTTCCTGGGCCTTTCAGTTCATTGGTCATAATTCTTGGAGACAGAAATCAATGGGAATAAGTGCAGGGTGGTCGTCAAGTCTCTGTGAGACTTTTAGCTTTAATAACTTTCAATGTAAACATGATAGAAGCACCCTGTAAGCTATACAAGGTGAATTCTTAAAGGGTTTTATGTACTTGTTGGGTTAATTTTTGTTTCTTTTCACCAATGCAATTCATGAAATTTCTGAGCACAAACTGAAAATTGATCGAAGAATGTGCCACAAATGATGGTGGTTATGTTGAAGGTTAAAAAAAAGACACAACACAACACAACAAAAATTCAGCTTTAAAACTCAAACGACTGAACACTGGATTATTCTGAGGATAAAGTGAATGGAGAGGCAGCATTGCTGAGTGTCTAGAGGGCCAGCCTGGAGTCAGGAGAGCCCAGATTCATGTCTCATCTCTGACCCATACTAACTGACCATTGGCAAGTCACTTCTCAGACAACTTTCATAAGTTACAGAAGAGTTGCTGATTTGTTTTGAAGGAGGGAATGTCTGGAGTTCCTTAAATGAAATGAAAGGTCTATACCATCTAAAAATGTGAAATAATACATGTGATAGTGCTTCGCCCCTTCTTTCTGGTGTTCTCTAAAGGCAAGATGGCATTCTTCTTTTTTTTTTTTTTTAGCCAATTGGGGTTATATGACTTGCCCAGGGTCACACAGCTAGTAAGTGTCAAGTGTTTGGTCTGAGGCCGGATTTGAACTCATGTCCTCCTGACTTCAGGGCCGGTGCTCTATCCACTGCGCCACCTAGCAGCTCCGACAGATGGCATTCTTATGTGGATGATAATAGTGACAGTGAGGCAGCTTGGTCTCTAAGAAAGGAAGGCTGGGCATCCTGCCTCCAATACAGACTGGCTTTGTGACTCTGGGCAAGTCACTTAATCCCTTGGGTGTCCCCAGCAATGCTCTCAGCTCATAAATTGCAGAATCATTGTCAGCATATATTGGTGGAGGAAGGTTCCTCACTGGGAGTCCCCTATACCAATGAAGTTATAGAGCTGAGCTTAAAAAAAAAGGTAGTAATGAGAATTATTGTAGCTGAGGGGGTCAGCCTCTGCTTGTGAAGGCCCCCTCCCCTACCCCTTCTGACTTTTTCCTTATTCCTTTCCCTAGGCTCCCCAATGCTATCTCCTCTTCCTTCTTCACTTCTGAGAAAACCAAATGGGATTTTCAGAGGAATTTTAGGACAGGAAGCTGGACCTCTGCCCCCTGCCCTGGGGATTCTCAATCCTGTGTCTTGTCTCTTCCGTAGAGCGTCCTGTTGGCTGGTCCCAGTCTGTCCCTGAAGCGGATATACCTGATCCAGAACCCTTCTTTCCCAGGTAGCCTTCTCCAGCCTCAGCCTTCTGTGTCTTGCTCCCTGCCTTCTCCCTGTCCTCCCTGTGAGTGAGATTTGTCCTTCCCCAGAATGCTGGTTGATGCCAGCCCTTAGGGCAGGCTGCTTTTCCATCTGTTCTCCCCTGCACTCTTGTCCTTGTTATAAACTTGTATCAGCCAGAAGCCACTTACGCCCAGCATGTCTGTGGGTGCTCCTTACTGTGGAATCTGAAGGAAGCTTTACACCTTTGGTTGGGTCAAGGACCAAGACATATTCTCAACTCTTCTCCATCACTGCAAGCAGGTGGAGCTGAACCTGCCATCCATCCTCCTTCTCTTGGTTCAATAATCATTGGGTTATCAGCCTCATGTTTTCCTGTGTGCAGATTTACCAAGGACGAGGCTAAGCTGAATCCTCCGAGGCTTTCTTAAAGTTAGAGGGGGTGGGTAGGATTGCCAACTGTCATGTCTCAGCCTGTTTTGCCCTTCCTTGTCCCTCCCCAGATCTTCAGGCACCATCCAGCACAGCCTCAACCTGACCTCAGTTTATAGCCACTTCCTACCCCAGCAAGGCCGCCCAGAGGTCACCACGATGCCCTTGGGCCTTGGAGCAACAGTGGATTACATTTTCTTCTCAGCTGAACCCTGTGAAAATGGACACAGAGCGAGTGAGTCTGGTGGGTTGTGGGTGCCCCGAGGTCTTGATTGCTGTCACCGGCAGCAGTGGATTGAAGGTCAGCTGCTTGTCACACTAGTCTGGGATACGGAAAGCTGGGAGTATGTGGAATTAGCAGGGGGGTTCTTATAGAGAGGAGTTCTTATACTCACCTTCCCGGGTAATGCCGCGGGAACAAATACTGAGAGGATTTTGAATCAGAAGACTCAGATTTGAGACCTGGCTCTTGATACTCTGTAGCAGGGGGACTTTTGGCAAGTCACCTGACTGCTATGAGCCTTAGTATTCCCATTTGGAAAATGGGAATAATAATAATAATAATAATAATAATGCTTAAACTGCCTACCTCATTGGATTTGTAAACCTTCAAACGATATAGAAATGTGAATTTATTATTATTATTATTATTTTGCTTTCTGTTTCTTTAGATTTATAATTTTGAAGGTACTCTTAGATGCATGATCCTCCTGACATAAAATGAAGGAGTTGGGCTGGATGGCTTCTCAGGTAGCATAGTTGCTATTAATAGCATTGAAGTGAGGAGACTGAGACCCAAGCAAGTGAAGTGATTTTGCTGCAGCCTAGATCTCTTTGCCTTACCCTACATCTTCCTCCACCATCTGCTTTGGGTAGGTTCAGATGGGGGAGCCCCCCTTCTGTCTTATGAACCAGAAATAGGAGAAAGAGAAGAAGGGGATGGGTATGGCAGTGTACGTAATCTGTGAAAGATACTGTACCCCCTTTAAGTTGAATATGTTCCCAGAAAAGATGCATGACTGTGTCACCATTTGTGTAACCATGAATGGTAAGTACTTTCTTGAACCCTGCCATGTCCACACTGGCTTTGGGGGCTGGCAGATGCATGTAGATTTATATCTTCAGGTGGCAAGGTGCCTTACACTTGCTCCCTTTCACAACCCAGGTCGCAGGCTATACCGGGATGGAGCCCTCAAGCTGCTTGGCCGTCTCTCCCTCCTCTCTGAAGACGTCCTTTGGGCTGCCAATGGCTTACCCAACCCTTTCTGTTCTTCAGACCACCTCTGCCTGTTGGCCAGCTTTGGGATGGAGGTCACCGCCCCATGATGGGGCTCTTAGGGGACGGGGGGCTTATCCTCCAGAAGAGCTCATTGGATCAGAGACTGTGGAAATCCCAAGCTTCTGGAAACTTACACCCAAGGAATTTCCCTCCCCCACCCCTCCTTTCACCCTTCCCTTCTCCTTCTTGGTTGGATTTCCTCTCTCCCTTTCCCCCACCTATTATGCCCCTGCTCCCACCCCAACTTCTTCCTAATCCTGTGCCTCACACGCAGTGGCCCTGGGAGAGGCAGGAGGGGGGCTGCCCTTCCTACCATGTATCCAGCGCCTCCACCTTGATTTTTAATTACCAGGGTTGCGGGAGTTTTTGATCTCATTGGTTATTTGCTTTCAGGCTGCAGCTTGTTGACTCCCCATTGCAGCCACTGCTGCCTGCAATCTCCCCTCCTGTCGAGCTGATTGCCCACTAGCTTCCTCTCCCCCACCTCACGCCCATCTGGTCTATCCTTTATACAACTACTGTATATAATGTATAGTTTTTTTTTTCCCTTGGTATTCTGGTAGGCTGCAAGAGTGAGTGCAGCATTGATTGCCCCTCCTAGGGTGGGTCGAATATGAGCAGGTGAAGTTAGTAGACTTCTAAGTGACCTGCTTCTCCCCTTCCCTCTCCTCCTTGCCCTTCTCCCCAGCTACCTTATGTGTAGGTTGCCACAGAATTGTGTTCATCCAGCTTGGCCCTTGTGAACAAAGTGGACCCCTCAGCCTGGAACAGCAAGATCAAGAGGGCCTGATGATCCAAAATGATCTGACTTGCCTCACTCCACAGCCCCCACTCTTGAAGCCAAGACATGGCCCTAGTGTATTTCTCTTGGGTTCAACCCTCCACCCTTGCATAAGAGAAGTTGGCCTTTTTGAATGTCAGGTTGGGGAAGGTGGAAGCTGTGGGAGTGGGGGAGGTGGTGTCAGAGGAGCTGAGCATCTTGTAAGATGAAGAAATTGGGTCTGAAGGAAATGTTCTTCTGGCCTGATGGTATCTGAAGCTGGTCCAGGGTGGTGGTTTCAGTGGGAAACAGTATATGAATTGCTGTTGTCCTTCGCTTGAGGGCTATCTCTTCTGAAGCTTAAAATCCTGAGGAAGGAGCTTTTCCTTTCTCGTTGCTCCCAAGTTGCTGATTCCCGCTTTTCTGACTCCCTAGGCCCTTCTTGATAAACTGTGGTGTTGGGGAGGCATAATCTGGGAAGCATCTCTTGTATTCTCAGTGGAACGATTTGGTTGGAGAACTAAGGGATGGCAGTGAAGCCAGTTGGGTGGGAATGAATCGTAGAGAACACTAATCCCCTGGCCAGGCCGCATCCAACATAAAGCCCCTGCTTGACTTTGCAGTCGTGGGGGTGGGAATGGGGAGGGATAGGTGTGCATGGAGGGTGTCTCCCTGGAATCTTCACGTTCTTGCCCTGCCCTGACTCCTGTGTGCCTTAATCTCTCACTTTTAGGAATGTGCCCCCAGGGTCTTCTTCCTGGCAAGCCTTCCCCTTATACTCCCCCTAACCTTAAGGCAGATTCTGAAGACGCCTCTATCCCTATTGGGTCTGAGTTGCCTTTGCATTTTTCGAAGCCACCTCAGGTTGGCCTGAAGAGTCACCAATGATCCTCCTCATGCCCAGCAGAAGAATTTTTTATCTTAAAGGAAAGCCAAAGACCCTGTTTGAATTGCTGTTGCTTTTTTTCCCCCCAAGCACAATAGACCCCTTAGTTCTGCTTCCTTTGGGTAAACAATGGCTTGCCTCAGGTTTGGGGCCCTCTATCTGCCTGATTCCCTCCACCTGCTCTGTAGCACCCCTTTCTACTGTGTTTGCTTCTCCTGGGTCCATCCTCACAGGGTCTCGGGACAACTCATTTGTTCTGCAGCTGCCCTTTGACCTGTTCTCCCTTGATGGGAAGTGCTATGGCCCCACCCTGGGAAGGTTTATTAGGGAATCTTTTGGTCTCTGCCTTGTTTCTGTTTTGAAAAGTGAAGTAGGAAATTTTTCATGCTAATTTAATTTTTTTCTGAAATAAAGGTTTGTCTTTTTTTTTCCTGTTCTTATTTCACTGGGATCCTGGAGGGCATAGCACAGCCAGGCCAATTTTTGGCTGGATTGGCTCAGAACTCACTTGTATAGTTGGGGGTGGGGTTAGGAATAAAAAAGAATCTTGAGAAGAGACCAGGGAAGGAAGGAAACTAGCATTTATTAAGCACCTACAACGTACCAGGCACTGTGATAAACGCTTTCAAAATATTTCATTTGATCCTCAATGACAGCCTTTGGAAGTAGAGTGTTACACCATTTTACAGTTGAAGAAACAGGTTAAGTGACTTGCCCGAGGTCACAGAACTAACAAATGTTGGACTGTATGTGAATTTGGATTTTCCTGGCTCCAGGCCCACTGCTCTGTCCCCTGTCCCACACAACTACCTTTAGGGATAGAGAAAGTATTGGAGCCTGAGACTGTGGAGTCTCAAGCAATAGAACTAAGCCTTAAGGGAAAAACCCAAGCCTGGGAAGGCCTCTGTGGAGCCGATGATCAGCAACTCTGTTGCCCTTGTATTCTACAAAAGCCAATCTGGTCCCTGTATTCATTGAACCCACTCCTCACCCTGACGTTTCTCAGTGGCTTTGAGGATGGTGTGAGAGTGTTGGGCCGAGGGGAGTCCTCGTTTATGGGGGGGTGGCAACCTCCTGGTTGTGGGACAGCCCCTTTCTCATTTCTGTTACAACCACTCGGGAATCAGACTATTCTCCAGCCACCTAGTCCTTCACCCCTGGCAGGCAGAGGCAGGCTGTGTGGGAGTGTTTCCCTGGATAAAGCCTAGGCTGATGCATCCCCACTCTGTTGTCTATTTTTTGATAATCTGTTTTGCATTCCTGAGCTAGAGCTGATCTGTGGGCCATCTGTTGCTGGGGCTGATCCCCTCCCTCCCTTCCTATGTCTGGTTCTACTGTACTGTAACCTTTCCTTCCCTTAGCATAGAGTTTAATAGAATTAGGAGGCAGAAGAACCGGAGTTTGAATTCCAGCCTTGCTGTGTGGCCTTGGGCAAATAATTTGACTTCTCTGGGTCTCACATTTCACATCTTTAAGAAGAGGGAGAGGAATTGGTTGATGTCACAATCCCCTTCCAGCTTCACATCCTTTGAAACCTGACACTGACATAATCCATCTTGATGATATCCGAACAGGAGGCTAGAGTTTCCAACCCCTGGCAAACCACAACAAAATGGGGAATCCTTTCCCCCCAAAAAAACAACCATCATTAATGTCATATAGCCTATTGAATAAATGGATTAAAAAGCATTTACCAAGCATTATTGTGTGCTAAATTGTGTGATAAGTTCTGAGGACACAAACAGATAAAGCAAGACCATCCCTGTGCTCAAGAAGCTTTTGCATTCACGGAGATAACACATAAAACTCCATCAGTCACATAGCAGATGGGGAGGCCTGGAAGTCTTAAGGTTTCTGTGGTGGAAGGAATGGCAAGGCCCAGGAAAGCTTTAGGGTCTATTAGACTATTGCTTCCAGAATTCATTGGCTTGGCTTTGTTTACTTTTATATTTGTATCTGTAGCACATAGCACTGTGCTTGTACATAGTAAACATTTAATAAATACTTTCGTCTTTCCTTCCCCATCTTTCCTTCCTTCCCAGGATCTTTCCTTCCCCTCCCTCCCTCCTGCCTTCCCTTTTTATCTTCCTACCTTCCTACTTTCCTCACTCAATATGATTTCAAGGAAGTCACAGCCTTCCTAAGATTCCATGCATTTGGAGAGAGGTGGGAGACAAGTGGATAGATCATAGATATAACTGCAAAGGACTTTAGAGGGCATCTAGTCACATCCTCTCAGATAAGGTAGCTTCAGATAAGGTAACTGAGTCCCAGAGAGATTCTAAGTGACTTGTCCCAGGTCAGATATGCGGTCTGAAGCAGAGGTTGATCTTAAACCCTGACTACAGAGGCAGCACTCTCCCCATTATACCATTTTACCCTGCTACTGGAAATGTTTTGAGACTTGGGAGAAAGATGCTCTTTAAAATCCTAAGAAACATTTTTATAAAGAATACTACTCGGAAACAATTTCTTCTCCACCAGTTGAGTTCATAGAGATCAATGCCTTATGGGCAGACTACCTTTACAACACCTAAAGTTGTGAAGGTGCCAAGGATGTCCACATCAGAAGTCCCCTTACTGCAACACAGAATTATTGGGATACTGACGATTGTGAACAAAGTAGCTGGGGTCTGATTCCCAACTACCAAACTGCCAAAAATACCTAGAAGCAGCCATCTGATTTATACTCTTCCCCAGGGCCAACCCTATTATTTTTCTTGATAGCTGTTAATCTTTATTGGAAAACTGTTGGATAGTGCGACAAAGTTCCCCATCGCTTTAAAATTAGACACCTTCCTCTACTTGCCCCTTCCCCTTGCTCCCAGATGACATTTCCTTCCTCAAAAGGCAACTTTCATGGACTGGGTATCTGATCATCAGCATTTCATTAGTGGGCAACTACTTAAGGTCAGTGCCATCCGGGAAGATGAATTTCCAGAGTGATGGTAGCAGTGAGCTAAAAGCAGGGCTTACCTTGGTGGTAGAGCATTGGGAACCTCCAATTCTCCCATTACAAATATCCTGTCAGACACAGAAGGATTTCCTTGACTAACACCTTGTTTTCTTCCCACCCCTAGGATCAAAGCCATTGTGGGTTAAACCTCCCTTTCCCCAGAGGTCCCTCCTGGAGTTTGGCATCCTTTCCATTAGGAGGACATGGTTCCCAATGTTGCACCAATGGGAGGTCAAGCTTACATGTGATATTATAGCTAAGACAGGTTATGGTAGTTACCACTTGCACAGAGTCTCAGATAAATCATAGAATTTCAAGGCCCTTTCCAGCTCTCAGGTCCAACCTCCTCATTTTGCATGTGAGGAAATCAAGGCCCACAGGGAAGAAAGAATATTTTCTTTTGTCAGCCATCTCTCAAAAGCACAAGAGCCTCCTCTCTTAGCTTAAGGGAGCGCCATCAATTGGATGACCTTCATTGGACTATTTTGGGTGTCAGGAGAGCAAGCAGCAATGGGGTCCAACAGCCTCATCTGTAAAATGAACTGAAGCTGGAAGAGGTAGATGAAACCATACGCCTATGTAGTCCTAGGGCTGAGAAAAGCACAAAGGGATAGTGACTTTTTGCCTGAGGTCACATAGTGAATTAATGGCAAAGTCAAGACTTAGACCTACATCTTCTGATTCCAAGTCCAGGTCTTCTACAACATCGAATTACCTTTCTATAAGATCTCTTAAATTGTAGTTTTAGAATTTGTTTACTGATCATATAATGAAATTATGGCTTTTCCTTACTGTTAATAAATTGTTTCTGCCAGAGGAGATCGGGCTGCTCTGGATTTTTCTTATGACTAAGAGTTGCAGGAATGGGACCTACAGTCTCATGTTTCT
>NW_020954723.1:21588652-21613422 GCF_900497805.2 Vombatus ursinus
CTTCCTTCCTTCCTTCCTTCCTTCCTTCCTTCCTTCCTTCCTTTCTTCTTTCCTTCCTCCTCCCCCCTCTCCAAGTGATTCCTCTCCCTGGCTCCTCCTTCCTTCTTTCTAACTTGACTTTGCTGGAAAGCAAATGGATGTATCTTCAATCAGAAGGCATCCAAGTGGTAGGAGGGCATCTAAGTGATCCTAGAGTCAGAGTTTAACAATTCCAAAGAAAAGAATGTTGGTTTAGTACATGGGAGAGAGAGAGACCTTCTGGTTATCTACCCCACCCCCAACAGAAACTGTGTAAGCTTAATAAAGTCTGTGGGTTCCAGAAGCAGTATTCAGAAAGAACATAATAAGCATAAGGGTCATTGCACTCAAGTCCCGAGATTCCTTGCCTTTCCCACTAGCTCATTGTTCTTAACATTCTCCAGCTGGGAGCTGGATAAAAGTCCAGATATGTGTTCCCTGGGTTTGTTTAGGGATGGGCTTGGAAAGTTATTTCTCCAGCTGCCCTGGGGTGACCTGTCACCATAACCTGTCAGGTACTGTCTTCAGGGATTCCAGCTCTGGCCACTCTACTATATGGTAAGCATTGGGGGAGTCCAGGATGTCATGGTTATGGCCCCATTCAGATCTTTCCTCTGTGTCTGGCATTAACCTAGGCCTCTCGGTCACCACTGTTCTTCATTTGAGACAATGTTTTGATTGGAACAAGAGAAGGAAAGATGCTGCCTGGCTTAGCCAATGTTAAACAAGGGCAGGGAGTGAGTACCAGGTTGAGGGAGGAGGTTGAGGTAAATGCTCCAGCCTATTCTATCATAAAACAGGAAATGTATCCCCCCACCCCAATCTGAAAAGGCAGCACAAATCAGTAATGTAAATGAGTGATTGATAAAATATTGATCTGAACCAAAAAAAGTCCTGGTTTGGAGTTTAAGAGGAATCTGGATACTCTGTTAATTTCTAATTTATGATAATCCCAAGGGGTTAGACCAAAAGTTACCTTTGCATCATTGGTGAAGAAAGTCCTGCCAAACAAACTCATGGAATAAACAAGATAGTAAGGGGAATGATTAACCTGTTTGAGCAACTAACATGTCTTGGAGTACTTGAGCAGTATTCATCTGCATGTAAATAATTAATGTGCCAATTACACATGTCTTATCTTTGTATGAAAACAATCTCAGTAGGACCTTTACTTACTTAACAAGTACTTAGAAGTTACCTGGAATCACTGTATGTACCTGAAAGTAATAAAACTTAATTTCTTTAAAAATTATCTTTGAACTCAGGCTGTTTTCTTAATTCAAGTTTGTCCTTAATCTCCATCTTCCCCTTCCCCCCAACAATGGGTCAAAGTTCCTATGCCAACCATAGTGGGGTAGTGCCCCTGGGTGGCTGCTGCACTTCAGCAGTCTGGGTAAAATGAGGAGATGCAGACTTAGATTTTTTTAAACCAATGTGGAAGCCTTATTTAAATGGCTTTGTGATTTAGCTTTGCATGTTTTGTGATGCCATAGGTTGGAGGAGGGTAATAATGAAGTGAGATGAGAGAATGACTTGGGGGGAAGGACTTGGGGACAATAATTCTGTAATTTCCAAAGTCTATTATTGCCATTGTCTTCCTGAAGGCTTACTTTGACCCTCCTTCACCATTACAGATTTATTTGGGGGATCCACATGTAATGGCCCACAGTTGCAACTCACCTCGGAAAGAAAAGCTTCCTTTCTCTCTGGTGCAAGACAGAAACTGTTGTTCAATGGGATAGGGAAAATGGGTTCTAGAATGTATCCCAGAGAACAGGCTCAGCAGACAAACCCTTGACCTCCCTCAACTCTGCCCTTTCCTGCTTGGGCATGGGAAGGTTCAGCAGAACCCTCCAGGCTGTGCACAGGAGAGAAAGAGAAGCATTTCTGGATGGAGTAGTGGACCTGTTAATAAATGAGGGTTGAAAAATACAGACTGTCTGAGGAGGGGTGAAGGACATTAAATTGAAATGGAAACTTTCAGCATCCCAGAGATAGAAGATTTTAATCCTATACCACTGGCTCTTCCCCACCCCCCTTCTTCCTTCTTCATTTCCTCAGACAGCTGTCTTCCCTCCCACCCTCTCCCCAGAGACAGAGCTGATGGGGGGAGTGGTACAGAGTTGATAGCTAAGGGTGGAGACTCAGAAAATTCTGAAAGAAAAAAACTGGCAAGGTTGTTAGGTCCTGGTTTCTGCCCAGTCCAGACAATAGGAGCTAGGTAGACTTTATTAATTGTGTAAAAGTGAAGACAAGAGTGAGGTAAAGCATAAAAGTGAGAGGGGTTTGAATACTGATACGAAGGGATGGAAATACAGGGAATCAGAGAGAACTAATTCTATATATGGTACATAGCCAGATACAAAACACAAGGGAGAGAGAGAGAGATTCCATCGTTTTGTCCACATGTGCCAGGCATGCCTGAGCTCCTCTTCTATCCTTTTCAAACTTCATGATTAAGGGAAACTTATGTGACTCCACAGCACCAGGAAGTAACTTAGAAGGGACCAATACTGTTTGGCATGGGGCTAGCACCATGTCAGGGCCTACCCTACAAATGGAAAAGGTGAGATGGAGATAGAGAACCAGATGGCACCACAGA
Source organism: Vombatus ursinus (assembly GCF_900497805.2). Lineage (NCBI taxonomy): Eukaryota > Metazoa > Chordata > Mammalia > Diprotodontia > Vombatidae > Vombatus > Vombatus ursinus. Next base: position 21,591,273 of record NW_020954723.1, read on the forward strand.
GAGGCAAGGTGAATGGGGTCAGGTGGTTTCTAGGTCAGGGGATTTTGGGGTCGGGTTCTCTCTATCAAATCCTTGACCCTTCCAGAATGGGTTAGTCCATTCTCCCTCTGACCTTGGCTTTTCAATGGGGCTAAGGAAGATGGTGATGGAGAGGCAAGGGCTTATGTTGGTATAGGCTATGGCACACCATGGAATTCACAGACTGTCAGGGATGGAAGGAGGCCAATCCCTGCTCCCTCTGCCCCCTCCAAGCACACATTACTGCTGGCAGCCATTTCATATGGGGGCTGAAGCAATGGTGTGGTGTTTTCAGGCTCTGACTGCCGCTAATTGAGAAGACAAGAATGAAAGCCCACAGGTGCCTGACTGTGCATCCAGCCAGAGCTGCAACTGTAAGAGCATGGGAGCAAATGCATAAGTGCTCAAAAGTATAGGTACACAGCAGCCAGGATTTAGCTGTAGTCACTGAAAGAGCTGGGTCTGGAGCAGGAGAATTCGAAACTACAGGGTGCCCTCTAGATTATCAGCCAACTACTCCATGACTCTTTCTGCCCCTGAGAACCCAGGAATATAAGGCCTCTTCTACCCCATCAGTATAGCTTGACAGGGTCTCTAGGTGATTTTTATCATCCCCTTCATTCTCAATTATGATTGCTCTCACCTAAATGTAACCCCATGGGGCTGCTAGCAAAGATGGTGAAGGTAAACAGACTGGGTGATGCTGATGCCTTCTTTCATGCCCATAGTTTTCCTTATTATATCCTGATGGAGTCATAGGAGGTAATATTATGGTTAAAAAAAATCAAACAAGGTGGTGATGGGCAGATAGACTGATGATTCATAGGGGAAGGGGGAGTGTGCCATGAATTCCTATCTGTTCCATAGGACTGGGACCAGGACAGTTTGAGACCAGGAGCTTCCAGAGACGGTAGAGTCAGAGGGAAACTCAATTAAATTGATACTGGAAGGAAAAGGCAATAGGGTCAACACTGTCTCTCCTCCCACTAGCTCCAAGCAAACACTGAGTTGGGGTGGATGTCTCCCCCCAGCTGGGAAACTAAAAACCAAAGCTTCCTGCTTTCCCCTTAGTCCTCTCCCACCCTCCCCAGGGAACAAAGTGTAAATGTAGTGGGAGAGGGAAGGGAGGTGGGATTGCTACATATAAAAAAAACACTTTTAAAAAAATAAATAAAAAGCACCAGTGAGGTTTTTTTTTTGTTTTTGTTTTTCACATGATTTTCCTTACATTGCCCCGAGCCCCAGAGAATAGTCTGGGGAAATCACCAACAGGAAAGGCTAAGCCGCTGCTTGGCTCTTAGTTTTAACAGGAAGAGGTTGGGGGGACCTCCTATCCTCAAGTTACCACCTCATACCTCCTTCTTTACTAGAGGGGTGTGTGTCCCAAACTGGGGCAAAATTTAAGGGGCCACACTGTACCAACAAATCACTCATTTTCAGTCTTACGGTTCATCCTGCCAAAGGGAGTTATTTTTTTCAGTAATTATAAACATGTCATGACCATCATTACCTAACTGTTTGGAAAACCACCGTGAAATGGTGGGTAGTGGTAGGGGGATGGGGAAGATTAGGTTCCTTCCCAGTGTTGTGAAATAAGATTCCTGGTTGAGTTAGTGTAGACACATCCTCAGGTTCCTTCCTTGGGAGGGTTGGGTGCAGGGCTGGCACAGGAAGGCAGTAGGGCTGCCTATTAGCCCCAAGGGTGAGCTAGTGAGACTGGAGTCTGACTAGCCACCTTCCTCCCCACCATCTATCCCAGCTCCTGGGGCTGCATTGGCTATAGGTGGTGAAGCAGATGGCTGGCCCTTTGGTCTGGTAAAGCCAAGCCTGGGGTTGCAGTCTCCAAGTCAGATAGACCAGCTGTCACCCCAAAGCCTCTTGGCAATCTTTGGGGTTTGACAGCTGCTGAGAAAGGCAACTGTTTCCTCTTGAGCCTAATAACTACCCCCTATGCCCACATACCAACAACAGCTGTTACCAGGTATAACTTCCCCTTACTGGGGGCCAGGAAAGGTAGCTCCTGTTCTTCCTGCTTCTCCAGACTAAGCCAAATGCTAGCCTCTGTAGTCTCTCCATCCCCTGTGGGAGCACCCAAATCAGGGTCAGTCCTTACTCCACAGGATCTGGACATCTATGCCAAGCCCTGAGGCCCAGGCTGCTTTCCTCTGGGCTAGGGGCATTCCAAAGTGCTGGCTTGCTTTGATGCCTGCCCCCATCGGTGGAATGACTGGGAGTGGGAGTCCTGGTCAGCACCAAGTTTGTTTTCTCTGTCCTCACCCTCTTTCTGGGCCTGAGGCTTTTCTTCTTTTCTAGGCCCTATCAGTTCTTCCACTGCTGAACTCTGGCCTATATCCATTTTTGCTCTATTCCTTGCCCCCACTCAGTGATACAGCAACCACTCGGAGCAGGATAAACAACTCCAGGGTCACTTCAATGCTCTGTGTCTGTTCCCATGCTCTTATCTATACCTCTCAGCTGAACGTCCATTTTCTTTTGAATTCAATAGCATGGATGATGTTTCCTCTTTCCTTTTGCTCTTTCTGAAATTTGTGAATTTCATGTTTTCTCTTTGTCTTCCCCAAAGCATCACCTCATACTTGCTCTACCTTGACTTTCCTTCTCCCATTGGCCCATGCTTATTCTAGGTCCTTTATCTGGTATATTCAGAGTATAACTAACACCCCCATACAACCCTCCTTCAACATACTCATTCTGCTACATCCGTCAGTCCTTCCTTGTAGCCTTACAATGACTCCCAGAACTTTGCCTTTGGGCCTTCTAGATTGGCCCCCTCATCTCCCCATGACTCTGCTGCTGTAATGGGGCCTTACCCTGCCTCCTTGCTATAAGAGTCTTGGGTTCCTTCTCCTGGGTCTACCACCATCATTCTTTCTGTCTTCTGCCACTATGCCCTGGACTGCTCAGTGTCCTACTGCTTGCTTCCACTAACCCTTGACTTTTTAGCATCCTTCTGCCTCCTGCCACTATGTCCTGGCCTTCTCAGTGCCCCACTGCCTTCTCCCATTAACCTCCAACCTTCTGAACTACTCTGCCTCTTCCTACTCACCCCTGGGTTTCACTCAACTGAAACACCTCTCTCAGTCCTCCTACACGTCTGGTTGCTCCGTCACTGCCTCTTTCTCTGGCTCTTCATTCACGTCATACCCACTCACTATGGATGCCCCCCACCCAAGGGCATTCTGATCCTTTCAGAGTTTCTTTGCCTCTTTCTCCTGTCCGAAACCTGGGTTAGTACTTCCTATTACAAATGCACTCGATGCCTAATGGGCCTGACTATTTCAACACAGATCTTTCTAACTGGGACTGGGGAGCTGCTGAAAATCCCATCTGATGGCAGGAAGTTCCTTCCTATTATACACAGCTAGGATCATCGTCACCAAAATCACTAAATTTAGCTGGTGAAAGAGGGAAGAGCAATCAACCCCAAGCATCATCATCCCCAATCCCTAATTCTCTGCCTGAGGAAGAAGACCAAAAATTGTACTGATGCTCTGGGAGAGGGGAGAGGAGGAGAATTCAGCTCCTGCCTAAGGAAAGGGAGGAGAACCAGAGCTGATACAAGACTCTTCACCTTCCATGGTGTCCCATCTATCATGAGTTATGGTGCTTGCCTCTTTCTTCTTGGTCTGTGCTACCCTGGATGCTCACCTATGGCCAACCCAACATGACTCCAAAACTGGAGCCCTCGGGCTCCAGAGAAGTCCAAACCCTGCTGCAAAGAGACCTATGGGTAGATGGCCATAGGATGGGCTTGAGACTGAGCCTTGCAACTGATGCTTCTCAAAGCCTGGGAGGCAACAGCTGCCAGTGCTACGTATGGGGGATGCCTTCTCCTTATCTCTGGTGGCATCATGGTTCTCTGGTGCATTGCCTAAGGAGTAGCTCCAGTCTATATGCTGGGCTTGTAGGCATTGTCTAGTCCTGGCAGTGCTTCCCATGGGGACTACGTGGTCACAGCCAGTTATCTCGAGGACACCACTTGCCCTGAGACGGGTGTGACCTGTTCAACACGTTGCTTTATGTGATGTATTAAACAAATCTCTGGGATCATACTGACTCCTCTTCCTCTTCCCTTTAGGGTCAATATGCCTCTTCCACAAATGCTGGGTGAGACCCATGTTCTGCCTGAGGGAAGCAGTGTTGTCAGATGAAGAGGAGTTCTGGGCTCCTCCTACTGTCCCCTCAACCCACACCTCCCCTCAATCAAGGCTCACGGTGGGTGGCTCTTGGTCCTGTGGCGGAGGGAGTAGTGGCAAGTCTGTGGAGCAAGTGGTATCATCACCACTCACCTCACACCCGGATTTGGTACCCATTGAGGTCTGGCATGGCTTTGGGTTCAGCAGGCTTCTTTTCACCAGATGGTCTGCAGGGAAGAAAGAAGAGAAGGAACAGGACATGAAATGGATGAGTAAATAAGATAGGTCAGAGAGAACTAAAGGACAGTTACTATTGGGAGGGAGCCATGTCAATTTCTTATCATCTCACTCCATTCCTTAAAGGAAGGGCCCTAGAGAGGAATGGCTGGCATTTTTTGCTCACCCTGATTTGTGCTCTTTCTCCCTCTCTTCTTTCCCCTCCTCCTTATGCCCATTCAAGTGGCTATTCTGCGTCCTGTTAATCTTCTTGAGTTCAAATCTGACCTCAGACACTTACAAGCTGTGTAACCTTGGGCAAATCACTTAACCCTGTTTGCCTCAGTTTCCTCATCTGTAAAATGAGCTGGAGAAGGCAACAGCAAACCACTCCAGTATTTTTGCCAAGAAAATCTCAAATGGGATCATGACAAGTTGGACACGACTGAAAAACGACTGAACAACAACAACATATAACCTTTTTGGACTTGAAATATAATTATGGAACCCATATATGTTGGCTTGGAGGCACAAAGGGAGATTGGGAAAGTTTTGGAACAAAAGAAGAACCTGGCTAATTTTTCTACAAAAAAAAAAGCTGTTCCTTGTAACTATCATACTGTATTTTACTCCTTATTGAAGTTATTCCAAATCTCTTCTCTTCTCTCTTTAAGCCTTCCACTCTTCCTCCTCCCTATTCTCCTTCAGAAGAGTGTCTTACATCTTACTTTACTGAAAACAAAACAAAAACTGAGGCCATTCTTCATTAGATCCTTTTCTCTTTCTCTTGATCTCATAACCCCTTGACATCAGTCTCCATTTTTTCAGTCTTTACTCCAGTATCTGACAAAGAAGTCGCCTTTTCCCTTACAAGGACTCAACCCTCTACATGTGCCCTTGATTTCATCTCCTCCCATATACTTCACAAAATTGCAACCTCAATCATTCCCACCTTCTAATTTTCAACTTTTCCCCATCTACTGGTTCCCTCTCTATTACCTTCAAACATGCCCTGTCTTCCCCCATGCATTAAAAAACAAACAAACAAATCATTCACTATGCCCTACCATCCCCTCAAGTTATTGTCTCTTATCTCTCCTCCCCTTTCTAAACTCCTTGGAAATGTCTACAATCAGCACCTTCATCTCTCTTCTCATTCTTTTCTAAACCCTTCCAACGTTGTCTCTTAACAGAATTTGCTCTTGCTTGGTCTTTCTCCTATATATCTGGCTTATCCTTCTCTGTTTTGCTGGATCTTCACCTATGTCACACCTACTAACTGTGAGTACTCCCCACCCCAAGGATAGGTCATCATTTGGATAACCCCACATAAAAGTTGTCAGATCTTGTGATTCCTTTATCTACAACACGTCTCCCATAAGTCCCCTTCTCTCCACATCCCAGCCCCTCCCTAGTTCAGACCCTTATCATATCTTACCTGGACAACACCTTACAATAGCTTTCTAACTGGTCATCCTGTCTCAAGTCTCTCTCTCCATTTCAATCTATCCTCCACACAAAATGACCAAGTGAGAGTAGAGAGGCACTTGCCATTCCTCTGCTCAGTAAACTCCAGTGGCTCCCTATTACCTCTAAGGTTAAATACAAAATCTTTTGACATTTAAAGCTCTCCATCATCTGGGCCCTTCCTACCTTGCCCGTCTTCTTTCATTCCATTTCCCTCCATGAATTCTATGATCTTGTAATACTAGACTACTTGCTGTTCCTCAAACAAGACGCTCCTCTGTTGCTGTGCTTTTATACTGGATGTTTCCCATGACTGGAATGCTCTCTTTCCCAACCTCTGACTCTTCAAATTGTTAGATTTTCTTGGGACTCTGCTTAAGAGCTACTTCTCCTGGGGCCTTTTCGTGGCCCTCACACCCAACTATCCCCCTTTCCAAGGCACTAGTGTCTTCCTCTCGAGGCTGCCTTCCTTCTACTCTGTACTTATTTTTTTCTGCATTAATTTATATAGATTGTTGTCCCCTTTAGAATGTAAACTCCTTGAGGGCAGGAATTGTTTTTGCTTTTTACTTATATCCCCACCACTTAGCATAGTGCCTGGCATACAGCAAGCACTTAATAAATGCTTATTGATTGATTTGGGTTGGGCACCTCCAACCTCCCCACTCCCAATCCTGCTGGATGTGAGTAGACATGGTTGTTCACACCACTTAAATGATCATAGAGTCACCAATTACAACCCTTCTGATAAGATGGAAGACCACTGGACCTTACCATTGCCTTATTGCTAACTCTCCAAACCTCTAGCTATTACTCTCTGACCTCTTAATGCTCCCTAAGGAACTTTAGGTCTTGTCATCTACTTAGTAACTGCACCCTGAATACCACTGGCCCTGAAACTGAATCATCCTTGATGTCTTGGCTCATCCAATTACAACATGAGTTCCTTGAGAGCAGAGATTGCCTTGGTTTTCTACATGTATCCCCAGAACTCAGCATGGTGCTTGGCAAAAAGGAAGTACTAAGTAAATGTTTTCATCTATCTATCCATTCATTCATTCCTCTCAAAAATTCACCATAGGAGGGCCACCTAAAGTGCTGGGGACCTTATAATACACAATTTAATATTTTATCACCAACATCACAACTTTCCATACTAAACATTGTACTGAACTACAGAGGTTCCATGGGACAGAGTTTGGCAAATATTGAAATAGAATGTTACAATCTTAAATCTGGAATGGACCTAAGAGATCATCTAGTTCAAATATTTCATATTCCAGATGAGGAAACGGAGGCCCAGATAGTGGCAAGGCCAGAATTAGAACTCAGGTCTCCTAGTCACTCCTTTTTTAAAAAATAATTTATTTATTTTTAGTTTTCAACATTCACTTCCATAAGATCTTAAGTTCCAAATTTTCTCCCCATCTTTCCCCTCCCCCACCCCATGACAGCATGCAATTTGATATAAGCTCTAGATATACATTCACATTAAACCTGTTTTCACATTAGTCATGTTGTAAAGAAGAATTAGAACCAGTGGGAGGAACCACGAGAAAGAAGAAACAAAAAAAGAGCAAATAGTATGCTTCAATCTACATTCAGACTCCATAATTCTTTTTCTGGATGTGGATAGCATTTTCCATCATGAGTCTTTTGGAGCTGTCTTAGACCCCTGCAGTGCTAAGAAGAGATGAGTCTATCAAAGTTAGTCATCACACAATGTGGCTGTTACCTAGTCACTCTTTCTACTACACAAGGCTGCCTAAAATAATATGTTGGCTGAAAGAAGGGTAAAGAGAGGAGATATATAAGAGTATATTTCTTCTTAACCTATTTTGACATAGCTAGATGTGGCACTGGATAGAGCACTGGACCTGGAATCAGGAAGACCTGAGTTCAAGCCTGGCCTCAGACAAGTAACCCTGGACAGGTCCCTTAACCTCTGTCTGCTTCAGTTTCTTCATCTATAAAATGTGGATAATAATACTATTTCCCCAGGTTGTTGTGAGGATCAAATGACATCATATCTGTAAAATGTTTTACAAATCTTAAATAACTATATAAATGATAGCTATTATTTTTACTTTCTAAAAATTATTCCTAAATTTTACTTTGACAGTATAGAAATTTCCCCAAACACTTATAAAGTTCACTTTCAGCTAGCTGTCAACTAATCCTTGCCAAGGTATTAAATGATAACTAAGATGTTAATTAACACTATCTTAGGGGACATCGGCTTTATCCCAGGGGCACTGGCATTTTAAATAGTGAGGGAGAAGGTTCTTAAAGACAAAAAGCCTTCAAAACAGAGGGGTGAAAGTGAAATGATGAAATAACAGGTACACCAGCAAGAAGCAGATGAAATCACAGAACATTAGAGCAGGGAGGGACCTTTGAGATCATCTTCTCCAAGAATTAATTTACAGATGAGGAAACCAAGGCTCATCTGGGTAAAGTGATTTGCCCAAGGACACAGATGTATTAAGTAGCAGAGCTGGGCACTGAACTCAGTTCTTCTGGGTAGAATGTAATGTTCTTTCAGGCTGGGTCTCTCTTGCTTTTGCATTTTTTTATCTCCAGTGACTAACATCATCCATATCATGCCCCCTAACTTTGAGTGAACTCCAAGGCTCTGTTTGTGTCCCTCTTCTCTTCTATCTCTCATTTGGTGCTCTCATCAGTTCCCATGGATATAATGATCTCCATGCAGAGGAATCTCAGCTCTATATAGCAAGCCCTAGATTCTACCCTTAGCTTCATCTTACATCACCAACTGCCTTTTGGACATTTCAAAATGGAAGCATCTCAAACTCAACATATCCAAAACAGAACTCATTATCTTTCCCATAAAACTCACCTCTCTTCTGAACTTCCCTATTACTTTCAAAGGTATAATCATCTTTCCAGTCATACAGGTTTGCAATCTTAGTGTCATTCTTACTTTCTCATTCTCTTTCACTCCACATATCCAACCAGTTGCCAAATCTTTTCATTTCTGTTTCCATAACATCTCAATATGTCTGTCTGTCTGCCTGCTTGCCTGTCTGTCTGTCTGTCTCTCACTCTCACACACATACACACACACACACACACATGTTTATTAAGTACTTACTATGTGCCTGGCACTCTATTAAGCACTTTACAAATATTATCTTGGTCAATTCTTATACTACCTTTGGAAGGCAGGTGCTATTATTATCCTTATTTTACACCTGAGAAACCAGACAGAGGTGTAATGATTTGCCTAGGGTCATACAACTAATATGTCTCTGACACTGGATTTGAACTCAGGTTTTCCTGACTCCAGGACCAACGCTCTCATAATGTCTCATTTAGACTACTACAATAGACTCTTAATCAGTCTCCCTACTTTTAATCTACCCCTCTCCACACACACCCCTTCCATTATATCCTCTACTCATTCACCAAAGAGATTTTCTTAAAGTTCTACTCTATGTTACTTCTGAATTCATTAGCTCTCTCTTACCTCTAAGATCAAACGAAATTGCCTCTTTGGCATATTTAAAGGTCTTCACAATTTGGAACCATCCCGCCTTTTTTAAGTAAGAATAGCCAGTGCAAAGGTATGGAAATGAGATGTGGATTGCTGTGTGTGAGGAATAGCAAGTAGACCAGTTTATCTGGATAATATAGAGTAAGTATGTATGTGTGTATATGTGTATTCATACTCATACTCCCCTGTTAGAATGTAAGCTCCCTTAACAGCAACATTGTGAGATGATCAACTATGATTGACTTAGATTTTCTCAGCAACACAATGATCTAAGACAATTCCAAAAGACTCAGGATGGAAAATGCTATCCACATCCAGAGAAAGAACTGATGGAGTCTGAATGTAGATTGAAGAATACTATTTTCACTTTCTAGGGGATTTTGGTCTATGTTTTTTTCCTTTTGTTCTATTTCTTCTTTCACAACATGACTAATGTGGAAATATATTTTACATGATTGCACATTTATAACCTATATCAGATTGCTCACTATCTTGGAAAGGAGAGAGGGGGGAGGGGAGAGAGAAAGGGAGAATAATTTAGAACTCAAAACCTTTCAAAAATGAATGTTGAAAATTCTCTTTACATGGAATTAGAAAAAATAAAATACTATTAAAAACAAACAAACAAACAAACAAAGAAGAATGTAAGTTCCTTGAGGGCAGAGACTGTTTCGATTTTGTCCTTGACTCTCTGGTACCCATCACCTAGTTTTTGCTTAATAAATGCTTGTTGTTTGAGCTAACTCATACCTTATAGTCCCCTCTATCTTTTTGGCTTGTTTTTAAATTTATAAGTGTGTGTGCATGTGTGTGCATGTGTGTCTATATATACATACATATATATATATTTATATTCCAATCAGCAAAATTCTACCTTCTTCCCACACTCCCCTGCCATTGAGAATGAAGGAAAAATAAATTTCCTATTACAGGTATGTAGTTCCAGCCCTAATTTTAAAGACATCACTAGTCCCTGGCTCTGGGGAGATGCAACCAGTCTTAGAATTGTTTTTTTGGTTCTATTAATTGCAAAGTCTTTTCCTCCAAAGCACAGGGGAAACTCAGCCACAACAGGCAGTAGCTAGGGTCTTATTTTCTTTAAGAAGCTATGACAGGTATAAGCAGGGGTCTTAAGAAAAGTGATGTCCAAATTATGCCTCTGGTACTGACTAGCTATAAGACCATAGAATATTATTCCAACCTATACCTGAATACGAATCCCTTCTACAGCACATAGGAGATGCAGTAATCCAGCCTTTGCCTGGAGACCTCTAGTAATTGGGAACCCACTACCTCTGGAGGTAGCTCACTATTTTTGGACAATGCTAATTGTTAGGAAGGTTTTTTTCCTTCTCCCTTGACATTAAGTCTAAATTTTTCCCTTTGAAACTTCTACCCACTAATCCTAGTTTGACTTCTAGCAGAAGTCTTTTTCCACATGATGGACCTCTAAATACTTGAAGAGTATACATCCCCCATAAGTCTTCTATGATCCAGGACAAACATTGCTAAGTTCCTTCAATTAATCCTCATATGGTGTGAACCCTCTGGTTGCCCTTCTCTGGATGGTCTGTGGCTTAATGACAGCCTTTCTGAAATGTGGTTCAGTACTCCAGATGTGGTCTGATCAAGGCAGAGAATGGTGAGACTGTCACCTTATTCCTAGAAAATATGCTTTTCTTCATGCAGCCTAAGATTACACTAACTTCCTTGGCTGTTATCATTGACTTACATATATTAAAAAGAAACTAGGAAGCTAAGGCAAAGAAACCAACCTTTATTAAGAGAAACAAAGGTGGTAGTCTGCAGTACTGCCAGTATGGTCTGAGACCCTGAGCTACAGAGTTCAGTTATTTATAGCTGTCTTGATTCATGTTTGATTTAAGTTGGTCAACCCATGGCACAAATGCATAGGTCATTCTATGGCTCAAGTAGGTCTTTTACTCAAGCATAAGTATATTACATTTACAAGTCTTATATTTGCAGGTCTATCTTTTACATCATAGGTCAGATCCACCTTTAACCCAGTGTATTTTAATATAAAGATGATTATGGCTACATTTCTCAGATTAGCTGACACATTAGCCAGGATTACATTAGAGTTTCAGTTACATACAGGTTTTCACCCGGGACTATATTCTTACTATAAATCACACAGTTATTTCTTATGATTACAGCTGATAGATGATTAGCAAAGTGATGCAAAGCAAAGTACCCAAGCAATTAGTTATTGATTTTTCCCATTACACATAGGTAGTGAGGACAGAACAATGGGCCTGGAGTCAGGAAGACCTGAGATTCAGTCTAGCCTCAGTCACTCACTTAGCTGTGTAATCTTAGGCAAATTTCTTAACCTCTGTTCACCTCAGTTTCCTTAACTATAAAATGGAGATAACAATAGTACCTACCTTGCAGGGGTTGTTGTAAGGATCAAATGAATCATATTTGTAAAGTACTTAGCACAGTGTGTGGCACGTAGTAGGTGCCATATAAACGCTAGGTGCCATTATTATATTGAACTTCGAGTCTACTAAAATCTCCCAAAACTTTTTCAGATGAACTATTACCCAGACATGTCTTTCTCAACCTATAATAGTGAAGTTTATTTAATCTTTTAACTTCTCTGAGCCTCAGTTTCTTAAACTATAAAATGGGGAAAATAATATTTACATTACCTACCTGACAGTAGTTGTAAGGATCAAACCCTGGTGCTCCGATGCAATGTTTTAAGTATTTGCAAACTTTTATGCACTATACATGATTATTATTGAGGCAGGATAAAAGAATAGAAGGGGAAAACAAAGCAATTTGAAAAATCCCTTGTCTCTGCTCCACCTTGTTACCAATTACCCATTTCCTTACCGTCTCTCTCCTCGGCTGTTGCGGCGGTGTGGACTGGACTGGCTCCTCTGTGGGGAGGATACGTCCTTTTTCCGATCCTTGGTAGGAGAGGGTGGGCCGGTCCCTTTGCCAATCTGTAAACATCAGGATAAAGGAGATGAGGGAAGTTCAAGACATCATCTTAGGACCCTAGAACACACAACCCAAATGAGCACCAAAAGGCCAAAGGAATTCAGGGAGGCTTGGGACACAGAAAAGCCCCGAGAATCCCTAAATCATCCTCTACTCAGGGCCCTTCCAGCCATTCCTGATGCTTATACCACAAAGGACCTGGTAAAGTCTGGCTCCTGTCTCGGCATCCCCCACCTCTGCTACTGTGAGAGTCTCCACAGCAATCATACCCATTCTAAGGGTTAAGCATGGACTAGACTCCAGCTTTGACGGGGAACTTTATACCCAAAGATGACTAATGTCATTGTTTGGGCTTGTCTGTCCCTGATCTGCAGCACTTCCCTTCGCCATCCCCAAATTTCCCCCATCATTATGTCAGGCAGGAAAAACACTTTGCCCACTAAAGACCACACATTCTACTATTGCTCAATCCTCTCTCTCCAGTGGAAAAGTATTGGCTAATCCACATGCTTCTGGACTAATGTGACCAGAGACCCTGGTTTGGTTAGTATAGTTCCTCGAACTGTACTGACAGGGTATATATTGAGAGAATAATTATAACGTACTTTTGTGCGCGATTATAATTAAACTAAACTGGTTTATTAGGAACAGCTTGTACCATTTCAGCTTTTCTAGAAATTGACAATGGAGGATTAGAATTCAAGACCCTTTTCTGGAAGCTCAAAGGTGGCCAGGAAGAAAGGCACCCTTTAGCTCTGAGGCCCAGGGCACCATGGGAGGACTTTGGGGCTCAGCTTGGAGGTTATAGAGAAAGAAGAGGAAGGGGTCCTCTCCTCACTTCATTTTATCCCAACCTCCCAGGATTGTCCCCATGACCTAATCCTTGGAGGACTGCTCTCTGCTTGTCAAGTCAATGGTCATCTTGNNCACACACACACACACACACACACACACACACACACACACAAATCTCAGAGTTTAAAGGATGTCAAAGGCCATCTAAAGGTAGGCAGGAGACACTGTGGATAAAGCACTGGGCCTGGAATCAGGAAGACCTGGGTTCAGATTTGGCCATAGACACTTATGAGATGTGTGACTCTGAGCAAGTTACTTAACCTCCTCCTGCCTTAGTTTCCTCAACTGTAAAATGGGAATAATAATAGTAGGGTTGTTGTGAAGATAAAATGAGATAATTCTAAAACATTTAGCACAGTTTCTGGCACTTAATAAATCTTTCCTTCCTTCATTCCTTCCTTCTTCCTTTCTTTCCTTCTTTCCTTCACTCTTTTCTTTCCTCCCTTCCTTTCTTACCCTTCCTTCCCTCCCTCCCTTCCCTCTTTTCTCTCCTTCCCTCTCTTCTCTCCTTCCCTCTCTTCCTCCCTCCCTCCTTTCCTTCTTTCTTCCCTTCCTCCCTTCTTTCCTTCTTTCCAAAATATACCTGACAAGTGGTCATTCAATTCTACTTGAAAGCCACCAGCAAAAGTGAAGTCACTCCTTCCTGAAACTGCCCATTTCAGTTTGGAATAGCCTTAATTAAAGGAACTTTGCATTATATTAAGCTAAAATTTGCTTCTTTGCAAGCTGTAGCCATTGTTCCTAGTTCTGACCTCTAGGGCTGATTAATAATCCCTCTTCCAGCTGGACAGTCTGACTGTAACTGTTTGAAACAACCAATTAATAAACATTTATTAAGCACTTACTATGTATCAGGAACTGTGCTAAGTGCTTTGAAGACCATAACCAATTTCTTCTTCAACCCCTGACCCTCAAGTCTCCTCTTTTCCAGGCTAAACATTCCTTGTTCCATCTGATCCTCAGATGTCATGGTTTCCAGTTCTTCTACTCTCTTGGTTAGCCTCCTCTGCACATGTTACACTTTATTAATGTTCTTCCTAATATACGGTAACCAGATTTTAACATGGTACCCCAGATATGATATGATTTAGAGTGTAATGGGAGTCATCTTCCTAATTCTAGACCTATTGCTTGACTAAGGGGTATTGCATTTGTCTTATAGCATAGCGTCTGGCACACAGTAAGTGCTTAATAAATGTTTATTCACTGATACCACATTGCTAGCTCACATAGAGTTTGTAAGACTCCCAAACTCCCTAGATCCCCAGGTACTGTGGTCTAGTTATAGCTCAGCCATCCTGTATTTCTATGGTTGATTTTTTTTTGGGGGGGTGAGGCAGTTGGGGTTAAGTGACTTGCCCAGAGTCACACAGCTAGTGAGTGTTATGTATCTGAGGCCAGATTTGAACTCAAGTCCTCCTAACTTCAGGGACAGTACTCTAACCACTGCACCACCTAGCTGCCATTATGGTTGATTTTTTTGAACTCAGGTGTAGAACTTCACATTTATCTCTATTAAATTCCACATGAATAGTTTGGGCCCCTCTGTGGCTCAACCTATTAACTAACTCTCTCCGTGCAGGCAGGTTTTCAGACTCATACAATATTAGAACTGAAAGGGACTTTTAATATCATGTGGGCCAATTCCTTCATCTTATAAATGAAGAAACCGATGCCTGCAGATTTTAAAATTTTGAAAATGGTTTCTGCAGGTAATGACATAATTCAGGTATTTTAGTTTCCCAGGCTAATACTCCTTCCACAATAGTAAACTACTTTCTCTTCCTCTCCCAACATCCCTAATCCCCTCCTTTCCAAAACTAACCTTTAGCCTCATGTCTCTGGCGTGCCTCTCTAGCTCCTTCCGGAAGTCCTCTCGCCCCAGCTTCTCCACGTCCAAGATAGAGTGTTTCCACTCAATCTGCTCCACGCTATGGGGGTCATGAGAAACACACTGGCCAAGCTTCACCTTCTTCAGGACATGCCAGCAGCGCTGGTAGGCAGCCTCATAATCCAGGACCAGCTCACTAAGCGTGCGGAAAGTGGGAGGCTTGTACATGAGGTCCTCACGGCGGCTCATGCCTAGCGCTCCATAGCGACCCCCAAAGTTCACCCCCAGCACGATGTGTCGGAAGTAATTCCCTGAGAAGTGGGTTTTGAAGCTGATGGGGAAGCGCTCCAGTGTGGGCATGCTGTTGGTGAGGTAACTGGTCACACCAATCTTGCTCAGGAAAACAACCAAAAAGGAGCCAACCACCAGGGTATAGTACATTACCCAATGGACTGGGTAGATTTCCCAAGATGCTACTGCTACTTAATGGAACCTCTTCAGATAGGGCTTTCAGTAATTGATGATAGTTAAGTCCCAGATCCGTCTGGGGTAACAACCGCTCTGTTTTTGCTGCCTTGTCTCTGAGGTAAGGGATTGGTGTCAGTGAAGGTGGGGTGATCCTAGCCTTGCTGATCTAAGGTATGGGCCTTCTAAAGTGGTCTTGAGCTCAGCTCTTAGACCCCTTTTCACCTAGAGTGTTTCTTTGCAAGTAGTAGGATGGAGGGGGCACCTAGGTGGTGCAGTAGATAGAGTGCTGGACCTGGAGTCAGTAAGACTCATCTTCCTGAGTTCAAATCTGAACTTGGACACTTAGCTGTATGACTCTGGGCAAGTCACTTAACTTCATTTGACTCAGTTTCCGCATCTACAAAATGAGCTGGAGAAGGAATTGGTGAACCACTTTAGTATCGTGGCCAAGAAAACCCCAAATGGGGGCATAAAGAGTCAGATATGACTGAAACAACTGAACAACAAGAAGTAAGATGGAATTGAAAATTTCTATCTAATACAAAGTGCCCCATAAACCCCTCAGGAATGCCTAAATGCCCTGTAAGGTAGTCTAATGACTACATATAACACCCAGAGAGTAGCACATTGCTTTGATCAGATTCAAATCCCAAAGTGGAAGCTTATCCCATAAATGAGGGTCAAGCCCTTTGTCCTCAGTACCAACCTTTATACTTTCTGGGGAAGTGAACCTGATGCCTGAAGTTTTCAGAGTTACTTCATTTCTCTTTACTCTCAATATGCAGAGGTAGCATGACTCAGAGGAAAGGATTCTGGGGTTGGAGTCAGGAAGACCTGGGTTCAAATCCTGCCTCTGATGCTAGCTCATCCTATAACTCTGGCCTTAATCTGCATACACTTGACAGGCAGCTCAAGTGACTCCTGAGGACTCAATGAAAGGACACATGATCTCTGTTGGGAGAGGGAGTCCCCTCTAATGATGAAATCATGGAGTTTTCTCATAGTCACAAAAGCCTTCAGTCGGGGCAGCCCATTGGGCACAGTTCCCTAGGATGTATTTTTTAGACATTTTGGGGGAAAGGCTTCATGGCGAATGAGCACATGTTTACACCCCTGGGGTGGACAGTGACAATTCCTAACCCTATTTTATAAATTAAAATAAGCAGAGAGGCACCATGGTATAGAACAGAAGGGTTAATGTGCAGGGGTGCAGGTGGCCCACAGCATTTCTGAGGACAGTCCAAACCAGATTAAAGTGTAGATCTTATCTAATTTTAACATGTTGATGTATTAATAAAAAATAAATATATAAACATATATGGTTTTCTAAGTCAATATGAGACCTGCAAAGATCTTTGTATTTATTTAGAGGCCCCCCATTTCTATTTGAGTTTGATACCACTGGTATGGTGAATAGAATAGTGGACTTGGAGTCAGGAAGACCTGGGCTCAATAGCTGCCTCAAACACTTGTTATGCATGTAATGAATCACTTAATATCTCTGGGCCTCAGTTATCTCATCTATAAAATGGAAGGAGAGGGCTTTAAACTTGACAACTTCTAAGTCTTTTTCTACTTTAAATCTATAATCCCACAACAGCTAGAGAGGAAGAAAATATGACCGGCCTGAGAAGGAGATAAAACTAAAACTCAAGAACTCTTGATTTCCTTTTTTTTTCCTGCTCAGTTCTTTAAATCACCAAGAGCCCACGATTTTCACCTCTGACCAAGCAAATTCTTCCTATATCCTGCTCCTACAAAGATAAACTGGTGTTTTGTGTGTGTGTGTGTGTGTGTGTGTGTGTGTGTGTGTGTGTGTCTAGAGAGTCTTATAAAAATGTGGTCTCCTTCTCCTGGCCCTAATGATGACTTATCCTCTCTTTAATAAAAAACTTTTTCCTCTGTTACAGAGGATTATTCTTCTATTCTTCTATCTTCCAACCCTCTTCTAAATGGTGAACAGTTAGAGTGAAGATGAATTTCTGGATCAGGTGGTGTACTACACACACATACACACACATACACACACACAGCACTCATGAATATGCACTCACATGTACACACATATGTGCACTCACACCCCCTTTGGGCTGTGGCTGGTACAGTTCATCCATCCCTGTTCATCCATCCAGTTCATCCCTGTTCATCCATCTTACAGTTACTTTTTCCTACAAGTCCCCTGTAGTTTATAATTCAGTGGTAAAGTGCCTAGGGTTAGCCTATGGTGTAAGAGATGCAGGTTTCACTCAACAGTAGTCTGCAGACCCAGAGATCATTTCACTCTTGGGCCAAAAATACATGGGAGAAGAGGTTGAACAGAAGCACAGAATTTTTGGAAATGAAAAACTCTTCAGAGATCTGGCACAAGCCCCTAATTTTACACTTAAGGAAACAGATCCAGAGAGGAAAGAAACTCGCCTAAAGTCTCACAGATGGGGGGGTGGGGCGCAGAGCCAAGACTAGTACCTGGCATTTCTGATTGATAATTAGTGCTCTTTCCACCATGCCAAGAGTAGGCTTGGGTAGAAGAAAAGGTAGAGTGGTGATAGAAGAGAAGGGCACGGAGTGAGGAGAAAGGATACATTCCCAGGATCACAGCTTCTAGGCATTTGATTGGCAGAGCCTCTTTGGTCATCTCCTTAGCCAGGTCCATCAGCCTGTGGGGTAAGAGGGAGGGTCAGACCAGGGAAGAACGCTTCATCAATTGTCTTTGGACCCAGAGGAGGACACCACTGAGGGGGGAGGTGGAATCGAGAGAGGCTGAAATGGGCAAGAAATGGAAAGGAGGGCAAGCAACAAGCAAATTAAAACAGACAACTATCACTTTCTTGGCTGATTCTGCTTTGGCTTGGCGTGTCTCATTTACATGTCCTCTCTCTCCCTGGTGAAAGAGGAGAAAGGACTACTCTTTGGAGAAGGATGGGGAATGAAAGAAAACAAGGAAAAGGGGGAAGCTTTCAGTGTGATGATAAAGAAGGTGAGAATTTGCTCCCTCTCCCCCGTATTACACATCTGCTATAACACAAAGTCCTTTCTCCTTGCTGTCCCACCCACATCTCCCAAACCCTGGACTCCTGGTCCAAGAGACCTCCTGAGGAAGGAATAGGGCAATGGCAAGTAGGCCAGTTAGCAGTGTTCTTCTTTATATCCCTTTACTCACCCTTATGCATCTGATAATCATTAGCAGAGGGTGAGAGCCCCCACCTTAGATGGGTGGCCATTTGAGGAGGCTAGGGGAAGAGAGGAAAAACTTATTATGCTTTTCCCAAGGCCTCAAGGTTGACTTCTCCTCTTTTAATAGCTGTTCTCCAAAGGGGCCAAGCCAGCTGGTTTACCCCAGGAATAGAAGGGGTAGAGGCAGGAACATTTAAGCCTTAGTGATACAATGATGGTTTGTCCAAGAAGCATGTAACTGGGAGCAATCGCTAGTCTGCAACTGGCTCAATGCTCTATTGTCCTTCAATAATAATTTTAGACAGTCTAAACTCAGTTAACTCCAAGCCCTGTTGTTTCTAGACTCTTATGTTTGGAATCCATGGGGCTTTATTAGATTTTACTTCCAAAGCAACTTGAATCCCTTCCTCCAGCTGATCAGACCTATCTCATCATACCAGGCCCCTGGGAACTCAGACTCAGACTATTCCCTTCACAAGAGAAGGGAACAGGGCATTCTTCAGCTCTTATCAGTTAATTCACTGAGAAATGGCAAACGAGCCTACTCATAATAGGGACCAATCTTGAAATCTTCTCCAGGGTGTCCTCACTGGGTACCAGCCTCTCATTAGGTATTGGTAGGCTTGGAGGTGAGGAGGGAAGGGAGAGGAGGAAAAGACAGGCAGGCATAGACTCTGTCAAATAGATGCCAATTAGTTCTGACCCCCTTTTTTGGGATATAGACCCTTTTGACAGTCTAGTGAAGCCTATGCCCTTCTCAAAACAATGTTTTCAAAAGCAGAAAATAAAGTAAAAAAGGATTTTTGCAAAAGGATTACAAAGACAATTATATTGAAATTCAATCATCAAAATGTTAAAAAAAGTTCACAGACCATAGGTTAAGAACCCCTATTTTAGAACTTCTGCTAAAGTAACAGAGTTTTCTCTATGGCATGGGAGGACTGCTCTTTGCCCCTCAGTTTAGGGTCTGGATAGTGACTCTAGGAGGAAGACTAGAGGAGGTACCTTCTTCATTGAGTAATTAAAAAAAAATCTGATATATGCATATACATGTGTATAGATGTGTGTGTGTGTGTGTGTGTGTGTGTGTATGCTCCTGTTGATTTCTATTGCCTACCAATAAAATATAAACTTCTTATCTTGGCATTAGAGGGTCTTCATAATCTTCCTCCAATCTACCTTTCCAGCTGTAGTACATACTTCTATCCTTTATCTACTCTAAACTCTAGCCATAATGGATTACTCATTCCTTGCTTATCTTATTCTTCCCTCTCCCACCTTTGTCCCATATGCCTGGAATGGACTCCCGACATCTTTCCACTCCTTCAAGGTCCTACTCAGGTGCTGTCTCCTCCATGAAACCTCACTTGAACCTCTCAGTTAGAAGTCACATAACCTTCCTCCAACCTTTCAGGTCACTCTCTGTCTCTTACTTGCTTAATCATTTTTATCTTGTAAAGTATAAACACTTTGAGGGTAGGGACTGTGTAATTTTTTCATCTTTGTATCTTCATCACCTGATAATTTTAATTAACCCCCATCCTCCAAACTACCAAAGCAAGAAGGTAAAATGGCTCCACTCCAGGCTGCACATTACCCTTCAGTGGATCCATTTTCTCTTCAAGGCTGCCCTTGACTTTCATTTAACCTAATTCCATTTGTATGAAGACCCTGCCCCCACCATGGATGACCTTCTATTCCTCCAGGAATAGCTTGATACATCTCTACTGAAAAACATAGCTGCCGAGGAATTCAGTTGGGAACAGTTCTGATCAGAACAGTGGAAGGAGGCACTTACCCAGTCAGAGGTCTGCTCTTCTTAATTTCAAAGAACTGTGTCCCTGTATGATTGTACCTGGAGGCAAAAGGTTAAGGGCCATTTGGCTTCCCATAGAAGGGAAGAGAAATCAAGGATGGGAACGCCAGCTTGCCTCTTAGACACATCTGCTCTTCTGCCATAGGCATAACTCATTTTTTGAACCTCTTTTTCAAATCCAACATTACCTTTGCTACTGTAAAGGGCACAATAATCTGCTACCCTATGGCTCCGCTCAAGAGTGCCTGTGATTCTGAGTGGTAGTCTGTGTAGTCAAAGCTCCTTTTTCTGACCACCACTCCCTACTCCCTCACCACCACCCACACCAACAACATCCCTCCAGCGTCCCTCTCCCACTGTTTCCCATCCTTCCATTTTGCTATTTGGAGCCTACGTTTTATTGTTAAACTCCTCTTCCTTTTAGGTCTGTGCTTTGTTCCTCAAAGTTACTTTGTGTATGTTTGATACATAAAGTTTCTTCAAACATAATGTGTGTGTGTCGTTTCTCTCCAATAGAATGTAAGCTCATTGAAGGCAGGAATTGTTTTGCTTTGTCACTGTATCCAGGGGTGTGCTGGGAGACAGCTCAAACCAGCAGAGCTGATTGTTAAATGGTGTGTGAGCATTTGTACCTCAGATATCTGCAAAAGCTATGGATCAAGGCTTGATAAACTGTTTTGTTTTCTGTCTGGACTAGAAAAAATGATGGGAAAATGTTAATAATGCAGATTCAACTTAAAAATGTATCATGCAAGCATACAGCTCTTTGGATCCCCAGAGCCTAGCACAGTGACTGGAAAACAGTAGGAGCTTAATAAATGCTTCTTAAATTGCACTGAATTAGGAATTCCCCTGTATGGTCAGTTTTCTCCCTAACACCGGGGAATCTGGAGTCTATAAGGTATCTCAGGAGATATCCAAAATTCTAATTCTCCTGTTGGTGGGGGAAGGGAACAAGCATTTATAGGGCCTACTGTGTGCCAGGTGCTGTGCTAAGTGCTAAGACAAGTAAGAGAGGCAGACAGAGTTTAGGGAACTTGCCCAGGGTCCCACAGCTGGTAAATGTCTGAGGCTGGTTTGAACTCAGGTCTTCTGACTCCAGACCTAGTGCTTTATCCACTGGGCCCACAAGGTGAAGAAGAAGGGAACGAACACTTAAAAGCACCTGCCAGACATGACACTAAGTGCTTTACAATTATTATCTCATTGAATTCACAACAAAATGGGATGAAAACAAACTGCTTTCCAATGTCCTCCTTGACAAGGGCTTAGCTTCCATCTCAGGGCAATGCAATAAATAGTGGTGCCTTCCTTTGGATAGGCTTGGGTGATCCCAGGGAAAGAACATGAGAAATACTACTCAGTGTGGCAAAGGATACTGCAGCTCCCTGATATAACGCTGTATGGCTTCCAGGCGCTCAGGGATAGATGTGGACGGCTGGAATGTAGGCACACTTGGTATGGGAGTCTGGGGAAACAAAAGAAATAGAATCCTGGTCATAAGGAGAGAGGAAAATTAGTTCTTGAAGTCAAGCCAGTCTTGATTTCAGGAGAAGGTACAAAATGAGTGAAATTGATCTCTTCCATCCCCCTATTCAATCTCCTCTTTCAGTGTATCCTTATTTTCCTTCCTTTCTTCCTTCCTTCCTTCTTTTCCT
>NW_020954723.1:21613537-21647126 GCF_900497805.2 Vombatus ursinus
TCTTTCTTTCTTTCTTTCTTTCTTTTCTTTCTTTCTTTCTTTTTCTTTCTTTCTTTCTTTCCTTCCTCCCCTCCTTTCTTTCCTCTCAGTCCATGTTGATTGGCCAACCAGAGATCCCAGGTCAAGCCTCACTTGGTCATTGTTCGAGCCCAGATTGACTCAGAGTGAATGTAAATAGCAATTGTTTCTGTTTTGGCCAGAAACCCGAATGGACTTTCTCTCCCAGATTGATTTTTTTTTTTTGACTAGGTAAAGAGGCCATTCTCTGCCTCATTTCTTACCTGGCCTTAATCACTGAATGGGCATTGATTCAGTCAAACTGAAACCTGTTAAAGACCTTGGCTTAAAAAAGGCCAAGGTCTCCCACTGCACCCAGAGCCATCTCCAGTTGTCCTGATCTATATCTTGCCATGGGACCCAAATGGCTCTGGAGGAAAATCAAGGCTGGTGATTTTGCACAGCCCTGCCTCACTTAAATACAATTCACTTGCATGTCTTGGCCTCACTTCCCTGTTATCAGGGTCCTCTTTAAGAATGAAGAACAAACAACAACATTTCCTTTGACTGTCTCCTGATCCTGCTCCCCCCCCTCCCACTCTCCCTCCCTGTCCTTTCCCATAGCATCACCATCCAGACTTACCTACCGTGGGCAGAGTCTCTTTCCCCAGACCTCAACTATCAACAACTGAGACTCATGTGGAACAAAACATTGACTAGGTTTGAAGAATATTTGAATTTCAGTTTTGTTTTGATTAAATAGTTTTAGAAATGAACATGCTTGGGTACAATTCAAACTGGCTCACTGGTATTAAAAAAAACCTTATATTGGATTTACGCTACTTTGTAGAAATTTAATATCTGGATTCAGAAAACACAAGAGAAACAACACAGCAGAGAGAGTTAGAGAGACAGTCTTGGAGTTATAAACACTTAACCTCAAATCCCACCCCTGACCCTGACTAGCTATGGCACCATAGGCCAGTCACTTGGCCTCAGTGCCTTAAGCAACTCTCAAGCTGTGGCTGCCTCCGAATTGGTAGGTGGAATTTTGTTTCTTACTGGGTTCATCTTCTTCCTTTCTCACTCTCTGGGGACCAAAACAGTGAAATTTATTCTGTGTTTGAGTTTAGTTACATTAAGATGTATTTGCTCTATGTAACATGCTCTCTGGGACCTGCCCCATGCCAGATGACAGTCTGCTCATCTGTCTGATGAAGGAACTCATGCTCTTGTGTGAATGTGTATGAATTGATATGTTATCCCCTCCCAGGTAACACGGGTAAATTCTATCAGTGGTTTTCTGGAGGTATGATACATCAATGTACAGCAATAACTAATAATGAGAATATTTGAGATCCTAGTACACTGAGAGATGGGGAAAAGGGAGGGAGATGTGTTTTGGTCAGAGAGGTCTTCCTGTGGCCTCAAAAGACAAATAAATAGATTATCCCTGCTTTTCACATTGTCTTTTGGCAAGACTGCTTATTATACCACTGATGTGGTTCATGGCATCCATAAGGCACAGAGACCACCACTAGGAAAATGAATCACCTGGTTCTATCAATGACTGCATCTATTTCTCTCCAGTGTCTTGGTTCCATCGCTAAGTGTTGTGGGGAATAGGGAAAGAACTCTTGTCAGAAGGGACATCCTAGGCTACTCTAGCCCTGGAATCTCCCCTGGGGAGGATCTTGAGAATAGGCAGATGCTGGATTTAAGACAGGAAGAATAGTATAGGAGTCCTTTTGATGGGTGGAAGAATATCACAGGAAGCTCTGGGCTGACTCAGTGTGAGTCACAGGAAAATACTGTGTAGCAGACAGAATAGGCGAGGTTAAAATTGGGTCAGGTTTGGCCACCAAATTTCCCTGGATTCTATCCTTTTCACATTTCAAGCTGAAGTCACTCATGGGGTCAGGAAATGAAAGTCTTAGCCTTCCCACTAATAGAAGCTATTTGCCGGCAATGCCTTCTCTCTGGGATTCCCCCTCCTTCCCCTCCAAATTCTTAAGACCCACAATTTGACTGGGAAAAAATAAATCACACAATGGAGAGGTCTCACATAACCCAAGTATTATAGCTAGCCCAAAAAGACAAGTATGACAGACAGATCCCTTCCCATGTAAAGAATCCAAATTCCAACTATAGCTTATACTGGGAACAAAGCCCATCCCTCTTGGGGTTTCCCTGCACCAATATAAGGGTCATTCCATACCATCCCATGTATCCCTGGCTCCTCTATTTGCCAGATGATGCCCCAGTAGTCCTGGGCATCTCCTCTATCATGCAGCCTTTGTCCAGATCCAAGACCATGGCCCAGCAAGTTTCCTGGATTTTCAACCCCAGATCGAGTGGCTACCCAGAAAAAGAGCTAGTGACTGTGGAGTGATGCAGTCCAACATATCTAGAATAAAGGGAAGTGTAAGAAGAAACCTGAAGTAGAGACGGGTAGAGAAGAACCTAGACCATCCCATAGTGGTGAGCTTTTGTTATTCTCTTCGTCACAAACCTTTAAATAACTGGGGTAATCCAGAGAGAGGCTGGATTTTAGCAGAGAAAGGGAAGTGAGCTATGACACTCACAGAGGTTAGCAGATTAATGCTCTCCCTTCAACCTCTGACAGATACACATGGAAAAGCTTTAAAATGCAGGAGGGCTGGGGCTCCATAGCTATTGTTGCAATACTGGCCTTCTGTCCTGTTCCCTCCCTGTGGCAGCTCCTCCTGCCTGGGTTGTCCCTAGCAACAGATTTGGCTCCTCAAACAGATCACATCTCTGCTGGGGATAGCAGCTTTTGCCTTCTTTTCTCCCTTTCCCCACTGACATGGCTGCTGTCATAAGTCAACAGAACTGAAGGTCTGGGGCCTTCCTTTCCCCATGCCAAGCGACCTAAGGACCACTGTAGATCTGTCTTTTGTCATTCCAAATAAATACAACCTACACAGACTGGGGGAGGGCAAGGTGGCAGAAGGTGGGCTACCACCACCTCTACCATTACCACCAACACCTTATATTTATGTTGCATTTTATAGCTGTCAAAAGGCTTTCATGCACACATTATCTCATTTAATTCTTAAAACACATTTGTGAGTCAGGCCAGGCAAAAGGATTTGGTGCTGGAACAGATTTTAGACATTGCCTGGTCTAATCTCTTAAATTTATAAGCTTGGGTTCTAGTCTTTTCTCCTTTGTGAAACATTTTCTTATCTTGAAAATGAAAGATCAGAAGAGGGGATGATTGGATTAGAATCAGGGGTGGGGAATCTGAAGGCTGAAGATTCCCTTGAGGCCACATGTGGCCTTTTAGGTCCTTGCGTGTAGCCTTTTGACTGAGTCCAAGTTTTATACAAGTCATTTTATTAAGGGGATTTGTTCTGTGAAATTTGGATTCAGTCAAAGGACCTCACTTGAGGACTTAGAGGGCCACATCTGGCCTGGAGGCCTCAGGTTCCCCAGCCCTGGACTAGATCATCACGAAGGTCCCTTTCAGTTCGATGAAAGGAACTCTTCATAAGATTGTTGGTTGATTCCTCAAGTATTACTAAGGGGAAACGGGAACAATTCACAAAACTTCCTGTAAAGACAAAGCAGGTAGCCAGGCTCAAAAGCATACAATACACACACACACACACACACCCCATGCTTTTCACAATCCTAAACTATCCTAGTCCCAGGTTTTGTTGGATGCATTTTGACTCCAGGAGGACTCTCCCTCTGGACTTTTATACTCCAATATCACATAGTAAAGAGGTCCATAAGTCTATCTGTGAATGATGCTGAAATAGGAAAGATTCTCACCAGTACTGTCTCACTGACTCAGGCAAACGTTTTCTTATAGTTGATGAAGATTAGGAAGTCTATCTTACTTCTGATTCTTACTAGATGTGTGACCATGGACAAGTCCCTTAACTCTCAGACCCTCAGTTTCATCCTCTGTAAAATGGAGATAATACCTCTTGTGCCTACCTCTGAAAGCTGTTGTGAGGTTCAAATGAGATAATCAGAAGTCCTTTGCAAACTTCAAAATGTTATGTAAATGTCAGTTATGATTTTATTTTCCTTTCTATTTCTGACACCATCAATGATGTTCAAGAAATAAGACAGAAATGGAGAGGAGAAGGAGAGTTATCACAAGGGAAAGAGTGAAAATTAACCTCAAGGATTGATGTGGACAACTCTCTTTCTCTATCGTTAACCACTTCCCCTATAATTTGATAGGGCTGTCTCTGATAATGTCTGGATAGTGAAAGCAGACCCATGCTTCCCAAGGACTCGATGGGAATGAGGGTGAAGAAGCATCAACCTTGATGCTGCTAAACAGCGTTTAATTGACTGCTAGGCTGTTGGAGGTGCCAGAGATTCTTGGTAGGCCTAGGGATTTCCAGAAGATCATATTCATTTAAAGATAAAACTAGAGTTAGTAGTTAAAGCACTGTTTACACATTGTTACCCTTTCTAATTTCGTTTAAATCTATACACTTAAGTGCTATTTATTAATAATTTATTTGGTTTTAATATTAAGTCATTTGCACTTATCAGTACTTTCAAAATCCCTTGAACACAGAACAAATGAATAAGGGCACCAAGATTAGAGATACAGTAGGGGAAAGAAAGAAGGACATTACTAAAGCCATCTCCTGTACCTCTTGGGACTTGGGCAAATTTCGTCACCTTTCTGGGCCTCAGTTGCCTCATTTATCAGATGAACTTACTGGACTATGGGAACTCTAAGGGTCCTTCCAGCCCTAGCACACATGGATTCTTTGATAGTTCATTGCTCTTTTTTAGATTAAGGCATTTGGGTTTCATACTTAATGCACTATTGTTTGAACACTGCACAGAGTTAGGTATTCTAGTCCCAGCTTGGTCACTAATTAGCTGTGTGACTTTGGGTGAATTATTCAACTTCTTTGTGCATCATTTTCCTTATTTGGAAAAAGAAGAAGAGGAAGAAGAGGAAGAAGAAGAAGGGAAGGGGCAGGGGGAGGGGAAGGTAGAGGAAGAAGAGGAGGAGGAGGAGGGAGAGGAGAAGGATAGAAAGAGCGAAGGCGAGGGGGAGAGGAGAGAGAAGGAAAGATGAAGGAGGAGAAGGGGGAGGGGGAGGGGAAAGGGAGGGGGAGAAGGAGAAGGAAGAAGATGGGGAGGGGGATGGAGAAGGGGTGGAGAGGGAAGAAAAGAAGAAGAGAAGCAGGAGGAGAAGAATTAGAAAATGAAGAAAATGAATAGGAAGAAAAAGGAGGAGGAGGAAAAGGAGGAGGGGACCTGGAGGAAGAGGAGGAGGAAATTGGACTAAATGATCCCTAAAGTCCCTTGAAGTTTTATCATTCTGTGATTTTAATCTCATTCTAAGTGGAAAGTCTATAAAGCTACCACTTTAAGCACCCCCCCCCCAATGATTTCAACAAGAAAATTCCTTCTACCAATGCAGATCAGCAATTAGCCAGACTGGCATCTCTTCTCTAACTTGTCTTTGAGAGTTGCCTAGAACACTAAAAAGTTAAATGACTTGCCCATGGTTCCATAACTAGCATGTTATAAGAGGTAGGATTTGAACCTAGATCTTCCAGAGCCCTTAATTCACTACAGCAGGCTGCTTCTCTACCACTATTAGCAACAACCCCCCTAAGCTGACATTTTCCCTCTCAAACTTTCCCTAGATAGCTAACATTTATATAGTGCTTACTATGTACCAGGCACTGTGCTAAGTGCTTTATAATTATTATCACACTTGATCCTTAGGACAACCCTGGGAAGTAGGTGCCATTATTATCTCCATTTTACAGATGAGGAAACTGAGGCAGGCAGCGGTTAAGTGACTTGCCCAGGTCACATAGCTAGTATTTATTGAGGCTGGATTTGAACTTAGGTCTTCCTGACTCCAGGCCCAGCACTTCTAACACTGCTTCCTAAATCACTGGTTCCCTTTGGGCTAGGAGATGGGGCAGGAGATATCTGCTTCCGGCAGAGGGAAGTGTGGACACCAAAACCAGACCTAAGGCAATTTTACCTTGGTCTCCAGGCTGTGCTACTTTTCTGTGCTCAAAAATTGTTGGTGGGGGAGATTCGAATCCTTCTAACCCTCTCCAAAACTCCTTCTAATCCTCTATCTTCATCTCTCACCCAAAAACCAAAATAAGAACACACTAACGAACTGAACATTAACTCCAATAACCCAGTGTGCTGCCCTTCTTATATTTGAAGCCAACTACCTGTGGAATAGACAAGCTCCTTAAGGGTAGCGCCTGTTTTGTTATTTTTGACTAACACAATGCATTACACAAAGCATGCGCTTCAGCACCTGCCAAACTGAACTGCTGGTAACAACTATTTTTCCAATGATGGTGTTAGGTTTGTGCCAAGATGTTATGTTCCATTCCCCAGTACCCTTTGTGACTAACTTTATACCTTTGCTTAATGGCTTGCTAGAGCCTGGATATAGCCTGGAGTTACCTGTTCAAAACTTAGTCACTCACATGAGAATAGAATCAGTGGTTCCATTCCTAAAGCATAGGTCTGATGATCAGAACTTCTCTCCTCTCAATAAACTCCAGTGGCTCCCTATTACCTCCAGGATCAAAGAGAAAGTACTTTGGCTTTTAAAGTTCTTTATAATCTGGACCCTTCTTACCTTGTTTGTCTTCTTCATGCTCTCTGTGGCCTAGCCATTCTAACCCGCTTGTCATTTCTCACACATGACACTCTATATCCTATATATCTATACCTATATATCTATATATATCTATATCTATGCCTTTGCACCAGCTGTTTCCCTTGTTTGGAAAGCTCTTCCTCCCTCAACACCTGGCTTTCCTTAAGACTCACCCTAAGCATTACCTCCTCCAGAAGGCCATTCCTGGTCCTCTTCAGGTGATAATGCCATCCCTTCTAAGATTACTTGCATTTATCTTTTATGTTCCCATGTCTATATGTTGTGTCCCCCAATAAAACATAAGCTTCTTGATTTTTCTTTGTATCCTAAGCACATTGCCACATAGTAAGCACTTAATAAACGCTTATTGGTTGGTTGGCAGAGGTATGCTAAAAAACCAGAGAATGTTAGCACCGTACAAGTTATTAGAGGTCATCTAACATAAGCCCTTCATTTCCCAGATGAGGAAACTGAAGCTCAGAGAGGTATGATATTGAGAAAGTCACTTCGTGACACGTTAGTGATAAAATCAGGACTAGAACCCAGGTCTTCCAGTCTAGAGTGCTTTCTAATATATCAGGATGGTTTTGACTTCATTAGAATCATGCTCTGGCCAGATGTGGGCCTCTTCCTGATGAAAGACACCTGAGAAAAGATGTCACCAATCCACCAACATCTCTCCATCAAAGAGCTATGTCTCAGTTTAAGACCACTTTCAGAGTTTACAACCAACTTTGCTTAGCAGGAATATCTTATGCCTTGGAATCCCAAATCTTTGATCACTGTTCTTCACAGGTAAATTGACACCACTTGGCCAGTGATTTTCCACAGTGGCTCTGCCTCAATCCTCATGTGAAAAAAGAAAAAAAAATTTTCTTGACCTGAAGCATTAACCCAAAACTAGGCTTCCAAACAGCAGACTTGAGGTGGCATGTCTCTTTAGATACTTATGCTACACCTATGTAAGGATGAGAAGCCCCCAGCCTCGGATGCTTCTGATAATGCCAGCTGTCCTTTTAGGCATGAGGTTCTGTTATCCTATTCAATGTTAAGCATTCAGCTATGATCTTTTCCTAACCAGTTTTCCATATCAGTTGTTCTATCCTTTACTGTGTGTGTGTGTGTGTGTGTGTGTGTGTGTGTGTGTGTGTGTGGGAGGGTAGAGAGTGGTCTTCTTAGGTCTCACAATAACTCTATCATCAAAGAATATTTATCCAGAACTCATTTGCACATGTTAGGCACTTAGTGGGTGGCAAAGTGGATAGAGCCTGGAGTCAAGAAAATCTGAGTTCAAATCCAACCTCAGACACTTACTAGCTGTGTGACCCTGGGTAAGTCGATTAACTCTGTTTGCCTCAGTTTTCTCATCTCTAAAATGAGCTGGAGAAGGAAATGGCAAACTACTCCAGTATCTAGTCAAGAAAACTCCAAATGGGGTCATGAAGGGTCAGACACCATGACTGAAAAACGACTGAACAAGTCAAATTTAGTACAACACAGTTGAGACACAATGTTATCTGCTTTTGTAAGGTAATTTACCCTGGCCAAACTGTTAAGTGTAATTTATTTTGTGTCCATTTGTTCTTCCTTCCACTCCTGGACTCTTCCTTTCCTCATTTATTCCTCTTTTAGTAATCCAAACCCAGGTGATCAGGACACTTGTTCAGTTCTTTAGCTACCTTTCCCAACTTCTGCTCACTCCCAAAAGGACTTGCCCATATCTTATTCTGTAGGGACCTGGGCTAAAGAACCTAAAGAAATTCTAACTCTGCAAGGGGCCTCAAGGATCATTTAATCCAATCAAAGCATGACAACTCTCTATACCTCTTATCTCTACACTTTTCTATACCCCTTTATACCATTCTAAATCCCCTGTGGACCTCTGGACAAGAAGTCATCCAAGCTCGACTTATATGACAGGAAACTCTTCTCTTCTCTCTTCTTCATCCTCTCCCTCCCTCTCCACACCCCAGGTTGGCTTACAGAAAATTAATCTGATGAACTAATTCATGCTTGGAGGATGAGTTATGGGGCTTAATGTCTTATCACTTCCAATTCACATATGTGTATTTTAATAGGCCCTTTTGGAGGCAGAGTGCCTGAAACTCAAAGAAGATCTAAACTGTAAACATTTCAGACACTGGTGGAAAAGATATTCCTGAATAGGTGGGACCTCTCTCCCTCACTCAAATATCCGGTTACTCCTTTTATGCATGCATTTGGCTCAGGTTTCATAGCCTTTGGGTCTGTGAAGTTCAAGAACCCCCCTTTAGCTCGAGCTCAGAAAGAGTTCCACACTGACTCACCTTGGGCAGGTCTGTGGCCCCTCGGATCCCCTGTGCCACCTTCTCTCCATCGGGGTGAATCTTGGCCACGTGTTTCCACATCCTCTCCCAGGTGGCCTCATCCACGGGCAGCCCACCCCGGTTAACAAAGAAGGGGACCCCTCCATCTCGGAGGTCTTCATCCCCTTCTTCTTCTTGCTCTTCTTCCCTCTGCGCTGAGGCCCCTTCACTGGTTTCAGATCTCCTGACCCCAGAGGCAGCAATGGCACCACTGCCACTAGGGCCCACCTTTTTCCCCCCAGGCATCCCAAACTCTTCAGAAAAAAAAAATGTTTCCAGAAAAGGAAAATTAGGCAGCTCACAGGAAACTACCGACTGAATTGACTCACTCACTGCCAGAGAGACAACACATCACCCACCAGAGTGCAGGGCCCCTTTAAGAAATCAGGGTGTGGTTCATTTATAATAAAACAATAATTTTTAAAAAAGATAGAATCAGTGCAGTATCAGGGTACACTCCAGGGCAGAAAGGTTCTTGGTTGTCTGGGATCAACCTTGCAGTAATACTTGGATTTGTTGAAAAGAAAACAGAAGCGGCTAAAAAAAACATAGCCTAAGAGGCCTGCACACAAACACAGACAATCTGTACAGCCCAAAGCTCTCTGGAAGAACAATGACACAAGCCTGGGGTTAAAGAAAAGTCTAACGGACCAGAAGCCTGACAGCTCAGATCAGCTTCAAAAGGACAGGGCAAGTCAGTGCGCACTGACTTAGTGCCCCTCAGTTCCAGCTTCTGGAAGAACAAATTCCTCCACAAGGCACACAAGACGACATTAGTCCGAGGGACCAAGGCTCTCATGGACCAGTCGGCTTCAGGAACACACTATCTGCTGGCAGCTTTTTCCGAGGGAGACGGGACTGGGCGGAGGGGGGAGGTGAGAGGGAGGGCCGAGAGATGGGGGGAGAGTGGGGGGGACTGGCTATTTCCCTCTGGGGATGGATAGCAAAGAGAGGATATACGGCTGTACCGTACAGGGAAGTGGGCACCACAAGGGGCGAGGGACGGGCAAACACACATCCCACCCGGTCCAACTACCTTTACAAAGTGGTCTTTGTCTCCGGTACCACCGCTCGCTGCCTCTTCACCCCTCCCAAGACAGCAACAAAACCCGCAGCGGTGGGAATTATAATTTTTTTTTTTTAAGAGGAAGGAGGGAAGTAATGGGGGAGGGCGATAGGGCAGAGAAGGAGATAAGGCAATATAAAGAAGACCCTTCTTGTTTCCACCCTTCCTCTGCTAGCGGGAGATTGGTGACTTCACAGTGCCAGGCTCCCCCACCGATGCCATTCCAGAGCTTCCCCTATACAAGTCCCTTGCCCCAACTCAACTGGTAGGGCTTAAGCAGCGTGAAAGGGGCCAGACTGAGCGCCCAGCTGAGGTCACCAAACTCCGAGCTGCGGCCACTGGGGCGCCGCCCGGGACTGGATGCAGCATGGGAGGCGGCGGGAGGCGATGCCCGCGGTCACCGGGAGAGTGGAAAGGAGAGGAAAGACAGGGAAGGATGCTTCGGGTGCAGGGCAGGGTGGCGGACGCGCAGGAGGGGCTCAGGCTCCTACTTGCTGGGCAAAGGGGTGGAGAGAGAAGGACAGAGGGGAAGAAGGAGGATGGGGGTAGGGTTGCAAAGAGAGACTCAGGCTCCAGCTGCAGCAGCCAGCGGATGTTGCCAGAGGCGAGCCACAAAGCCCCGGGAGGGAGCGACGCTGCTCCCGGGTCCCTGGCAGTCCATGGGGTGCAGCGGAAGGGGATGGGAGCTCATATGCTCATTGCGTCCTCTATGGCCTGAATGCTGCTGCCACTGCCACTGCCGTCGCCGCCTCTGGGAACAAGGGCAAAGCTGCCGCGGCGTACCCCAGCTGCTCCACCCCCCCCACCCCCCTACAGACTCCAGACTCCGCCCGGTGTCTCTGTCTCCAGCCCTGGCACTCCGCGCGCATGCGTTCCCTGTCCCCCCCTTTAAAGGGCCAGTAGACTCCCCCACTCTGGCCCCCTTCAGCCTCAAAGTTGTTTCGGAGCAGCAGATGCTTCCCTTTTCTTTTACCACCCACGCCCTGACGCTGCAGATCTGGGAATTTACCTGGGACTTCCAGACAAAGCAGAGGAGGAAGTTGGCCACGTACAATACCAAGTGGGAAGAATGAGCAGAGCATCTTGGTGTTATAAGGCGGTTAGGCTAGTCATCTTTTTATGGATGAGGAAACTGAGGCCCAGAGAAGCCACGTGACTTACTCGCAGTCAAATAACTAGTTAATGACAGAACTGGGACTGGAATTTAGATTTTCTTACTCCCCAGAGGCTCTTCTTTACCAGAGCCGAGCCATATAAGAGATAAGAATTTTTTTTTGTTGTTCAGTCCCATCCAACTCCTCGGAACCCCATTTCCTTCTCCAGCTTATTTTCCAAATGAGGAACTGAGGTAAACAATGTTAAGTGAATTACCCAGGGTTACACAGCTGTTACACAGTGTTTGAGGTCATATTTGAACTCAGGAAGATGAGTCTTTCAGACTCGAGACCAGACACTCTGCTCATTGCACCATCTAGCAGCTCAAAATTCGAGTCCCACTTCTATTATCAACTGTATGAGCTTGAGTAAGTCACTTGGTTTCTCTGGGTCACAGTTTTCTCATCCACAAAAAGTGGATGACTTCTAAGGATCTTTCCTGCTCTAACATTCTGAATGACGGAAGGGTCAGTGGCTGTAAATAGTAACAGATCTAGCACTCCTCCCTCTTCTGCTTTCTACAACTGACACTCAGAATTGAGGGGTTAAATGGTAACCCTTGGTAACTCATGCCCTAGAGGGAGTCAATCAGTCAATAAATATTTATTCAGTGCCTACTAAATGTCAGGAACTGTGCTAAATCCTGGGAATGCACAAAGAGGCAAGGCAGTCCCTTCAAGGAGCTTATAATCCAATGGGGACACAGCATGCCATATACAAAGCTAGCTATGTACAGGATAAATAGGAGATAATACAGAGAAGGCACTGAAATTAGGAGGGTTTGGGCAAGTTTCCTGCTGAATGTGGATTTCAGTTGGGACTTAAAGGAAGCCTGGGTGGTAAGCAGTCAGAGAGGACGAGGGAGAGTGTTTCAGCCATGGGGGACAGCCAAGAAAATGCCTGGAGTCTAGAGACTGTGTGTCTTGTTGGTGGACTGTCCAGGAGGCCAATATCACCAGATTGAAAAGCACAAGACTAGAAAGGTAGAAGGGACCTAGGTTATGAAGGGTTTTGATTGCCAATGAGAACATTTTGTATTTGATTCTGGAGGCAATAGGGAACCACTGGAATTTATTGAATAGGCAGGTGATTGACTGCTGAAGGCACCTACCTATGGATTACCTTTCAGATCCAGTCCCCTAGTATCCCTTCTCCCAGGGAAACTCATCTGGAGGGTCCAGCAAGATCAGTCAAGGCCAAAGGAATGAGGCACATGAGGACAGTGCCCTAGCCTGCCTCCTACATGGTTATGACTTTTCAGAAAGGCATCCTTTAGGAACTCAGCTTTAATATATGTGTGTCTGTTGGCAAGGTGACTTGAACTCTTGAGTTCTTCGAACAGTAGGTATGGGAGGACACTGGGGGGATGTGAGAAGGGAGATCAGCCACAATAACTGTTGCATCTCCTGGTTTTGCAGAGATAATGCATTGAGATTAAACACTGGATAGAAGGGTATTTTCTGAAACCAAATCTCTAGGAATTGGATGACAGGAAACATGACTTGTTTAAATTCCGTAAGAGATGTGTGTATGTGTGTGTGTGTGTGTGTGTGTGTGTGTGTGTGTGTAGGTGTGTGTGTATATATTTTAAAGAACTATATTTTTGATACCATTCTAGTTTCTACCAAGCTTAGAGTAGAGGAGAGAACTCTGCTTCCGATCTGTAAAATGAGGGGTCTACTCTAGACTGTATGATTTTCTTCTAGCTTGAAAGACAAATGTGAAACTAAGTATCTTAAGGAATCTGACAGGATATACTAGATAATTCCTGAAGGGGACTCTGAGTATATATGTATTTTAAAGAACTATATTTTTGACACTATTCTAGTTTTAAAGAACTTTATTTTTTAAAGAACTGTATTTTTTGACACCATTCTAGTTTCTACCAACCTTAGAATAGAAAAGAAAACTCTGTTTCTGATCAGTAAAAGGAGGTGTCTAGACCAGGGATGGAGAACCTGGGTCCTCAAGGCCACATGTGGCCCTCTAGGTCCTCAAGTTGTCCAAACTTCACAGAACAAATCCTGTTAATAAAAGGATTTGTTCTGTAACACTTAGACTCAGTCAAATGGCCACATGTAAGGACCTAGAGAGCCACAAGTGGCCTCAAGGCCAAAGGTTACTCACCACAGGTCTAGACTGTATGACTTTCTTCTAGCTTGAAAGAGCAATGTGAAACTAAGTATCTTAAGGAATTTGACAGTATATACTGGATACTTCTGGGGAGGGGGGGGCTGCTCTACCTGAGGAGTGTGTGTGTGTCTGTGTGTGTGTTACAGAATCATTATGAAGGTTTCAAAGGACTCTAACCATTAAGGAACTGAGGAGTACTGTCTACTTTACTCCCCAGGGTTTGACTATTATAAGAAAAGTCATTTTAGGTCTTGGCAGAATTTTGTAGGATGGTACTTGGAATGGCTCAAGTTGTCTCTGAAAGACATAAAGTTTCTATCAGATCCAAGAAGGAGCCGAAGTACAATTTCACAATTGGCTGTGGAAAGACACCCAGTCGTCTGTCTCCTAGTCCAGTGTTCTTTCTACCACACCATGCTAAACTCTTGAGGCATTTTGTTCACATTAGTGAACAAAAGCTTGCAGTGACAAGGGGAAAGAAGGAATAATTTTCTTGAAAGCCATCCTTCAGCATGAAGATAGCATAAACTATATGTGCAGAAAGGTATTGTTTAATTTTGTGGGAGCAATGGAGTGACTGCCCTCTCTTTGGTGGGTCCTAATATGGCATCTCTCTTGGAGTCAATACTATGGAGAGCACACTATAGTCAATTCAGTTCAACAACAAATTTTCATTAGATCAGAGGTGTCAAACACACAGCCCTAGAGCCTGCAACACTTCTGAGTGTGGCCTAACCAAATTAAAATATATTTGGGAAGTATTTAACAAAATAATTAAAAATACAATAGCATATATATATTATGTTAATATGTGGTTTTCTAAGTCAATATGCTGCCAATAGGGATCCTTATGTATGGTTTAATGGTCCCTGTTTCTATTTGAGTTTGATACTACTGCATTAAATATCTACTGTGTTCCAGGTAGGGACATAATGTTGTAGGCACTGTGGATACAAAGACAAAAATGAAACAATCCCTTCCCTCAGAGAGCTTACATTCTAATGGAGGGATACAATATGCACACTGCATGGTATAGTAGAGAGTATTGGGTTTAAAGTTAGGGTTTAAATCTCAGTTCTGCTGCTTATGACTTGAGGGATCTTGGGCAATTTAATTCAATTCCTGACCTCAGTTTCCTTATCTGCAAAATGAGGAGATTGGATTAGATAAATTTGGAGGTCAGTTTTGAATCTATGGTTTTATGAAGTATATATCAAGAAATTCCAGGAGAGGGAGAGAACTAACACTTTAGGGGAGGGGGAGAGTCAGGGAAGTACTTGAGTAGAAGAAAACTAGCATCTGAGCTAAAGCTTGGTAGAAGCAGAGAGTTCTAAGAGGTGACAATGGAGTGGAAGGTGTGGAGGAATTGCATTTCAGGCCTGTTTCTCAAGTGCATCACTTACAGGTGGTGGTTAACAGGTGATAAGTTATTCCAATACCTAGGATTGAGTTTCCATCTGAAGTTGTTCATATGCAGGAGCCAGGATCTTGGCTGTTTCAGAAAGGGTCAGGAATCAAATGTGACCCTGACAATCAGCAAGTGTCCATGGCAAATCAAAATTGCATGATTCTCCTCCAGCCACACTGGACTATTTGCTAACCTTGAACTCAGCAATGCATCTCTGTCTGGTGGTCAAATCCCTAGCTTCCTTCACAGGTCAGCTCAAGTATGACGCAAGACCTATCCTGATTCCCCTGGAGTACTATTGTCTTTTACTTTTCACATACTTTATGGATATAAAATTACTTTAATAAATTTTTTTTAATAAAATTACATTACTTTTTATATACTTTATGTACTTTTACATTTATTTGTCGTGGATATATTACTTTTCTCCAACAGAATGTAAACTTAAAAGCAGGAAATATTTTGATTTTGTCTTTTGTCTCCAGTACTTAGCACCATACCTGGCACATAATACACATTTGATAAATGCTAGAATAAAATCAGTGAAACAGGAAGTGAGATGCTAGTATACCAAGAAAAGTGACTTCAATAACCTCATAGAAATTTAGTACTAGAAGGAACCTTAAAGATCATTTAATACATCCTCTTTGTTTTATATATAGTAATACTTCACATTTATATAACACTGAAGTTTGTAAAGCATTTTCTTTAAAACAGTCCTGTGAGGTCAGTGGTACAAATATTATCTCCATTTTTCAGTTGGGAAAACTGAGGTTCTTAGAGATAAACTAATTCACCCATGGTCACGTTGCTAGTAAGTGTCAGAGTAAGAATTCAAACCCAGGTCTTCCAGCCAAGTCTAACTCTACTATACTACATCCCTACTCATGATGGAAAAAATAAGGCCTGGAGAAGCAAAATGATTTCTCTAAAGTCACATAGCAAGTTAATGCCAGAGCTGGGACTACCAGGTCTCCATTAAACTATGATTTAGTTAACAAGCTACAGGGTCTTGGGTAAAACCAAGTTTTACTTGAGGTAAAACAGGTCTATTTTCTTGAGTCATTCAACTTGACTCAATTTATTAAGTACTTAGCATGTGTTAGGTATTGGAGGTACAAAGACAAGATATAAAATAGGTCTACTTATATTCTCCTGGGTCGCAGGGTAGGTTTAGGACTTGTTCAAGTCAACATATCCTCATGGCTTTGTAAGGTCACAGCTTTAATGATTAGGGTTTCTAACTCAAGGATGTATCCATATAGACTCATTGGTTCAGTTACCAGCTCTTTCAGGCCTCTCTTTCTTAATTCCCTCTTGTCCAATCCTCACTTAAGTTCTTTTATTGCCTATTTTTCATCCTCTCCACCCCTGGCTATACTGAGTTTCTTTGAGGCTTTGTTCCAAGACAGTTCCTCCATTCAATTCTGCCTGCTCTGGATGCTTAGCACATTGAGGAATGATTTTTCAGATGAGCCTCTGAGCAACAGCTGGTCACAGCTGGTCACAGCTGGCCATGAGGGAGACTGAGGTGCCCCTTCCCTTCACTCTAATGGAGCCCTGTGAAACAAGGCAGAGTTTTAGATTTTTTTTTCCTCCAGTGGCCTGGGGATAATAATGAGTCTCACATAGTATTCAACAGACAGTGAGAGCCCCATGCCCATGTGAACAGGGCAAGGTGCCCATTCGGGCTGCAAAATAAACAGGCGACATATGTGCTCCAGACCAGTCCACAATGACTCCATTATCTTGCCTTTGCCAGAAGTGAAATAACACTCCATTACTGAAGGCATCAAACAATCAAGTAAACAAAATGTTTTCCCTCACTCCCCTTGTACCCTTCTTTCTCAATGTTTTAGGACCTTTGGAAATTTCAATCCTGAAGATTTCCTGTGATTTCGATTCCAAAGGAAGCCAGACCAACAAACACCAATAGAATAAGTTATAGATGAACCCCCTTGAGGGAATCCTGATGTTTGTGTTCTGTTCAGATAGCAAAGAGCCCTTGTTCAGCCGCTTGGGTGTGGGACAAAGAGAAACAAGGATGGGGGGGAAAGATAGTTGTAAAGGAGGGCATGGAGAACTATGGGTCAGCTGTGGGTCAGCACTTGGTTCCCTGGTAATGAGTGGAGGAAGAAGGGGTTGGTTGAGTGGCCCCTTGTCCTCATTAACCACAACAGGACTGTGTTTTAGTCCAATACAGAGATAATTGCAAAAGCTGTAACTTATTTGGCAATTAAGTGAGTGCTTCATAAATATTTCTTGAATGAGTGAATGAATGAATTATGACAGCCTGAAATGACATTAGAAGAATAGGTAAATGGCAGTGCAGACTACTTTGGAGACTGAAAAGTTTTTCAAGTCTTTGGAGTTTGATGGTTACTGCTATAGGGCAATTAGTAGAAAGAACAATGAACATGAAGTCAGGAGATATCTAGCTAGGTTCAGAATCTGCCTTGGTGTGACCATAGGTAGGCTATTTAACCTTTCTTAGTCTCATTGTTTTCATCTGTAAAATGGGGATATGGATATTTATCTCATAAGGCTGTTGTGAGAATCTTTTCTCAAGAAATTTAATATTCCTCTCTACCCCAAAACCCACTTTTATACTTGGAGAATTTGAGCTACATGTTGACACCTCCTCAATCACCTTGGCCTCCAATTCATCAATCTCCCTAACTCATATGACTTAGTCCTTCAATATATCTCAGCCTCACACAGGGTTAATTATACCCTTGATTTCATTAACACCTATAAATGCTCTACCTCCTTGATCAAGAACTCAGATATTCTTTTTTATGACCATAGACTCCTATCTCACCTTGTGCCTCAATCTTCTGAAAACTAGTTTTTGTTTTTATGGTGTCCTTTAGTTATTTTTCTTGATGTTCTCTCATGTCACCACCTTACTATGGCTCCTCTTTCCTTCTTTCCCAATCTTGACACTGTCATTAATCGTTCAGTTATATACTTTCCTGATCTCTCAAAACTTCTGTCCTCTTGTCCCATGAACTGTTCCTGCCTTGTTACACTTTGGCCCTGGTTTCCTCCTATCACCTTCCTTCTCCATTGCTACTCACATGCTGCTAAGCAGTTCTGGCAATGACTACAACAGGTCTAACCATGTCACTTTGCCTGGCAAATGATAAGCATCTAATTTTTATTGAATGACATGTCCAAAACATATTTCAGTGTCTTTCTTCCTATTTCTACCCTTCCTCCTAACTTTACTATATCTCTTGAGGACACCATGATTCTTACAGTCATCAAGTTTCTTAATCGATAGCTCAGATATGATCATGTCACTCCTTTAAGAAGCTTCATTGGCTCCCTACTGCCTCAAGGATAAACTATAAACTCTTTGACATTCAAAGCCTTTCATTCATTTTTCAGTCATGTTTAACTCTTCATGACCCCATTTGGGGTTTTCTTGGGAAAGATACTGGAGTAGTTTGCCATTTCCTTCTCTCGCTCATTTTACAAATGAGGAACTGAAGCAAATAGGGTTAAGTGACCAGCCCAGAGTCACACAACTAGTAAGTGTCTGAGGTCAGATTTGAACTCAGAAAGACGAGTTTTCCTAACTCTGGGTCAGGCATCCTATCCACTGCCATAGTCAGTCTTTCTAGGTTTATTGTATATCACTCTCTTATACACACTCTATGTTCTAGCCAAATTTCTATACCAGTTGTTCCCATTACATTGTATTCCTTCTACTGATTTCATGCCTTTTTTCATGACTGGAACACACTTCCTCCCCTTCTCTGCCACACGGAACCCTGGCAGTAGTCTGTATTAGTCACACATTCAGCAGAGCATCATCTGGCGGGATGTAGCTAGCAGAAACCTTCAGGAAGCAGGCCTGGTAACACCTTAAGGAAAGCCCTAGAAGACATCAGCATCCCTGAATTGTCCAAGGTAAGAATTGCCTCTATACTTGTCCACAGTGGTCATATGTGTCCACATCTCCATATATGCACCCTGGCCACACTTATTCCCTATGTTGGGGCCTTTCCACTCTTATTACCTACATGTCTGCATTCTTCCCACGGCTGATTTGTATATATGTGGGGGAGTATGTCCCAAGATTTTCCTGTAAACAACATGATGTAGGATTATGGTTTTAATCCATTCTGCTATCCGCTTCCATTTTATGGGACAATTCATTCCATTCACATTCACAGTTTTGATTACTATCTGTGACTTTCTCTCCATCCTATTTCTTTCCTGTTTATGCTTTTCTTTCTCCTTTCTCCCTTTCCCTCCTTACTAGTGTTTTGCTTTTGACCACCACCTCTCTCAGTCCTGCCTGCCTTCTATTAGCCCCCTTCCTTTTCTTCCCCTTTACCCTTACTACTTCTTCCCTCCCTTCTACCCCCCTCCCTTTTCTTTCCCCTTTTCCCTCCTACTGCCCATAGGGCAAGTTAGATTTCTATACCTAATTGATTATGTTATTCCCTCCTTGAGCCAAATCTGATGAAATTACTAAGGTTCAAACAATGCTTATCTGCCTCCCTTCTTTCCCTCTACTGGAATAGGTTTTTGTGCCTTTTCCTGTAACGTAATTTACTCTTGTCTGCCTCTTCCTTTCCTTTTCTCCCAGTGCATTCCTTTAGTTAGATCAGATTAATGCACTTAGATCCATTTGACCCACTTGATTAGTTTTTTTTATCATTACATCAAAGTTAACTTACACCCACCCCCTCTATGTATACCCCTTTAAAATGGCGCAATAACAATACAGTTCTCAAGAGTTACAAGTGTCATTTTCCTTGTAGGGATGTAAACAGTTTGCCTTTATGAATAACATGTTGTTGTTGTTTTTTGTCCCGTTTACCTTTGTATGTCTCTCTTGAGTCTTGTATTTGAAGATCAAATCTGTTGAGCTCTGATCTTTTTATTAGGAAGGTTTGGAAGTCCCCTATTTCATTGAATGTCTATCTCTTCCCCTGAAAGATTATACTCATTTTTGCTGAGTAGTTGATCCTTGGTTGTAATCCAAGCTCCTTTGCCTTACGGAATATCATATTCCATGCCCTATGATCTTTTAATGTAGAAGCTGCAAGGTCCTGAGTAATCCTAACTGTGATTCCATGATATTTAAATTGTTTCTTTCTGGCTGCTTGCAGTAATTTCTCTTTGACCTGGTAATTTTGGAATTTGGCTGCTATATTCCTTGGCATTTTCAATTTGGGATCTCTTTCAGGAGTTGATGGGTGGATTCTTTCTATGGCTATTTCACCCTCTGGTTCTAGGACCTCAAGGAAGTTTTCCTTGATGATTTCCTGAAAGATGCTGTCCAGGCTCTTTTTTTTCATTGTGATTTTCAGGTAAACCAATAATTTTTAAATTGTCTCTCCTGGATCTATTTTCCAGGTCAGTTGTTTTACCAGTGAGGTATTTTATGTTTTCATCTATTTTTTCATTCTTCTGTTTCTGTTTGACTGATTCTCACTCTCATAGAGTCATTAGCTTCCATTTGCCCAATTCTAATCTTTAACAAATTGTTTTCTTCTGTTAGATTTTGTACTTCCTTTTCCATTTGGCCCATTTTATTTTTTAAGGAATTCTCCTTAGCAAGTTTTTGTGTCTCCTTTTCTGTTTGTCCAATTCTGCTTTTTAAGGAGTTGTTTTCTTCAGTTAATTTTTGTCCTTCCTTTTTTCCAAGCTATTGACTCTCTCTTGCATACCTCTCATTTCTTTTCCCAATTTTTCTTCTACTTCTCTTATTTGACTTTTAAAATCCTTCTTGAGCCCTTCCAAGAAGGCTTTTTGGGCTTCAGACCAGTTCATACTCCCTTTTGATGTTCCAAATGTGGGTTTGTTGACAATGTTGCCCTCTTCAGAATTTCTGCCTTGATCTTCACTGTTCCCATAATAAGAATCTATAGTACATTTCTTTTTGCTCATGATGTTTGCTTATTTCCTGGCCTTTAAAAAGATTGAGCTCTCCTACTGCGGAGCAGGGGCACTGACCCAAGCTTCTTGTGTTAGGAGCCTGGGGCCTACTCACTGGTTTTCTGTGCTGGGGCCTCTGATGCTTGCAATTGGAGGCTGTACGGTTCTGGCAGCTTAGCTGGTGTTGGGCTGTAATCAACAACACCGGAACTTTAGAGGTAGGATTGGGTAGTCTGGCCCCTGGAGGTTGCCTGCTCAACTAGACCTTTCCTTTTGCTTTCTTTGGCTCCTTTCAGATGGATGTTTCGCTGCTGTGGGGTGTTTCTCTGCCTGGGGCTTTCCTCTTTGAAGCTGAACTTCCCAGAGTTTTGCTGAGGCACTGGGAGACTTGGCTGCCTTATAATGCCGTGTCATGTGGTGGTTTTCTGAGCTGGTTTCCACTGGTTCCCCTGCCTGTACTGAGGCACTCAGGGTCCTGGTGTTGGTGTTTGCCTGCTCCACCACCTAGGGTTTAGGATTTCCCCCTGGTATGCTGAGGTGGGGCTTTCTGCTATTTTGCTGGGACACCTCCTGTTCTGTACTGCTCCCCTTCCCTCAGGGCAAGAGGGGCCTTTCCAGTTAATCTCTCAAGCTTCCTGGGTTACCAGACTGCTGCACCTCTTCTTTCTGCTGGTTCAGCTGTTCCAGGGTTTTTCCTGGGGCAATATTTTCTGGGCTTTCAGAGGATAATAAGGGATGGTGAGAGCAACTTACTTCTTACTCTGCCATCTTGGCTCCCAAAAGCGGAATTTGTGTCCCAAGATTTTGAGGCAAATTTTTATTTATACCTTTCACATTAGATTATTTTATTTAATGCCTTTTCTTTGAACTAGTTAGAGCCTTGCATTTATTGTTAAAGGTAAACACATTAGTAAGGGTTCATGAATGATGGTTTTAGTGGTTGTATACCCGGAGTACCTTGAACCTGGAGTAGCCTTTTCTGGGGGACCTATTCTGCCAGTGGAAGTTGTACACCCAGCTATTACACATGTATTGCCTCCCCAGTATCATGCATCTTCCTTGAGAGAAAGGATTATTTTTCATTTTGACTTTGTATTTCTAGCACCTAACACAGTTCCATGTACATAATAAGAGCTTAATATATCCTTTTTCAGATTGTCTCATATTGGATAATGTATAGAAAGCACTTTATATACCTTAAATCACTATGTAAAGGCCGGTTATTATTATTATTATTATTATTATTAAGACTAGAAAGAGGGCAATAGGCTGAAATTTAAATGAGTTGGACACAAATGATTGCAGTCTTTCTC
The DNA here is from genome assembly GCF_900497805.2 of Vombatus ursinus. Lineage (NCBI taxonomy): Eukaryota > Metazoa > Chordata > Mammalia > Diprotodontia > Vombatidae > Vombatus > Vombatus ursinus. The sequence continues at coordinate 21,635,505 of NW_020954723.1, forward strand.
CTTTGTTTACTTTAGGAATAATCTTAGGGCTGGTGATACCCTGAACACATCAATCCTCTGGCTTGTTCTGCTCAAGAAGTTGAAAGTGTGAAAGAAGGCAAGAGCACCAGCTGTCTTTTGGAGATGATGCTGGAAGTGTGGGGAAGATTCTCGCACAGACTCAGCCTTCATGGAGAATTTGGATTCTCTATCAATCCTGGACTGAAAGATTGTTGGGAGACTAGATCAGGTGTGGAAGGGGTAAGCGGATTGATATTTCAGAAGGCTATTCTCAGGAAGAAACTGGAAAAAAAAATCACAGATGTGGTTTGTTTTACAATAAGGAATAGTCTGGAAAGATAAAGAAGGAATATGAACTAATGAGAGATCACAGCCCCTGGATTTAGGTGGTAGAAGGCTGCAAGGGTGGTTCAGGTGCTCAGCTTAATTACTTGATAAAATACAAAGGGGATAAAATATACAGTTGACCTATATCTGAGTTACAGCCATTAGTCCTTGACAAAGAGCTTTTCTAATACTTCTTTGAGTGCCATCTAGTGGCCACTGTGTTTTTTTAAAAAGCATTCTAAGGCACTAATTCTCTTACACTAATAGGATGACTGACTCAGATCTGGAAGAGACCTCAAAAGCCATCTAGACCAACCCCTTAATTTTACAAATAAGAAAACTGAGGCCCAAGGCCCCAAAACTGAAACAGCGAGCGCAAGGTCATATAGGCAGTGAGTAGCTGACCTAAGATTTTGAAGCCAAGTTCTCTGAATTCAAATCCACCTAATTCTTTTCTGGTTCCAAAATGTTTCTCTGAAACTACTTGGGTTCCTTTTGCCTTGCAAGTTATGAATCTCATTCAATAATACCTGGGGGAAATGTCATCACATAAAGATTATTTGTGTGTTTATTTGTGAAGAGAACTAAGTAACAAAACAATTCACATTTGTATAATGTGTTATAGTTATGAGCTATCCACCTCCTCACAGAGAGGTTCATGTGGTTATAACTAACTCTAGACCTAATTTTCATGTACTAGTAGCTAGTGCTTACATAGTACTTTATTGTTTCATGTTATTGTATTTATTTTTTCTCCCTCTCCCTAACCCCATTTAAAAGATTAAAAAAAAACTTGTAACAAATATACATAGTTAAGCAAAACAAATTCCCACATTGTCTATGTCTAAAAATGTATGTTTTATTCTGAATTTTTCTGAATTTTGAGTCTATCACCTCTATGTCAGGAGGTGGGTAGCATGTTTCTTCATTTATACTCTGGAATTATGACTGGTCATTGCATTAATCAGAAATCTTGTCTTTCAGAGTTGTCTTTACATTGTTGTTATTGTTTAAGTTATTCTGGTTCTGCTCACTCCACTCTGCATTAGTTCATACAAGTCTTCCCAGGGATCTCTGAATCTGTTCCCTTGCTCATTTCTTATGGCGTGATAATACTCTACTACAGTCTTTTTTTTTTTGGGTAGGCAATGGGGTTAAGTGACTTGCCCAAGGTCACACAGATAGTAAGTGTTATGTATCTGAGGCTGGAGTTGAATTCAGGTTCTCCTGAATCTAGGGCCGGTGCTCTATCCACTGTGCTACTTAGCTGACCCCCTCTACTATAGTCTTATGTTGTGATTTGTTCAGCCATTCCCTGTCCCTTAGTTTCCAGTTCTTTGCCACTACAAAAAAAGAGTTGCTATGCATATTTATGTAAAACTTTACAAAACATTTATGGACACTGTCTCATCTGATTCTTTTTGTTTTTAGGCAATTGGGGTTAAGTGACTTGCCCAGGGTCACACAGCTGGTATCAAGTGTTTGGTCTGAGGCCGGATTTGAACTCAGGTCCTCCTGACTTCAGGGCCAGTGCTCTATCCACTGCACCACCTAGCTGCCCCCTCATCTGATTCTTTCATGTGTGTGTTTCTTTCTACACATGTATATATAGTGCAAACATTATTAGCCCCATTTTATAGACAGTGATTGAAGGATTCAGAGCTAGAAGAGATCTTAGAGATCATCTAATCTAGTGGTGTCAAACTCAGAAAGAAAAAGGGCCCACTAACCCACACATAAGGATTCCTGAGGACTATGTATTGTCTCAGAAAATCACTTATTAACTTTACATATATTCTATTGTATTTTTATTTATTTTGTTAAATATTTCCCAATTACATTTGAATCTGGTTTGGCTCTACTAGGGAGTGTTGCAGGTAATATTTGATACCTGAAGACTAGATTCCAGTTCAACCCCCTTTATAGATGAGGAAACTGAGGCACAGAGATATGAATTAGCTTGGCTAATTGTTAATTACCTATTATATAGATAATAGGATGATAGGATTTAGGAATGGATATTAGAGGTCCTCTAGTCTAACCCCCTTATATTTTATACATGAGGAAAGCAAAGCCTAGAATGATTAAGTAATTTGTCTAAGGTTATATAAAACCTGGGATTTGAACTCTAAATCCAGTACTCTCTCTCCTACTTAGAGTAAGTGATTTATCCAAGCTGTTATAACTAATTAGTGGCAGAACCAGGACACCAACTCAGGCTGTTTGACTTTGTCTAGTGCTTTTTCCAATACAGTAGAGCAGAGAGTTCTTAATAATGTTTTGTGTCCTGGACCTTATTTTAATTTTTAAATGTTTGGCAGTCTGGTGAAACCTTTGGACCCCTTGTCAGAATAATTTTGTTGCCTATATTTGTAACTGGTGAAAATGCCAAATTTCCGTTAGAGGTTAGTAAAAATAGAGGAGTAGTTCCCTTTCCCCCATCCAAGTTCTGAGATCCCCCTGAAATCTATCCTTAGGTTAATAAATCCTGTACTAAGATACTTTTGGATGTTTGAGGAGAAGGGAATGGAATTTCATTAACTTTTAAATTATTCAGATCAGCACTAACTTTATTTCCCTGGTATAGGCTTGGCTAGGGTGACCAAGATCTGATTGATAAATTACTATTGTGACTTCTCCCCTATCTCTTCCCGGGTGAGATTTGGAAATTTCATTTTTTGTCCAATTAGTATTGTTTCTAGACTTTTGTTGACCTTTCTGGTGGACTAAGACTGTCCTCCTGAAGTTTAAGATAACCTTCATTTCTTCCAGTTTTAAGAGCCATAAATGTACAAATTTATATTTCTTTGGAAATAAATGGGTCACTCTTGTCTGGAACTTTTAGAAGATGAATCTTTCCTGTCAGGGAGTCTATGTAATCTTGTCTTAGGCTTTGGCTGTACATACTCAGTGTGTCCTGTGCCCTGGCAGTCTGGCAGATGCTGAGATACCATTGTTTTTGTTTCTTAGGCTTCCAACTTGTAAATCAGCCAAACTCAGCTGCTGTTGGGTCACCTTCTAAAGTTATGAAAAGTTCCTGAAAGTATATCTTGCAGTTTCCTCCAAGCTGGTTACAGCTGAAACATTCCAAGAGAAACATCCTATGGCCAGAAATATGGAAGTCAGTGCTTTGCCTGCAGCAGTAGTTCAGGCAAACTCAATCAACAAATATTTATTAAGTTTCTGCTGACAGACAAGGTGTTATGCTAAGTGTTAGGGACACAAAGACATAAAAAGAATATTCCCTGATTTCAAGAAGCTTTCCTTCTATTGGATTGGTATGAATTATTGTTAAAGAACTACCAATTCAGTTTAATCCAGTTCAAAAAGGACCTTAGATGCCATATAGTTCAGTTCTCACCTCCCAGTTTTATTTTATGGATGAAACAAAAACAATGGCATTTCTGCTTCTACTAAGAAACATCGGGTGTAGGCAGTATGTACACATATTTCATATATATATATGTATATATATGTATATGTATATATGTGTATATATATATATACACACACACACACACACATACACACATACTTGACAAGATTCCATAGACTATAGATATGGGTATATGCAATACATACATATGAGAAAAAGTTGCATATATTATACACAATATTTTTGTTGTTGAGTCCTTTCAGTTGTATCTGACTCTGTGACCCCATCTGGGGTTTTCTTGGCAAAGATATTGAAGTGGTTTGCTGTTTCCTTCTTTAGCTCATTTTACAGACGAGGAAACTGAGGCAAACAAGGTAAAGTGACTTGCCGAGGGTCACACAGCTAGAAAGTGTCTGAGGCCAGATTTGAACTTGGGTCCTTCTGACTTCAAGGTCAGCACTTTATCCACAGTTCCACCTAGCTATTCTACGTACAGTATGTGTGTGTATGTATATATGTGTATATAACGTATATATATGTGTATATATACCCAACAGATTATGTTATGTGTGTGTGTATGTGTGTGAATATTCTAGGCTTTTGTCCAGAAACTCTCTTTTTCAATATATGTGTGTGTGTGTGTGTGTGTGTGTGTGTGTACACACACACACACACACACATATACATATATGTATATACCTACACATACATGTGTGTGTATATATATTTCTGTATGGTAACTGTGCTAGGTGCTGGAAATACAAAGACTAAATCCAAACAATCTGTACCATGAGGAGCTTATATTCTACTGGAGGAATAATAGTACACATACAAATAAATACAAAGCAATGTCAGGGCCTGAGACAATAACTGCTAGGAACAGCAGGAAAGATCTCTTGTAGGTGGAAGCAATTTAAGAGAGAACCTTGAAGGGAGCCTTAGTTATAAGTGTATATAGGGGGACAGGGAGGTTGATCAGGGGAGACTCTGAGGCCCCTCCCATCCACCATCAACTTGATGAAATTATAGGGGTGGACCTTTGCCAAAAAGGGCACTTCCCACATAGGAAGGCATAAGCACCCTATCAGCCTTTTGCTGAGCTAACACTGGGAACTCTTCTGATTGGTTCTCAGTGACTGATTGACTCCAAAATGATTGGTTGTGACTGAGAGTCAGTGGGGATGGATTTAGATTGTTTGTAAAAGCCCTTTTTTTCCCCATGGTCTATAAAAGTGAGAGTGGTTCATTCTTTTTCTTTTTGTACATTTTCTCTACCTTAGAATTTTAGACTAGAGTATAGCAGGAGGAGTAGAGGAGGTGATTTTTCCCTTCTCCACCCTTGGAGCACAAAATGGCAGGAGAAACAAAGGTAAGCTGCCTCTATTTGCCTGGATGGCATGAGAAGGAAATTCATAAGACCTTGAGTTATTGGTTTTCTTTTGCCTTTCTGCTTCCTTTTCTAAGCACAAGTCAGAGACTAGTTTAGCACAGTGGCTAGAGGTTGGCAACCTGAGCCAGATTCTATCCTTTACCTGCTATTTGGTTTGCCCAGGTTCAACTCTTGGGAGCCGGACCTCTCCTCAGATGATTTGGCTCCCCACTCTTACATTCACTGGCTCATTACCCCCAACCCTGCTATGCTGAGAACAATTTTGTTTTTATCTCTCATCTAGGATTTCCCCAAAAGAGGGAAAGTAAAAGAGGTATTCAATGTACAAATATGAATTGGATATAGAACAGATAATTTATTCTTACTTGAAGAAAGCCTTAACAAGAACAAGAAAATGTAGCAGGCATTACAGAATGATCAGAACAGAATTCAGTATTTGGCTGTTTATAACTAGCAGTTAGCTGAGAGGCCAATATTCAAGCTGCTTTGGAACATAGAATAGTTCCGGAAAGGCCGCTAATTAGCCACTTCACATTTCCTTTCTGTGCTGACGTCATTCAATCAAAAGACAACCTTGATCTTTCCGGTGGCCTTTCTTTTATACTGACCCTTGATGCCAGCCTGCTCTTGTGGCTTCTTAGCCACTCTCTCGACAATGACCAAACTGAGGGGTAATGGATTTGGACCTTTCCAAGAATATTCTTACTATGAATTGTTGGAATGGTGCAGGTCTAAAGTGAATGAAAAATATTTGTTCATTTGTCTCCCAAGTGTTTTTACCTTAAGGTGGTAGGGGAATCTAATGGGCTATTTGAATGCATTATGTTTCTATGTTTGTTCATGGGCTCTGGGGATTTTGCTCATTTTTATGATGGGTGAAATAAAGATTTTTCTATATTTGACACCCAATAAGTACCAATGAAGGAGTGGAGATCCTGTAATCCACAACTAGAGAAACCTAGATCAAGCCATACCTTATCTTTATTTAGAAGGTTTTCCTTAAATCAAGAGTGAAGAGGAAATCTTCTGGAATAGCAGCATGAGTCAAAGACAAAAAAACTGACCCCAGGATTGGAGGAAGAGAAGGGAAGGTTTTATTTGTTTATTAAGTGTCTATTATGTGTCAAACACTGTGCTATGCACTTTACAAATATTATTTCATTTGATCTCAGCTCATGTGAGCCTAGAGTCCTTGTGGGGCCCTGTACTATGAGTCACATTTATCCATGATTTGTGAATGGTTAATTCAAGTTGTTTAGAGCAATGGTTGCTTAAGAGGCTGTGGTCATGTGTCAAATTCCTGCTTTCTCTAAATTTTACATGCAAGGAGTAAGCCTTGCTGTTGGCTAAGTACAATTGCTCCATATGAATAGGAACAAGGCTGCTGGGATGTGGTGATTTTGGTTTTAAATGATGCCAATGATTTCAACCAAATTGGATCCCAGTGGGAGTTGAGTCATACCAAAGCAATCCATCTGGAAGAAAGCTCTGTGTGTGTGTGTGTGTGGGTGTGTGTGTGGGTGTGGGTGTATGTGTGTGTGTGTGTGTGTAGGGGCTGAAGAACTGAAGCCAAGGAACCAGACATGGAGAGATCAGGGTGATGGTAATCACTCTGTATTCTGCTCTACTCAGACAACATCTGGAGTATTGTGTTCAGTGCTAGGCACCACAATTTAGGGAGGATGGTGATAAGCCGGAGACTATCCTGAAGAGACCAGCTAGGATGGTAAAGGGCTTTGAGTCCATGTCATACAAGGATAACATGGGAGGAATGATAGCTATACTCAAATATCTGACATGTTGGCATGTGGAAAAGAGGTTAGATGTGCTCTCTTTGTTGCCATGGAGAAGAACCTGGAGCAATTAGTGGAAGTTATAAAGAGATGGGTTTTGATTGGAATGAAGGAAGAACTTCCCAATAATTAGAGCTGTGTAAAAGTAGTGTTGCCTGGCCCAGGAGGTAGTGGGGTCCCCCAACCAGAAGTCTTCAAGCAGAAGCTGGATGTCTACTTTTTGGGTCTGATGTAGTGGGAGATTCCTTTGGTGTATTGTTTGGACAAGACTGCTTCTGAGGTCTCTCCCAACACAAAATCTGTGATTCTGTGACAAACTAGGCCCATGTTCAAAGTAGTCACAGCTAGAGTCTTCCTCTCCAAGGTTACCCACAGTCTACTGTTTGTATCTTGTATGGACTGATTCATTTACATGCTGTCTCCCAGTATGTAAACAATAGCAAGGATTGTTTTTGCCTTTCTTTGTATCTTCAGACACTCGCATGGTGCCTGATGTACAGTAAGTTCTGGATGTTCTGGTAACAGGGGTTCTGTAATAACTATACTATATGTTAGAATTTCCCTTCTTCATAAAGGAGCAGGACAACGGAATTACACAACCAGACAATTAGAAGGATTTCTGAAGCTCAGAGCTGCTTGATATACCAGTGATCTTTTGTGAATGAACTCTAGCCAAATTTGGAGATGTCTATAGCTGCCAGAAACCACAGAACCAGCCTTGATCAGCTCAAGGGCAACCCTGAGCAGAAGCTGCAGACTTGAGACCTTGCTTGGGAGTTTCTAAACATCCTGCTCCCTGGCTTATTGTATCTACAGATGTCTTTTCCCTTTACTCCCTTCCCCAACCTCATCATCTCCTGAAAGCCTGTAAAAACTATAATATCCCACTCTTTTCCCACTCCCCTTTGAACAGCTGAGAACTCATCTCTGCTCTCTTATGGGATCTTCTCTCCCCTGAAAGCCTTTTCTCAAACAATAAATGTTTTGTAATCCGTGATTAGACTCTGTTTCATTTCAAGTCCCTTTATGGGCCTGGGTTTTTTTTTTAATAGCCTAAAGTTTTGTCCTAGGCTCTCTTTTCTCTTTCTATGCTCTCTCTATTGGTAACTTCATCCGCTCACATGGGTTGGACTATAACTTCTATACTGATGATTTGCAGATGTATATATCCAGTCGAATCTGTCCCCTGAGCTTCAGTTCTACATCATGAATTGCCTATTGAACATTTCAAATTGAATATCTCAAAGAAATCTCAAACTCAGCACATGAGTGTCTTCTCCATGAAGGCAGCTAAAGCAGGTGCTGTGGAGTACATAGAGCTTGGTCAGGTGTTGAAGACGCCAAGGTCATCCACTGCATCCTGACACATTGCCAGTCATCCTGGCTTTGTTTTGCCACTGGACTTTGATGATTCAGGAAGAGAGAAAGAGGCTGAAGACTTTTTGCAACTGCCTCATTTAAATTTAATTCATTCGTGAGTTAAGATGTCATCTGTGATGGCTTTGGTCCTCTTCTAAAGTGAAGGATGAACAAGAACAAATTGGTCTCTTTTCCTCAAGGCTTTCACTACACCAGTCCATTCTCCTCATTGTTGCCAAAGTGATTTCCCTTAAACTCAGATCTGACTATCGACTTCCTTACTTATCAACTTCAGTGGCTCTGAATTGTCTGGAAGGATAAAACACAAACTCCTCTGTTTTAACTTTTAAAGTACTTCACAACCTGCCCCAGCTTATCTTTCCAGCCTAATTCGACATTGTTCCCTCTTCCATATTTTGTGATTCAGCCAAACTGGCCTTTTCTTTGTTCCTCACATGTGACACCCCATATCCCACCTCTGCCTTGTACTGGTCATCCCTAGTGCCTGGAATGCACTCCCTCCTTACCTCTGCTTCATATGGAATCCTTTTCCTTTAGGATGCAAAAAGGTGTTCTATATGACACCTCTCCTCATTCACCTAAGTGCTAATGCCTTCCCTTATATTTAGGTGACTCATTGAACAGAATACTGGGCCTGGAATCAGGAAGACCTGAGTTCGAATCTAGGTGACATTGGGCAAGTCACTTAATCCTTGTTTGCCTCAATTTCCTCATTTAAAAATGGGATAATAATAGCACTTACCTCCAGGGTTGTTGTGAGGATCAAATGAAATAAAAATTATAAAGCATTTAGCACAATGCCAGTCACATAGTAAATGATACTATTTATATTTATTACTTTTATATTTATTACATTATTATATTTATTCTGTTTATATTTATTTTGTGCATACTTATGTATACATTTGTTATCTTCCCCATTAAAATGTATTAATTGTAAGTTGGGATTATTGTATTCTTTGTACTTGTATTCCTAGTAGCTCTTTCAGTGCCTGCAACATAGTAGGTATTTAATCAATGCTTTGATCAATTAAAGCACTGATTTGTGTCACACAGGCTATCTGTAGTCATTGCCCTCTGTCCTTGTGTTCCTCAGTTAGTACTCTGTAGCAGTAGTAGTAGCAGCTAGGTGTTGCAGTGGATTTAGAACCCCAGGCCTAGAGTCAGCAAGATCTGAGCTCAAATCTGGCCTCGAACACTTACTATTTGTGTGACTTTGGGTGAGTCACTTAACTCTATTTGCCTCAGTTTCCTCATCTGTAAAATGAGCTGGAGAAGGAAATGGCAAACCATTCCGGAATTTTTGCCAAGAAAACCCCAAATGGGGTGACAGAGTTGGACACAACTGAAATGAGTAAACAGCAGCAAGCAATAGTAATAATAATAATTCGTAACTAGTCACATTTCTATAGTGCTTCATATAACAAAGCATTTTTCTCACAACTATTTTATAGGAAAGGTTACATAGGTATTATTAATCTCTATTTTATAGAAGAGAAAATTTTGGCTAGAAAAGTGAGGCAGTTTGCTGACATGGGTCCAAATAGCTAATAAGTGTGGGAGCTGAGATGTCAAACTAAGATCTGACTTCAGTATTATTTCTGCTACACCACTGTTCAGCTGTGCCAGGGCTAAGACCTAAATAGACACTACTCAACCTGAGGTAGTTACTGGGATTATGGGTACAGTGACTAAGAGGAAATCCTCAGCTTCTATCCACAATGCTCAGCAAAGCCCATGACAGCGAATGTCAGTGTTAAAAAGACCAGAGTCTCTGGTAAGCTAACCCTATGCATGTAAACTGTTTTTTTCTCTGTTCTTCTGACAAAGACTGTGGCTCTTGCCCAGCCAGATGTTTTGGGAAAGGAGTGCCAGAGCAGGCAAGACAAGGTGGCTAGACAGGTGCTCACCAATCAACACAGCTGGAAAAACAACCCACCCACTTACAATAGAGACTGAATAGCATTATCTTGGTCTATGAAGGACAAAATGTGTTTGTTTTACTCTGATGGATCAGCCAATTAGTATGTTGGTTTGAATTATAATGTGCTAAAGTGATTTACATGAGAGACTGTCACAGTTATAGAGATTTTTGATGATTAATAAGATAAAAGAGAAACCAGCAATCCCTGAGACATTCATGTAGCCCCATCAGGTAGCCAGATCTCTGTTTCAGCTGCCTGAACTGATTTTATCTTAGTATGGTATCTAGCACATGGTAAGTGCTCAATAAAAGCTTATTGACTGATTAATTGCACTCTAAGTGGTTTTTGTTGTTGTTGTCATTCAATCATCTGACTCTTCATGACCCCATTTGGGGTTTTCTTTGCAAAGACACTAGAGTGGTTTGTCATTTCCTTCTCCAGCTCATTTTACAGATGAAGAAACTGAGGCAAACAGGGTTAAGTCACTTGCCCAAAGCAATGAATCATGTTTGATAGGTGCTGCTGTGTATTGCCAGAGCTGACTTGAGCATGAGAAGATGAAAGCTATTATCTAAGAAAGGGAAAAGAAATGGGGCTAGTTATTAAACCATTTTGGGCTTGGACAAAGCTGCTCAAACTGGCATAGTCTCTCATGCCATCTGACATGACTCTGCCCCAAGAAGATTTCCGGAAACATTTATAGGTATCTTGAATAAGGAAAATATATCTTAAAGCAAAGTCTAGATTAATATTCCACAACTGAGCAACCAGCTCACTGTTTCATTCCTTCTGGACCATTACCTTACCCTGAGAGTTAAAGGCCCCTCCTCCCTTCCAAAAATATGTCCCTTTAAACAATATTGCTGTTACTGTATCCAATGTTCTCTTGGTTCTGCTTATTTCATTCTTCATTATTTCATGTAAGTCTTTCCATGTTTTTCTAAAATCAACCTTTTCATCGTTTCTTACAGCACAGTAGTATTCCATCATAATTGTATGTTACAACTTGTTTAGCCATTCCCTAATTGATGGGCATCCCCTCAATTTCCATTTCTTTGCCACCACAAAGAGAGCTGCTATACATATTTTTTAGAACATATAAGTTCTTTCTCTTGTTTTCTGATCACCTTGGGAAATAAACCTAATAGTGATATTGCTGGGTCAAAGGCTGTACATAGTTTTATAACACTTTGGGTGTGATTTCATATTGCTCTCCCAAATGTTTGGATCAGTTCACAGTTCCAGCAATAGTGTATTAGTATCTCAATTTTTCCACATCCCCTCCAACATTTGTGATTTTCCCCTTCTATCATTTTAGTAGGTCTGATAGGATGATATCTCAAAGTTGTTTTAATTTGCATTTCTCTAATCAATAATGATTTAGAGAATTTTTTCATATGATTATATAAAGCTTTGATTTCTTTGTTGAAA
>NW_020954723.1:21647162-21653437 GCF_900497805.2 Vombatus ursinus
CCTGTTCATATCCTTTGACCATTTATCAACTGGGGAATGACTCATATTCTTACAAATTTGATAAAGTTCTTTATATGTGTGAGATATGAGACCTTTATTGAGAAGCTATCTACAAATTCCCTCCCTAATTTTCTGCTTTCCTCCTAACCGTGGCTACATTAGTTTTATTCGTGTAACCCCTTTTTAATTTAATGTAGTCAAAATTATCCATTTTACATCTCACAATGTTCTCTATTTCTTGTTTATTCATAAATTCTTCTCTTTATAAGTCTGATAAGCAATATGTCTAATGATCTCCTGATTTACTTATGATATCTCCCTTTATGTCTAGATCATGTATCCATTTTGACCTTATCTTGATAAGTGGTATAAGACATTAGTTTATACCTATTTTCTGCTAGACTGACTTGCAGTTTTCCCAACAATTTTTACCAAATAGTGAATTCTTATCCCCAAAACTTAAATCTTTACATTGGTCAAACACAAAGTTAATATAATCATTTACTACTGTATATCATATGTTGACTCTGTTCTGCTGATCTGCCTTTCTATTTCTTAGCCAGTACCAGGTAGTTTTGATGATTACTGACTTATACAGTTTAAGATCAGGTACTGTTAAACCAAGACAACTAGATGGTACAGTGGATAGAGTGGCTGGGCCTGAAGTCAGGAAGACTCACCTTCAAGGGTTCACATCTTGTCTCAGACACTTCCTAGCTGTGTGATCTTGAGCAAGTTACTTAACCCTGTTTGCCTCAGTTTCCTCATCTGTAAAATGAGCTAGAGAAGGAAATGGCAAACCACTCTAGTATTTTTGCCAAGAAAACCCCAAATGGGGTCTTGAAGAGTCAGACATGACTGGAAAACGACTGAACAATAACAACAAAAAGTGTGAAACTTTCTTCCTTTATATTTTTTCATTAGTTATTTTGATAATCTTCACCTTTTGTTCTTCCAATGAATTTTGTTATTATTTTGTCTAGCTCAGTAAAATAATTTTTTGGTAATATAATTGGGATATCATTAAAAAGATTAGTTTAGGTAGAATTGTCATTTTTATTATATTGGCTCTGTCCACCCATGAACAATGACTGTTTCCCCAATTATTTAAACCTGACTTTATTTATATAAAAAGTGTTTTATAATTATGCTCCTGTAGTTCTTGAGTTTGTTTTGGCAGGTATACTCCCAGGTATTTTATGCTGTCTATGGCTATTTTAAATGGGGTATCTCTTACTATATCTTCTTGCAGGATTTTTTGGTGATATATAAAAATGCTGATGATTTATGTGGGTTTATTTTATATCCTGCTACAATGCTAAAATTATTAATTGTTTCAATTAGCTTTTTAGTTGAATCTCTAGGATTTTCCAAATATATCATCATGTCATCTGCAAAAAGAGATAGATTTATTACCTCATTGCCCATTCTGATTCCTTCAATATCTTTTTTCTTCTCTTATGGTTATTGCTAGCATTTCTAATACAATACTGAATAATACTGGTGATAATGGCCATCTTTGTTTCACTCCTGATCTTATTGGGAAGGCTTCTAGCTTATCTGCATTACAAATAATGCTTGTTGATGGTTTTAGATAGATGCTTCTTATCATTTTAAGGAAAAATCCACTTATACCTATGCTTTCAAGTATTTTAAATAAGAATGAGTGTTGTATTTTGTGAAAAGATTTTTCTGTATCTATGGATATAATCATATGGCTTTTGCTACTTTTGCTATTGATATTTTCAATTACATTACTAGTTTTTCCTATATTAAACCATCCCTGCATTGCTGGTATAAATCCCACTTGATTTTTGTGATATACTGTTGCAGTGTCCTACCTAGTATCTTATTTAGGATTTTGCATCCATATTTATTAGTGAAATTGGTGTATAATTTTCTTTCTCTGTTTTTGCTCTTCCTGGTTTAGGTATTAGAACAATATTTATTTCATAAAAGGAGTTTGGCAGAACACCTTCTTTGCCTATTATTCCAAATAATTTATTTAATATTGGAATTAGTTGATCTCTAAATGTTTGGTTTTTTTCACTTGTAAATCCATCTGGTTCTGATGCTTTTTTTTCTTAGAAAGCTCACTTATTGCCTGCTCAATTTCTTTTTCTAAAATAGGTTTATTTAGATAGTCTATTTTCTCTTCTATTAATCTAGGCAATTTATATTTTTATTCTTCCATTTTACTTAAAGTTTTAAATTTATTGGCATATAATTAGGCAAAAAAACCTCCTAATAATTGCTTTGATTTTATCTTCATTAATGGTATATTCACCCTTTTCATTTTTGATACGAGTTTGGTTTTCCTCTCTCTTTAAAAAAAATCATGTTAACCAATGGTTTATCTATTTTGTTGTTGTTGTTGTTGTTTTTTTTTCATAAAACCAGCTCCTAGTTTTATTCATTAATTCAATGGTTTTCTTACATTCAGTTTTATTAATATCCCCTTTAATTTTTAAGATTTCCAATTTGGTGTTTAATTGGAACTTTTAAATGTGTTCTTTTTCTAGTTTTTTCAATTGCATACCCAATTGATTGATCTACTCTTTGTTTGTTTTATTGATGTAAGTGTTCAGAGATAGAAAATTTCCTCTGTTTACTGCTTTTGCTGCATCCCATAGGTTTTGGTGTGTTGTTTTATTATTACCATTCTTTTTAATAAAATTATTTATTGTTTCTATGACATTCTTTAACCCATTCATTCTTTAAGATTAGGTTATTTAGTGTCCAATTAATTCTTATTCTGTGTTTCCATGGTCCCTTATTAAATATAATTTTATTGCATTATGATCTGAAAAAGATGCATTTAATATTTCTGCTTTTCTGCATTTAACTATAAAGGTTTTATGCTCTAATATATGGTCAGTTTGTGTAAAGGTACCATATATCACTGAGAAAAAGGCATATTCCTTTGTATTCCCATTCAGTTCTCTCCAGATATACTTTAATCCCTTAAGGATTTTATCTTTTATCCTTAATCTTTTAAGGAGGAGGGTGGATACTAGACCAATCACTTCAGATGGGTGAGGAGGCAATGAGATGAACAAGACAAGTTAAATTTGGCTATCACCCTTAACTCATTCTTCTGATGAAAGGCCTTCATCTACTGTTTTTTGTTTTGACCTTTCACCTACCTTCCCAAGGGTCTTTTTGCAAGTGTCTGGAAAAGGTTTTAGAAAAAAATATTATTTCTTAATATTTTCAATTTTATTATATGTGAAATTTTAAATGTGCTTCCACACTAGTTACATGATAATAGTCATAATTATTTCTGATATTTGCTTAGGATCTAGAAAGGACTTCAGAGTCTAACTCCCTTATTTTATAGGTGAGGAAACTGAGACCCGAGGAGGTTAAATGATTTGTACAAGGTCACACAGGTATTAAGCATTAGAGACAGGATATGACCCTAGGTTTTCTGGCACCCAAGCCAGTGCTAGGGGTGGGATTTGAATTTCTCTGACTCCAAGGTCAGTGTTCTTTTCCCTGTACCATGCTGCCTTCATAAAGGTTTTGAAGTTTACAAAGTGCATTCACTTTCATTATCTCCTTAGGTCCTCACAAAGACCGTCTGAAGGAGGGAAGACAAGTATTATTACGCTCATTTTACAGATGAGTATGCAGAACGATTGCATGATTTACTCAAGGTCAAACAACTACTGAGTGCTGGATCTAGTTTCTCCTGACTCCTTTTTCAGTGCTCCTTATGCTATATCACTTAGTTCCTGAGGAAGAGCAGCCCCTGGGAGTGCTAAGGGGCTTTAAAAGGATAGCTTTTAAATGGGCCAGTCCCTGCAGGTTACTGCATGTGATGTTTGCTGCACTGTCTGCAGAGAGTATTTTGGGGCTGATGTTTTATCATATGGATCATTTATGCTGACGACTGTGGTAATAAACTGTGTGGGGAACCCAACTTTATCTTGGGACCTTGCCTCCCCTATAAACTACACAGCAGATACAGACAGTCTTTTATGGACTGAAAAGGGAAGTGCAGCCTGTATAATCATAAAATGCCAGAATTACATGTACAGGCTTCAAGTAGAAAAGACTAGAGGTACAAAACAACAAAACAAAAGTTCTCATTTTAAAGTTTACTAAGGCTTCCTATGCATCATGTCCTACCAGGTCTTGGCAGGTTGAGTAGAGAGAAGGGTACCAACATTCTTCTAGTTTGTGACTTTAGTGACTCCCTGACTTTCCCTCATCGTATTTATCCACTCATTTGTCATCTCTACCTCCTCAACATTTCCTTTTCTCCAGTCACATAGGTATCACCCTGATTAAGGTCCTTATAACTTCTTGCAATAGATTGCTATTTGGTCTCCCTGCCTCAAGCCTCTTGCCACACTAATCCATACTCCAGTGGAAAGATCACTACCTAAGACTTGGCTACAAGCTCTGTACCTCCAATTCTCACTTTGTATGTGAGCTTGGGCAACTCACTTAACTTTCTTGAACTTCGTTTTCCTTATCTGTGAAATGGTGGTTTCTGAGCTCCCCTCTGGCTCTAAAATTTATAATCCAACAATCCAGTTGCAAAGTGATTTTCCTAAAGCACAAATCTAACCATGTCACTCCTTTCTTTACTTAATAAACTTCATTATCTCTGTGTTATCTCTAGAATCAAATATAAATTCTTCTGTTTGGCAGTCATTTGCAACCTGACCCAATTTGCCTTTCCAACTTTATTACATATTTTTTTTTCTCCTCCATGCACATTATAGTCCAGTTGAATTGTTCTTTTTATGGCTCTTCACACATAACATTCTATCTTCAAGCTTTCTGCCTTTGCACTGGCTGTCTCCTAACCCTGAAATGAGCTCCTTTTTTCATCTCTGTTTGTTAGAATGCCTAGTTTCTTCAAGACTCAGCTCAAATGCCATGTTCTACATGAAATCTTTTCTTATCCTCATTCACTCTCACCCCCAGATGCTAATTCATTCCCCAAATTTGTCTTTTTAAAAATCAATTTATCAAAATTATATTTTATTTATTTTGTATGTACTACCTGTATATGCACATATTGTCTTCCCTGACTATTTAATAACAGGAGCTATTTCACTTTTGTTCTTGTACTTCTGGTGCCTGACACAGTGCCTGACACATAGTAGGCACTTAATACTTATTTATTGATCAGTTGATTCATAGAGACTTAGCATGGTACATTTCTCCTCCTCTTCCTCTTCTTCCTTGTCCTCCTCCTCCTCCTCTTCCTCCTCTTCCTCTTCTGCTTCCTCCTCCTCCTTTTCTTCATCTTCTTCTTCTTCTTCTTCCTCCTCCTCCTCCTCTTCCTCTTTTTCTACTTCTCCTCCTCCTCCTTCATCTCCTTATTATGCTGGGATCTCTGACTTTATCCACTCAAGAAACTCCCAAAAAGAAGTCCATTACTAATCAGCATCATCTGTAACTTATTGTCTTAGAGAGAAGTCAAAGGCACTGAGAGTTCAAGTACCTTGCCAATAGTGCATAGAATCAGTCAACAAGCATTTATTAAGTACTTACTATGTGCCAGGCAAATTATTAAACCAATATGATTAATAGCAGCTGCATTGAATGCCATGTGTCCCATTTTCCTGTTAGGTAAGATAGCTTTCCATACCCAATTGAGTGTGTAATTCCCTCTTTAAGCCAAATCTGATGAGAATAAGATTTGCTCATTCCCTCTCACCTTCCCCCACTTCCCCTCCACTATAAAAGCCTTTTCTTGTCTGTTTTATGTGACATAATTTACCACATTCTACCTCTCCCTTTCTCCTTCTCCCAGTATAATCCTCTCTCACCCCTTAATTTTATTCTCCAGATATCACCCATTTATCTTCAACTCATCCTATGCCATCTATCTATCAACCTATCTATACTTATAATTTTTTCCCCTCCAACTACCCTAATACTGACAAAGGTCTCATGAGTTACAAATATCATTTTTCCATGTAGCAATGTAAACAGTTCAATTTCATGCTCCTCTTGAGTCTTGTATTTGAAAGTCAAATTTTCTATTCAGCTCTGGTCTTTTCATCAAGAATGCTTGAAAGTCCTCTATTTCACTGAATGTCCATTTTTTCCCCCTGAAGGATTATACTCATTTTTGCAGGGTAGGTGATTCTTGGTTGTAATCCTATCTCCTTTGCCCTCTGGAATATCATATTCCAAGCCCTGTGGCTCCTTAATGTAGAAGTTACTAAATCTTGTGCTATGCTGATTATGTTTCCACAATACTTGAATTGTTGCTTTCTGGCTGCTTGCAATATTTTCTCCTTGACCTG
>NW_020954723.1:21653447-21674480 GCF_900497805.2 Vombatus ursinus
TTTTTTGTGCAGTTTGCTCATGATCCCAGCCAATTACTTGAGTTATAAATGCTTTGTTAAGGTAGGGGTATGCTTCCAGTGTGGAGAATGTACTATCCCAAGCTTCAGAGGTTTTGTGTAGCTGTTTTTAGAGATATTTCTAGGTATCTGTAAGTTTTCAATTCTTCCAAGGTGGTATGATCAAGGGCGAGGTGTTTACTCCTTTCCTGGCCTATACTCTGCTCTATGAGTGACCACAAGCACTCTTTTCTGCCTTGGAACTGTGAGGAAGATTCCCTCTCTTCCACCACCACAAGCTCTACCATGCCAGCACTCCTCCTTGCCCCAGGATTGCCACCTAGAACTGTGACCCCAATCAGGGGTCAGCACAGGCAAAGCAAGAGAATCCTGCCTCAGCACTGGCAAAGAGATCCCTGCAATCCCCCTCTGATCAGCCACTTGATTCCCCCTCAGTGTGTGGATGGGAAGCTCCTGAAGCAGCCACCACCCCAGGGCTGCTTGGAGATTGGGGCTGGGACCAAGATTCTTTCTCACCATGGTCATAGACTTTTCCTACTGACATTCTAAGTTGTCTTTGGCATTCATGGGTTGAGAAGTCTGGAAAGCACCATAGCTGCCTGAGATTCAATCCCCTGAGGCCTGCTCCAGGTTCAATGAGGCCTGCATGCCCTCCTTGAACTGCATTCCTCTCCCAGCCTGGTGCAATAGATCTTTCTAATCAACCATCCAGGTTGTCTTGGGCTGGAAATTTGTTTCACTCTGTCTTTTTGTGGGTTCTACTGCTCTAGAATTTGTTTAGAGTCATTTTTATAGGTATTTGGAGGGGTTTGGGGCAGAGCTCAAGCAAATCACTGCTTTTACTCCACCATCTTGGCTCCACCCCCTCTCCCAATTTCTATAATATGCATCGTCTATTATATATTCTCATATGTATACTTTATGATTTCAGTTTTGCTATTGGCATGGATAAATAGGTTTATTTGCCATTTATTATATGTGTGCCATTGTGGAACTGGTATTGGTGGGAAGGGAGTCAAGCCTTGGGTATAAATCTTGGGTCCTCCCTTTTCCTTTTAAGAAAGAGTGATCAAGAGTTTAGCATCTCCTAGACTAATAATATTTAAGGGAGCAGATAGATATAATTCTAGCCTATTACACTCAAGAGAATGGAGTGGTTAGCTTCTATCCCCAATCTCTTGCTTCCCCTCCTGAGAGGAATCAAAACTTCTTGAAGAGGGATGGGGGAGAGGAAACTAGAGATGTCTATTCTTGCCACATTCTGAGCCACACAAGTCAAAAATACCCCTTATTACAGGAATTTGGGGCAGGGGCAGAGGCAGGGTGTGGTTATGGAGTAGTTGAGACTTAGCAAAGGAAGTTACATGAGACTATAAAATTATTAAGAGGTGGTAATTACCTATAAAGGTCTTAATGAGCTACTTAGAGGTGAGGTGTAAAGCACTGACAAAGACTTAAAAAATAAGGTTGAAAATCAACGGGATAAACAGGGTAAAATTTGCAGTGATTCACATTGACCATATAATGTTGATATTTCTGCCATGGCCAAGTGACTGCTCTCTGTGTTTCAAGTACAGGATGTCTTTCCCCCTGGCCGAGAGGTGAAGGTGCTTGAGCATTACATCTCCTCATGAAGGTAACTTTTCTTCACACTACCGGTTGATTAGGGCCAAAGATGATTTCTTAAAAAATACAAAAGCAGGGCTTCAGTGCCTTCATTGCCCTTCCAACCCTAAACACAGTGTTTGGCCCATAGTACACACATTATAAATGCTTCTTGACAGGTTAACTTGATTTCAATGTAGAAAAAAGGGATCTAAGGTGGAGGAAAGGAACTTGTATCTTATCATGAGGTTGCAGAATGGGAGAATGTCCCACAGAAGATGAGGGAAGGAAACTAGACCATTGTATACATCAAGAACTGAAAAACAGACTTGAAGTTCTGTTTGAAGAGGAGAAAGCTGGATGCTCCAAGGAAGAAGCAACTTCTTTTTCTCCAAGTAGTGATGGAGTTGAGCCACTGAAATCTTCAGATAAGAGCTCATTCAGTAAGCACCAAAGGGAGAAGAAAGGCATAATGGCAATTAATGATCCCATACCCTGGAGTACTGAGGGAGCTATTTCAGACCTGATAACAACAATAGAGGAGTCCAGGACATATATCCCAGACACAACCAAACACCTTCCCAGACTCATCAAAATGGAATCACTTGTGGTTCTCCTGGGCATAAATCATAATGCAAGAGTGAATCTAAAAAACATTCCAAAGATTACAAAACCTTGGGCAAGAAACTTAAGAGAATAGTATTATAGGGACTCTTAAAGTAGGACAGTCACAATTCATTTCATAGCATCTGATTTGTGATTTCTGTGACCTTATGATGGCATAAAGACATGTTTGCTTCTTAGAATTTTGTTTCCTCTCATTAGCTCTAATTGTTCTTTACATCATGATAATGGGAAAATATGCTTAACATGAATGTATAAGTTGAGCCTATATCAGATTGCATGCCATCTTGGGTGGGGAGAGGAGTAGGAGAGGGACAAAATTTAAAACTCAAAATCTTATGGAAGTGAATGTCGAAAACTAAAAATAAATAAATTAATTATCAAGAAAAAAAAAAGGCCAAGGTCTCCCACTGCATCTGGGGCCATCTCCAGTTGTCCTGATATGTATCTCATCACTGGACCCAGATGGCTCTGGAAGAGAAAGTGAGTCACACAAATAAAATCAGATCTAAATAATTGGAAAAATACCAGTTGCTCATGGGTAGGCTGAGCTGACATAATAAAAATGACAATTCTACCTAACAAAAAAAAAATTTTGTAACTACAGGGAGTTTTTTGGGAGGAGAGGGCAGGAATACAAAATTAATTTATATTGCTTCCTAAAGGATATATACCTAGGGAGGAAGAGTTCATCAGTAATTCACAGATGGATTGATTACCTCATATTAATTATTAATATCTTTTTATCATATTAATATCTTACATGCCTATGTCATTTTAAGTGCTTCTCACTTTCTTTTGCTTTTATCCCCCAAACCAGCTGAGAAGGTTCTCTCCTATCTACCTAATTATGAATTCATAGATAGTGTCCTACAGGGTCCAAGTGGCTCCTGGGATCATAGAGAAGATCCTTCACATATGTCTCTCTTGTTAGCTGGCCTCAAGTAAATAGGAAAATATGAACCTAAGTCTTTAATTCTTATCAGCCACTTTTACCATTCAAAGATTCCAAAGTATAGATCTGGAATCAGACAGAAGAGAAAGTACCTTGTTCCCCATCAATCACCATCCTGGAACTCTTGAAAATGAAGGAATATCTATAAATATATATCAGGGATGTGTTTTTCTTGTACAAAAGTGGAAATATGGGAAATAAATTTGGAATCACTATACTACCACACCAATCTGGATAAAGATTTGGAGCACCAAAGCACCAGAGAGACTATTTTTAGTCTTCCTGAGGTGTCAGTCAACTATATAGAATATCATTTAATAGATCTCATTTGGACAAGTAAGTCTTATGCATGATTTTTTCCCCTTTTTTCTTCTCTAGCACAGATGATGAGGTGCCACATAACAATTCATTTGGAAATGCCAAATGCAAATATTAAAGGGAATGAGAAATTGAGCAAATATTCTTATTTCAAAACTCCTAGAATTCACAGAGAATCCTCACTGAAATTGCTGCAGTAAGTGGCACTAATTTAGAGGCACAACTTATTTTTATTATGGCCCATTGAAGGAAAGTGAAAGAGAAGAAAGAAAAATTAATTTGGAAGTGAATAGTTGGCTAAGAGGTGGCTTAAGAGTAGAAATTGGACACCTGGATTATGTCTTAAAATATAAGAAAAACAGACTTCTAGTCAGGGAGAGAATATACTTAAGAGCCTATTAGGAATATTTGCTGAGTGTTTTACAAATCTAGTGAAAAGGGCTTTAAGCTAAAAAGGATGGGAGAGGAAGAAAACTTGGCTATGTGTATCCACCAAGCCAGACATTACAGACTGTAGCTATAATGAAGGAAGGAAAATAGCAGTTGATATATCCAGAAGTTCACAGGAGACAAAATCTAAAAGAAAGGAGACAATAGTAAATACTTCAAATGTCCATGCAGAAATGGTTAAAGTTTAGGCAACAAAAAAGAGGACCTAAAGACTTTAATACAAGAAGGCAAATCATACTTCTTAGGTATCACTGAAACTTGGTAGGACAGAACCCATGTCTGGAATATGGCTCTACACCTAACTCAAAAAAGAACAAGATATGTAAAAGAGTCAAGGTGGTAGTATATTGTATTGTATGAATACTGTATATTTAGAAGGTATACCCATGTGAAAAAATCCAGGAATCTGAAGAAGAATGTAGAATATTTGGGTAATGTCCAATGGATGGAGGAACAGAAATGATTTTGTCATTGGAGTATACTATAGACCATCTGAACAGAAAGAACCAGATGAAGAATCTGGTAAACAAATAATAAGCCTGGGATAATACTAGAAGACTTCACTAATCCAGATATCAGTTGGATATCTCTGTCTCTTTCTTTCTCTCTCTCTCTCTCTCAACAGCAAAGCATTTCATAGCATCTTGACCTCTCAATGGTAATTTTGTCCTTCAGAAGTTGAAGTAACTAACAGGGGGAAATTCTATACTGTATTTGATTTTTTATTAACAGGGAGGAATTGCTTGCTGGGGTGGAAATGATGGGGAAATTGGAGAAAAATGACCTCCAAGAGTTTGTTATGGAGAAAGGAAATCTGGGCAGAGTCTGAGATATATCCAGATTTGGGGTAAAGCAGATTTCAAAGGGTTGGAAGGGAGGTTAGGTAGGCCCCCTTGGACTAAAAGTCTGCAGGAAAATCATCCCCAGAGGTATGGGAAACTCTTAGGAATGAAATTTTGAGGATACAAAACTAAGAAAACAATACCAGTCAGGAAAGGGGAATTAGCTGAAGAAAACATTGTGAAGATACAAGGGGCTACTAAGTTGGATTTTTTAAAGGGGATTCACAGAAGATGGAAGCAAGGGCAGTTAACAGAGGATGAATCCAAGAGCATGACACTGTTCTATACAATTAACATCAGGTATATTAAAGCTCAGAGTGAGCTGAAAGTGACAAGGGAAGCAAAGTACAATTTTTTTTTATTTTTTAAAGCCATATGTTGAAATACTTAACAAATTGCTATCCTTTCTGTGCTCACATCTGGGCTAACTTAGGCATGTGTGGGATGCATTTCCATTTCCCATGTTTTCTGCCTCCCTACTCCCGCCTGAGTGACTTCCTACTGTAAAATTCTTCCTGCTTCTTCTGCCTGTCACCTGGAAGAGCTACCCTTTGCCATTATAGGTAGGCTATCACTGTTTCCTACCTCTGTCTTTCCTTTGCTGACCCCAACAAGGGGGCAGGGTACTTGGATTCCAAAGTACTCTAGAGACTAAGGGAAGGAATAGGGATTCCCTGAATTGCCTCAGTAGTTAGGACAGTAGAGAATATCTCTACTGGTTTCTAGAGAGGTGGGATAGGTGAGGTCACAGAAAGAGCACCAAATCTGGGAGCCTTAAGACCCAGAATTGGGTTCTGGCTTTAACATTTCCCTAGCTGTATGACATTAGATAAGTCACTTAACTAACTGTTCTGGGCTTCCATTTCCTAATTTGTAAATTAAGGGATTGGGCTACAGGAACCCTAAAGTCCTTTCACAAGATTATAAGCACATCTCCCCCACTTTTATATTCCCTTTATGTGTTGTCCTCCTCTTTAGAATGTGAATTCCATTCATCCATCTATCCATCCATCTGTCTCTCTCTCTCTCTCTCTCTCTCTCTCTATCTGTTTTCCAGCTTTAGCATTTTATGGGACTACTAACTGAATTAACTCTGTGATTCATCTTTCTCTTGCTTTCTTATTCTCTGTTCCCTTTTCACTCTTCTCCCTTCTGTATCCTTTCCTTTTAAAGTCTTATACTAGTAAGATGCTAAAATGAGGCCAATAGATTGTAGAAAGAGCAAGTTCCAGTAAAGTTATTGGGTATTAGCCAATATTAGCCACCAATAGAGTGGAAGGAAGCCAGCTCTCCCCATCCCTTTTCTCTAACAACCCATGTCCTCTCTCAGATACTGGAAGAAGACTCTGTCCCTCTTTTCTTTGTTCACTTTGAAGACTTACGGGGTTGTTTGTTTTTCAACATTTATCACATACACTTTGCAGGATAGTTCTTTGTTAGCAAGTCCCCCAAATTCAAAGGGAAGAGGAAGCATTTTTCTTTTTTCTTTCCTCAGCCAGATCCAGAATGTCTTAGATACTTGTGCCAGAGAGTAACTGTTGGTGCACTTTCCCATCCTCTTGTACTGGCCTTATGAAAAGGCTTGTGTCTCCTAAGGGTGATTAGTTAGTTTTGGAGCTCAAGGGAGAAGGCTTGCTTCCTTGCCAGCTTTCTTGGGAAAAAGTTAAAAAACCCCCAAACCTTTGCAAATGGTTCCCTTAGGTTTCAAGACACCAAAATGACTTTTGTAAAGGTCAGTTGCAGACACAAGGTCTATACAGGCAAAATTAAATGGAGAATTGAGCAGGTGTCTGGTGATTTGAATCAGGGTAGATAGAACTGAGAGATAATTCATAACCCCCTCATCTTCTCTGTCATCCTTTCCTCCATAGTATGTCCTCCCCAAGATAATTTTGGCTTATTGACTGGTTGAATAGTGAAGACTTAAATGAATTCTAGTAAAAATAATTCACATTCCTTTAGGATTTTATGATTTATAGAGTACTTTCCTCACAACAACTCTGTAAAGGAGGTAGTATAAGTATGATCCACATTTTACAAATGCAGAAACTACAGGGGCAGCTAGGTGGGGTAGTGGATAGAGTTCCAGGTCTGAAGTCAGGGAGACTATGCTTCCTGAGTTCAAATCTGGCCTCAGACACTTACTAGTTGTGTGACCCTAAGCAACTTATTTAACCTTATTTGCTTCAGTTTCCTCATCTGTAAATTGAGTTGGAGAAGGAAATGGCAAACCTTTGCCAAGAAAACCCAGAGAGGCCACTTCTGGGAGCCAAAATGATGGAATAAGCAGTATATCACTGTCTCTCTGCCATAGTCACCTCCAAATAACCAACCTACCATAAAATAACACTCCAGAACAAATCCTAGAACAGTGGAGCCAGTGGAAAGATGGGATAGAGAGGTTTTTAGCCTGGGAGAATTGGAGGATGGGCAAGAAAGGTCCATCTCACTCAGGTAAAAGGAGGAGTGCAGTCAAGGACAGGAAGTGTCCCAGCAGGCCAGCAGAAAGCCCCACCTCAGCAAACCAGCAGAAGATCCTGAGCACCCCAGAGTGGTGGAGCAGCAGACAAATACCTCAGCATAGCCAAGGGAATAGACAGACTCCAGCTCTGAGAACCACCACAAGATTCAGCACAGCCCTGAGCTGGTGCCCTACTGCAACTGAACCTTCATGTGCTTTGTTGTGGCTCCAGGCAAACAGGCACCCTCCAGGGGCCAGAACTTCCCATGCTTCAGCATAGCCCCAGGGAAACACAAAAAAACCCCCACCTGGCCTCAGCACATACCAGATACCACCACTATGTCCCTAGCTCAGTACTAGGTAAGCCGCCGGACCCCTACAGTCTCCAGCAGTACCAGCCATCCCCTACCCCACCTTTGCAGCAGAGCAACAGACATGAGGGTCCCCCACAGGCCTCAGGGCAACATCAGTACAGCACCAGGTAAACAGCCAGGGCCTGCAGCCTCTAGCAGAAGAAGCCAGAGATAGTGCCCCTTCCACCCTAGAAGCAGAGCTCAAATTTAAAAGAAAGGAAAAAGATCAGAAAAAGGGGGCGTAGGGAAATCAGCAGAAAACAACAAGAAAAGAATATGACCACAGAAAATTATTATGGTGACAGGAAAGACCAAGACACAATTCAGAAGAGGACAACAGTATCAAAACACCTATGGGCAAAACCCCAAAGAATAAATCAGAAGTTATCTCAAACCCAGAAAGAACTCATGGAAGAGCTCAAAAAGGAGCTTAAAAGTCATATAAGAGAGGTAGAAGAAAAATGGGGAAAAGAAATGAGAGTGATGCAAAAGAACTATGAAAAAAAGACTCAACAGCTTGGAAAATTGCTTAAAAAGTAGAATTGCCCAAATAGGAAAGGAGATACAAAAATCCACTGAAGAAAATATCCCCTTAAAGAGTACAATTGGCCAAATGGAAAAGAAAGTACAAAAACTAATTGAGGAAAACAGCACCTTGAAAGTTAGAATTGAGCAAGTGGAAGCTAATGATTCTATGAGACATCATGAATTGATCAAACAAATTCAAAAGAATGAAGAAATGGAAGAAAATATAAAATACCTCATGGGAAAAACAACTAGCCAAATTTTAGAACTATCAGGTCAAGAAAAAAATTGCTGCCTCTGTTGTTTCTGCAAATAGTCAGAAAGCAACAATTCAAATATCGAAGAGTCACAATCAGGATCACACAGCTACAAGAACGAAGGATCAGAGGTCATGGAACATGATATTCAGGAGGGCAAAGAAGCTAGGACTACAACCAAGAATCACTTACCTGGTGCAATTAAGCTTAATACATCAAGGGAAAAAATGGTCATTCAACTAAATGGAAGGATTTCAAGCCTCCATAAGGAGAAGATCAGAACTAAACCAAAAATTTGACCTCCAATGTCAAGACCCAAGAGAAAGATAAACAGGTAAAAAGTGGAAAGAAAACAGAAAGGTTTCATTGGAGCTAAACTGTTTACATCCCTACACAGGAATATGATACTTGTAACTTAAAAATTGTATCACTAACAATACAGCTAGAAGGAATAAACACAGATGGAGGGAATGGGTAAAAGGTGTATTTGAGGAAATGACATAAGCAAAAATAAAGGATGAGAAAGAGGAGTAAAATAGGTGCAGAAGGAAGGAAGAAGTAGAATGGGTTAAAATATCTCCCATGAAGAGTCAAATAGGCAAAAGACCTATTACAGTGCAGGGGAAGATGGGGGTGGCGACTGGCATTGCTTGAACTTTACTCTCATCAATATTGGCTCACAGAGGGAATAATATACACAATTAGATGAATATAGAAACATATCTTATTTGACAGGGAAGTAGGAGGGGAAGAGATTAGATAAAGGGGGAGACTGATAGAAGGGAGGGCAGATCAGGGGAGGTGGTAGACAAAAGCAAAACATTGCTGATATGGGAAAGGGTAAAGGGAGAGAGAGGAAAAACAGCAAGAAGAATAGGATGGAGGGAAATACACAGGTAGTAATCATAATGGTGAATATAAATGGGATGAACACTCCCATAAAATGGAAGCAGACAGCAGAGTGCATCAAAACCAGTATCTTACAATATGTTGCTTACAAGAAACAGACTTGAAGCAGAGAGACACACTCAGAGTAAAGGAAAACCTGGAAAGATTTGTACAAGTTGATGTAAAGTGAAATGAGCAGAACCAGGAAAACACTGTATCAGTGTTTTCAGCATCAGCAACATGTGATGTTATGATCATGTGATGATAAATTATGAATGACTCAGCTTTTCTCAGCAACACAATGATCCAGGACAAGTACAAAGGACTCACAAAGGAAAATGCCATCCACATCCAGATAAAAAAAAATGATGGACTCTGAATGCAGATCAAAGCATATTTTTTTCACTTACTTTGCTCTTTCTTGTATTTTTTCTTTGTTACTTTTCATCTATTTCTTCTTCAGCAATCATGATGAAGATGCAAATATGTTTTACATGACGGCATATGGATAAACTCTATAAAACTGCCTACAGTTTTCAGAAGAGGGGAGGGAGAAAAATTTGAAACTTCTTATAAAAATGAAAGCTAAAAAATTTTTTGATTTGTAAGTGTGGGAAAAAATGAAATACTATTTAAAGTAAAAAAAAATACAAAATGAAACCAAAGGGAAAAAAAAACCCAAATGGGGTCATGCAGAGTCAGATATGACTGAAACGACTGAACAGCAACAAGGAGATTCCACAAGATGAAGAAGCTGTTTAGTGTGGGTTTCAATGGAGCCATATTCATGTCATCCTTACATGTTTAGTAGTTAAAAAGGTGTTTTGGTTCAACTCTTTTTTTTTTTTTATTTGAAAGCCATACCTAGTTGTCCTTAGGAGAGATTATAATGAATTTATGGCTGAGCAGAAGAGTTAGATACTACTGAAATGACTCTACAACAACAAACTGAAGTTTAGAGAGGTCAAGAGAGTTGACCAAGGGCAGAAAACTACAAAGTGTCAAAGCTGGAAGTTGAACTCACATTTGCCAGGGCCACATCCAGAGTTCATTCCACTGCTACAGAACAATGTTGTTCAGTTTAATTGTTCAATTAATCAACAAGTGTTTAGTAAGCACCTACTATGTGCCAGGCAGGTTATAGCTACAAGTTCAAAGAATGTAATAATTCCTACACTCTACAAGTTTAAATTCTAATGGGAAGGCAACACGGCCATATAAAATGTTTACAGCATAAATGTAAATCAGTAAATACACACATATATATATGTGCATATATGTATATACACATGCACACATATATAGTATGTATACACACAGACACACACATATATGTAATTAAATACAAGGCAGCTTGGGAGGGAGGGCACTAATAAGTGGGGAGGATCAAGAAAGTTTTCATATAGAAGATGGTGTCTGAGCAGCATTTTAGGAAAAGAGGAAGTCTATGATGTGGAAGTAAAGAAGAATTGCATTTTATATATGGGGGGTAGCCCGGGCAAAGGCATAGAGATGAGAGACAAAGTCTCACATGTGAATAGTAAAGAAGACCAGTTTAGCTGGACTGTAGAGTATGAGAGGAGGAATAATGTCCAATGAGGCTGGAAAAATAAAGCCAGACTGTGTAAGGCTTTAAAAGCTAAACAGTGGAGTTTATATTTTATCCTAGAGGCAATAGAAAGCCACTGCAGTTGGATGAATAGGGGAATCACATGGTCATATCTGCCCTTAAGAAAAATTACCTTGCTAGGAGTGTTAAGGTGGACTTAAGGGTAAAAGATTTGAAGCAGAGAGACCAATTAGGATACTGTTGCAATAATCTAGGCAAGAGATGATAAGGTCCTGAATAAAATGGGAGCTGTGGGATGGAGAGAAGGGCTTTGATGCACAAGGTGTGGTGGAGGTAGAAATGGTAAAATCTGGAAACTCTTTGGATATATGAGATAAAGGGGAATGGGGAGTCCAGGAAAATGCTGAGATTATGAACTTGACACTGTAAGGATGATGGTGCTTTTGGCATAAATAGTTAAACAAATATCTATTAAGCGCAGATTGCATCTAGAACATTGTGCTAAATACTGGGAGAGATTAAAAAAAATAGATAAGATTAAGTCCCTGCCCTCATGGCATTACAATCTAGTAGTTATACTTCATTTAAATAGGCTGGGATTAAGGAGCCTAGCTTTGCCATTGACTAGGTATGGCCAAGTCACTGACCCTCTTGAGGTTTTAGTCCTCTTTCTGTAAAATGATGGGTTTGAAGCAGATACTTCTAAAAGTATCTTGCAGCTTTAATATTCAACACCTTGCTATGTCCTGTTTGTAAATTAGTATGTATCTGTATTTGGGTTGGACCACCTACTAGACTATCATTTTTTTTTATAAGGAGGATATTTCATTCATAATGTTGATGAAGGTATTCAGTAGAAAGCTTTGTAACCACTGAAACAGTCACAAAACTATTTCTGTGAGTCAATGTTGAATTTCTTTTTTTCTTATTTTTCAATGAAAAATACTTGTTTTCTCTTCCTTCTACCCCCCCCCCCCCAAAAAATGGGTAAAACCTTTTGGTAATAAATATTCACAGCCAAGCAAAACAAATCCCCAAATTAGACCATGTAAAAAATATATGTCTTATTTTGCATCTTGAATCCATAAACTCTTTGTTAGGATATGGGCACCATATATCATCATCAGTCTTCTGGCATCATGATTGGTCATTGTGTTGAGTTCCAAAGTCTTTTAGAGTTATTTATCTTTCTTTATTTATAACAATTTATTGCATAAATTGTTCTCTAGATTCTGCTTGCTTCATTCTTTCTCAATTCACACACATCTTCTCATGTTTCTTTGAACCTGTTCCTCTTCTAATTTCTTATAGCACAATAGTATTCCTATACATTCATATTTCATTATCTGTTCAGCCTTGTGGACATTCCCTCATTTTCTAGTTCTTTGACACTATAAAAAGAGATGCTGTAAATATTTTTGCACTTACATATTCCTTTGATCTTTTGGGAATATAAGTCTTGCGGTGGTATTTCTGGGTCAAAGGGTATGCCCAGTTTTGTAACTTCTGGATGCATAATTCCAAATTATTTTCCAGAATGGCTGAACCAATTCACAGCTCCAACAATAACACATTAGTGTGCCCCATAAATATAATGAATGACAGAAGAGTTACATCAAAGGAGATGACTGAAACTTCTAGCCTCTCTACAAAATTGAAAAATGGTAAGGCCAGAAAATATTCAGAAGTATTGGCTCAAATGCTTAATATCAGGCAAATAGGCCAGTTATGTTTATGTGCTTTATATAAAATATTCATATGGTATCATGAAAAAATTCTATAAACACAAGAAAGTGTTGGGTAAGGAGCAAAAAAAGTGTGCCAGAATATTTCAAAGGTATAAAAAGCAATATATGATTAATATTACTATTAATATAATTATTATATATTATATTATATATAATGATGTTATATTGTTAATATAATTATTAAACAAGCTACCCCAAAGCAGCACAACAGAAATGTTGCCTTTGTTAATTATTGAAAAATGCATGACCTGTTCCTCTATTGCAAATATATAAAATAGACCTAAGTATAGTTAATATTCTAGTATATTTGATGTCCACATGGACAGCTATTCTCTGTTTAAAACAAATCACCAACAAATCAAGAACAATCCATATAAAGTGTAGTTTTTTTCCCCTCAAGAAAGACAGTTTAAACCCTTTATGATTCTGCTTAGCTGTAAATCCATTATTACCTATTCTAAGGACAGCTAAGTATGGCTTCCAAATTAAAAAAACAAATGAACAAACAAAAAACCAAAACACCTTCTTCACCACTGAACATAGAAGGATGACATGAATATGGCTGTATTGAAACCCACACTAAACAGCTTCTTCATCATGTGGAATCTTTCTTCTTGTTGTTGTTCAGTCATTTCAATTAAGTCTGACTCTTTATGACCCCGTTTGGGTTTTCTTGACAAAGATACTGGAGTGGTTTGCCATTTCCTTCTTCAGCTAATTTTTCAGATGAGGAAACTAAGACAATCAGGGTTAAGTGACTTGCCCAAGGTCACACAGCTGAGGCTAGATTTGACTCAGGAAGATGAATCTATCTGACTCCAGGCCAACCATTTTGTCCACTGCACCATCTAGCTGCCCCTGGAATCTTTCTACAGTTATATTTTAAAAAATCACTTGGACTCAATAAATACACAATTCTTAATTTACAACATGGCAAGATAGAAACCAAAGGCTTTGAACTTGAATCTGAAGGTCACAATGAACCAATGGATAAAGCTGATATCTATAAATATCTTGGATTCCTTCAGGTAAGACACACTAAACATAAAGATCAAATAGAAAGCTGTGGCCAAATATATTAGGAGATTCATTGGCATTCTGAAATCAAATCAGAATGGAAATAACACTTTAAAAATGTATGTAGTATTTTATTTTTTTCCCAATTACATGTCAAGACAATTATTAAGCATTCATTTTTACAAGATTTTGAGTTCCAAATTTTTATCCCTCCCTTCCTCTCCTTCCCTCTTCTGAAAATGGTAGGTGACTTGATACAGATTATACATGTTCTATCATGTAAAACATATTTCCATATTAGTGATAGTTGTAAAAGAAGAAACAGATTGAAAGAAAAAAACACAAAAAAGAATAAAGTGAAAAATATGCTTCAATCTGCATTCAGAGTCCATCAGTTCTTTGTCTGGATGTGATAGTGTTTTCCTTTGTGAGTCATCATGTTGCTGAGAAGAGCTGAGTCATTCATAGCTGATTGTCACACAGTGTTGCTGATGCTGTGTACAATGTTTTCCTAGTTCTGCTCATTTCACTTTGCATCAGTTCGTATAAGTGGAAAGAACACTTTTAAAGCAATTACCATCTACACAATACAAGTCTTCTTGTATTGTAAGGACAACTAAGTATGGATTCCAAATAAAAAATAAAGAGTTGAACCAAAACACCTCCTTAACTACTGAACATACAAGGATGACTTGAATATATCTCCATTGAAATCCACACTAAACAGCTTCTTCATCTTGTGGAATCTTTCTTCTTGTTGTTTAGTCAATTCAATCACGTCTGACTCTTACAAAAATTATAAAATGAAGTATGACATATTTGGAAAGCCCATATAACATTAACAAAACATAAGGGCCCATCACCCTAAAGCAGGTATAGAAAGATTAATACGTCCATGCTGTCTTCTGCTTCAGGCTTGTTCCAATTCAAGAGAAGCATCAGACCAGCACACGTTTTTAAAATAGTTGGTTATAGCTTTTTATTAAGTACAACTCAGTGGGGAAGTTGGAGGAGTAGCATAAATGAAAGAGAAAACAGATACAGAGATATGGATAGCAGGGGACTCAGAGAAGATGGAAGACAGAAGAGGATTTTTGGAGGATGTGAACAGCCACTTTAGAAGGAGTCAGCTGGTTTGGTCTGGGTGGAGCAGCACATGGTGTTCTGAGGGATCCTTTCTTTATGTGAGGTAGGTATGTGTATGATTCATGGACCCAGGTAAGGACTCATGGCACAAACCAAGGGAAACCCTCTAATTTTGGCAATGGGTTTTATCAAGTCATGGTTTGGGTAGACTTGAGGTAATTTTTTTTGTTGTTGTTCAGTTGCAGTAGTATATAAATGCTACAATTATCATTATTACTAACTGAGCTCAAATTCCTGAACTACAAACACAGCCCCACACCCCACCCCCAAATATCCCTCAACACTGAAGAAATAAACTATATTAAACTGGACCATTATCACAGATAAAACTGTTCATCATAATCTCTTGGACATAACATAGACCTGCAAAACATAAGAACGTGTTTTATAGATGTTGCCATATCGAACATGCATAATCCCCAAACTAAAAGAAATGAAAGACTCTCAAAATATAAAGACCTAGTCAAAGAAATCAAAACCATGCAGTAACAGGAAGAAGTACATATCATTCCCATTATCCTGTCTACTACTGGAGTTGTCCCAAAGGCATTTTCAATAAATCTACAGAAGATTTATTACTTATTTCCCAACACTTTTATTCAATTACAAAAAACAAACAAACAATCATCTAATCCACTTGCAGAAGAGTTCATCAAATAGTAAACCTAAAAGTAAAATAGTGACTTGTCTCAGGATCGTTTTTATCTGAACCCCATCGAGTACAAAGATGGCAAGAAGGAGAAGTTAGATAGTTCTTTAAGGTTTACAAAGTGACTTACATGCATTATTTCATTTGAGTCTCAAAACATTGGGAAAAAAATCACTGGATTTAGAATCAGAAGACCTGAGTGTGAGTCCTTCATCTACCACCTATTAACTATGTGGCTTTGGGTAGGTCACTTAACTTTTCCAGGCTTCTCTTCTGCCATATGTAAAATGAATGAGTTGAATTATATGCCCTTTAAAGTCCCTTCCATCTCCTCAATCTTCTCAATCATGCAATTAGAGAATTCTATGATCCATTTTACCAAGAAGGAAATAGATTCATAAAGGTTATTACCTGCCTATGGTTACAGTTAGTATCAAAGAACCTGGGTCTTCCTGACTCTAGGGCCAATACTCTAGTTACAACACCATGTTTGTACTTCTTCATTACCAGTTTTCAATAGCTTTTTTTTTCCTTCTGAATTCTGCTCCAGTTTAATACTATAACTCATAGCCAGTGAATAGATTCATGGAATACTGGAGCTCAGAGAAAACTTGGAAGTCACCTAATCTAACTATTTCATTTTGTATGTGAGGAAATTCAGGCCCAGAGAAGTTGTAACTTTCCAAAGGTTGCACAGTTAGTATGTGGCAGAACCGTATTTGAACACAATCCTTTTGACTTCAGGAAATCCAGGACTTTGTCACTATGTCACACTGTCTTAAATGATATATAAATAGTAATAACTTATTTAATAAATTATAAATAATTTAATAAAAAAGGACTATTTGTGCCCAACCTGTCATAGAGCCTTCTGAGCTCATTTTGGCCTGATCAGCCACAGTTGGACACATGGTACATTGACCCAGACATAGTGATGTCATTTCAGTCCTCTTCGAATACAAAGGACAATAACCATTTAATAACCAATCTTTGTGTGTTTTCTCGTTTCAATGGCTGTGAGAAAGTCTGTTAGTGGCTTGTGTCCTTTTATTTTATGACCAGCTTAAAGAGAGGCTTTGTACCTACAAGCATTTAAGGTGGTTCTGTTTAGCAGGGTTGCTAAGATCCTTCTGATTCAGGATGGAAAAAATTCTCCCATTTCCTAAGCAGGCATCCTGGTTGTTTTATCTCAAGCCAGAGGCCCAGAGAATAGAGTAAATTCACCAGCAGATGCTCTCTGGTACTAGATAAATACCTAATGGTGGAAACATCTAATTTTTTCTTCCATCCTCAAACATTGAATTGCATCAATGGAAAAAAATGTCCATGCATCTGGACAGATTGTTGAAACAGAGGGATAATTATGGCAAATAAGTTGGGAGGGCTTATGTCTACCCATTATGACATTAGGACCAAAGCTTTCTTATTGGGAAGAAAAAAGAGAGAGTATTCTACTGTGTATGCTGAAATTAAACTAATGACATTTTATGGTTGTTTCAAAAAAAATCCACTCAAGAACCCCGTTTATTTGGCCCAGAACTCTACCCATTATTCTAGACTTACACAATTAGTTTCTCACAGAGCTTAGTGTAGAGGGGAAAAAGGGAATTAACTGTTTTTTTTTTCCTTATCCATTTCCCTCTCTCACCTGCAATTTAAGAAAAAAGGGAAGGGGAAAAAGAGGGCATTCCAAACTGCTTCATCAGTTTGGGGACTTCATATGGTTTTCATTAAAAAAGTCAGAAAGGCTAGAGTTGTACAAAGCAATAGGCCTTTATTACAAGAAAGCCCAAGGCCTAACACAAAACTTCTAGAGACAGGGGCATGTAGGGATAGGGGCAAAGGAATAAGCATTCAAAGTAAGGGTACCATGCTTTTGCTGGAATTGAGGATGGGGGTGTTAGAGCCTCAGGCATATTGATCATCAGACCAAGGCGGGAGAGAGAGTAAGGTACAACAGTAGTTCTTTAGAGAGACTGCCCTTTGAATTGGCATACCCAGGTTCCACCAATGCCTTTCTTCCTCCTTTATATGTGGGATACTAGGGTCATATGATCATACAATCTTAGATTTGAAGCTGGAAAAGGCATCAGAGACCATTTAATCCAATTTCCTTATTTTTCAGATGAGGAAATAAGACACCTAGAAATAATTCGGTGGTTGTTGTTATTGTTGTTGTTGGTCTTTTGTTCTTAAAGAGGACCGATGACATCACAAGGGTGATGTCTTGACTTGTGCAAATCCTTTTTAACCACACTGAATTGCCCCCCATAGATCATTATCCTGGTGAGATTCCTTTTAGTTCTTCCTTTGTTCCACTCAGGTAGGAGGAGGCAAGTAGGGCAAATTTTACCCTGGCCAAGATAATAGGAAGGAGATAAGGAGGAGGGTGCCGAGTTATTCACTTCAAAAGCCTTGGGTTCCAGAAGGATTATCTTCATACGGTCATAAAATAGACCACAAATCCACTGGAGGACTCAGAGAATCTCAGGGAGAGGGTTGGATCAACTGTTGTTTCCATGATCACCTTCTCTTCCTTGCCGGCTGAGCAGCACACCAAAATAGAAAGGTGATGAATCCCCATTCAGCTCATCCTTTCTTCAGGCGAGATTCTTCCTGGGTGGAACAGTGAGATGAGTTCCTTGTTTGCATCAGTCCAGCATCTTATCTGTCTCTAGGTAGGTAAGTGGTGACCACTTGGTTGTGAGTCCACTAGAAGGTGTCCTTTTGGCCTGGAGGAGTGTTCAGCTTGTAAAATGGGAAAAGAGACTACTGGCTTCTGTGTCTCCCTGTATTAATCACAACTCATGTTTACCTTCTGTTTTACATCCTACAAAGCATTTGCCTCATAACAACCCAGTAATGGAGGTAATATATGAGTTATGAATCTCATTTTCTGGAGGAAGAAACTGAGGCTCAGGCATTTGCAAAAGTCTAGCAGGGACTTATTGGCGCCATTGAGACTTGAATCCAACTTTTCTGAACCTGAATGTTCTTTTCACTACATTATAATGACCACAAAGAGCCCTGAGTCGATTACCCTTGGCTATTTTATCTCCTCCATTAGGATATACACTCCTTGAAAGCAGCAAATATGTTTTTTGTCTTTCTTTGTATCCCCAGTGCTTAGCACAGTGCCTGGCATACAGTATACCCTTAATAAATGTTTATTGATTGATTTGCTGAATGTCTCCAAATTATCTTTGGCCTTCCCTCATTAACAAATGGGATTTTATATAGAAAGAATTTTTCAAAACTTTAAGTACTATATATATTTTGGTGTTGTTATTGTTATAGTTATTATTATTATCAACAGCATCTAGGAGAACTACCCTTCTCCTTACCTCCTCAGAACGATGCTGCTATGAAGAGTGAGCACTGGGGCAGCTAGGTGGCACAGTGGATAGAGCACCTGCCTTAGATTCAGGAGGACCTGAGTTCAAATCTGACCTCAGACACATAACACTTACTAGCTGTGTGACCCTGGGCAAGTCATTTAACCCCATTGCCTAGCCAAACCCCTCTCCCCCCAAAAAAGAGTGAACACTGTGGTCTTCCTAAAAGATACTGCAGGAAGTTTGGTCTCACAGGTCTGGTGAAATCCACTGCCCACTGTCTTGGAGTGGCAGAATGCCACCTTTGTTCCTTCCTCTTCTTTGGTCTCAGACAAACTCTGAACTGTTGGCACCCTCCTCCTTATCTCCTTCCCATTATCTTGGCCAGGGTAAAATTTGCCCTACTTGCCTCCTCCTACCTGAGTGGAACAAAGGAAGAACTAAAAGAAATCTCACCAGGATAATGATCTATGGGGGGCAATTCAGTGTGGTTACAAAAGATTTGGAGTCAGAAGATCCACTCTGGGCCTCAGTTTCTTTATCTGTACAATGTGGGAGGTTAAACTATGACCTCTGTAACCTCTATGGTCCCACACTGCTTTAAATCTATGAACATACAACCCTGTAAGAGCACTCATATCAGGCACAAAGAGAAGTCTTTCCATGCTTTTGGAGACATTCTGTGCTCCTCTACTTGGGAACATTGTTGGTCCAAAGGTGACCTGTATTCCTAGTGAAAGTTAGGTACTTGTTTGACAACAAGACGTTACTTCCAATGGAGAGAGAAGGAAGTTGTAGGTGGCAGTGGAGGAGTTGATCTACGAGAGCTTTAGGTCATACCTTCCATTCTGTCCTATACACTGCTGCCAAATTAATTTCTCTAATGTACAAATCTGATCCTGTCACTCCCCAGATCAAACCCCATCAATCATTTCTTAATATCTTTGGGATAGAATTCAAAGCACTCCACAGTTCAATTCATTTCAATTCATTTCAATTTGATTCAATTCAATTAAGTTCTATTCTGATTTACTAAATGCCTACTCTGTGTAAGGTGGAAGGAGGGGGTGTAACACTATAGTGTCTAGAGAGCCTGCCTTGGAGTCAGGTGACTTGTGTTCAAATCTCTCTTCTGATTTGCTCAGAAGGCATGACCTTCAGCAAGTAACTTAACCTCTCAATTTCCTAAGCAATTTTCTATGACTGTGAGTTGAAGAATAGAGGTAACTTGGGGGCTTCCTATGTCTTTGAAATCACAGATTTAAAAAATGTAAAACACTGTGGTAGACACTAGAAATGAAAAGATAAAAAAAAACAATATTGTCCCTGCCCTCTAGGAGCTTACAATCTTTTATTATTATCTTTATTATTATTAATAATAATAAAATATTTTATCCTGAACTTAACAAACACCAAATAAAATGAGCATTTCAATATACATAGGAGGATAGAAAAACAATATTGTTCACAAAACTGCAACTTTTTATTATGTATGTAACGATGTTATTTTTCAATACAATAACTTCAATATCTAACTTTCAAAATGTCCAGCGTGTCTGTGATTCTTTCTGGTCTTCCTTCTATTCCTTTGTGTATGTTTAAGAAAAAAGCTTCAATTGCCTTTACTTTTTCCTTGCTTCTTTTATTCCTTCCTCTTTCTTTCTTTTCTTCTTTCTTTCTCTCTCTGTTTTTCTTCTTTATTTGCCTCTTTCTTTCCTTCCTTCCTTTCTTCCTTCCTTCTTTCCTTCCTTCCTTCCTTCCTTTTACTACTGTATCCCAAGACCCCTTCTTCTTGCCAACCCTATCCCCTCAATGAAAAAAAAAAAAAAAGGAAAACCAAAGCCCGTGTAGCAAGTATGTATAGTCAAGCAAAACCAAGTTCCAAAGGAACTATCTGGCCAAAATGTTAAAGAAAATTTGAGAAGGGCAAAAACACTTTCAGTTGCGAAAAATTAGAGAAGGCTTCATGGTAGAGGCAGTACCTGAGTTGGGTTTTGAAGGAAGAGAATTTCAACAGGCAGAGATGGAGGGAGAAGTATGGAAGAAGGAGAGACTGTGTGAGTGCCCCAAGGCAGAGAAATGTAACATCAGTTCTGGCCTTAGCTCTCAATCTGGTTTGACTGGAAAGAAGAGTATGAAAAGGAGAGGAGAGAGTGAAATAAATCTGGAAATATAAATCAAAAACAGATTATGGAGAGCCTTAACTGGCAGGTTAAGCATCTATCTATCTATCTATCTATCTATCTATCTATCTATCTATCTATCTATCTAT
>NW_020954723.1:21674488-21677555 GCF_900497805.2 Vombatus ursinus
TTTATCCATTCATTAATTGTATGTATGTATGTATGTATGTATGTATTTTTTCCTACAAATTTGGCCTGATAATTCTCCCTCACCTTTTTCTCATATCATCAAGCAACAAGTATTTTATTAAGTCTCCACTATGAGCCAGGTACATATTAAGCTGTGGGAATACAAAGACAAAACTGAAACCAATACTTCCCTCAGGAAGCTTAAATTCTATAGTAGGGAAGACACCATGTACTTATATATTCAAGACAAATAAAGGTAATTTAGAGGGGCCTCTAGCAGTTTGGGGAGAATCAGGAAAGGCTTCATTTTACTTTAGTTGAGTTCCAAGGACATCAGGAACTATGAACTGTATCAACCAGGCAACAGAATCAATCAGTTAATCAATCAACTGATATTTGTTAAGCCCTACTAAGTGCCAGGCACTGTACTAAGTACTGAGGTTACAAAGAAAGGGAAAAGACAATTGTCGGTTCTCACAGAGTCTCCAGTTTAATGGGAGAAAGAGAGAAAGATCACTTGCCATTGTCCAAATATACCCTAAATTTTCGTATTATCCCTGCCTTTGCTTACATTGTCTGGAATGCCTTCCTTCTTCCCATCTTTTCTCCCATCCCAACCTGCTAAATGTTACCGATTATTCAAAGCCCAGAATCATAGAATGTCAGAGATGAACAGGACTTTAAATACCATCCAGTCCTCTCATTTTACAGATGAAGAAACTGAGGCTCAGCTAGATTAAGTGACTTACTCAAAATCACACAGAAGAGGCAGTCAGAATTTTAATCCAGGTCTTCTGACTCCAAAACCAGAACTCTTTCCATTCCACCATTTTAATATTTCTTGGATAGTAGCGCAGCACTTGGACTATCTATGTTTAACACAGCAACTAGTTGACACAGTGGAGAGAACACTGGACCTGGGGTGAGGGAGACCTGAGTTAAAATCTGGCTTCAGACATTTCCTCGCTGTGTGACCCTGGGCAAGTCACTCAACCTCTATTTGCCTCAGTTTTCTCATTTGTAAAATGGGGATAGTAATAGCACCTGTCTCCCAATGTTGTGATGAAGATCATATAATAATTGTAAAGTGCTTAACACAGTGTCTGACACATAGTAAGTGCTTTATAAATGTTAGTTATTATGATCCAAATCCAGCCTCAGATACAAAATAGCTATGTCAGCCTGGACAAGTCATCTGATGTTTGTCTGCCTCAGTTCTCTCACCTGTAAAATAGGGATAATAATAGTACCTACCTTCCAGTGTCTTTGTGAAGATAATGAGGTTATCTTTCTAAAGTGCTTTGTAAACTTTAAAGCACTATATTATTGTTGTTTAGCTATTTCAGTCGTGTCTGACTCTTTGTGACCCTATTTGGGGTTTTCTTGGCAAACATACTGGACTGATTTGTTATTTTCTTCTCCAGCTCATTTTACAGATGAGGAAACTGAGGCAAACAGGGTGAAGTGATTTGCTAGTAAGTGTCTGAGGCCAGATTTGAACTCAGAGAGATGAATCTTCCTAACTCTAGACCTAGCACTCTATCCACTGTGCCATCTAGCTGCCCCAAAGTGCTGTGTAAATGTTAACTATTATTATTACCTTTACCCCCACTCTCATTATGTAATTGGCCTACCTTCTTTTTTCAGTCCTACAGGTCCTTAATGCCCACAAGTGTAAAACACATTGGCTTTGGGATCAGAACACCTATACTGAATGCTGCCTCTTTAATTACTAGCTGTGTGATCTTGGGCAAATCACTTAATCTCAACTTAGTTTCCTCATTGTAAAATGTCAGAGTAGAACCAGATGGCCTCTGAAATACCTTCCAGTTCTAAATCTCTAGTTCTATGACTATGTTTTATTTATCATCATATCTCTGTCACTAC
Organism: Vombatus ursinus; assembly: GCF_900497805.2. Classification (NCBI taxonomy): domain Eukaryota; kingdom Metazoa; phylum Chordata; class Mammalia; order Diprotodontia; family Vombatidae; genus Vombatus; species Vombatus ursinus. The sequence continues at coordinate 21,676,375 of NW_020954723.1, forward strand.
CTTGGACACTGCATTGCACATAGTAGACCCTTAATAAATAAATGTTTGTTGAATGAATGAATGAATATGAACTGTCATCAGCCATAATAGCCACAATAATATGAATTTAAGATACTGTCCTATTCAGGGAAGCTAAGATTCTAGTTAAATCCTTTTACTCCTACCTCACCCCTTCAAATATTTATGTTTGTATATGTTTGATATTTTGGGGTTGAATGTGTTTATACACATACTATATATATATATATACGTGTGTGTGTGTGTATGTGTGTGTGTGTGTACATATCCCTATACATATATTATAAACTTGGGGAGTGGAAAGCTTCCTGCATTGGGTTCTTAGAGAAGCTTATCTACATCATATATTCAGAGCTTGTTGGAATCTTAGAGGTTATTTAGTTCAACCTCCACATTTTGGATAAGAAAACTGAGGCCCAGAGAGGTTTACTTACTTGCCCAAGGTCACATAGATTGTAAGTTGTAACATTTTTCCCCCTATTTCTTTGGACCTCACTTATGATTTTTATCAGTAAAAGGAACGCCTGAGGAGTAAACAGCTTTCTTTCCTTATGAAAATGGGCACCTACTCCTCAATTTATAATTTTAAAGAGTTGCACAGAGTTCTGAGAGGTTGATTTGCTCAGGGCTACACAGCCCGTAAACCTTAAAATGCTATATGAATTCAGGGTATTATTAATGCTTATGTAAGATAAATCTTATTCTTTCAGATCAATTTATTTTTTTGTTTTTTTTGTTTGTTTTTTTAAATTTTTAAATTTTTAATTATTTTTCAGGTTATACATGTGTAGTTATGCAAAACACTTCCATAGTAGTCATGGTATCAAAAACTGTATTTCCCTTAATCCTATCCCATCCCTCATTTATTCTATTCTCTCTTTTGACCATGTCCCTCCTCAGAAGTGTTTGCTTCTGATTACCCCCTCCCCCAATCTGCTCTCCTCTCTATCATTCCCCTGCTCTCTTCTACCCTTCCCCCCCTATTTTCCTGTAGGGTAAGATAGATTTCCATACCCAATTGAGTGTGTATATTATTCTGTCCTTAAGCAAAATCTTATGAGAATAAGATTCATTCATTCCCTTTCACCTTCCCCTGTTTCTCCTCCCTTGTAAGAGTGTTTCCTGTCTGTTTTATGTGAGATAATTTACCCCATTCTACCTCT
>NW_020954723.1:21677670-21781998 GCF_900497805.2 Vombatus ursinus
TCTTCAACTACCCTAATACTGACAAAGGTCTCGTGAGTTACAAATATCATCTTTCTGTGCAGGAATGTAAACAGTTCAATCTTAATAAGTCTCTTATGATTTCTCTTTCCTGTTTACCTCTTCCATGTTTCACTTGAGTCTTATATTTGAAAGTAAAATTTTCTATTCAGCTCTGGTCTTTTCATCAAGAATGCTTGAAAGTCCTCTGTTTTACTGAATGTCCATTTTTTTCCCTGAAGGATTATACTCAGATTTTCTGGGTAGGAGATTCTTGGTTGTAATCCTATCTTCTTTGCCCTCTGGAATGATATATTCCATGCCTTGTGGTCCGTTGATGTAGAATTTGCTAAATCTTGTGCTATCCTGATTGTGTTTCCACAATACTTGAATTGTTTCTTTCTGGCCTGCTTGCAATATTTTCTCCTTGACCTGGGAACTCTGGAATCTGGCTACAATATTTCTAGGAGTTTTCCTTTGGGGATCTCTTTCAGGAGGTGATTCATGGATTCTTCCCATTTCTATTTTGCCCTCTGGTTCTAGAATATCAGGGCAATTTTCCTTGATAATTTCTTGAAAGATGATGTGTAGGCTCTTTTTTTGATCATGGCTTTCAGGTAGTCCAATAATTTTTAAATTCTCTCTCCCAGATCTATGTTCCAGGTCAGTTGTTTTTCCAATGAGATATTTCACATTGTTTTTGAATTTTTCATTCTTTTGGTTTTATTTTACAGTGTCTTGATTTCTCATAAAGTCACTAGCTTCCAATTGCTCTATTCTAATTTTTAAGGAAGTATTTTCTGCAGTGAGCTTTTGGGCTTCCTTTTCCATTTGGCCAGTTTTGCTTTTTAGGGCATTCTTCTCCTCTTTGGCTTTTTGGACCTCTTTTGCCATTTGGGTTAGGCTATTTTTTAAGGTGTTATTTTCTCCAGCATTTTTGGGGTCTCCTTTAGCAAGCTGTTGACTTGTTTTTCATGATTTTCTCGCATCACTCTCATTTCTCTTTCCAGCTTTTCCTCTACTTCTCTTACTTGCTTCTCAAAATCCTTTTTGAGTTCTTCCATGGCCTGGGACCAAGTCATATTTTTCTTGGAGGCTTTGGATGTAGGAGCTTTGACTTTGTTGTCTTCTTCTGGTTGTATGTTTTGATCTTCTATGTTACCAAAAAAAAGATTCTATGATCTGACTTTTTCTGCACCTTTGTTTGCTCATGATCCCAGCCAATTACTTGAGTTTTAAACTCTTTGTTAAGGTAGAGGTCAGCTTCCAGTGTGGAGAATGTACTGTCCCAAGCTTCGGGGGTTTTGTGCAGCTGTTTTTGGAGATACTTCTAGGGACCTGTAAATTTTCAATTCTTTCAAGGTGGTATGATCAAGGGTGAGGTGTTTACTCCTTTCCTGGCCTGTGCTCTGGCCTATGAGTGACAACAAACATTCTTTTGTGCCTTGGAACTGTGAGGAGGATTTCCTCTCCACCACCACTACAAGCTCCATCATGCCAGCATTCCTCCTTGCCCCAGGACCACCACCCAGAACTGTGACCCAGATCCAAGCACGGGCAAAGCAAGAGATTCCTGCCTCAGTGCTGGCAAAGAGTTCCCTGCAATCTTCCTCTGATCAACCACCCAATTCCCCCTCAGTGTGTGGACTGGAAGCTCCTGAAGCAACCACCACCCCAGGGCTGCTTGGAGATTGGGGCTGGGACCAAGATTCTTTCTCACCATGGTCATAGACTTTTCCCACTCTCCTTCTAAGTTGTCTTTGGCATTTGTGGGTTAAGAAATCTAGAAACCTCCACAGCTGCCTGTGATTCAGTCCTCTGAGGCCTGCTCCAGGTTTGCTGAGGCCTGTTTTACCTGCATGCCCACACTGATCTGCACTCCTCTTCCTGCCTGGCATGACATACCTTTCCAATCAACCATCTAAGTTGTCTTGGGCTGGAAATTTGTTTCACTCTGTCTTTTTGTGAGTTCTGCTGCTTTAGAATTTGTTCAGAGCCATTTTTTATAGGTATTTGGAGTGGTTTGGGGGAGAGCTCAAGCAAGTCACTGCTTTTACTCTGCCATCTTGGCTCCACCCTCCCAGATCAAGTTATTTAAAGGATATTATCAATTACCCCCAAAAGTTTGAGTATACAATTTAAAAAATATATAGAATTTTAAAAGAATTATTTTATCTTAGTTCATACCATGATGACCACATTTTGAGAGCTAATGGTAGTATCCCAACAATCAGGCTATTGTAATTCTTATTATACCTTGCTGCATCTCTCATGCATTTATTAAGTACAGTGCTTTACATATATGATCTCATTTGATCTGCATAACAACCCTGGGAGGTAGGTGTTATTATTATATCATTTTACAGATAAGGAAACTGAGACAAACAGAGATGAAGTGACTTGCCCACAGTCATACAGCTGGTAAATGTCTGAGGCTGAATTTGAACTCAGGTCTTCCTATTTCCAGGCTCAGCATTTTATCCACTGTGCCACCTAGTTGCCTGTATGCCTTTAACATGTAATGACAAAATCTTTTATGAAAATCCTTCTATGAAAGTTTTCTATGAAAGAAGTGGTAATGTTAGATAAAATTTCAGGGTATAATTGTGAGTGATGAAAATTCTTTACTGATTTTTGAGTCAACTGAAGTGGTTTGTTCCATTCCTCCAAATATATATGTATTAAAAACTCTGGATTCTAATTACCATCGGTTGAGTTTCCTAATCCCCTACCTGTTAGCATCTCTCCACAAAATTACCTTGTATTTATTGTGTCTATACTTATATATGTATATACTGTCTCCCCCAATAGGATGTAAGCTCTCTAAGAGAGAATAGTTTCATTTCTATAAATCCATAGTGCCTAGCATAATACCTGGCGTACAGAAGGCACTTAATAAATTCTTGTTGATCTACTGATTGATGGATTGGATTTTCTTAGCAATGGTATACTTGTCTTAGCCCCTCCTGGATCACTGCCTTGTCATGGCCGAGGGGCTTGTGTAGCTCAGTGAAACTATGAACTGTGCCGTGCAAGGTTACCCAAGATGGACAAGTCATGGTGGTGAGTTCTAACAAAAGGTGATCCACTGGAGAAGGAAATGGCAAACTACTCTATTATCTATGCCAAGAAAATCTTGTGGATAATAGTAAAGGACAGAAAGGCCTGGGGTGCAATGGTCCACAGGGTCATGAAGAATTGGACACAACCGAATGACTGAACAACAATGCTTGTCTTAGAAGGTTTTCCTTCAAAGGGAAGTCAGAGTCTTTGCAGTAGAGAATACAGTCAGATCTGCTATCACACACTATGCATTCCCCAAAAGCACATATCTATGCAAAACTGCACAATAATGAACACAGTTTATGAGGTAAGTGGGATTAGAAGAACAACTTTGTCAATGACACATTTAAAAAAAAAGATAAGAACCTGATAAAAATGGGGGCACAGTTTTATGTATGTTAAATGGTAAAGAAATACATAAATATTATAATAAATAGTGGGTGTTTCTACAACCTCTGGCTGCTGCTAGTGCTGTACCTGGGCTACATAAATAAGTTGGGCAGGTCTTGGCAACCCCTGGCCTTGACAAAATGGGTAGAATGCTAGGCCTGGAGTGAGGAAGACCTGAGTTCAAATCCAACCTTAGACACTTAGTAGCTGCATGACCCAAGGCAAATTACTTAACCTGTTTGCCTCAGTTTCCTCATGTATAAAATGAGAATAATAATATCACCCAACTCCTAAGATTGTTGTGAGGATCAGATGACATAATTTATTTGCAAAAAGTGCTTAGCACAATGCCTGGCACATAATAGGAGCTACATGGAAATGTTATTCCCTTTCTTCCCTTCACTTTCTCCAAGGCTGTGGCAGAGGGGTGTGGTGGCCCACAACTCCTAGTGCATCAGGAGATATGCAGTAAACATTCCACTTCACCTTGATAAAGACTTGAAGTTTGCTTTTCTGGAAGTGGGTATCAGAAAGGTTACAGCTTGTGAATTATTGTAGAATAATGCACTTTTCTAAACTCACTGTTCTCTACCCCAAGAAGAAATCAAGCTGAAGCCAATTCAGCATTCATGTTATACTTAAAATGTTCCCTGATGTTTCAGTTGAAACAAATTTATGTACTTGAAACACACTTTCTAGCAGAACTGCCCATATACTGAATCAAGAATTAAGAATGCTAGATTCTAGTCCTAACTCTAACACCAATTACAAATCTGTAATTCATTTCTCCTTTTTTCTAGGTCAGAGCTTCATTTTCTACAAAATGAGGGAACCAGATTAGATGACATCTCAGGTTTCTTTCTATGAGTATAAAACCCCACATAAGCTGTTAATTTGTTTTTATTTTTGAATTTGTGGAAATAAGGAATATATCAGGGAGACTGCCATCTAGTGGTGTATACAGAGATAGGGATATTCTTGAAGGAAACTCCCAAGATTAGACTTTTCTTCACCTGCACCGTGTGTGTGTGTGTGTGTGTGTGTGTGTGTGTGCATGCGCATGGGCGTGTGTGCACGAGTGTGTGTATATGTCTAGAACAGGGATGGGAAACCTGCAGCCTTGAGGTCACATCTGGCCTTTTAGGATTTGTTCTGTAAAATTTGGATTCAGTCAAAAGGCCACACTTAAGGATCTAGAAGGCCATAATGTGGCCTCAAGGCCGCAGCTTCCCCACCCCTGGTGTAGAAGATATCTCAGAGGCCATTTAATCCAAACCCTTCACTTCAGAGTTGAAGAAATTGCAACCCAGTGAGGGTGACTTGTTCTCACACAAAGTCAAGCAAGTTATAAGGTGTCAAAATCATTATTTGAACCCAAATCATCTGCCTCCAAAGCCAGCACTCTTTCTCTTCAGGGATCTGTTACCTCATCTGTATGTAGGGGACTGATCAGGCAAGTTCTGTGGTTAACTTCTTAAAGTCAGAGGGAGGAGATTCTAATTTGGGGACTTTGATTACTTCTCCCTGTGGCCTTATGGAGACAGACTGGTTGAGCTAGAGTCACTCCTTTGTGCTGAGCACATTAAAATGTGGTCATTTACAGAGCCCTTCCCCCATCACAACCCCCTGGCATTGCCCCACACCCCCATTCCCCTCCTTCCCCTTTCTCTTCTCCCTTCTCAGGATGATCTTAAGAGAACTGAAAATGTCAGAGACCTGAGATTGGGTTTATTATTAACTAATATAATATAATATAATATAGCACTTTGAAGTTTGCAGAACACTTTATAGCATCTCATTTCATCATCCAGCAGCCCTATATTGTTGTTGTTTAGTCAATCATATCCTACTCTTTGTGACCCTTTTCAGGATTTTCTTGGCAAAGACACTGGATTGGTTTGCCATTTCCTTCGCCAGCTCATTTTCCAGATGGGGAAACTGAAGCAGATAGGATTAAGTGACTTGTCCAGGGTCACACAGTTAATAAGTATCTATGGTTGGATTTGAATTCAAGTCTTCCTGACTCTAGGCCAAATAGTCTATCCACTAAGGATGACAGATATTAAGGTTCTTGCCCAGGGTATAACTAGCAAATATCCAAGGTAAGATTTGATTCAGGTCTGACTCCAAATCCAGCACTCTAGACACCATAACACTTAGATGTGTGCTATATTTCCAAAGTTGTAGCCTCAGGCACTTGGTTCACAGGTTCATATAGCAAGCAATAAAGGTGGGAGGGGAAGAAGAAGGCTGTCAATGACTGGGAAAAATGTCCTAGGGATAAGGAAAAGGCTTTTCCCCTGAACACATCAGAAGAAGTGCTGATCTGGAGCTAAGGGCCAGGACATACTGGATAGGTATAACCTCAGTTTTATTCTGGGGCCTGGGTAAACTACATAGTCAGCTATGGTGAAGTCTGGGTACATGATATAGTAATCCATGGTGAAATTGGGAGCACCTATCTGGAGGTAGAGCATCCAAGGTAAATGATTACAGAAAAAGAGGAGACCTCTTAGAGGAAGGGAGGTCTGGGAGAAAACCATTTTTTTGACCTCACAGGCAGGGAATTCATCACTCAGGTTGGGTGATTTTGAGTGGTCAGCATGGTCTCCATAGTGGTAGCATTTGGTCTGTAGTAATTCAGTGAGCACAGTTCATGCTTTGGCTATTCAGTGGGGGTGAGGCTTCAATCCTTCCTAAGAGTCTTAAGCCCTGGAGTCAAGGAATTCCAGGGAGAAGGAACAGCTAACAAACTTCCATACCACAAAGTTGGCATGCCATGGGAACTTTGTTTCCTTGGTGGATTGGACATTTAAAATCAAACCTCTGCCCTGAGTAGAGAAGACATAATAATAAAGACAAAATAGAAGATGAGTATATGTTGTTGTTGTTCAGTCATTTTAATCATGTCTGACTCTTCATGATCCCATTTGGGGTTTTCTTGACAAAGATACTGGGGTGGTTTGCCATTTCCTTCTCCAGTTCATTTTATAGATGAGGAAACTGAGGCAAATAAGGTTAAGTGACTTGTCCTGTAAGTATCTGAGGCCATATTTAAACTCAGAAAAATGAGTCTTTCTGATTCCAGGCCTAGTACTTTATCCACTGTGCCACCTAGTTGCCCTCCTGACAAACCCCTAAGAAGGTATAATGAGAAAGACCATTATCACTATCCAGTCCTTCAAGAAAAGAGCAAGGAAGAGGGTCAGAACTGCGTACTGAGTCCTGTGGTGCTGACTTTTATTTGTATAGAACAAATGATACTAAGGAAGGTAGCTGACCACAAACAGGCAGTCGGAATGATTTCAGCAGCTATGTGATGTCTAATGAAGAGAGCAAGGATGCCCATGCCATTGCTGGAGTGAGTCATGACTCCTTCTTCCCAACTAGGAGATCAGACTACAAACTTCCTTCTAGGGAGAAAAGAGGTGGAAGAGGGGGATAGGCTTTTAGTAGAATGTAGCTATAAATTATGGGGGGAATCTCCGGGTGATCAGCCAATATAGCTTGTTTTGGCCTAATTATGGACAAGGATCCTTACCATATCATCAGGGAACCAAGGCTTATACACAGTTAGAGACAGAGAATAATGTAGTCCAGGAGTAATTTCTAAAGTCTGGGTAATGAGAGCTGGCAGATCTCAAAGAGCAGCTAGGTGGAACAATGGATAGAATGTTGGGCCTCATCTTTGTGAGTTCAAATCCGGCCTTAGACACTAGCTAGGTGGCCCCAGGCAAGTCACCTAACCCTGTTTGCCTCAGTTTCCTCATCTGTAAAATGAGCTGAAGAAGAAAATGGCCAACCACTCCAGTATCTTTGCCAAGAAAACCTCAAATGGAGTCACGAAGAGTCAGACATGACTGAAGTGACTGAACAACAACAAAGAGCTCAGAGCAGGGAAAAATTTACGAGGGAATAAAGTCTTTATAGAGAACATGAAATCTTAACCTGGCTAAAAATTAGGAAGCTTCATGATTTCATGGAATAGTATGAACAAGATATGACTAGGTGAGATTGGCAGCCCCTCCAGGCACACAAGATCAAGAGGGAATATTAAACTTGGGATCATAGATTTAGAGTGAAAAGGGACCTCAAAGGTCTTGAGTCTAAGCCTCCCATTTTACAGATGAGAAAACTGAGACACAAAGAGCTTGATGACTTGTCTAGAGTCAAATAGTAAGTTATTAATCTTGACTAATCATTTTACCACACTGTCACTTAAAATTTTATTTCATAATTTGAGAGTGCACAAGATGCAGGGTAGTTGCAAACAACTGTTCTATTCTGGGGCCCTAGTTTTCAAGGGGTTCCCTAGTTTTGTTTTGTTGTGTTTTCTTTTTTTAGTTTGTGGTATCTCCCTTTTGGTTGTCACAAAACTTCAAGTCTTGCTGTCTGTCCTTTCTTTGACCTACGTTAGCCACAGAAGGGAGGTGGGGTAAGAATCATTTGGATGCACAACCTTGGGAGTAGGGGGAATGTCTTTGTTCAAAATTTTGTCAGAATGTGCTGCACAATAGGAGGTAAAATAATTATCTGGTAAACATCAGAGATCCCAACATCGGACCAAAGTACTGTCCCTACATCCACAGCCAAGCATGATCTATCTATCCTCAGGCTTCACTATCTACCTTCAAGAGTTATTCAGAGGATCAAATAAAATGAGCATGTAAAGTGTTTTGTAAAAACAAAATGCTAAATAAATGCAAGGTATTATGTTACTATTTCCTAATATGTTCAATGTGCTTGGTTAAGTTGGTGATTTTTGAGGTGGGGGGGAAAGGTTATTGAGTAATTATTTTCTTATAATTTTCCAGCTGTTGAGGAAGGTTCATTAAGCTAATTGGTTGGGTAAGTTGTCCTGAAGTAAGCAGACTTGTCTCTCAAGCATGATCAGTGTGGGGCTGTTTGCTTTTTCATTTTCTTAGGCCTCCTCTTCAAAGCCTGGTTCAAATACTTATTCCTTCATGAAACCTTACTTAGATTTCCTTTTCTGAGTTCCTGTGGAATTCATACAAAATAGTGCCTGCCCTCATGGAACTTACAATTTAGTTAGGGGATAATGAATAAGCATAGGTAACCATAATCCACAATACAAGATGTCCCAAAAGTTTTAGTGCTGGTTTCTGTTTAATTACTTAAAATTTCACTAAGATCTTTGGGACACCCTGTATTATAAGATAAGTGCATTAAAAAGCACAAAAAAGATCGCCAAAGTGCTCTCAGAGGTCTGAGAAGAAAAATCATTATGAGTAGGGAAGACTTAAAAAGAAGTGGCATTTTATGTGGGATTTAAAGGATCTGTAAGAACTCGGAAGATGAAGGTGGGGGTAGGAGATGGAGCATTCCAGGCCTAGGAAACATCATAAGGGAGGGTGCCATATTATTGGGAAGGTACATGGTGTTTTCAGGGAACAGACTAGACTAATTTGGTTAGGACATAGAGTGTGTGAAAGGTAGGTAGTAAACTGGAGATGTAGAGTGGAGATAGTGGAGTGCCCTATATACTAAGTAAAGGAATTTGACCTTTACTTAGGAGGCAAGAGGGAGCCGTTGAAAATTTTTGAGAGGAGGAGTGGTAGGACCAGATCTATGCTTTGAAAAATATATTTGAGTGGTAAGAAGTAAGGACTTGGGGGTGGAGGAATGGAGTGAATGGAGGTGAGAATGATCTGCTAGAAAACTATTGCAATAGTCTAAGAAGGTGACAGTCTACATTAGGGTGGTAGCTATAGGAGTAAGATACTATAGGAAAGGACTGATGGGAGTGAGATTGTGGAGGTGGAATTGACTAGATTTGGTAATTGATTGTATATGAGAGGTAGAGAAGGAAACATCAAAGACAAGTATAAGATGTTGAAAATGGGAGACTAGAAGAATGAGGGGACTATTAGCAGAAAGAGTGAAATCAGGAGGGACAATTGGAAAGATAAGATTAGTTGAACTTGAGATGCTAATGGGATGACCTGGAAGTCCCTGGAGATGCACATCTGGAGCTCAAGAGGAGAGGAAGTCTGGAATCATCTACATAGAGAACCTTGGTGCTTGAAGGCTTGACCAGTATAGCTCAAGTTTTGGCAGATGCTACTAAGCTGGAAAGACTTCAGATATGGGCTCAGTAATGTGCAGTGTGCCTGCTGTTTGAGGACCAGCTTGGCTTATCACTAGGTTGGCCACGGAGTGATTATTTTTTAGGGTCACAGCAGCTCTCAAAGACCATCTAATAAGGCACCGAGGGGATTCAGTGGCAGGAGTTCTCACACCAACAAAGTCACAGTTCCTTAAAGCAGTAGTCTCCAAAGTGAAGGTCTTATTCTGGCTCTTGGCCCCCACCTGATCCTAGAGATATGAATCAGAGCTGTGCTGGAATCAGTTCTTACCAGCTGCTGAGAACCCATGGTTAGATTCTTAGTGTGAGAATTCACACCTCGAAAATAAGCAAATGTCAAAAATCAGAGCCTGGTGTATTGCTTTCTTGTCTGTCTAAATTTAAGAAAGTGATGATTAATAATGCAGATTAAGTGCCAGTTGTTAAAACATTTATGGGCACACCTCTGTATGTAATCAGCAAGTTGGATGGTATGAAGTGACTCCCATTCCACAACAACAAATTGTGGAGTTTGTTTCCAACAAAACCACACCTTTCTGTCTCTCAACATTCCCCCACTCTATCCCTTTCCTTTGCTGTGGGAGCTCCCAACTGCTCCCGCTCTGTTCTGGTGTTGGATCCTTTGGGCAGTTATAAACTAAATGCTACCAGGCAACCAGAGCACCAGCTGCAAGGCACCCCTGGGAAAATGATCTCTTCCCCCATATTTTTTCCCATTCTCATCCTAGCTGTGGCAGGTATGTCTTGGAGGCAGGGTTAGTGCTCCAGGGCTGTCACCAGTGAGTAAGAGGCCCACTTCATTTTGTATGGAACAGCGAATCTCTGAATGAGTAAACAAGGATGGAGTATGATCTTTATTGCAAATTTCATTACATTAGCTTTCTCCCAAAACCTACCCCTCTTTTAAATTTCCCTATTACTTTTGAGTGCAGTTAAGTGGCACAGTGGATAGAGTGCCAGGCCTAGAATCAGAAAGACTCATCTTCCTGAGTTCAAATCTGACCTCAGACACTTACTAGCTGTGTGACCCTGGGCAAGTGACTTAACCCTGTTTGCCTCAGTTTTCTCATCTGGAAAATGAGCTGGAGAAGGAAATGGCAAAGCCAAGAAAACCCCAAAAAGGGTCATGAAGAGTCAGACATAATTGAAACAGCTGAACAGCAGCAATTACTGTTGAAGATATGATCATCTTTCCAGTCAGCCAGGTTCTTATGAAATTGGTGACATCCTGGATTCCTCATCTCATTCACCCTACATAACCCAAACCATTGCCAAATATTGTCATTTCTTCCTCTATTACATCTCTTACATCTAATCTCTTATCTCCACTCACACAGCCACCACCCTATTTCAAGCCCTTCTCATCCTCCCCCTAGCCTATTATACTGTCCTCCAAATCCATCTCCCTGCCTCATTTTCCCCCAAATTCCATCTTCCACACAGCTGTCAAAATGTTTTCTTAAAGCAGGCCTGACATGTGACTCCTCTATGTAGGAAACTGTAGTGTCTCCCTATTAACTCTGGGTCAAATATTATTTCATCTTTATCTCACCCTTTTAAAATTTCATTTTTTGTTTGTCAGAATGAAGATAAACATTAATATAGTAACTTTTAAAAATTTAGTTGTTTTAGTCTTGTCTGACTCTTCCTGACCCTATTTGAGGTTTTCCTGACAAAGATACTGGAGTGGCTTGCCATTTCTTTCTCCAACTCATTTTACAGAAAAAGAAACTTAAGCCAACAGGGTTAAGTGACTTGCCCAGGATCACACAGCTAGTAAGTGTCTGAGGCTATATTTGAACTTATGAAGATGAGTCTTCCTGACTCCAGGCCAGGCACTCAATCTACTGAGCCACCTAGCTGCTCCAGTATGGTAATACAAGGATATAATTTATAAATAAATACATATACTCAAATTGAGAAGTATGCTAAAAAAATTTTTTTTCTGATTGAGGTGCACAGTGAAAAAAAAGAAAAATACAATCTGTGACTACTATGTTAAGGAGCAGCTACAGGGTGCAGTGGATAGCACTCTAGTGCTTAGCATAGTACCTGGAAGATAGTAGATGCTTAATAAATGTTTATTGATTAATAGAGTATTGGACCTGGAGTTAGGAAATGAGTTCAAAGCAGCCTCAGTTACTTACTGTATGACCCAGTGACATTACAGGATGATGTCTTGACTCATGAGTGAATTGGATTTAAGTCATCAGCCTCACTCTCTCTTCCAGAGGCATCAAAGTTCAGTGGCAAAACAAAAGTCATGATGACTGGTGATGACCCGGGAAGCAGTGGATGACCTTGGCTTCTTCGATGCCTGACCAAGCTCTAAGCGCTCCACAGTGCCTATTTTATATACCTTCATGGCCAATGGAACAAACTGTTCTCATTCGGCCATTCCAACAGGATAAAGTTTCTTGTACTTGGGGAAGACATCCCCTTAACTTACTGATGAGTTTGAAGCCTGTAGGTTACCCTCAGCTTGGTTTAGCTTGTCTGCCAAGATGGTTTACTGGGATAGGGCCACTGCACATGCTACAGCTTCTTGGAGCCACAGGTGAGAGCTGGGTGAAGGTGGACACCAAAGGTGGATGAGCAGCCCTGAAAAGGACTTGGCAAGCCTTCAAATCAGAGGTGCTGGTAGATTCAAACACCATCTCATCAATAGGAGAAACAAACCAGTGTTTCTCAGACTGGCTTCTCTGCTACCCTAAAGTCTCCTGGGCTGCTTTTACTGTCCTGATGGTTTATCACCACAGACTAGTGTGAGCTAGCCTTACACCAGATCAGGCTCTTCCTACTTTTATATGCTACCTATAGGCAGGTTCAGAGATGGGGAGAGGCTCCCTTGTTGGGGCAATAGGCAACTGCTGTTTTTTCCCCACCTAATTTCTCCCCCAATGGAATAGCCTGCTTCCCTGATTGTGACAATACCTTTGTAACCTCCCCTTTCTTCAGAGAACACCTAGGGCAATCTTTTGACAACTTTCTGTGACTGTATCCTGACAATGGTTGAGGATTTCTCATAAGCTTTCTTTCCCAAGAGGCATCTATGCCTCCACCTAGTGGTCATGAGCAGAATCTTCTCTGTGAAAGAGCCACATTCACAATTTGGCTTCCCCCCAATCATCAGATGAGTGCGTGATCAATCATGGTGGCCTTAGGCCTTGTGAAAAAGAGTTATGAAAGGTATCTCTCCTGATTATTGGTCCACCACTACCAGAGTCAGCTTCCACATGGAATTTCTGGACTGATTGATTTCTGAAGGAATGCTTATAAAAGCAGACATGATGACATTCCAAGGCATCTGGCTTTTGATGCTTTGAGTAGAATACCACTCTACAGTTTTACCTTCATGAGAATAATCTTTGTCACCTAGTATCTGGTGGTAGGAACTGCTGTTAAGCCATGTTATACCATTAGGCTTCCTTCTGAATTGTGAACAGGATAGTATTTATCGAAAGCTTTAAGGTTTGCAAAGTATTTTACATATTTGTCATCTCATTTGATCCTCTGAACAATCCTGTGAGATAGGGGCTATTATCATACCCATTTTACAGGTGAGGAAACTGATCCTGAAGAGGGTTAAATGACTTGCCCCTGGTCACACAGCTAGGCAGGATTCAAATTCCAGTCTTTCTCCAAGTCCATCCTTCTATTCATTGTGGCACCCCCCTTCCCCCCCAAAATGATCACTTCTTCTGTATTCCATATCAGTCAAATAATAACAAGCATTTATTAAATATTTACTATGTGCAGGCACCAGAGGCAGAATAGTATAGAAAGCTGGCCTCAGAGCTTGGAAGTCTCATCTTCAAGGCCTGCCTTTGATACATACTCTGTGACCCTGGGTAAGTGGTTTTACTTAGGTCTGGAGGAAACTCTACAATAGATGTTTTTAATCTTTTGGTGTGTGTCATGAATACCATAGGCACTCTGATGAAGCCTAGGGAACCCTTCTCAGAGTCATCTTTTTAAATGCATACAATAAAATATATTTTATTACAAAAGAACCAATTATATTGAAATAAATATCAAAACTTTTTTTAAACAAAGTCATGGATTCTAGGTTAACAAGCTTTAAGTTTCTCAGTTACAGAGAAGGTAACAACCGATATTGATGGGAGTTTTCTCACCAGGGAGTTTATTATAACAGTAAAATCATAGGTCAAGTCCCTAATGCTTTTGAACCAAGAACTGGGGATAAAAACAGTATTGAGACAGTCCTTCCTCTCAAATAGCTTATAGGGGGTTAGTATGTATTGTGAGGCCCAAGAAGGAACTCTGGACTTAGACAGACTGGATTCCTCCTAGGATGGACTGAACCTAAAGATAGATTATTTTCTCAATTCCCCAACCCTAGAATAACTCTGGGTAAATCATTGAAACAAAAATTAGACATGGCTTATGTTTCCAAAGTGTGGGTATAATGTTTCCTAGAAAAAAAAAAGTTGTTGTTATTCAATCACATCTGACTCTTTATGACCCCATTTGGAGTTTTCTTGGCAAAGATGTTGGCGTGGTTTGTCATTTCCTTCTTCAACGTATTTGACAGGTGAAGAAATGGAGGCAAACAGGGTAAAATGACCTGCCCAATGTCACATAGCCAATAAATGTCTGAGGCCAGATTTGAAATCAGTAAATTGAGTCTTCCTGACTCTAGGCCCAGCACTCTATCCACAGTGCCACTTAGTTGCCCAGAAAAAAGGTACTCATATACAACACAGGTGTGAAGTATAGGAGAACTATTTATTTTCCCCCAAATAAAAAATTCACAAAAAAGTTAAGGATGCAAAGGTGCACAGTAACAAATACAGGAAAAACAAATTCATCTTAAATTGCCCATTATAGGTATTATAGTCCCCATGAAAGGTACAGACAGCTTTGGGGGGACTACACCTTTTGGTTAGTGAACTGACCAGTCACAGTATTCTTTCTTCATGAAATACAATTTCTTTGACTTTTTTAAAAAAAATCTGTTTTTGGAGGTGTTTGTGCCTTTTGGGTTCATTCTTTTTTTTTTTTTTTTTTTTGGCTAGGCAATGGAGTTAAGTGACTTGCCCAGGGTCACACAGTTAATAAGTGTTTTTATGTGTCTGAGGCCGGATTTGAACTCAAGTCCTCTTGAATCCAGGGCCGGCACTCTATCCACTGTGCCACCTAGCTGCCCCTTTTTTTGAGTTTTTTTTTTTTTAGGCAATTGGGGTTAAGTGACTTGCCCAGGGTCACACAGCTAGTGATTAAGTGTTTGGTCTGAGTCCGGATTTGAACTCAGGTCCTCCTGACTTCAGGGCCAGTGCTCTATCCACCGCACCACCTAGCTGCCCCTATTTTAATTTACTTTTTTTTTAAGGCAATTGGGGTTAAGTGACTTGCCTAGGGTCACACAGCTAGTAAGTGTCAAGTGTTTGGTCTGAGGCCACATTTGAACTCAGGTCCTCCTGACTTCAGGGCTGGTGCTCTATCCACTGCACCACCCAACTGCCCTTGGGTCCATTCTTGTGGCAGTTACTGAAGGATCTATTTTTATCCATGCTTTATAACTCCAGTTATACAATATTATTTAAAATTAACCTCATCTCTCCCCACTCTAGTCCATCCTCCACTTAGCTGTCAAATGGATCTTCCTAAAGCATAGGTCTGACCATATTATGACACCTCCCACCCCCAGTCAATAAACTCTAGTAGCTCTTATCAAGGACAGCTAGGTACCATGTTGGATAGAGCACTGACCCAGGGTCAGGAAGACTCAAGTTCAAATCAAGCTTCAGACACTTGCCAGCTCTGTGACCCTACGCAAGTCACTTAACCCTGTTTGCCTCAGTTTCCTCATCTATAAAATGAGCTGAAGAAGAAAATGGCAAACCACTCCAGGATCTCTGCCAAGAAAACTCCTAAAAAGGATCATGAAGAGTCAGAAACAACTTAGACAACAAAGTCCCCTGTCATTTCCAGGATCAAATATATAATCTTTTGTTTAGCTTTAAAAACCCTTCATAACCTGGCCCCCTCCTGCCTTTTCAGTCTTCTTATATCTTACTCTCAACCTCATATTCTTCTATCCAGTGACATTGTTTTCTTTGTTGTTTCTCATACAAGACACTCAACCTTCTGATTCTGGGTGTTTTCCCTGGCTGTTTCTTTATCTCCCTCTTCTGGTTTCCCTGGAACTCTAGATGTGACAGCGACCATCAAGGATGAAGGCACTAACTGCTGACCTATGCTCAAAGGAGGAAATAGAAAGACAGATGAAAGCTGCCAAGGACTCAAGAGTCCCATCTTAGATTTGCCTGGGCAACAGAGTCTCTTGCCATTGCCACATGCCTGGCAAGCTTATTACTACCATTACTCTTGCCATCAATACTGACTTGGCTATTGGGGTTGGGGAAGGTGGAGAGAAATTCTGTCTACCATCTTGATGGAAGTCCCATGGTGAGAAAGAACTGGAAAAAAATAGCAAAAGAGAAGGCAGAAAAAAGTAATTAAACCATGCATGCTTTTACTCAAATGCCACCACTAGTCCCATGCCTTGAAGAGATCAAAAAAAAAAGGAAATGGACACATATGTACAAACATATTTATAGCAGTTCTTTTTGTAGTAGCACTAAAACTGGAAACTGAGGGGACATCTTTGTATTGGTGAATGGCTAAGCAAATTAGTGTGATTAGTGAATCCTCTAAAGTGGTCATAGTATTCAAATTCATATTGCATATTTCTGTTGGACTGGAACCAAGTACTATATTTTATACAACTCTGAATAGTGTGAATTTGAACACATGTGACCACTTCAGGGGATCTGTTATTTGCACCAAGAAGGATCTAGCTGAATATGAATGCAATGGAATATTATGTGCTGGAAGAAATAAAATGTATAGTTTTCAGAGGAAATGAGGAAGACCTCAATACAATGTAAACTGATGCAGAGAAAAGTGAGAATTGGGAGATCAATTTATGTAATGACAACATTACAGAGTAAAACAACTTTGAAAGATTTTTGAATTCTAATCAATGCAATGATAAGCCACAAGTCCAAAAGAATGAAGATGAGACACTCTACTCATCTCCTGCTAAGAGCTGATGAACTTGAAATGCAGAAAGAGATATCCCTTTCACAACATGACATATATGGTGAATTGTTTTGAGGATCTGTACATGTTTGTAATGAAGGCTTTCTGTTTCTTCTTTTGTACATACATTTGAGGGGGAAGCAATGGAAGACACAAATTATAGGGGCTTACAAAATAAATGATTTAAAAAATAAGACAGAGAAAGAGGTTGTTTTGTTGTTGTTTGAACAGTCCTTTTAGTCTTATTCAATTCTTTGTGATTCCCATTTGGGTTTTTTTTTTTTTGGCAAAGATACCCAAGTGGTTTGCCATTTGCTTCTCCAGCTCACTTTTCAGATGAGGAAACTGAGGCAAACAGGGTTAAGTGATTTGACCAGAGTCACATAGCTAGCAAGTATCAAGAGCAATTAACTGGCACAGAGGAAGAGAATGTTCCTGGAAAGGGAAAAGGTGTGGGAGGTGGCAGAGGAACCAGAGTGGCGTGCTGAGAGTCAAACCAGAGTACATGAGTATTATTAGGTCTAGAAGGCTAGACTGAGCTCCATCAGTACAGAGTCCTATGCAGTCCTCCCATATTATATAATTTTCTTCTCAAAATGAAATAATTACACTGAAAATCTATTTGGTGGGGAATTTCCAACAACAGGTTTGAAAGGTAACAAATCTTCCATAACATCAGTTTCAATAACATATCATGCAGGTGTAATTGATGGTGCATTTTTAACTTTTCTCAACCACTCCCAAAGCAAAATGGAAAGATTTTTGTTGTCCAAATAATTGATTGGGAAACTCTTCAGGCATATGGACAATTCTCCTTCCCACTCCATTTATCTTCAAGTATAACCTTTTGAGCTGCTTTGTATATGATTTGCTAAGTAGTGTTTCAACCAAATTAATAGCTAGTTATTATTCAGTCATGTCCAACTCTCTGTGACCCCTTTTGGGGTTTTCTTAGCAAAGATACTGGAATAGTTTACAATTTCTTTCTCCAGCTTATTTGACAGATGAGGAAACTGAGGCAAACAGGGTTAAGTGACTTGCTCAGTGTCACACAGCTAGTAGGTGTCTGAGGCCAGATTTGAACTCGAGAAGATGAGTCTTCCTCATTCCAGGGCCAGCACTCTACCTACTCAACTAGCTAAGTGTACTAGTAAATGTTTAATGATCAGCTGGGGCGGGGAAGAGCACAATTTTAAGTGTAACCTGCTTTAGTAACATTTTTTCCATCCAACCAATGAAACAATAAACTAAACTCTGAATTGTAGCCTTTTGCCTATTTGCAATATGTAAATGTTCACAATCACAATTTAACAATTGGCTCTAACTAGCTCCTAGGAGCTGGTTGGTTCCTACACTCTCCTCTCTGCAACTAGCAACAATGTTACTCTTAGTGTATATTGTTTTTTAGCAGCAACAGCAGCAGCCCCAGTACCAATAGTAACAATAGTGCTTTAAGGTTTGCAAAGTGCTATACATATATACCTATCTATATCTATATCTATATCTATCTATCTATCTATCTATCTATCTATCTATCTATCTATCTATCTATCTAATTTCATTTGATCTTCACAACAAACCTGTGTAGTAGGTGCTGTTATTATCCCCATTTACACGTAAGGAAAATGAATCAATCTGGGAGAGGGTAAGCAACATACCCAATAAATCTCTCAATTCTAGTGCCTTCCCTCTATGGATTATCTCCACTTTATCCTGTTATATAACTTGTTTGCACGTTGTCTCCCCTTTTAGACTGAGCTCTTCAAGGTATGGACTAGTACTTCTGGCGTGAGGGCTGCCAAGCCTTTTTCAGGGCTGCTCACACACCTTTGATGTCTACCTGGCACTTGACTCTCAACTCTAAGAGATGAGAAGCTCTAAGCTCTAAGAAGCCATAACATGCTCAGTGGCCACAATCTGGTAAACTGTCTTGGCAGATGGGCTAAACTAGGTTGAAGGTAACCAACAGGCCTCGAACCTATCGGTGAGTTAGGGGGACGTCTATCCAAGCACGTGAAGACTTCCCTTGGCAGAATGGCTAAATGACAACAGTTTGTGCCAACTACCATGAAGGCAGCTAAAGAAGGTGCAGTGGAATGCTTAGAGCTTGGTCAGATATACAAGATGCCAAGGTTATCCACTGAATCCCAGGCCATGACCAGTTACCTTGATTTTTGTCTTGTCACTGGATTTTGATGACTATGGAAGAGAGAATGAAGTTGATGACTTTGTGCAACTCTACCTCACTTAAATCCAGTGCACATGTAAGTCAGGATATCACCCATTATGTCACTTGGTCTTCTTCCAAAATGAAGGATGAGCAAGTGTCTGAGGCAGAATTTGGGCTCAGGTCTTCCTAATATCATCACAAGCACTTTGTTCACTATAACAACAACCTTATAGGATGTAAAACATCTTTTTGATGTCACAGACCTTTTTTTTTTTTTAAAGTTTGTCTTACTTATTAGAACAACTAATTTTCTCTGGTGAAGTTAGCTTGTCTAGTCAATCTGTTCTGCATGTCGACTTTCAAAATGTCATTTCAATTTTATTAGGTTTCATGCTGTCTGCTACTGAAACATTTGTAAAAAGTTAACTCAGAAGCTTTACCGTACGTCAGTAATAGTACTTACAAGTCTCAATAATATAGTGGATGGTATTTTCTGGATTTGGATTTTCATTTTGGGTTTCTATATTTTAAGTACTTAAATAGTCTATTTCCTTTGTTCTAGTTTCATTTGCTACATAGACTTTTTTCTTCAAAGCAGTTATGTATTTATCTATTATGAAGGAACATAAATTCACTTAAAATTAGAGATAATAATATATTTAGTATAATTAAATTTTATTGTTGAAATTTTAAAGTAATTATCTCTGTTAAAATTATTATCTCTTATTGTTCCTGAGTTATTTCAGTTTTTAAAATTTGCAGTTTTTAGAATATTGTACTTAGTAAAATCAATGGCATTGATAAATATATAATAGATATTATGGTATGCTTAACTTTCGCACAAAGATTGACTTCAAGCTTACATACTTCTTATTCAAATGCAGTGAACAGCCAAAGACTTTTGTGTCAAGAGCCTATGCTGGCTGATGATCATGTTTGTGTCAAGATTTGACATGTGCTGACTCAAATTTGGCTTCATTTGCATATACTCCATTAAATAATCTCTGTGTTGCACTCACTGTCATTCAGTTGGAGTGAATTCATGGCTCTAGTCTCATTTTTGTCGACTTGATGAGAACTTATTTTAATTTGGGAAAAAAAGCAGATGTTTTTATAGGGGAATTGTGCTAAAAATATCCATTAATTTTGGTCATTGATTTGTGACCCCCTCCTCTGAGAGGGCTTCATGCCCCTTCTTCTTGGAAGGCATGCCTCATGGTTAAAAAGTTAGGGAATGCTATATTTGCTCTTTTTTTTAGGCAGTTGGGGTTCAGTGATTTGCCCAGGGTCACACAACTAGTAAGTGTCAAGTGTTTTTGGTCTGAGACCAGATTTGAACTCAGGTCCTCCTGACTTCAGGGTCAGTGCTCTATCCACTGTGCCACCTAGCTGCCTCCAGAATTCTATATTTGCAACTATATAGCCATCATTTGGTAGTAGGAAATTCTTAGGCTGTTGGATATTGGGAAATCCTACAGACAGAACTTTCTGACTTTCTCCCCTGTTTCCCACATACACCCACCCAGAAAAGGCTATTCTACCATTGACAGTGTGGGTTGTTGCACATCTCAACCAAAATCGAAGTCATGAAACTGAAGTTTACAGTTGGTGAGATCCAAGTGACCTGGCCCACACAGCCTCATCTTTCTTTCATTCATGTAGTCTTCTGCAATGGGCGATAGAATGGAGTGGAGATTTTACAAGCACCAGTTCTCCATCAGTCAAAAAACAAGGCAAGGATCTATATTTCCCAGCTATTTCTCTCTCCATCTACCATTCAAATCAATCAACTGATAAGCATTCATTAAGTGCCTTCCATGTGCCAGGTACTGTGCTGGGGTGCTGGATATATAAAGACAAAAATGGTACAGTCCCTGCCTTTAAGGATTCCATTCCATTAGGGGAAATGACATGTACATATGTACATGTACAATGACATGTACATTAAGAGTTAAGTGTAAGATGAGGGCACTAGCTGTTGGAAAGATCAGAAAAGGGAGAAGGTAGGGCTTGACCTGAATCTGGAAGGAGGTGAGGGAATCTATGAGGTAGAAGTGAGGATGGTGTCATTTTCTGACCTT
Source organism: Vombatus ursinus (assembly GCF_900497805.2). Classification (NCBI taxonomy): domain Eukaryota; kingdom Metazoa; phylum Chordata; class Mammalia; order Diprotodontia; family Vombatidae; genus Vombatus; species Vombatus ursinus. The sequence goes on from NW_020954723.1 coordinate 21,698,546, forward strand.
TGGGACAGCCAGTGCAAAAACATGAAGTTGGGAGATAGGTGCCATGTATGAGGAACAAAGAAAGCCAATTTCACTGGCCCGTCAAAGGTGGGAAGGAGAGTAATGAGGCTGGAAAGACAATTTGGAGCCATGATATGAAAGGCTTAAAAGCCAAACAGAGGGGTTTATATTTTATCTCAGAGGGAAAGGGAAATCGCTAGAGTTGATTGATTGTAAGCGTGATGTGGTCAGATCTATCTCTAAAAAAAGTCACTTTGGCCACTGTGGATAGACTTGAGAAGGGAGAAACCTGAACCCTGCAGGAACATCAATTAATAGGCCATTACAGTAGTTCAGGGAAGGGGGAGAGGGAGAGTCTGAACTAAGGATTGTGGCTGTGTGAATAGAGAATGGGTGGGGTGGGAGAGATGTTATAGAGATAGAGCTGATAAGATTTAGAACTATTTGGAAATAATAGGGTGAAGGAGCATGAACAGTTATGAAACTGAGTAAGTAGAAGATGGTGGTGCCCTCAACAGAAATAGGCAAATTTAGTAGAAGGTACAGTTTGGGGGAAAAGAAAAGTATTTGATCTAAAATAAATTTGAAAACCAAAGTTGAACTATTAAGAAAGACAGCAAAGCATAGTGAATAAAACATTGAACATGGAGTCAAGAAGACATTTGTTCTAACTACACTTCTGACACTTAACTAACATCAAAAATCGTATGATTATATCAATAGATGCAGAAAGAGCTTTTGACAAACACCCATTCCTAAGACAAATCCAGGGACTAAGTGAATACAATAACAAAACACTTTTCATGCAAATAAAGTCAGACCTAAACAATTGGAGAAATATTAATTGCTCATGGGTAGGCTGAGCCAATATAGTAAAAATGACAATTCTACCTAAATAATTTGCTTATGTAGTGCTATACAAATCAAACTAACAAAGAATTATTTTATAGAGCTAAGGAAAACAATAATAAAATTCATCTGGGAGAACAAAAGTTCCAGAATATCAGGTGAATCAATGAAAGTGCAAAAGAAGGTGACCTAGTAGTACCAGATTTCAAACTGTATTACAAAGTGATAATCATGAAAATAATCTGGTACTGGTTAAGAAATTAAGTAGTGGATCACTGGAATAGATTAGGTACACACTGCACAATAGTAAATGACCACAGTAATCTGGTATTTGTTAAAAAAAAATAGGAAGTAAAATTTTGATTACATGAAATTAAAAAGTTTATTCATAAACAAAACTAATGCAGTCAAAATTAGAAGAAAAACAGAAAACTGGGAAAAAGTTTTATTTTTAAAACAAGTTACCATGATAAAGGCCTCATTTCTCAAATACATAGGGAATGGAGTCAAATTTGTAAATATTCCTCAAATGATAAATGGTCCAATGAAATGAACAGACAGTTTTCGGAAAAAGAAACCAGAGCTATCAATAGTTACATTAAAGAAGTCTCTAAATCACTATTGATTAGAGAAATGCAAATTAAAGCAACCCTGAGGTACCACCATTCACCTGTCAGATTGGCTAACATGACAGAAAAGGAAAATATAAAATGCTGGAGGGAATGTGGAAAAATAGAGATACTAATGCACTGTTGGTGGAGTTGTGAATTGGCCCAACCATTCTGGAGAAAAATTTGGAACAAAGGGCTATAAAACTGTGTATACCCTTTGACCCAGCAATATCACTACTAAGTCTATACCCCAAAGAGATAAAAGAAAAGAGAAAGAGATCTATTTGTACAAAAATATTTATAGTAGCTCTTTTTGCGGTGGTGAAAAACTGGAATTGAGGGGATGCCCATCAATTAGGAAATAGCAGAATACGTTAAGGTATATGATTGTGATGTAGTTCTATTTTACTATAAGAAATGATGAGTAGGATGGTTTCAGAAAAATCTGGAAAGACATATGAACTGATACAAAGTCAAGTGAGCAGAACCAGGAAAAGATTGTGTTTAATAACTGTAATATTATAATGATGATGATCAACTGTGAAAGACTTACCTCCTCTGAACTATGATCTATGTCAATTACAAAGAACCTATCATGAAAAATATTATCCACTTCCAGAGAGATATCAGATGAACTCTGAGTGCAGATTGAAGCATACTTTTTCACTTTCTTCACTTTTCTTGCTTTTTTTGGGGAGGGAGCAACATGGCTAATGTGGAAATATGTTTTGCATGACTTCATGTGTATAATTGCTATCATATTGCTTGCCTTCTCAATGAGTAGGAGAGAGGCTGGAAAGAAGAAGAGAATTTGGAATTTAAAATTTTTAAAAATAAGTATTAATGTATAACCTATATCTGATTGCTTATTGTCTCAGGGAATGGGAAGGGGGGAAGGGAAGGAGGGATAAAATTTAGACCTCAAAACTTTAAAAAAATATTAAAAAACTGTTTTAACATAAAATTGGGGAAAAATAAAATAAATTAAAAAATGAATGTTAGAAATATTTTTTTTTTAAAAATGATATGGGCTTTTATGGTGGCAAGCAGCTTAGGATCACTGAAAGCCTTATGCAGTAGCCCAAATTCAGTCCATTATGACTGCTTAATCCTACTCAATTCTGGGCTCAGATCACTGTCTCTCTGCCACTCTTTCAAGGATACACACACACACACACACACATTCAGTTTAAACAGGTGATTTCACGTATGTTGGGAATTCATCATTCAGAAATTGCCAGATGGGCAATTTATCTATAATTGCCATAGAGAGTGGCCTAGGGCACTGAGCAGTTGTCCAGGGACACACAGCTAGTGTGTGTCAAAGGCAGGACTCAAACCCAATTCTTCTTAAGTCCAAAACTATCTTGTATCAAACTGTCTTTGCTTTAGGTCCTTAATCTTATTTGATCCTTCTTGCTGTTGACTCGTTTCAGTTGTGTCTGACTCTCCATGACTCCATTTGGAATTTTCTTGGAAGAGATACTGGATTGGTTTGCCATTTCCTTCTCTAGTTCATTTTCCAGATGAGAAAAGTGAGGCAAATAGGGTTAAATGACTTGCTTAAGGTCACAGAGGTAGCAAGTGTCTGAGGCTTTATTCAAACTCGGGTCCTCCTGACTCCAGAATGGTGCTCTATCTGCTGCACCACCTAGCTGTCCTTGGGAAGAATGTTTGTATCAACTGTTCTTGTTATACTATCTTAATAAAAGTCTTTACTAAACTCAAATTATATCTTCTGGCTGATTGCTAATGGAAAGCCCACCAGTGGAGACTTATGAGCCACAGCAGCAGAAATGGCTATCCATTACTCCTAGAAGCTAGGTAATAGATATTCTCTGAGGATGCAACACTTGTTTGAAAAGTTTGAGATAAGGACAGAGGAGATGTTACAAAGGTATCAAAATTAGAATGCTGGAGAAAACATCAAAAGTAATTTATTCCAACATATACTTATACTTCTGGGGTCAGAGAATCTGGGTACAAATCCTGATTCTCACACATGTGTAACCTTGGACAAGTCACCGAACTGCAGTTTCCTCATTTTTATTTTATTTTGTTTGTTTGTTTTTCAAATCTTTATTTATTTATTTAGGTTTCCTCATTTTTAAAGTGATGGGGTTGGGCTAGATAGCCCTGAGATTTCTTTCAACTCTCTTATCTCCAAATCATAAATCCTCAATGCAATAGTCGTTTTGCTACAAAGTGGCATGGTAGGTAGGTGGAGCTGTGGATAGAGTGCTGGGCCTAGAGTCAGGAAGACTCATCTTCCTGAATTCAAACCCAGTCTCAGACACTTACTAATTGTGTGACCCTGGGCAAGTCACTTAACCCTGTTTGCCTCAGTTTCCTCATCTGTAAAATGAGCTGGAGAAGGAAATAGCAAACCACGCCAACGTCTTTGCTAAGAAAAGCCCAAATGAGGTCACAAAGAGTTGCACATGACTGAAATTACCAAACAATAAAATAGCACCTACCTCCCATGATTATTGTGAGGATCAAATGAGATAATATTTATAAAGTGCTTACAATAATGCCTGGCATGTTGTAGGCTCTTAAGAAATATTTATTCCCTTTCTTTCCACAGGTATGGTGAAGGGGAATGTTAAGAGGTAAAACTAAAGAGGTTGAATCATAAGATCATCTAATATTTTATATTCTACCTCTCCAGTCCTTTTTCATAGTATTTCCTTCCTAGTGTTTCTATACTAGATTATGAGAGTCAATTCAAAACTAGGTCAATTCAAACAAGTGCCAATTAAGACTTAGTCTCATGCCATCTGTCTGCTCTCTTTCAGATGGGGTGGTGTAATGTAAAGGAGAGAACTGGGTGAAGGATATTCACGCTCTGTCAGAAATATTTTGGGTATTCTTTTATTTATCTGGTTTCTTTGGTTACTATGAGCAGTATAACACTAATATTATTAATGACATTTGAATACACTCAAAAGTGCATATCAAAAATTCCCCAAATAGTTTATGAAACTAGTCCGAGTTGATATTTCTAAGTGTTATGGGCTTTTAAATTGTGGAAGAGGCAGAATTGTGCAGGAGCAGGGTGCAGGAGTTGGGGGGTTGGGTTTTGCCTTAGTTAGGTTTTTAGCCTACTTAATTATTCCTGCCTTAAATGGCCTTCAAGGTCTTCTTCAATTTGGGAGGAATTCTACCTCAAGTTTAGGGGAGCATAATTATATAGTGGGAAGAGTATTGGAATGAAGTTGGTTCTGAGGATCTGATTTCCAGATCCAGTTCTGCTATAAGCTAGCTATGTGACTTTGGGCAAGATACTCTGCCACTTGGTCACTTGGCCACTTTCCTAATATGTAAATGATCTTTAAGGTGTCTTTCAGCTCTAAAAATTTATATTCTATCTTTCTAGTTTTATTCCATAGTACTTCCTTTCATCCTAAACTATTCACTGTTTCCTGAACTTGTCCATAACTCCTCCAATTCTATGCTTAGGATTCACTTCTCATTTTCTTTCTATTGAAATCCTATTGATCCTTCAAATCTCAGTTTAGATGCCACCACCTCTGTGAAGACTTTTATGAGCTCTACAATAAAATCTCTTTTGGGAAGATTTTATTCCTTCTTCTGTCCCTTACTTATATTCCATTTTGAATGAGAGGTATCCATGTACATGTTACCTTCCCAATTAGACTGTAAGCTTTTGGTGGGCAAAGTTTATAAGCATTCATTTTTGTATCTTCCTTTAAACTAGCATAGTTTAAACTTGCATAGATTAGATGTTTATTAAATGCTTGAACTGAATTAGATTAATTGGTTTTAGGGGATGAGTAGAACTTGAGAAATTTAGAGGCTAAAATAGATTTAGAACACCTGATGCCATGTTTAAGGCTATCCTAGTAAACTGGAAAGCAGTCAACAGAAAATGGTTTTAGTTCAGGTTCTTACACTGTATACCACATTAAGCTCCAATACACACATAAACTAAGAATAGAGGGTCATATCACAAATACAATAAAGAACAAAAGGAGCTAACACAATTATGCCTTGGGGGGACAATTCTTAACCAAAAAATTCTTTTTTTTTTTTAAAGGCAATTGGGATTAAGCGACTTGCCCCGGGTCACACAGTTAGTAAGTGTCAAGTGTTTGGTCTGAGGCCAGATTTGAACTCAGGTTCTCCTGACTTCAGCACTGGTGCTCTATCTACCGCGCCACCTAGCTGCCCCCAAAAAATTCTTTACCAAAATGGTGTACACCAAACAATATCACAAAAGGTGAAATTGACCATACATAAATAGAAAGGAAAAAGATGCAAATGGATGAAAGAGTGAGTTATTTCTAGGTTAGCTGTCTGTGTACACTCAGACCATGTTTAGTTAGCTACAACATCAAATAAGAAGGAAAGGAAAAGATGGAAGGACACTGAATGCTTTAACAACAGCCTTAACCCAATCTATTTAAACAAGTTATTAACTCTAAAAAATGAGAAATGGATGAAAGTAAAGATTTTTGCTCTGATTATCATAAGAATGATTATCATAATAAATACTGAGTTTCTTTGTCAGATGGAGAGGTGGGGTAGCCAGGGGCAGCTTCAGTTTACAATGCAAGATCATTCGCAAATCATTATAAGATGCTGGAAGGTTATTGATAGTATTTCTTCACAAAAAGTCAAAAAGTGGTTGGTGGGCAGGCAGGTGGTGAAGTGGGTAGAGCACCAGCCCTGGAGTCAAGAGGACCTGAATTCAAATCAGGCCTCAGACACTTTATACTTACTAGCTGTGTAACCCTGGGCAAGTCACTTGACCCCAATTGCCTTGCAAAAAAAAAATAAGTTGAGAAAACAATCCTTCAGAAATCTTGGCATGAGACCCAACTAAACCAGGAGTACATGCAGAAAAAACTAGGAGGACAATAAATAGGCATCAAAAAGAACAGATCTGCTAATTTTTCTACAGGAAACTATTATTGTTACTGATAACAATGAAACCACAATATTTGGGCTCCAATATCATGGTACTTAGTGAATTCTATGATGATGTGGAAATAGCACTTATGAAGTCTAGAAGAGGAGCCAGAGCTGATGAAGTATTCACAAAAGGAATTCATGTTGGAAAGAACATGATTTTGAAACTCATCAAGCATAAATTTTCAAGATACAATAAGATCATAGATTTAGAGCTGAAAAGGACCTGAGATGCTATTTAGTTCAATGCCCTCATTTTATGGAGAACGTAACCAGAATCCAGAGAGGTTAAGTAATTTGCTTAAGATTATACAGGTAGTATGTAACAGAGGCAGGATATTGAACATAAATCCAGTTTATACTTTTCTGTACTATGATGCCTCTTTAAAGAAGGCAAATCAAAACAATAGGGGAGAACGACTAATGGTAATGTTAACTCCACCACATTCCACTGAGAAAGTTTCTCACCTCTCTAAAACCTTTGTCATAATCACCCACTTCCACAGGGATGTATAAAATAAGGACCATGTAGCAGTATGTTTATATGGAGGGTATTCTTGGTGAGAACAGAATTTTTCACATATACTTTTATATAGAAGACAATGTCATCATAATCGCATATAATCAGTAGGAGTTGCAATAGAGCAAAGCTTAGCTTGTTGTTGACTTGTTTTCATCATATTGAACTCTTCACAGCCTCAATTGGGTTTTTCTTGATAACAAAGATACTGGAGTTAGTTTGCCATTTCCTTCTCTAGTTCATTTTGCAGATGAAGAAACTGAGGCAAACAGTTAAGTGACCTGACAAGGGTCACACAGCTAGAAAGTGTCTCAGGCCCGATTTGAACTCAGACCTTCCTGACTCCAGGCCTGGCACTCTATCCACTGTACCACCTAGTTGCCCAAAGTTTAGCTAGGTACATCTGTCTATCTATCTATCTATCTATCTATCTATCTATCTATCTATCTATCTGTCTGTCTGTCTATCTATCTTTCTTTCATTTTCTTTCTCTATTTATTTTTATTCCCCCTTCCCAACATGAGAATGAAAGATTAGAATCTTTCCAAACCACATCTTTATCTTCTTAATAGGTAGACCAGAGGCATGACCTTTCTTATGATGCCCATCTCTCATTCAATGATAGGATGGATGCCTGTGGCAACCGCATTTGATCCAAGCTATTATGGTGACTGGGGCACATATACATATACACATATGCATACATATACATACATACATACATACATGATTGGGGCTCAGAGAGGGTTGTGACTTACTTCTGGTCACATAGTTAGTAAGTGTCAGAGGTGAGATTTGAACTTAGATCTTCCTGACTCAAAGTTCAGTACTCTATTCACTATGTCACCATTGCATTGCCTCACAGGATATTTGTATTGGGATTGCAGGGGTGAGAGTACAGTTTAAGAAATATGGGTAGGTTTCATAGGATGATAAGATGATACAGTTAGAGCTGTAAAAGACCATATGCTTTATCTAGCCCAATTCCTTCATTTTATTGATGAGGAAACAGGCTCGGATAGATGATGTGACTTACCCAGGGTCATACAGATAGGAAATATCAGAGCTGGGATTTGAAACTAGGTGTCTCACTTGAAATCCTGTACACTTTTTTACTATATCATGCTGCTTCTCAAAGAAAAGGGAAGGAAAAAAGGAAGCAGAATCCAAGGAAGGAAAGAATGTAACAAAGAGGTATACTTTGAGTGTTATACTGTTTTGGAAGGCAGGAAGCAGAAATGAACTACCAAGCCTGGTCTGACTCCTTTCCTTAGTTCCAGTCACGGTTTTAAAGTAGTTTCTTGTCTGCACTTCTCAGGTGGAATGAACAAATGAATGAATGAAGCATTTATTAAGTGTTTACTATGTATAAAACACTGGGCTAAGCACAGGATATCCAAACATCATAGTAAGAATGTCCTTGTTTTCAGAGTTCACATTCCATTGGAGGAGGCAACTCTGAGGGAAAGTTTCTGCTGTAAGTCAGAGGAAAAGGTCCAGTGGTCCCTAGGGTACAATGGAAAAGTAGAGGATAATGCATCATCTTTAATGTCATTTCCTCTGATAAAACCACATCCATTTCTGATGCTGAACCATTTGACTGTGCCAAAGTCTTTAGTAGCGAGAACTTTCTTTACTGGGTTTTAAAAAAAGCTGCCTGATAGACTTTGGGAGATGAGGAGGTGAAAGAGGCAGGGGCAGGAGAAAAGGTTGTGGTGAATGGGGTAATAATAGGAGGGGAAGTGGAAAATGGTTTGTGAGTGGGGCAGAAAGTGGGTCCTTATGAACTTTCTTACTCCACCAGTTCTTTTTTTAACAGCTCCTTTTCTGCAAAAGGAGAATATGACAGCTGCATATTTTTGCCTTACCCGTGAACTGGATACAGCTGGAAAATGGTAGTGGGAGTCTCTTATTTATTAAACCCTCTTCTGTACCAGATCTAAGGGAATGTCCTCCCTAGCAGAGTGTCTTCACATAGGTAAACACATAATCATCGACTTTGCTCTGGAAAGGCTCTAAGTGGTTCTCTCCTTCATTTTTCAGTTAAGAAAACTGAGATCCAGAGAGTTTTAACCACTTGCTCAAGGTCACATAGTCAGAACAAGGATCTGAACTTGATGCCAAATTATTGGAGGTGCCACTTTAATGCCAGCACCTTCTTAGCTCAGGTTTGATGTGGAGACAAAATAAGGCACTCATAAGTCATTGAACATTCAACAAAGAAGGTTTACTTTGTCCTATCACAGCAAGAATATGTAGCAAGGATACTACTTAGCTTCTCTGGATACTGCTTTCCTGGTTTCGAAATGCATCTGGTGAATAAGTCATCAGATATGGCCACTTGCATGGTTTCAGACACCCACCAAATCTGAGAGGCTCAGACTAAAGGTGAGAGGGAACTTTTATGCCCCAAGATGACCAGGAAGCTGCATAAGGAAGGTGGGGCAATTGGGTTCCTAGGATAGCTTTGTCTTCTTTCTGATGAAGCCTCCACATACTGTGGGTGGGAGGAAAGAAACCAAGTCAGAGAATGAGAGTCCTATATCACAAGTCCATTATTTTTTCCACCGCTCCCTGGTCAGGATAAAATGACCACCAGGGGCAGATCTGAAAGGGAGAAAGATGTCACAAAAGATCTTCTTTTTTTGTTTTTACCCAGCTTCTTGGTGGGCCAGCTTCTCTGAGACCAGTGAACCCCGAGTTTTCTGGTCGTTTTGCTACAAAGTGGCATGGTAGGTAGGTGGAGCTCTGGACAGAGTGCCGGGCCTAGAGTCAGGAAGACTCATCTTCCTGAATTCAAATCTGGCCTCAGATACTTACTAATTGTGTGACCCTGGGCAAGTCACTTAACCCTGTTTGCCTTAGTGTCCTCATCTGGAAAATGAGCTAGAGAAGGAAATTGCAAACCGTTCCAGTATCTTTGCTGAGAAAACCCCAAATGGAGATCATGAAGAGTTGGACAAGACTGAAAAATAACTGAAAGTGATGTGAAACTTTTTTGGAATATAAAATTTTTTTTTTATATTGCCACAGAAATAGGAAATGTAACCAGTGTGAGGAACTGGTGATGTTGGGGTTCCTGCTTTATCTTTCCTTTTATAATCTCCTTTTCAGAGTTCTTAGGATCATAGATTTAGAGGTAGAAGGGACATCAAGGACAATTCTTTTATTTTCCAAGTGAGGCACACAGAGGCTAAGTGATTTGCCTCAAGTCACAAAGCTAGTTAGTATTTAAGGTAGTATTCAGATCTAGGCCTTCTTGACTTTAGGTTCATCACTTTACCCATTGCTCCATGTTGGTATATAACAAGAGTTTGAATTCCTAAATTTTAATCACACTCTGTGGCTCAGTATGTCTGAATCCTGGGAAAATCTTTTTTTTGCTTTTTTAATTTTTAGGCAATTGGGGTTAAGTGACTTGCTCAGGGTCACACAGCTACTAAGTGTCAAGTATTTGGTCTGAGGCCAGATCTGAGTTCAGGTCCTCCTGACTTCAGGGCTGGTGCTTTATCCACTTCACCACCTAGCTGCCCCAAATTCCTAAATTTTAAAGTATGATATTTTCATGAAATGCTTAATGTCCCCATGTGGGCACTCAGATGAAGTCCTGATGGCTCATCATCTCTTTAGATAGAGCAAAGAAGACAGTCTGGGAGGAAGTTGGTGAGAGTAGATGTGGGAATGTGGTACTCCAGAATATTTTCTGTGTCAGGCTTCTGAATCAATATAGTGAGAAATGCTACACAAACACTTAAAATTACATGGTAGAAAGAACATGTCTCTGGAGTCAGAAGATCTGTGTTCAAATCCTCACCTCTGATACTTATTACCTGTGTGACCTCGGATAAGTTACTTAACTTTCTTGAGCCTCAGTTTCTTCATCTGTAAAATGAGGGGGGTAGAGTAGGTGGCCTTTTAAGTCATTTTCAGCTCTAAATCTACAATTCTATGATGTCTTCCTTTGGATGGGTCTAGTTGTAGTCTTGATTCTAATTAGATCAGATCTCTTGGGATGGGGGCAAGGGGAAGAGATTAGGATTAAATGTGGATGCAGGAGAAGATGAGACAAGGCAAGGTCTATGTGTGAACACTTTCCCATACCCAGACAAATTGCCAGCATGAATATTTCAAGAAATATCTTGGCCAAATGTTCTATTTTCTAATTTGATGGCTGGACAGCTCCAGGACATCTCTAAAAAGAAAGAAAGAAAAAGAGCAATGGAACTTATGAGACATGAGGAAATGCATCTTTGTCCTTTCAATTTGGGTGGCTAGGTCATTCTGAGTTGTATAAAGGCAAAAATAACTTTCTAGAGATTTGAGTTTCATATCCTCTGTGGGCCAGAGGGAGCCTGGCCACTGCTGCTAGGGGAAATTACAAGACGGCCCCTGAAGGCAGAACTTGGCTCTTATTTATTTTTTACCTTATTAAAATGAGTTCAAGTTTGAGGGGGTGTGTAGTTGTGTGTGGGTAGGAAAGGATAAGAGTAAGAAGAGTATTAAGCTTCATTGCTTAGCAAAAATTTTTTAATGAATTAATAGAATAAATAAATGAAAGGGCTCCATAAAAAAATCCCCAAAAGCAAGGGATTGGGACATTCAAATGGATATTTGCAAATGCAACAAATCAAAGCTTGATTAATTGTTTTTTAATTGCCTAGACTTAAGAAAGTGATATAGAAAATGTTAACAAAACAGATTAAACTTAAAAGTGTGTCCTGCTAAAAGTATGTATTTATTGATATAATATATAAAAATAATTTAATATAACAGTAACACATATTATTATATTTATATTTTTGTAGGACACATATATACACATGCATACACATATTATATATATATATATATAGTATACATATATATATATATGTTTTTAGAGAGCTGGTGGTTAAACATTTACTAACACATCCTTGGATGTACTCCTTCATGAAGGACCAAATTGATAAAGTAGATAAATCCTCCTACATTCTCTGCAAATCTGCTTGCCCTCTTAACAGTCTTCCTGACTTTCTTTGGAGTAATAATTTTAAAAAGCTCACATTTATATGGCACTTTAAGATCTGCAAAATGACCCACCTGTATTATCTCATTTGATCCTTACAACTCTATAAGGTAGATTTTGTTATTATCCTCATTTTACAGATGAGGAAACTGAGGCTCAGAAACAGATTAAAATATAATTGGGAAATGTTGAATAAAATAAGTAAAAATACAACATAGTATAGATGATGTTAAATTGTGGACTTCTAAGTCAATACATGGCAACTAGGTGATGAAATGGATAGAGCACTGTGCCTGGAGTTCAGGAGTACCTCAGACACTTACTAGCTCTGTGACTCTGAGCAAGTCACTCAACCCTGCTTGCCTCAGTTTCCTCATCTGTAAAATGAGCTGGAGAAGGAAATGGCAAACCACTCCAGTATCATTACCAAGAAAACCCCAAAAGGGTCATGAAAAGTTGGACATGACTTCAAAAGACTGAACAACAACTTCTTGATTCTAGTTTTAGTACTCTACCCCTTGTGCCACCTAGCTGCCAACCAAAGAATGTGATGATCCAATCAATGCCTAAAACACCAGACCCTATCATTTGGCATGTTTAATAGTCTCATTGTAAATATCCAATGGAGTGGGATAAGCAGCCCAATAAGTCCACCACCCTGGGACTAGAAGTGACACCTCTGGAGAAGGCCTGGGAAGATGAAGGGAAGGGCTATAACCAGGGATGTCACTAGGGATCCTCAAGTGTTCTTGCTTTCAGGCCGTGACAAGAAGAGGGAGCCCATGCTATTCTGGAACTCCTGGATCAATGCTTCTGGGCAGCTCAGGTGGATCTGCAGTCAGGCTTGCTGGTTCACTTGGGGAGGGAGTCATGGCAGCCTCTGGGTCACAGCTGCTCAGGTATTTCATAGGGGGAGCAAGAGTGCTGTTTAGGTAGTTTTGATTGGTGTCTAGCCTAAGGGCCCAGGTGGGGAGGCAGTTCAAAGTTAAGAAACCAGAAATATGTAGCCTGGAAGTTGGAACATTCAGGAATGAGCCAGAGTTCACCAGAAAAAAGGTAGGACAGGAGTAAAGGGAAACTGGGCAGGAGGAAGGCACATGGCCAAGGAAGAGGCAGTCTGATGGACAGAAAAGGATTAGGCCAGAAAAATCAATATTTTTTTATAACTGGAATTATTAGAGACCATCCTGGAGTCAGTTTTGGCTTTTACTTCATTCCAGAGGAGTCTTTAATATTTTTGGTGTCACAGACCCCTTTGAGAGCCTGGTGATGCCTATGAACCTCTTCTCTGAATAATAATTTGTTGCCTACATTCATAATTGATAGAAACGCTAAATTTCAGTTAAAAGGTAGAGATAAAGAAATGATTTCTTCCCCTTCATGTTCACAGATTTCCTGAAATTTACGTGTGGTTACAAACTCTTGCTCTAAAATTAAGACCACAAAAGAGCCCACCATGAAGTCAGGAACCAAAAGCAACCTCTGATTCTTGTCATTCTTGGACTTTCTTGTTTTCTTTATTTTGCTAAAGCAGAGAACTAACACTAGTTCTTCAGGGGAACTCTGTGACAAACAGGAGATGGAGGAACCCCTAGGTCTCTGTCCTAGAAAATAGTTGTTTCTTGTTGATTCTTTCTGAATGTATTCCTGTGATTCTGCTCTTCAGATTCCTGGGCCATTTTGGGGAGTGGGGAATAGTGGTGTTAATGGGGAACACAAAAGCAGAGAAAAGATGGTGTGTTAGGGCTGGGGTATGGAATCAGGGTCTTAAAAGTCCTCTAGCATCCACCTCCCTGAATTAAATGACATCTAACCTTGGTCAGCTTTTGGAAGGACACTTTTTGTTCAAAAAAGAAAAACGGTATAGTACACTGTGATAAGACCATTTCCTTTCTCACAGTGTCTCCTTTAATGTCAGGACTGAAATATGAAGTCATTAGGGGATATTAAAACAGTGCTGACAAACTAATTAACAAAAGACATTACGCCGGATGGGCTCAATTTATCCTTTTTAATGGTTCTTATAAATGGGTGCCGCCAATTAAAATTAATAAAGATTTACCAGCGATTGCCTGGTGTACATTGCTAAGAAGCTCTGTTGAAGGTCGCCTTAAAGTCAGCTTTGTCAAAGCTGCAAGTTCAGCTAGGAAGGAGCAGGTCCCTTTGGGTTTCCCTTTTTTTTTTTTCCCTTGGTTTCTTCTCCTTCGACGTCATTGTCTGGACCTTTCACCATCTGCTCTGTCTTCTTGCTCCATCTCCCACCCCATTGTTAGCGCCATCCCATCTCTGGGCTGACTTGGATGTCAAAGAAGAGAGAGAAAACAACTCATCGGCCGTGTCAGATTTGTCATCATTTATTACATGGAGTTCTTATTGTCAATGTTGGGATGTGTCTTCTGCTTTTGTTCAGTGGATCAAGGTTATGCCAGCTTGGTGGGGCTGGTATCTTGGGGCAGCAAGTACCTTTCAGCACCTCTCAAGTCACACTATGTAATAATCTGCATTAGCTTCTGCTTAGAGTCAGATTCCACTTAGCACCATTTTTTCTTCCTACTTGATTTATTGGAGTCACTGATAGATTAGACAAGAAAAAGGCATGGACCCCATAAAGCTCCAGTTATAATGTAAACATATTACCTGGCCATCAAAGGCTCTCTTATTAGTACAGATGTTTATCAGATTAGATAGTTGGTACCTGGGATGCTAAAGGGTAAATATTAGTGAGGGGTGTAGCATGGCGGAAGAAAACCCTGGGAAGCATGAGGGCTTCCTGCCTGGAAGCCAAGTTGAGGATATGCTCTGAGTAAAGTTTTGTCTAGGGTTGGTCCAGTGTGATATATCTTTGATATAGGATTCTGCAGGTGGGCCCCTTCCTGATTTGATTCACTCTCTAGATTTCTCCACCTCCTTGACAACTGTCTTGACCCTATCCAGGTATCCTTCGCCACCTTCCATTTCCCCTTTATCTGTTGTTTTCTCCCATTAGAATGTATACTCCTTGAGGGCAGGGACTGTCTTATTTATTTGTATTTGTATCCCCAGTGCTTTGCATAGTACTTGGCACATAGTAAATGCTTAATAAATGCTCTATAGTTGTCTATTTAATCTTTATATCTCTATCATCTGTCTATCTAACTTTCTCCATCATCTCTCTCTCATCCATCCATCCATCCATCTTTCTATCTGCCTGTCTGTCTGTCTATCTGTGTCTGTCTGTCTATCCATCTATCTATCTATTGGGTATCTGAGGCAATATGATGCTATTGGTTGTATAGCTTTGAAAGTTTTTGATGCTGCTTGACCCTTTAACTCCTACCAGCTGAGGCTCCTGGGAGAAGATTATAATCTCCATTAACAAAGGTTTAGTCTGGGGTAGACCACAGCTAGAAGGTAACAATGCACTCAAACAGTTCTATCACAGAGCTCCAGAGCAGTATGGTACAGGAGAGGAAGCCCTGGATTGGAGGGTTTGAATCATGGCTCCCCCACTTTCTTCATCTCTCTAGGCCTCAGATACTCTACTGTAAAATGAAGGGGGGATATATCCCTCCTTCTAATTCTAAAATCCCATTTTTGGGAGGACCACAATCCTTTCTTCTGAAACTCACAAGTGGCAGACCAGAAATAGTCAAATTTTTGTAAAACTCTATGGATCATTCTTCTAACTTTTCCAATGACTTTTGTACAATTTTCCTCTTTCACCCCCCCCCATATTTTTTAGGGATTTCAGGAGTCATTTTGAAGACCCTTCTAATAATTCTCTAATTCTTCAACTTCAGCAACTTTCTTTTCCATCTCTCTGCATTCAAGTACCATCATTGTCATACCTTAGACCTTATCATCCCTCAGAATGATACCACATGTAAGATCTGGAATTTTGAAATTTCACTCTCTGATCATAACTTTCTATTCTTCTCCCTTTTCCACTTTCTTGCTCACATTAAACCTACCAATAGCACAGGTTGCTGTTCTTAAGATTTAGGTTGGAGTATTTAGGGTAATCATAGCTATACAAATATAGGCCAATCACCAAACCCTTACTTATTCAAGACATTCTCCAGACTGATAGGGACTGGACCTATGATTTCTATTTCTATTTTTCTTTTTTTTCTTTCCTTTCCTTTTCATTCCCTCTCTCTCTCTCTTTCTCTCTCTCTCTCAAGTGGTCTTACTATCTTACAAAGGCTGAAAGTTGGGGGGCTACTCATGGGGTAGCACTACTCTGATCAGTATGGAAGCTTTGACCTGCTCTGTTTTTGACCTGGACTGGTTCACCTTCTTACCCTTCCTTTAGGCAACTGGGTAACCACCCCTTCAACTCCTAGGGGCTCTCCACATTAATACTAAACTAACTGTGGACACTCAGTTGGCTTAGCCCACTGTAACTCACAAGCTGAGGTCAAAAGATCAGCTAGCCTCAGCATTCCCACCAGCAGGGATTACAGGCATTTGCCACCACATCTGGCATAGACATTTGACTTCATTAGTATAGAGAATTCTCAGGTAAGGGAATTCCCTCTACTTATGCTGGTCAGCACCTTCTCTGCAATTTATAGTCTTAGACAGTTGCTTAGAGCACTGAGAGGTTAAGCAATTTGCCCAGAGTAACATGTCAGAGATGGAACTTAAACCTAGTTCTTCCTGGCTACAAGGATGGCTACATTACAATATGGTGCATCTCAAAGACCAGACCAGGAAATGTAAATCAAATATCAAAGCTTTTAATTAGGACACAATTGCACAGTAAAGAAAAAGATGCCGTCCCTCTCCCCAACTTGGTATTTAGGTTGGGGTGAGTAAATTTCTTTAAACTCCATTAGGCCTATGGCAGCTGGTGCTAGGGCCAAGCAAACTACCCTTTTCAAGGAGGCACTTAGCAACATCAGAACAGGAATTTTCATCCTCTTTTCTTATAGTTATACCTAGGTTGTTGTCCTTATATAATTTCTAGTCTCTTTATCCATCCCAGTTCTCCTAATCCACTCTTCAACTCTGGTTTCTCTTGCCTCTAAACCTAGTCTTGACCCCACAATATGCCCACTTAATGTTTAAGGTTTAATATTTTACTAATTATTGCTGTAGAATGACCCCCTAACATCTCTCCATTATATATTATTTTCAGCTTATGACTCCTCAACCCTGGGGAAGCTCTGCCATCTAATTTTTTTGCTTGTGTTCCAGGGCCACTGAGCATCATTGAAGACAAAGTTGTGAAACGGAGTTGATTTCATATATTACACTTTTATGGTATATAACCCTGATGTTTCTCAATGTATATTGACAATCCTCCTCCTCTAACCTTCTCTATTCACTGTCCTATTTATCAAGGAGAAAGAAGAAAGTCTTGCAGTGACTATATTGAACCTGTTTTTTTTTTCTATCACTTTTTATTCCAAAGCATAAATCCCATCCATCCTGTACATGATTAATCTTCCAATTCATTGATAAGATTGAAGTCATTCTCTATGCATTGTCTCTCCCTTGAGAACAGAGATTGTCTTGCTTTTCTGTTTGTTTCCCTAACACTTTGTATGCACTAAGCACTCAATAAATGCTTTTCATTCAGTGTAAGTTTTCTTATTTCCATATTGCAAAACTTTTCAGCATCATTATATATACTCTCCTCCTTCCTTCTGATCACTAAAAAAAGAGGTATCCCTACTCCTTACTAAGGCTCATTAAGGCTCTAATTAAGTTCATGTGTTCCATTTTTCTTGTCTCTTTTAGGAGCTTAATTCAGTAGTCATCTCCCTCTCTCTTGCATCTTCACTATCTCCCATATCACTAGTACCTGTCTATCTACCTACAAGCATTCTTAGGCCTTATTAATAAAAAAATCTTTCTTTTGACTCTTCTAGCCCATGTAGCTACTGTCTGATCTCTTTGTTCCTTTTTCTTGGTAAGTCCT
The DNA here is from genome assembly GCF_900497805.2 of Vombatus ursinus. Taxonomy (NCBI): domain Eukaryota; kingdom Metazoa; phylum Chordata; class Mammalia; order Diprotodontia; family Vombatidae; genus Vombatus; species Vombatus ursinus. The sequence continues at coordinate 21,716,374 of NW_020954723.1, forward strand.
TGAAAAATTGGTCTGTACTTGATGCCTCTACTTCCTCATAATTCACTCTTCTCCCGACCACTTGCAATCTACCTTCTAACCCCATCACATTACATAAAAACTTTTTTTAAAGGTCTTCAATGACAATTTAATTGCCAAATATAATGGCCATCCCTTCTTACTTTCTATTCTTTTCTAATCACTCCATCCTATTAGCTGTTCTTTCCTTAGCATCAAAAACACTACTCTATCTTGGTTCTTTGCTGGTTTCTCTTGATTTCCTTCCCTGGTTCTTCATCATCTTCCTCACTTCTTAATGTAGATATTTTCCAAGGTTCTGTCCTTGACCCTCTTCTCTTCATTCTTTCTCTTAGCTGCCTTATTTCACTCCCATGGTTTCCACATCTATGTAGGTAATTCCAGTTGTGTCTCCAGGCTTGACCTTTCTTCTAAATTATAGAACCGTATCTCTATCTACAGGAGGTATCCATTGGAGGCTTAAACTCACCATGTCTAAACTAAGCTCATCATCTTTCCCCTAAGCCTGTTCTTCCTTCTCCCTTTGCTGTTTCTCTCTGTGGCATCACCATTGTCCTCTCCACCATGTTGAAAGTGTTGTGTCTATCTGACTTTCCCCTCTACCTCAGTTATCATATTCAGATTGTTGTTGTTGTTGTTGATCCTTCATTCTTCAAGAGGACCAATAATTTGGTGGGGAGGAGTCTTGACTTGCAAATGATTTGGATTTAAATGAGGCAGAGCTGTGCAAAGTCATCAATCTCATTCTGTCCTCCAGAGCCAACCCGTTAACAAGCCTTACTGATTCTGCCTTTGTCCCCTCCTCTCTTCTCCCACTGCCACCATCCTAATAGAGATCCTCATAACCATCTTTCTGGACTATTGCTATAGCTTGCTAACAAATTATTCTGCCTCTATTCTCTTATCCCCAATTCATCACTACTGGATTAATCCTCCTCATTCATAGGGAAGGTAGCATGGTATAGGGTAAGGGCAATGAATTGGCAGTTGGAAAAACCTGGGTTCAGATCCTGACAGAGACACTGTCTCTGTGTGACCCTAGACAAGTCACTTAACTTCTCTGTGCTTCAGTTGCCTCATCTGAAAAATAAGGGGTTGAACTTGATGCCCTTCCAGAATGAAATCTATGATCACATGAATCTAGTCATGTCAATTCTCTCTTCAGTATTTTTCCTATTGCATTGTAAAGTGATTTCATATTATTTTTTCTAGTATTTGAGGTTCTTGATAGTTTGTTGGTGTGCTACCTTTCTTGTCATATTACACATATTCTCTGCCCTCTCTCTTACCTCCCCCAAATGACCCATGCTTTCCTGTCTCCCTGACTGTTCACACTATCCCCTATGCCTAGAATGTCCTCCTTTCATCATCTATTGAGTTCCTATTAAAGGAATTTGAATTCTTTGAATGTTGAATCTTTCAAAGCCCAGCTCATATGCCATCTCATCCATGACTTGATTGCTTGTTTGTTGATAACTACTTCCCCCCTTCCCCCGACCTCATATTACTTTCTAGTTCAGTTCTTTAATGCATTTATTGTATAATATAGAGATTTATCAGTTTTCTACATCATAAACTCCATGAGAGCAGGAATAATATCTTATTCTGTATTTTTCCTAGTGGCTAGTGCAGTGTTCTGTATATAGGAGGGTTAGGGATAAGGTAGATACTAAGCCTGGGATTTTATTGGTATCTGGAGCTTCCAAGTGAGGATATCTTTATCACCAGTACAAGCCAGCACCCTTTCTGCAACGTATGGTCTTAGGAATTGCCAGGAACACTGAGAAGTTGAATGGCTTGCCCAAAGTCACACAGCCAGTACATACAATAGGTGCTTAATAAATGTCTGTTGATAGAATATAAGTCCACTGGTAGGCCACAGGACTTTCTCTTTCCCCTTCTTCACTCTTCTCTGACCCCCAGCTTTACTTAGAACAGTTCAAATTGCTAATGTCACCATAGGGGTAGTCGATGCCTTGACCATGAGGTCTACAATAAGGTATCCTGGAGAATGAGCCTGTAACAGAAACCATCTGAATACTGTGGGGACATTCTCCAAGGGTAATGAATTCATGGGGAAATGTGACCTCCAGAGAATAGGACCTTTCCAGGAGGCATTAGCAACTCTTTTAATTGTGCATTTTATTGTTTCTTTTCCTAGCAATGCACAACGTCGGGTCTATTAGCAACAGAGCAAGCAAGAATAAATAGGCTCTATCCTCCAAAGAGTAACTCTGCCAGGGGCTTGAGCTTATATTCCTTCCAGAGGCCTTGAGAAGATTTCAAGAGGACATTTCATTCCAAGGACTACCTTCAGCTCCAATAGTCTCAAGTTTTATTGTGAACAGTGTCATTTTTCCCTGTGAATATTAGCTCCAGGTACCTAGCACATTATTCAAGTCAAATCAAAACAAAAAACAGTCATTAAGAGCCTACTGTTTGCTAAGCACTGGGGATGCAAAAAGAGGCAAGAGACATTCCCTGCCCTCTGGAAGCTCACAACCTAATAGGGAAGATAACATGTAAACAAATACACACAAAGAGAGCTATATATAGGATAAATAGGAACTATTAAAAGAGGGAAGGTACTAGAATTAAGAGGAATTGAAGAAGGGTTCCTGTAAAAGGTGAGATTTTAATTGGGACTTATAGGAAGCAGAGGAGGGAGAGTGTTCCAGGAATGGAGGACAGCCAGAGAGAATGCCCAGCGCCATGAAGCAGTGTCTTGTGCATGGGACAACCAGAAGGTCAGGTCAAAGAGTAAAATCTCCTGCCTTCTCTCTAGCTCAACTTAATACCTGGTCTTAATCTAAGATTTTAGCATCATAGGCTTTAGGACTCGAGAGAACCTTAGAGATTATCCTATACAAACTCTTCATTTTACAGATGATGAAATGGAGAGTAATCAAAGAGTGAGGTATAAGAAGGCTGAAAATGTTAGAGGGGACTAGGTTATGAACGACTTTGAATGCACAATGTGGCATTTTGTATTTGCTCCCAAGGGCAATATGAAAACACTGGAGTTTGAATTTTACAAAAATCACTGACTAGAGAATAGATTGGAATGGGGAGAGACTTGAGGCAAGCAGACCCACCAGTAGACTATTGCAATAATCCAGGGTTCAAGGTGATAGGCCTGCACCAGAGTGGTGGCAGTGTTAGAGGAGAGAAGGGAATGTAGTCCAGAGATGTTGCAAAGGTGAGATCGGCAGGTTGCGGCAACAGCTTAGATATGGGAGGTGAGAGAAAGTGAAGACTCCAGGATGACTCCTAAGCTGCGACCTGGGGGGTCTATGGGGGACTAGGAGGATGGCATTGCCCTAGACAGTTATAGTGAAGGTAGGAAGGAATCAATATACATGTTGTAGTCCCTTAGTTTTTGTTGTTCATCCTTCTTTCTCAAAGAGGACCAATGACACCGGGAGCGTGATGTCTTGACTTGCAAGTGAATTGGATTTAAGTGAGGCAGAGCTGTGCAAAGTCATCAGCCTCATTCTCTCCTCCAGAGTCATTGGAGTCCAGTGGCAAGACATAAGTCAAGATCACTGGCAATGGCCTTCGATGCAGTGGGAGACCTTGGCCTTTTTAAGCTAAGGGCTTTCCCAGGTCTCAGTAGGCACTGTGCTAGGTGCTTGATCCCAAAGCCAAAATGAAAAATAGTCCTTGTCCTCTAAAATAGAGGCTTCCCTTCTACCAAGGATGCAGTATTTACATAGATAAGGAAATGAATGAGCCTTTGAGGAAGGAGACCTTGGGGAATAAAGAAAGGTTTCCTGGAGACTGCAGTATCTGAGTTAACCCTGAAATGAAGGTAAGGATTCTAAGAGGTGGAAGTGAGAGTATATTCTAGACATTCTGGACATAGAGGTAGGGGATGGAATGTCAAGTTTTGGGGGTTTTTTTGAGGCAATTGGGGTTAAGTGACTTGCCCAGGGTCACACAGCTAGTGAGCATCATGTGTCTGAGGCTGGATTTGAACTCAGATCCTCTTGACTCCAAAACCTGTGCTCTATCCACTGCACCACCTAGCTGCCCTGGAAAGCCAAGTTTGGGGAAGAGTAAGTTAAACTGGTTTGGCTGGAACATAGATAGTGTGAAGGGGGTAAGTTTGAAGTGTGTGGAAAGGTAGGCTGGAGCCAGACAATGAGGGGCTTTCCATGACAAACTAAGGATGTTTTACTTTTTTCTTAGAGACAATAAGAAGTCACTGAAGATTCTTGAGTAGGAGAGTGACAAAGTAAGGCCTGTGAAATTAGACCTTCAGTTACCGAACACCCTGAATTTGTAAACAGAGGATCTATGTTGAAATTTTGGCTGGGCCACTTATTCCTTTTGTGACCTTGGGCAAGTCACGCTATGTCCCAGGGCCTCCATTTCATCATCTCTAAAATGAAGAGTTTGTATTGGATAATCTCTAAGGTCCCCTCCAGCCCTAAAGCCTGTGATGTTAAAACCTTAGATTAAGACCAGGTATTAAGTTGAGCTGGAGAGAAGGCAGGGGATTTTATTTGATAAAACATATAGGAGAATGTAAAAGCCAGCTTGAAGCTTAGCATCAAGAAAATGAAGATCTTGGCAACTGGTCCTACTACTTCCTGACATATAGAAGTAGAAGAAATGGAATCTCCTAGAGGCAATACATGTCAGATTTTATATTTTTAGATTCAAAGCTCACTGCAGATGGCAACTACAGCCATGAAATGGAAAGATGTTTGCTTCTTCGTATGGCAAATCTGGACAGCATATTAAAAAGCAGAGATATTACCTTTCTGACAAAGGGCCATATAGTCAAAGCTATGGGTTTTCCAGTAGCAATGTATGGCTGTGAGAGTTGGACTATAAGGAAAGCTGTGCACTGTGGAATTGATGCTTTTAAGTTGTGATGCTGGGGAAGACTTTTGAGATTCCCTTGAACAGCAAGGAGCTCAAATCAGTCGATACTTAAAGAAATTAATCCAGACTATTCACTGGAAGGTCAAATACTGAAGCTGAAACTTAAATACTTTGGCCATATAATAAAATGAGACTCATTGGAAAAGACCCTGCTGTTAGGAAAGATCGAAGGCAAAAGGAAAAGGGGATGCCAGAGGATGAGATGGATAGATAATGCCATGGAAACAACGAAATGAACTTGGACAGACTTGGAGAGATAGTGGAGGATAGAGGGCGGGCCATGCTATGGTTGAAAAGTTTGGACATTACTAAATGATTGAACAACAACAACAATCTCTTGGAAGGAGCTGAGTTGATTTTTTTCTTTAATAATCTAGCTGAAAAGCAACATGAGCCTTTCTCTTAGAAGGATAAGATATCTCCAAAAGAATTTTGTAAAATTAAAACAATAACTAATAATAACAATAATAATAGAAAAATACATTTTAGGAGGAGGAAGAGTATCAGACTCTTTTGGTGTGTGGGCTGTAGCTGAGAGTGTCAGAAGCAGCAGAGTGCTGGATTTAGAAGCAGGGGACCTAGGTTACATTCTCAACTCTTTCCCACTATCTAGCTGTGTGATCCAGGGCAAATTATGTCACTTCCCTGGGCTTCAGTTTCCTCATCTGTAAAATAAGAGGGGTTAGAGTCAAAGACTATTAAGATCCTTGACAATTCTACATCAATGAACATATTATACCTATTTTGTAGATGAGAAAATGAATACCCAAGGAAATGAAACAACTTGATCAAGGTCACATAGCTAGTTAGTGACAGAGTGGGTACTAGAACCTGGATTTTCTGACTCCAATTTGTGGCTTTGTCTACTGTGTCATACCACCTCTCAAATAACAATCCCTGGTAAAATATTTGGGAAGATGTCTTTTATGGGAAGATGGCTCCCATGAATTCTATTCTGATGAAACTGTGAAGAACTCACATTGTGTTCAGTTCTTGATGATCTCTTACAACTTCTCAGCCTTACTCCCTTACCCCCAGCCTACTTCAAGTCTATTTTATCCAAAGTTCCAGTTGTCCCAAGATTTGGGGTCTATATTTTCCGGCGTGATACCCTGGGACTTTGTTGTTGCCACAGTGATTCTTCACCAACACCACCACCACCATAACCCCCATCCACCCCCCCCAAAATTAAAAAATACAAGTTCTCTGCGCCTTATAAAGTGATAGTTAGTAAACTAATCTGAAACTAATCCCTGCTGATACGCTGATAGGAAATGGCTAAAGGACCCCAGGTAGGAGGTACAGTGGATAGAGTGCTGGGCCTAGAGTCAAGAAGACACATCTTCCCGAGTTTAAATCTGGCCTCAGACACTTACTAGCTGTGTGACCCTAGGCAAGTCACTGTACCCTGTTTGCCTTAGTTTCCTCATCTGTAAAATGAGGTGGAGAAGGAAATGGCAAACCACTCCAGTATCTTTGCCAAGAAAACTCCAAATGGGGTCATGAACAAGAACAACAAAGGATCCCAAGCCCTACTTCCCAGGGCAAGCCTTCCCAATTTTCCAAAGCCTCTTTCTCTCTCCCCCAGTGCATCCCCACCCCCCAGCTAACAACTATTTTAAAAGTAAATGACCTTCCCCCTTCAGACAACATACATTTATTTAGCACTTACTATAGCCAGACACTGTGCTTAGTGGTACAGAAAGGCAAAACCATTCCCCGCCCTCAAGGATAAATAGGTCAAAGTAGAATAAATTAGAGTAGAGAGGAAAATTCTAGTGGCTTGAGGCATCAGAAAAAGCCTCTTGCTGAAGGTGACATTTCAGTTGAACTTTGAAAGACAGATGCCAAGAAGTGGTGAGGAAACAGACATGCTTTCTTTCTGGTTTTACACGGAAAGGAACTGCATTATTCGTTCTCATTCCCATTCATTCCACTCAATCCAGAGTATATTCCCATAGGTCCATCTTTATGACTGAAGATACCATTCTGGCTAAAGCAGAGAATGATGGTAAAGATGGTAATCATAGCAATTCAAGTATTCTCATAGAATCCCATCCCCCTGTCTTAGTATAGAATTCCCCTTTGCTGTTTCTTAAATACAAGATGGAAAAATCATTAAAACTAAACCCAGGAATCTTCCCCTTTTTAAGAATCTTAATAGAATAAATGAACTTCTTGAAACAACGCCCTGCATTTGTTCTGTGTATATTTATTTATGTAACTAGGTTATGCAGTGCATAGAGTATTGGGCCTGGAATCAGGAAGACATGAGTTCAAATCTGGCTTCAGATACTTACTGCAAGTATGACCCTGGATAAGTCACTTAGCCTTAAGTCAGTTTCCTCATCTATAAAATAGGAATAATAATAGAAACTCTCTCCAAAGTTATGAGGATCAAATGAGATAATGTCTATAAAGCACAGTACCTATAACATAGTAGGCACTTAATAAATACTTGTTTCCTTTTCCCTCCACTGTTCTTGTCTCTACTTCCCTTCATTCCCATGTAAGTTCCTTGGAAGTAGGGTTTGTTCATTCCTTGCATTTTTATCCTCAACCCCAAACACAGTATCTAGCACACTGAATGAATGGTTTGTGGTTGATTGATTATTCAACAAACTGGTTCTCTTGGTGGGGATTTCTGGCAGGTTGATGGAGGAGATACTTTGAAGCTGACAGGACCTCGTGGCATCACTCAAGTAGGCAGCCAGTTCCTTTAATAAGGTGTGGGTAGTATTCACCCTGGAAGAGTATGTAGTTTCAGATAGGAAAGTAGTAAAAAAAGAGGGTTGGTTTGGAAGGCCAGTCAGCCCTATCATCCTTTCCTCTGTGCCTGCTGACCTTATTCTCACTCCCCTTATCCCTGGCAGATGATAAATCATCTGCCCTCCTGTAATTTGACTAATTGCTTCAGATTATCTGGCAGTCATTGACTCTTGGGCCCAGTGAAGTTAATGGGGGCCTTTGACTTCATTTTTGTTGTTGTTAATTTGCGTGTTTTTGGTTTTGGCCACTAGACAAGGAAGTGGCTTGGTTCAACTGGTTTAATACAGCTCCTTTACTAGGTGAGAGGGAAGCTTGCTTGTGCTTGAGGTATTGGGGAAGGCAAAAAGCAGCCTTAGGAGGAGTCTCTTTCCAGGGTTTCAGCCAGGGTAGGATATTCCTGAGAGTGGAGAATGGGCGGCTATGTGGTATGGATGTCAGAATCAAATTTTGCTACTTTCCAGCTTTAAGCCCTTTGGTGCTTGGGCAGTGAGATTTAAGAGGTGAGTGTAAAGTGTATTCTGGACCTTTACCACCGGTTTTCCACGACTTTTCAGGTAAGTCATCCAGGTGTCTGCCCCAGGAAAAAGTTTAATGAATCTCGATATACAAGTAAGCAATCTACAAATAGTTTTTGAATGTCTATTTTGTGCAAAGCGCTATTCCTATCATACTTGACAAGACAGGATGTCTGTGGTAATACTTTCCAAAGCTTTTGCTCTTGGGTGCATCTATACTAAAAATGAAATAAAGGCTGGCTTGGGAAATCTCCTGTACTTAGCTTGTGTATCCGTCTTCCTTTTCCTAGCTTAGGAAAGTACAGCTTTAAAAAATAATTTGGTGCCAGGGATTTTAAAAAATAGCTGTAGGTTCTTACAGATACAACACTACCTAGGCCAGAGAAATAAGAGGGGGCCATTATGTTTAATTCTAAGGCTTATTCCTTTTACTTTGTATCTTTGGAAAGACAGGAAGACATCATCATTATTTGTGGGAAGGAAGCAGAGACTTTAGGGAAGGGTGAGGCTGGGATTTAGGACCTGGCTGGGCCATGGTTTTCAGACCAGGCTATGGGCAAGCTATAATCATTGGATAATACTGTGTTATCATTGCTGTTGGTCCTTTCCTCAAAGAGGACCAATGACATCATGAAGGTGTTGTCTTGCTATGCCATGAATTGGATATAAGTGAAGTAGAACTGCCTAAAGTCATCAGCCTCCCTCTTTCCTCCAGTCAGTACAGTCCAGTGGGAAGGCAAAGGGTCCAGCTGGCTGGTGATGACCCAGGATACAGTGTGTGACCTTGGTCTTTCTAAATTAAGGTCTTTCCAAGGTCTCAGTTTTTCTGACTGAGGGCTAGGTAACAGTTGAGGCAAAAGATGGCTCAATTTATCATCACAAAGGGAGGGAGAGACCCGCAAAGTTTCTGGACAAAACAGAAAACGATTACTACTCACACCCATTCTAAAACCATAGGTTCCCAAAGTGGGTGATACCACATCCTGGGGGGGGGGGTAGTAGCCTCAGGTGCAATTGAGGGGTGTTGAATAAAAATAAGGGGGCAGTGGAAGCATAAAGATAGAAGAGAAGAAAAATTTGAAAAACCATTTGTACATGTTTCATCTGTTGTATAACAGAATTAAAGTTGTAGTGATTACATTATTTTCCAAATAAACACACAAAATACAAGTTATAACCAATCAGTGGTCAAGTCTGCCGAGAGGTCTTAACAAGCAAGTGTTGGCAGGCTAATTTGTCACTCATTGTTGGGAAGTCCAGCATGCATTGGCAAAAATATGTGCATGCAATGACTTGTTTACAGTAGGATACTATACAGTTACATGATGCAATATTGTGTCATCAAAATTTCAATGCAGGAAAAAACCCACAAATTTACAACAAATTACTAAATTTAAGATGTGTCATTTAAAAATTTATATATTTTTTGAAATGATGCAAATTTCACAAGAAATTTTAAAAGGTCAAAGAAAGTAGATTTCCAGGGTGTGCTAAGTAATTTTTTTAAAAAAGGGGGCAGTAGGCCAAATATGTTTAGAACCTCTGTCTAATCATCAAAACCTAAAGAATGAGCCATAGAGGCTTGGGTTAGTTAGGGCTATTACTGGCCATTTAATGAAAGCCAGAGTGATTTGGGTTTAAAGACATAGTCAAGTAGTTTTATTTAAAACACAATGGGCTTTAAATAAATAAAACACAATAAGCTTTTAAAAGCTTATTTTTTTCAGAACTATAGTTCAAGATGTGAGGGATTGTCTGATGTTGGCTACGTGCCACGTGAGGGTTGTGGCAAGATGGGGCAGGGACAAGATATTAGGAAGTAACAGGAGCTCACGCTCCTGAGGCAGGGGGCTGTGCCATGTGGAGTTGTGGTGAACTGGGGTAGGAACAGGATATGGGGAAGTAGCTGGAGCATGTGCTCCTGAGGCAGGGGGCTGTGCCACGTGGGAGTGGGACTGCAGAGAACGAGCTCCCTTTGTCTAGTCCTCTCCCTAGGTGCAGCGCTAACCCCTGACATCTCCTCCCTGTATCTGATCCTACAATCAATGACTAGTAGGCGGGCTGAGGAGGAGGGGCTAGGAAGGTATATAGGGGTGGTAGGGGTCAGAGCTCGCTCTCTCTTGCTCCTGCTCTCTTGCTTTTGCTTTCCTGCGTGGCCTTGCTGTGATGGCCTCTGAATAAAGTTCGAGTGTTTGCACCTCCTGATCGGCTCGTCTCTGTGTTTATCCGGGTGGGCTCCAAAGACTGGTAAGTATGACCTTGGCAGCCTGCTCCTTATAGGAGGAGAGTGCATGGCGTGACCGGCACACAAGAAATCAAAAATGAAAACTACACAGGACAGAAAGTAAATTATCTCACTTTTAAAAATAATAAAAACCAAAGAAGAAGGAGAAGGTGGAGGGGAAAAGGAGGAAGAGGAGGAGAAGGAAGAGGAAGAGGAGGAGGAGAAGAAGAAGAAGAAGAAGAACAACAACAACAACAACAACAACAACAACAACTTTCCTGGGCCAGTGAATGTTGGGGGATGGGGTGAGCCCAGAGGGGATGTTAAATAGTGTCCAGTGCTTTAGTCAAGATTACAAAGCAAGTCAGTTGACAAAGACAGTCCCTACCCTCAAGGAGCTCATATTCTAATGAGGGAGACAACTTGTATTAACCAAGTGTACACAAGATCTATATCAAGTAGATGAAAGGTGTGGTTTATTTCATACCTGATTAATGCAGAAAATCCACGCATCTTGGTTGAATCAATCAATCAAGAATGAATTAGACGGGAGTAAATCCTTAATAAATCTGAAAGGATTGTAGGGTCATTTGGGTCATTAGATAAATTCAGATGACAGCACAAAGGAACTATCTTGAGATTGTTTGAAGAAGATGAATTCCTACACTAGACTACATGTGAAAACAGTGAGGGCAGCTAGATGGTACAGTAGATAGAGCACTGAGCTTGGAATCCCAAAGTATCATCTTCCTGAGTTCAAATCTGGCCTCAGACACTTACTAGCCACGTGACCCTGGGCAAGTCATTTAGGCCTGTTGGCCTCAGTTTTCTCACCTGTAAAATGAACTAGAGAAGGAAATGGCAAACCACTCCAGTATCTTTGCCAAGAAACCCACAAATGGTGTCATAAAGAGTTGGACATGACTGAAAAATGACTGAATAAGAAAAAGTCAGCAAGCTATTTCAATGTCAATCAATCAAGTAGGAATGAACTCCAAATTCAGAAACTAAGGATTCCAGTCCGCTAAGAAGCAAAAGCTCTTGGAGGGAGGAAAGAAAGTGCTTTCTTTTCTTTTTTCCTTTTCCCTGCTGACAATGTTACCAGACAGACTAGATGGGAGCTTCTAGATGCTTCCAGCATCCTGACAAGGGTAGAGAGAGAGACATACAGAGGGCTAATGAGAAGTTTCTTGAGAAAATGCAACTGAGTCTCCAGGTGAACTTTGAAAGGTTAGAAGTCCTGGTGGTCCTGTTGTGTAAATGTTGGTAGCAGTATCCCCTAGAGCTGGTGGCATGGTCTGGCTCAGAGCATCAGTGGTTGACAGCAGCATCCAAATCAAGAGCTGAGATACACACTGAAGAAAGGCAGCTTTTTTTTTTCTTTCCTTTGTTTGTTTATTTATTTTTTGGTGATTAGTCATGTCCAACTCTTCATGACTTCATTTGGAGTTTTCTTGGCAGAGACAGTAGGATGCTATAAAGACACCAACCCTAAGAACCCAATAGAGAGCTGTATCTAAAGGGGACTTCTTGAGGATCCTGTGTAGGTGGGGAAAAAAAGGTCTTCCCATAAACAGGAGCTCTGAATAACACCCTTTGCTACATGGATTCCCTACATGTGTACCTTACTACCATTTTTTTCTTTAAGTTTGAGCTCAAACTAAGAACCTTGTATATTCAAGAGAAGAATGTGACTTTTTCTTGGGATGCTTATTTCTGTAACAACTCTCCTTGCTAAACCTGCTTAGTATATACCCTTCCTTAAAGCTAATTAAATCTGGCTGATAATCAATGGGAAATCCCATACTGGTTTGGACTTGTGAGCAGCAGCAGCCCCTCAGGCTTACCCCTAGAACTTCTGAAGGGACAAGTAGTCAGAGCTCCCTCTGGGCACTAACTTCCAGGGCTAGTGAAGGTTTTTTTGGGGGGGGGTGAGCCCAGAGAGGGTTCTAATTAGTGTCCAGTGCCTTAGCCAAGATCACAAAACAAGTCAGTGGCAAAAGGTGGAAATGGTACTGACAGCCTCTGAAAGTAGCATGTGGCCACTCCTTTTTAATTCTATCCTCCATAGCTCTTTTTATCATCCTCTTTTTTGTGATTAAAAATGGATATGTTTATTTGGAAATCAGGAAAAGATTTGGGAATAAGTGGGAACCCTGATTTAGTGGATGGGACTGAGAATTAGGAATCTTGTGTGATGGTTCATAGAACCTAGTGCAGGAAGAGATAATTGTAGACAAAATCTCATTTCAGTGCAACATTATGGAGGAGGAAACTGAGGCCTGTGATACAGGTCACTTACTAGGTCAAGGAAGTCGTAATAATGTTGAATGTCCCCAGAGCCTGAAGGGAAAAAGTAAAGAAAGTAAGGAGAAGAATATTTTGGAGGAAGAGAGTGAGGATCATTGAGAGTCATTTAGTGCAATGTAGGTGCTTTGAGGGAAGGGCCTACCTGGCTTTAATTTTTTAATCCTCATCTCCAAGCACAATGCCTGACCTGGAGTAGCTACTTAACAAATGCTTTTTGAATTGAATCATAGTAGAAGACTCAGTATTCAAACCCAAGTCCTCTGACTTCAAATACAGTACTCTTCCTGATGGGGTATGGGCCCAAGCCAAGACCTTTGTCCCTTACCCCAAAAAAGAATCTGGGTCCCATTTGTCTGTGGGCCCTAGGGAACCCCACCTTGGACTCTTCTTATACTCTCCCACTTGGTCAAGGATGCTAGAGATGGGACTTTCCTTATCGCCTACACCTAGTCTCCTAATTCTCTGTTACCCTTAATCTTGCTCAGCTCTTCATTGTCTATTACCTCCCCTGCCACTTCCCACCCTTGATCCCGTCTAGACCCCATTCTGGACCTCCCAGTCACTCCCATTAAAGTCCTCCCTAGATCCCTCCTCCAGTCACCCCAGCCTACTGTCTACTCCCATCAAGATACCCCTTCTCCCAGACCCCTCCTCCAGTCACCCCAAACTACTTGGTCCTACCTAGATCCCTCCCATAGTCTGTATATAAGGTCCATCTTGTCTCCATTAAAGTGCTCAGGTTCTTCAAGTCTAGCCAAGGCTCAGATTCTTTAAAATCTGGTCTGCTTGCATTAGTGATACAAATGCTTAGACTCCTTAATGGATCCTTAATAAACCTTGTCTTTGGCGAAAGAAGGCTTGGGTTGAATTTATTCAAGCAGGACCCTTGTCTCTTGCTGTCTATATTTTGGGGTCCCAGTACCCCTGAACCTCAATATTCCCGCTCATCTCTCTACTAAGAACTAACGGCTTTCAGCAAGCAACTTTACCTTTCATTTTCTTCAGCTATGAAATGAGAGGCTTGGCCTAGATGTTCTCTAAGTTGCCTTCCAGATCTGATATTCTATGATTTGACCCATCCTGGAGGTGACTGCATTCAAGATTCATTGAAGCAATCCATAGGTGAAAAGAAAGAAAAAAACGCTAGGGAGTGTCTTTAGAATCCTTAAGTTTCCCTTATATTTTAATGTTGACCCTGCCTAAAATCTTTCTATCTTTCTCTACCCTTCCCTCCCTCTCTCTTTCTTTGTTTCTCTCCTCTCCTCTCTCCTTTCCTTTCCTCTCCTCTTTTCTTCTCTCCTCTCCTCTTCTCTTCTCTTCTCTCTTTCTCTCTTTACTATCTCTTCTCCTTTCTCTCTCTCCTCCTTCTCTCTTCTCTTCTCTCTCCTCTCCTCTTGATTTGTCTTCTCTTCTCTTCTCTTATTCTCTCTGTCTGTCTCTGTCTCTCTCTTCTTTCCCCCCTCTCTGCCACCTCATATCTCTCAGTTCCCTTCTTTCTCTCATCCCCAAAGATATATTTTTGAATTCAGACAAAGTGTGGCTATTACCCATCACATATTCCTTTACCCTGATTTATCCCTGAAGTGAAGTAATCATGCTATGACTGTCTCAGGGCCCTTTAGAAGCTCTATCCTTGTGATCCAACAGAAAGAATTGCCTTAGGCTGACCATCTATCAACCAAAGAGCAGTAGTCAGGTGACTGCAAGGGAAAAAAGTTAAACATTGTTTTTACATGTAATTGGGAGAGAAAAAAATATTAAATAAGAGGAAAATGATACATTTTCTGGCTTCAAGGAGTTTGATTTACTTTCTATTACCAAAGACTCCTGCATACACATAGCAATCTACATGCAAAATAAGAATCAGGAAAGGACCCAGCTGGAACTGATCTGGCAAACAGGCAGAAATTGGTTATAGGGAGGGGAAAATAATTTGGAAACCAGAGTTGCTCAAGGCAACTCAAAACTGAGCAAATGGGGTATCTCTTGTGTCTGCAAGAAAAACACCTCACTCTCTTATAGGCTTGGGAGGAGAGTATGGGCCTACGTTTGGGAGAAAGAGAATCATCACAAATATCTAAGAATCATAGGACCATAGATTTAGAGCTGGAAGAGATCTCAGGTACCAGCTAGTCCAACCCCCAACTTAACGGAGGAGGAAATTGAGGTTCAGGGGAGTTAAGTGACTTGCCCAAGGACAAATAGGTAGTGAGTAAGGGCACAGGTAGCATTTGGACCCAGGACTTGACTTTGAAGCCAGAGCTCTTCCCACTTGTATCAGGTATCAAGAGAAGTCATTTGCCCTTTCTGGCTCAGCCTTGCTTTTGCCACTCTAAGATGCAGATAGAGGTCAGGGTCTATAGGGAAATTCCCAGAGTAGAAGGTCTGAAGTCCTGTGAAATTCCAAACTCTCTCTGCTGTGGTACATGAGGTGGCCTGGGAGTGCTGGAGACTAAATGGCATGAAAGGAGCCAGGGAGGGGAAGGGATTTTTCAGTCTAGAGCCTGCTTGCCAATTTTCAGACGAATATGATTCCTGGAAGTCTGCTTTTAAGGTGACCTTCTACATCACCTAATCTTTAATTACTGATAACAGAGCCGGTGATTTCCCAGGTCAAGGAAATGGAAATGCCATTGAATTCCCCAGAGCCTAGGGGCAGATATATAAAGAAAACAAAGTAAGGGGCCCAGGGTTTGAGTGGTTGGAGTGGGGAAATCAAGGATTTTCTTACATTTTAATGCTGGCTGGCCCTTGCTCAGAACCTCTTTCTCAGTTCTTTTCCCTTTTTCTTCCTTAAATAAAATACACTTTTAATTTAGGTAAGATGACTTTAAAATGAAATGACCTATGCATGGTTGTAACCTACCATATAGCCCTTCAGCCTGATTTATCCCTGAATAGATGAGACCATTCTTCAATTCACATCACTTAATCTGCCTTAGCCTCAGTGTCCTCATCTGTAAAATGAAGGGCTTGGATTGGATGACCTCGAAGGCCCCTTCTAGCTTTAAAGTTATGATCTTATAAACAAAGTTCTCAAAAGGAAAATTGCAAACTATTAATGACTAAATGAAAGATTGCTCTAAGTCACTAATAAGGGAAATGCAAATCAAACCTCCCACTCAGCAAATTGGCAAAAATGATGCAATCTGGTACAAGTCAAAATTAAAGGGACTGCAGAAAGACAAGTACACTAATACACTGGTGGTGAACCTGGGAATTGGTCCAGTCTTTCTGGAAAGCAATTTGGAATTATGCTAAGTGACTAATTTCTTTAGGGTAAACTTTCACTTTTGTCTTTGCATGGAACTTACTTGTACATAGTTGTTTGCATGTTGCCTTTCCCCTGTTAGGTCTTTGAGAGTAGAGACTGATTGCGCCTTAAAAAAATTATCTCCAGGCACATAGTGGGCACTTAATAAATGCTTTTTGGTTGACTGCTCAAAGAGGAATCTGTAATATTTCTACTCCCTCCCACCCATGACCTTTCTTCTGAGTCATTAGTCCCTTGTGCAGAGAAGTATGTATAACAATCTCTGGGTTGGTGACCCTCTTCCCTATCCCAGCCCTGCCATTGGGTGATGCTTTTGGGATATCCTCCATATTTCTCCCCACTGGCCTTCACCTCTCAGAACATGGTGCCCTTGGCTATCTGACTTCCTTCCAGCTGATAATTAGCCCCTTGGTGTCACTAGACCCAATTGCGGATTTGTCCAAGCTGATTTTTAGTGTTTCTGAGTTGAAAGGACCTTAGAGAACCTACAGTCCAATTCCTTCATTTTGTGAAGAAATAGAGTCTAAGATGGTAGCAAGTGCTCATGATTGGACAGCTAGTAAGATTATAGATTTGGAGCTAGAAGGGGCCTCAGGAGCCATGGAATTGCTTTATTTTATAGGTACGGAAATTGAGGCTCAGGGATGTTAAATAATTTGCTGCAGGTCATAGAGGTAATAGGGAAGCTAGGTGGGGCAGTGGGTAGAGTGCTGGGCCTGGAGTCAGAAAGACCTGAGTTCAAATACTTACTAGCTGTGTGACCCTGGATAAGTCACTTAACCCTGTTTGCCTCCATTTCCTCATCATAAAATGAGCTGGAGAAGGAAATGGCAAACCACTCCGGTATCTTTGCCAAGAAAACCCCAAACTGACTCACAAAGAGTCAGACATGACTGAAACAACTGAACAACAACAATATACAAGTAGTAAGCATTGGAGGCAAGATTTGAACCCAGAACCTCTAACTTCAGGGTCAGTGCTCTTTCCTATTATACATGGCTAGGCTCAGAAGGCGGGGCTTCCTGCCAAATGCTTTCCTTATTTTATTGCAGGTTCATCTCTCTCCTATTTCAGTCCCACTCTTGGGGTATTAGCATCTAGTACCTTTAGGCTATCTCAGATTCTGGACTCTCGTGCTACAGGCTCATTCCCTATTCATTTTCAACATAGTTTAACCTATCTTGTGTCCCATTTTGTCAGAACCTGCTAGGTAGAGTCATAACTGGGGTGACGGAAATTGAGACTTTGCCCCATAGTACAAAATTTAGAGGGTGCCAACAGCACCATTCTGGGACCCAGTTAGTCCCCTGCCCCCATCTCTCTACTCCACCCAGTCCACCCCTTTCCCAGCAGCAGCCAGACCTTTAGTAAGATAGATAATTTGCAATGTTCTCAGGAATGGGTCCCTACCTCCTCCCCCATCCCCACCCCCACCTGCTTTTTCCCAGGCTGAAAATGGCAAATTATGACTTCACTACCAGGTAGATCATGGGATAATTTGTGCTGGAGAACTCATGAGTTTATTTATTGTATTATCACTGTAGATGACATATTTACATTTTAACAAGGGACGTTTAGAGATTCAAACCCAAAGGAGTTGATTTATGTGGGAATTTCTTCAGGCATTGTAGAGAAATAGATGGGGGAACTATTTTTTTCATGGGAGGGGAGCAAAAATCTTTCAACCCTTAAACCACATGACTTAGTGCACCTTTTAGTAAGAATCTTCCCTCTGATACTTTATTACCTATGTGACCTTGGGCATATCACCAGGCCTATAGATCCGCCAGCCCTGGTTAAGACCCATGGCAGACAGTACTTCGAGAACAAAGGAAGAGAAGCAGCTAGATGGCATAGTGGAGAGAGCACTGTGGCCCTGGAGTCAAGAAGATCTGAGTTCAAATCTAGCCTCTGATACTTACTAGTTGTGTGACCTTAGGCAAATCACTTAACCCCAGTTGCCTCAAAAAAAAAAAAAGAGAGCAAGAGAATGAAGGAAGAACAACAAAACCATGTTAAACAAGGGGAAAAGGGAGGATAGAAATCAAACCTGTAAAGGTAAATTGCCCCAGAAACAGTTTTCAACAGGTTTCTTAGTATGATAGGCCATATTTAATAAGGAAATGAGTTCAAAGATCAATTACACAAGTAGAAGTTGGAGACAATGAATCTAGATAACAGAAGATAAGGAAAAAGGTATTACAGAGTGCTTTGTTGGACTGCATAAGTCAAGGGAATGACCAAAAAAAGCTAACCATCTCAGGCTGCTTTTTTAATGATACGATGTCAGAGGCAACAGTCCTACTTCACTGTGCGTTGGTTGGACCACGTCAGGAGGATTGGGTTCAGTTATGGGCAACGCATTTTGTGGCAGAGTTGAAACAAGAAGCCAGGTCTTAGGACTCTCCATTCAGGGATTCTTCCATTACCCGTCAGGGTAATCCATCCAGATTCCAGTCTCTGTTTCCCTTTGGCTCTTTGGACATTGACAGGCAAATTCAGGAAGCACTCCTTATTTTTTCTATTAATTTTCTATTAATTTCCATCCTGGTATAGTAGTGAATAGAGTGATAGACTTGGAGGCAGGAAGACCTGAGTTTCAATTCTGCCTCACTAGCTGTGTGACTCTGGGCAAGTCACTTAACTTTTCTAGGCCTCAGTTTCCTCATTTGTAAAATGTGGCAGGTAGACTCCATGATCTCTAAGATACTTTCCACCACCCATGATGTTATGGGGCAGATCTGGAAGAAGGTGATCAGGAGGGTGATGGGACTAGAGACTGTATCATACAATTGGAACTAGGGACATTCAGCCTCAGGAAGACACCAACTGGATGGGATGGTATTAATATTCTCAAGTATTTGAAGGGCTGCCATGTGGAAGCAGAAATTTGGCCCCAAATTGGGTGGAAAAGGAAACATCAATGGAAGTTTGCAAAGACCTAAGAAAGAAACCACAACCTGCTAACACTTCCCCCACATGGAATGGGTTACTTTCTAGGAGATTGAACTCCTTATCACGTGAAGTCTTCCAGTGGGTATTGGATGATTGCTCATCAGGGATATCCCAGAAGAGATACCTCTTTAGGAATGCTGAATCATACCAGGTAACTTCTGAATTTCCTTCTGGCTCTAAGACTTTGTGATTTTATGAGGTGACTGAGGCAGCTGCCTCTATTTTGGGACAAAGGAGAGATGACTTGATTGTTTATTGGTAAAAGCAGAAGCAGACCATGTATTATGTAACTGTCTTTAGCTCTCAGATGGGTAGCATCAGCAGGAATATTTTTGCTGCCTGTTAACTTCTCCATCTTTATCAATTCCAGAAGTCTGTGGGAGCCCTGAGCCAATGCTGCTATATGGATCTTAGCAAAGGTACAAGAGTCGATTTTTGGTTTTTAGCATCCTATTTTTTTTTAAGTGAGGCAATCGGGGTTAAGTGACTTGCCCAAGGTCACACAGCTAGGGCATGTCAAGTGTTTGGTTTGAGGCCGGATTTGAACTCAGGTCCTCCTGACTTCAGGGCCGGTGCTCTATCCACTGCGCCACCTAGCTGCCCCTTTTAGCATCCTATTTAAGGCTCAGTAGACACCTACTCAATTCCTTCATATGGAATCAGTGTATAAATTTATTTCCCAAAATGAGATCTGTGAAGTTAACTTTACATTTTCAACCTCTGCCAAAGGTATGGGGTACTGAAATGGAAAAGTTTTCATTGATTTTCACTAGGAAGTTAATGGAATAGACCTTATTATTTATTATCACTAATAAAGAAATCATTATTAAAATCATATCAGTATAATTATTAATACACACTATTAATTAATGATAATAACTCTTTCTATAACAAGAAGTCTGACAAAGCACTGACCTCACAACAATCCTGAGACAAGGTGGAAGAGGCATTATAGTCCAGTATAGCAGTGATCTCTGATGCACATTTTAACTCTTGCTTGTGCTGAAGTAGGCAGTGTAAGTATTGTTAATCCTATTTTACAGATGAGGAAATGAGAGGTCAAGTGATTTGCAAGTGACAAGGTCATTCAGCTAGTAAGTGTCAGACCCAGAAATTAAAACACAAGTCTCTTGAGTCCATATATTAATAGTAATAATAATGATGATAACAACAATAATAATATCTAGTATTTATATAGGGCTTTACACATATTTTCTCATTAGTCCCCACCACAATGCTGTGAGATAGATGCTGTTATTATCCCCATGTTATCAATGAGGAAACCGAGGCTGAGAGGGGAAGTGACTTGTCTAGGGTCATATAGCTGTGTGTGTATGTGTGTGTGTGTGTGTGTGTGTGTGTGTGTGTGTGAGTGTGTGTGTGTTCAGATCTTTCTTTCTCTAAGTCAATACTCTGCAGCTACCACCCCTACTAGCTGCTTCAATACAGTCATTTTAGACTCAATTTCCATACATCTCCTAATTCTGTAATAGGTTTCTTAGACTTATCTTTTAGTGTGGGCAAGGAGCTCCAGGGTATATGGCCTTTTATGCTATTGGTGCAGCTTCTAAGTATCATATAAACCCATCGAACCAGATGATATGTGTAAAAGCCTTGATAAAGCCTAAAGCATTATGTAACTATCAACTTATTATTATTATTATTATTACTATCTTATTCTAATAATAATAGCTAGCAGTTGTATAATGCCCAATACATGCCAGTCATTGTTCCAAGTGCTTTAAAAATATCTCACTTGATCCTTACAACAACCCTGTGAGGTAGATGCTATTATAATCTCCATTTTATAGTTGAGAAAACTGAAGCAAACAGAGGTTCACTGACTTGCCCAGGGTCACACAGGTGGTAAATGTGTGAGGCCAGATTTGACCTCAGGTCTTCCTGACTCTAGGCCTAGTGTTCTAACCACCATACCACCTAGCTGCTCTGTTTTCATCTTTATTTTTTTGATTCAGTGTGCACATGAAAAAAGGAGGATGAGTCACTGCATTCTTATTGTTCTTATGTATTTAATGTTCAATAGACTATCATACAGGTGGATAAAAGGACTGCTTTTGGAATTGTTTTTCAACCATATCCAACTGTTTATGACCCCATTTGGAGTTTTGTTGGCAAAGATCCTAGAGTGGCTCTACATTTCTTTCTCCAGCTTATTTTCCAAATGAGGAAACTGAGGCAAACAGGGTTAAATGACTCACCCAGGGTCACACAGTGAATAAGTGTCTAGGCCAGATTTGAACTCAGGAAGATGAGTCTTCTGTACTCTAGGCCCAGCACTCTATCCACTGTACCACCTAGCTGCCCCTAAAATGGGATATTGGGATATAAACATATGTCGTAGACTCACTGAAAGCATCTTTGAGGTACCTCCCTGGGTCTCTAGCTCTTGAAAGCTTTTCATGCCATGTAGTTGATGTGTACCAGGTATAGCAACATCTAGTAATAACATTTTTTACTTTGATGGGTTGAATGTTTTGGACAGAGGTTTTGTCTCTAACAAAGTTTTGGTTCTAGTCTAATTGATTGATTGAATTCTCAAGGATAATTGAGGATTGTGTTTGTCCTACAAGGATTTGCAGTCTTTTCACTTATAAAGAAGAACAAATTTCTGATATATAATTCTAATCATTTGATGGTATCTTTCTATGTATCCAATAGAGGCTATCTTTATTTATTCTTTCATTTAGTCATCTGTTTGTTAATCTATCAAATTATTCATTCATGTATCTGTACATTTATTTACTTATTTATCTATTTATTTTGCTACCCAAAGTGACAGGTGCAGTTGGGTGGTATAGTGGTTATAGAGCTGGGCCTGGAGTCAGGAAGACTGAGTTCAAATCTAGCTTCAGACACTTATTTGCTGTGTGACCCTAGGCAAGTCACTTAACCTCTGTCTGCCTCAGTTTCCTCAACTGTAAAATGGGGATAATAAATGTACTTATCCCCCAGTGTTGTTGTGAGGTTCAGATGAAATAATATTTGTAAAATTCTTTGCAAATTTTAAAACACTAAATAAATGCTATATATCATTATTAGTGGTAAACTGCAAGGTTTCCACCACTCCATTCCATAATCTGTTTTGAACAATAGGCTTGGGCTCCTTACGGAAAACTTTTCTGTGATTTCTAGTTTCAATGATCAGATGCTCACTTTGCTGTTCTGCTGTGCCTGACTCTTTGTGATCCCATGGACCATAGACCCCCAGGCCTTTCTGTCCTCCACTATCTCTCCAAGTCTGTCCAAATTCATGTTCATTGTTTCCATGACACTATCTATCCATCTCATCCTCTGCTCTTTTCCTTTTGCCTTTAATCTTTCCTAACATCAGGGTCTTTTCCAATGATTCCTGTCTTCTCATCATGTGGCCAAAGTATTTAAACTTCAGTGTTTGACCTTCCAGTGAATAGCCTGAATTAATTTCTTTAAGTATTGACTGATTTGATCTCCTTGCTGTCCAAAGGACTCTCAAAAGTCTTCTCCAGCACTAATTTTCAAAAGCGTCAATTCTACAGCACTCAGCTTTCCTTATAGTCTAATTCTCACAGCCATACATTGCCTTTGGAAAAACCATAGCTTTGACTATATGGAGCTTTGTCAGCAAGATGATGTCTTTGCTTTTTAGTATGCTGTCCCAATTTGCCATAGCTTTTCTTCCAAGGAGCAAGCTCCTTTAAATTTCATGGCTGCAGTCACCATCTGCAGTGATCTTTGAGCCCAAGAATAAAAAATCTGATACTGCTTCCATTTTTTCTCCCTCTGTTTGCCAGGAAGTGATGAGACCAGTTGTCAGGATCTCAGGGATTTTTACGTTAAACTTCAATTCAGCTTTTACACTCTCCTTTTTCACCCTCATCAGGAAGTGTCTTAATTCCTCTTTGCTTTCTGCCATCAGAGTGGTATCATCTGCATATCTGAGATTGTTGATATTCCTCCTGGCAGCCTTAATTCCAGCTTTTGATTCACCCAGTCTGGCATTTTGCGTGGTGGACTCCAGATTTAAGTTAGGCCTTGTCGTACTCCTTTTCCAATCTTAAGCCAATCAGTCGTTCCAGGTTCGGTTCTAAATGTTGCTTCCCGGCCTGCATATAGGTTCGTTAGGAGACAAGTGAGATGATCTGCTATTCCCATATCTTTGAGGACTTGCCACATTTTGCTGTAATCCACACAAAGGCTTTAATGTATTCAGTGAAGCAGAAATACATGTTTTTCTGCAACCCCCTTGCTTTCTCCATAATCCAGCTTTTGTAAATCCCTCCATTTCTATATACAAATCTTCATGACTCAGTTATTTGTTTGACCTTTTGGTTGTCGTTGTTGTTGTTCACATATTATTGGTTGAGTTCATGTGGATGTCATCCACAGAGCGTCTTTTGATTCCATTCATGGATCTAAACCTTTTCATATAACTTCTATCTGTTGTTAAGCCATTTAAAAAAAATCACATTAAACAAATCCAGTGGCATATATCTTTTGGAAACAGTTCCAATTGCTTTTTGAAGTGGTATTTGTTTGTTCCCAAAGTATTCTTGGAATTTTTTTGTCTTGTGCTCTTTATCCTATGTATTTATCTACATATCCCATATATATATCCTATATATCCTATCCTATTTATCCTGTGCTCTGAGAACATCTATCAATTTTGCTTCCTTCTTTTTGATGAG
Source organism: Vombatus ursinus (assembly GCF_900497805.2). Lineage (NCBI taxonomy): Eukaryota > Metazoa > Chordata > Mammalia > Diprotodontia > Vombatidae > Vombatus > Vombatus ursinus. Next base: position 21,740,017 of record NW_020954723.1, read on the forward strand.
GAAGTATAAATTTATCTGTAACTACCTTGGGGTGATAAGCCCTGTGTTTCATAAACATTATTAATTTTGTTACTGTTATTTTTAATAATAATAAAGACAAGAATTCAAGGAGTTTCTGAGAAGCACCTCCAGAGAATGTGTGGAGCTGTGGAGCATGTTATGAGAAAGGTGCCTACACTCTGTGAATAGAAGGGTGTGAGTCCAGGGTTGGGCCACCTTGGAAGGGGATTAGGCCTCTGTTTTTTTGGTCTATAGAATAAGCCACCATTTTCTGGAGGAGGAAGGAGTAGTGGAGGCAGTAGTGCTTGACTTCAAAACTCAACTCCTGCTTTTTCTATCACATCCTGTAGCAATGTTATTTAGGATGCCATTGTTCTGAAAAACAAGAATGCTCTTCTCTACAATCCTCCCAATGAAGTTCGGCTTCATTGACATGATGTCATGGGAATTGGTATGGATTGTTGGCTAGAGATCATATGATATTAATCCTATAGTCAGGTCTGGAGTTTTTAGATGAATATGGAGAAAGGGTCTACTCTTGGAGTCAACAGAATGGAACTCTTAGATTATTAGATAGTAAGCTACATTAAGACAGGTACCTTTTTAACCTAAACTTCCGTAGTGCCTAGCACAGAGCTTTAAATACAGAAAATAAATTTAGATTTGAAAGGGACTTTAGAGGGCTTTAGAAATTATTTTTATCCAACTTTTCATTTGACAAAGAAGGAAAATGACGTTCAGATAGGAGAAGTCACTTGCATATTAAACAGGTTGGGGAATAGATTGTAGTGAATCTTCAAAAGAGAGTGATCCTCTCTCTGTCTCTCCTTTCCCATCTACCATGTAGCCTTGCCTTAAGGGATAGGGAGAGAGTTGACTTCCACCCTGATAATGTGGAGCCTATGGGTACATGGTAAATAAAGCACAGAGAGAGGATATATGGTCTGATTTTGGATCTCAATGCCCTGGCTGCCTTTTGTTTACTTCTTTGTCTGGTCACAGGTGACCAAGCTATAATCCCAAGATGGACATGTCCAGCTTTGGAGGCATCCTTATGGGTTTGAGAGGTATGGAGACCCTGGATTCCTTGGTTAGAGCTCATTGGGGGCAGGGGGACCAGGGAAAGAGTTCAGCCTCTGGCCTGGCTTGCCAGAAGACATGGACCCGGAGATAATTGGTTGGACAGTGCAGAATAGTGGTGAAATGTAAAAAAAAGTTGTTCCATTGTCCCATTAGATGATTTTTGTTTTGAAGGTTTTAAGTCTCAACCTCCTGATAGGGGCATCTAGGTGGTGCAGTGGATAGAGCACCAGTCCTGGAGTCAGGGGGACCTGAGTTCAAATCTGGCCTCAGACACTTGCTAGTTGTGTGACGCAGGGCAAGTCACTTACCCCTGATTGCCTTAAAAAAAAAGAAAGAAAGAAAAAAAAGAAAAAAAAAGGCTCAACCTCCTGAGAAAGTACAACAATAACTATATTATAGGTAGTGCTAGGATAGAGTACTGATCTGAGAGTCAGGAAAACCTGGGTTCAAATCCTGCTTCAGACACTTACTAGCTACTTGAGTGACTGTGAGCAAGGCTTTTTAACCTCGCTGAACCACAGTTTTCTCATTTGTAAAATGGACATAATAAAAGCAGATGACTTCCAGGGTTGTTGTGAAAATCAGATGAGATAATGCACCTTACAAACTTTAAAATGCTATATAAATTTTAGCTATTGTTACTGTTGTTATCACAGCTGCCTATGTCTTATGTCAATGTTTGCTTGTGGTACACAGGTGATGCAGTGGATAGAGTGATGGAGCTGGAGTCAGAAAGACCTGAATACAAATTTTGTCTCAGACACTAACTAATTATGTGACCCTGGGCAAGTCACAACCTCTGCCTGCTTCAGTTTCCTCATCTGTAAAATCGGGATAATAACAGCACCTCCCTTTCTGGGTTGTTGTGATGATAATATGAGATCATGTACATATAAAATATATATGCATATATATATATACACCTAACACTTTGTAAATCTTAAAGAGCTATATACACGCTATTATTTATTATTGTTGTTGTTATGAGATTGAGACATTGTGCTAAGCATATTTTAGTGCGACTGAAGAAAATTAATACTTGCCCCACAGCTGTCCTATTTTACGTTGAATACCTTTTTACTCCTCCATTTTGGGGAGCCCCTAGATGTAAACCAAACCTAAGCTGTAAGTAATTTTTCACTTGGGCACTGTGATGGGTGATGTAATAAGCCAAAAAGGGAGAGAAAAAAAGAAGTCTGACCTTTCTTTTTAGGTGGTTGGGCTTTCTTAGTATTGAACCCAATTCAGCTGCAAAAATGAATCTAGAAAAGGGGAGTCTCTTAGAGGAGAGGGAGAAAGCATAGTACCCCAGTCCCTTGGGTCCAGTCATGGCCTTTATTGTTAAGATTGATAACTTTCTTCATATGGCCTTTATTGTTAGCTGATAAATAAAAGTATGTCTAGAGTAATTTTACATATATGTGTATATACATACATACACACATATATGTGTGTATGTGTATATATGTATATATGCCTGTATACATACATATATACCTATTTGTGTCTAATGGTAGTCATCTCTATGGTGGCGGGGTGGGGAGAAGGAAGAAAAAAAGAAATTTATGTGATAACTTTATTATATGTTTAAAAGGAATAACAAGTTGTACATAACAGATTTGCAGTTTCATGTGCAATCATCTTTTTTATTTTACTAAGTTACGGAAATACTTGTTTTATTCCATAAATTAAAAATAAAACAAATAATTTTTTTTAAAAAAAGAGGGATAGCTTTAATTCTAGTGCCTTCCCTCTCTTGATTATCTCCAATTTATCCTCTATATTACTTGTGTGTATGTAGTTGTTTGCATATTGTCTCTCCCATTAGACTGTAAGCTCTTTGAGGGCAGGGACTGCCTTATAGGTTTCTTTGTATCCTCAATGCTTAGCACAGTGCCTGTCATGTAGTGGTCAATAAATGCTTATTGACCAATGGCTAACTAGTTACCTCTTTATTCAGTGAATTACTGAGTTCTGTCACTACTTACATATCTCTTTTCAACTCCATTTAACAAGCAATTTAATAAGCATTAGCTACTTACAAGGCACTGTGCTGGGCTCTGGCAATACAAAAAGTAAAAATAATATTAACAGGAACTAACATTTATGCAGTGTTTACTATGTGCCAGGCACTATGCCAAGTGTTCTACAATTATTATCTCATTTAATCCTTACAACAACCCTGGGAGGTAGGCGTTGTTATCCCCTTTATAGATAAGGAAACTGAAGCACTCAGAGGTTAAGTGACTTGCCCAGGGTCACACAGCTAGTAAGTATCTGAGGCTGGATTTGAACTCAGGACTTCTTGATTCCTGGCCCACTGCACCACCTGTTATTATTCAGTCGAATCAGGTGTGTCCAACTCTTCATGACCCCATTTGGGGTTTTCTTGGAAAAGATACTGGAGTGATTTGCCATTTCCTTCTCCAGCTCATTTTACAGATGAGGAAACTGAGGCCAACAGAGCCAAATGACTTGCCCAGGGTCCCAGTATCGGAGGCCAGATTTGAACTCAGGGAAATGAGTCTTCCTGACTCCACCACCACTTAGCTGCCCCAAAACAGGCTCTCACCTGAGGTTTTCCTGACTTCCTTCAAGTCCTAGCTAAAATCCTGCCTTCTATATGAAGCCTTTGCTGATCCCCCTTAACTCTAATGCCTTCTCTATTGATTATTTCCAATTTGTCCTGAAGATAGTTTTTTTATAGATAGTTGTTTTCATCTCTCCCTCATTAAACTTCAAGCTCCTTGAGATCAGGGACTATCTTGTACTTTCTCTGTATCGCCAGCACTTAGCACAGTGCCTGGCACATAGTAGGTACTTAATAAATGTTTATTGACTAACAACCTCTCAGTGTCCCTAAACTTCTCTCTGAGGTTATAAATTACAGAACAGTTGCAGAGCTGCGTTGATAAAGGTAGTTCACTCCCAAGGGGTTCCCTACCTAATGAAATCACAGTTCTGATCCCCCTAAAATGATTTATGATGCTTTTAAGGTATATTATGTAATTTGATCTTCACAATAACCCTGGCAGGTAGGTAGTTCAGGTTAATTATTATTGACATTTGATAGATGAGGAAATTGAGGCTGAAAGGTTGTGAACTGAGCTGAAGTCATGTAGGTTTTAAGTATGTCATTGAAACTCTGGTAAGTGCTCAGTCTTCTTGCTGCTGCTGGCCAAGTGACCTCAAGAATTTTGAGGCAAGATGCGAGTCAAGGTGTAGAAAGTCAACTGAGCTTTGAATTCTATCTGATTAGTGAGCTCCTGTATAGACTATAAGCCCCTTGAGGCAGGGGACTCATCTTTGTATCATCTACAGGGCCTTGGACACAGTAATTTCTCATTGAATATGTTGAACGAATGAACTAAGCACAGTCAGGAGGAAAATCTCAGCATTGTTAGACTATTAGAGTCTCCAATTTTTAAGTGTTGGATAAACCCAAATGTGTTGCCTTTAGGAAGACTGAGGTAGAGAGTTTTCCACTTGAAATTTACAATGCATGCTTTCTTAGACCACAGTTAAATGCAGTAGGAAAATGAAAGTCTCCTCTGGAATATGAATTAATGACTTTCTGTGGCTAAGATGCATCATTAAAACTGGAACATAAAGTGTTTGTGCCTTACAGACAGGGATAATGATGATAGAGCTGGTCCTGGCTTCAGAGAAAAAGGCCAATGTGTTGGCTACCTCTGTATATGTAGGACAAATAGCAATTCGTGGGGTACAGTGGGATGAGGTTGTCTACCATTTGGGGGCATTCTTTGAAGGGCTGAACCAACAGCAAAGCAGTTGGTAGGAGAGATGATAGATCATTCACTGGTGTTTAAAAAAATATAGACCTGAGTTTTTTCATATTCAGTTTGGAGAGGCAATATTATGTGGAATGTAAAGAATGTAATGAATCTGGAATAAGACCATTCAAATCCCGACTCAATAATAACTGTCCAGTAGTATCTGGTATTTATATAGCACTTTGAGCAAAGCACTTTACAAGTATTATCTCATTTTTATTCCCACAACAACCCTGACGGGTACTATTATTATCCCCTTTTATACATAATACTGATAATAACAACAATAGCTAGTGGTTATATAGAGCTTTAAGGTTTCCAAGGGGCTTTACAAATATTATTTCATTTAATCACCAAATAACCATGGAAGAAAGGTGCTACTATTATCTCCATTTTATAGATGAAAAAAACTGAGATTAAGAGAAAGTTAAATGACTTGGTCAGGGTCAATAGCTACTAAGTGTCTGAGGTAGTATTTGAACTATTCTTAATATGTGACTTTGTGTGACTCAGTTTCTTGATGCATAAAATGGGGGCAGTAATACTTTAAGTATAATAGTTACCATTCAGTAGAATTTCAGCTCCTTGAAAGTCGGGAGTACCTTGCACAATGCTGCACCACCCCTGTCTCCCTTAATAAATGCATTGTTATATTGTAACGCCTACCTCATAGGTTGTTGTAAATAAAGTATTTTGTAAACCCTAAAGTCCTCTGGTAGGGATTCTTAATTTGTGTGTGTGTGTGTGTGTGTGTGTGTGTGTGTGTGTCTGTGATGGACCCATGGGTGTGCTGGAGACAGCTCAAATTGATTCTTGCTCAGGGGAGCCTATTATTAAATGCTCAATGTGAGCATTTATAATTCAGAAATCAGCAAACCAAATCAGGACTTGATTGATTATTTTGTTGATTGTCTAGATTTAAGAAACTGATGGAGAAAGTGTTAATGATACAGATAAAATGTAAGAGTGTGCCATGCGTACATTTTTTTGGGCAGAGAATTGGTTGTCAAACATTTACCAGAACATCCCTGCACAGACCTTTTTGGCAGTCTATTGAGGCCAATGGAACCCCTTTCAGAATAATTTTTAAATGCATAAAATACATAGGATTGAAAAGGGAACCAATTATATTGAAATACAATTATCAAAAATATTTTAAAATTTCATGGACTTCAAGTTAGGAATTCTTACACTATAGAAATTTGTGTTGTTACTAGCATTAGAAAGTCCTCCATTCCACTACATAAAACCTTTGGAAAATGAGGGTATTGGGCTCCAAGGTGCCTCCCAGCTCTGAATCCTTTCATTCCTTGACTACTTTTCCCACTGCCCATCCACACCTGCCAGGTTGCCCTTTAAAAAAAAAGTGCTTCCTGTAAGGCTCAGTCATGATTTTAATCTGATATTGATACTGAAGGATTTGTGGTCTTATCAATGAAGGCATTTCTTCTACCAGTGCACATATTGCCCTTTCGTTGTTGTTTCTGTTTGTTCATTCAATTTTTACAGTTTTCAAAAAAAAATTTAACCAAGTTCATGCACTCCAGCTTAAAAACTGCCTGCCTTGAGAGGAAGGAGGGGAGGGAGTGGGAGAAAATTTAAAACTCAAAAACTTATGAAAGTGAACATTGAACACTAAAAATAAATAAATAATTTTTTTAAAAAGTGCCTGTGTCTATTATATCTCTCTTAGTGATTTCATTAGCTGCAACAGTTTCAGTGACCATCTCTATGTATATGATTCCAATATTTATGTAGCCAGCTTTAACATATCTTCTGAGCCAGTCTCATACAACCAACTGTCTATTGGATGTCCCAAACTGCCTATCCTGCAGATATCTTAAACTCAACATGTCCAGAACAGAGCTCATGATCATTACCCCCAAACCCATATCTCTTCTGTGCATTCCTGCTACTATCATAGGCACCATCATCCTGTTTTCCCAGTCACCTGGGCTTGAAACATCAGAGTCACCATCGATTCTTTACTCACACTCACCCTCCACCTATCCAACCGGTTGCCAAGATTTGTCTATTCTACAGTTATCCCTTCCACATTGTGATTTTCCCCATTGTGGTTTCGATACATTGCAGGTCAGCATAAGAAATTTAATGGGAATTTTGGGGGAGTTTTGCAGAAGCTGAAGACAGTACTCAAAGATCAGCAGACAATTCAGAAAAAGCTTAGAAACTCATAAATACATAAAATATATGTATAGTATTGTATAATATCAACATATTTTATCTTTTAATACTGTAATAATTCAGATTTCTTCTCTGGTGTGAAGGGAGGGCCAACAAATTTTACACAGATTTTCCAGGTCGAAGGGCTCCTGCGCCTGTCACCCTCATGATGTGGAAGGGATAACTATATTTTCTTAACATGAAGACTGTTGAAATAGCCATCTAGTTGGTCTCCCTGCTTCAAGTCTGTCCTTAATCCCATTCATTCTCCTCTCTGCCACGCTGATTTTTCTAAAACATAAATCTGACTACGCCACTCCTCTATGCAATAAAGTCCAGTGACTCCCTATTAACTCTAGGATCAAATGTAAACTCTTCTTTTTGGCATTCAAAGTCATTTATAAATTAGTCCCTTGATACTCCATCTCCGAGCTTCATGCCATTTCACTGGCTGTGTTTCATGCCTGGAATGCTCTCAGTTCTCACCTTAGCCTCTTGGCTAAGAGTCAAGCTCAAGACTCTTTCCTTCAAAACTCAATTCAAATCCCACCTTTTGCAGGAGGTCTTTTTTAGTTCCCCCACTATTAGTGCAATCCCTGTGAGATAACCTTCTATTTATCCTGTATATATTTTGTACATAGGATTTTGTGTGTGTGTGTGTGTTTTCTCTCATTAGAGTGTGAGTTGCTTAAAGGCCTTTGTATTTCCAAAGCTTAGCACAGTGCCTGGTAAAGTCATTTTGCCTAGCCATGTTTTCTTTCCTTTGCCAGATTTACTCTTGACTCCCCTCACCCTGGAAATTCACTCTACCTGGGACTTATCTCATTGGAAATATACTCTACTTCTTTGGCCCCTTCCTCTTATCGGGATGAATTCCTTCCAGAACCTCCATTTTAAAGAAAGTGCCCAGACCAGCTATGTCTTCATTCTCCTTCCTAACACTCCAGACTTTTTCTACCATGTTCCAATATGATTTCCTTCTCATTCCCCCTTTTCAATTTCCATTTATATACTGTCTTCCCCCATTAGAATAGAAACTCCTTGAGGGCAGGTACTGACTTTTTTTTCTGCTTATATTTGTATTCCCAATTCTTAGCACAGTGCCAGGCATATAGTAAGCACTTAATTAATGCTCATTGGCTTGACTAATAAATTCTTGATGACTGGCTGAGGGACAGAATCACATATCACATCTATTTACAAAGTCAAGCAAGATTCACTGATCCTTTGCCGGTCTTATTGTCTTCTTTCTTTGCTCCTTTTCTATCCTATTCTTTCCTTTCTGTATGGTTTGATCTTTGATTCTTCTCATTCTACCACTTCACATATGGTGCTTTGAAACAGAGTCACTCTAGTTAGGAAAACAAACAAACAGACAAACATAATTCTTCCCTTAGACTCAAAGACTCTTAAGTGTTGAAGTAGATAATAGCAGAGACTAGGCAGGATTTGAAAATGGTGCACTCCGTGGTTCTGTTTGCTGTAGACTTAGTCTTCCCTGCAGTGTATATGACTGAATTTATCACAAAATAAATATCTATGTGTTACATCTAGCCTTCTGTTTTATAGGCTGCCATGGCAGAACAATTCATTACCCGGTAGCCAACCATCTGAGATTAACCGCTCCTCATTTAGTATTTAGCTAGGCTTTATTTAATATTTACCTTGTATGGGCAGCTTGGTGGTGCAGTGGACAATATGCTGGGCCTGAAGTCAGGAAGACTAATTTTCCTGAGTTCAAATCTGGCCACAGACACTTATTAGCTATGTGACTCTGGGAAAGTCACTTAGACCTGTTGGCCTCAGTTCCCTCATCTGTAAAATGAGCTGGAGAAGGAAATGACAAACCACTCTAGTATCTTTGCCAAGGAAAACCCCAAATGGCGTCAGGAAGAGTTGGACATGATTGAAAAATAACTGAACCATGGTCCTTGGATAGCAGGTCAGTCAGTCAACAAACATTTATTAAGCATTACTATGTGTCAGGCTTTTTGCTAAGTGCTGGAGATACAAAGAAAGGCAAAAACATACCCTCTCCCAAGGCTCATGGTCTAGCGGGGAAGACAACATGTAAACAACAATGTACATTCACAATACATGCAAAAGAAATGGGAAGTAATCCCAGAGGGAAGGTGAGGATTGGGGAAAGCCTCTGTAGAAGGTGGGATTTGAGTGGAATCTTGAAGGAAGCCAGGATGATGAGGAGAAGGGAAAGTATTCTAAGGGGGTGGTGGGGGGGGGGAGAGGTCAGGTAATACAAAAGTTCAGAGTGGGGAGAGAGGAATGAAGGCCAGTGCCACTGGATCCCAAAGTACACAGAGAGGAGTGAAGGGGCCAGGTCATGTACGAGCATTCTATCCCTGGGACTACATTCAGAGCCTTTGCATCTCACCCAGAATCTATCAGAGATAGTCTTTGACAGCTCAGGGTTGCCTCTCTTTCCCCATTACACAGCAGAATTACAGTCAGTAGAAGAAAAAGAAAAGAGACGTGGGCATCCAGTGTGCCTCATATAACTCTGGATCAGGAGTTTTTAACTTTTCCTGTGTGTGTCACGGACTCCTTTGTCAGTCTGGTGAAGCATATGGACACCTTCTCAGAGTAATGTTTTAATATTTATTAGTGTTTTAAGTGCATAAAATAAAATACATAGGCAAGGGAAGCCAATTATATTGAAATATAGTTATCAAAATATTAAAAAACAAAATTCACAGATGCCAGGTTAAGATCTCTTATTCTGGAGTCTATCTCTCTCAGTCAGTGCCAGTCAGCAGAATGGCATCTGTGATAGACAGGTTTTGGATATCTCAAATGTTTCCAGCCTGTTTTTAAAGCGTGCAATATATCTGCTTTCTCAGCAGAAAAAGGAAGGAAAAAAAAAGTTGGTCAAACTCCTGCAATGACTGAATTTACTTTAACACTTGCGTTAATGAGAGCGCTGATGGATGACCTAGTTTGCATATGTTATGCAAACTAAGTCTCCAGTCTTCATTTACACACATTTACATAACTCTCAGTGTCTAATCACAGATCTGTCATTATAAATTATTCCTTTGTAGATAGTGCAGTAAACTCAGCAAACTACTTCCTTCCAGGTTCCAGGTTTTGTCCAGAGACCAGCTCTGATGGGCTCTCCTACCTATGGATGCTGGCAGATGGATCTTTGGTTTGTCCTAGGGGTCACGCCAGGGACAGTATTGGCTGCAGGGGTCAGAATCTTAGGGTAGGGGTATTGTGAGGCTCAAGTGAGATAATGGATGTAAAGTACTTTGCAAACCTTAAAGTGCAATATAAATGCTAGTTGTTATTACTATCACTGTAATCACTGTAGGTTAGGGGGATGTCTACCCCAAGCATGTGAAGACTTCTCCCCAAGTGGAATGGGTGGATGAGAACAATTTGTTCCAATGGCCATGAAGGCAACTGCAGAAGGCTCTCTGGAGGGCTTAGAGCTTGATCAGACTTTGAAGATGCCAAGGTCATCCACTGCATTCTGGGCCATTGCCAATTATCCTGGCTTTTGTCTTGTCACTGGACTTCGATGACTGGAAGAGAGAAGGAGGCTGATGATTTTGCACAAGTCTGCCTCATTTAAATCCAATTTACCAAGACATCACCTTGTGATGTCATTGGTCCTCTTTAAAAACAAAGGACAAATAACAACACTAGCCTTTAGTTAACAGGCCTCCAGACCGGTAATGATTTCATTTACTGAGTCTTCTATTGCTGCGCCTTCTGTTTATAAAACCTTACAGGGAATTGCTGGTAAATATTTATCAACCAGGCTGGGGAAGAGGGTATTGGGGAGGGGGAAAGGGAAATATATTATACACTTTCAAATTTAATCTACATTACTAACACTTTCTTAAGTCTAGACAATCAACAAGACAAGAAATCAGGTGCTGATTTGTAGCAATTACCTATTTCTGATGTGTAAATGCTCACATTGAAAATGTTAACAGTTGACTCTCCCAGACTGATTAGAGCTGGCTTCACCATGCTGCTGACTGAAGGCCACTGGTGGGATGTGGCCAAAAGGCCACCAGTAGGGTAAAAATAGCAATGGGGTGGGGGTGGGGGTAGGGCTACGGGGGAAGAGGGAAAATAGGAGAGGTGATAGACACAAGGTGGTGGAAAATGTGCTGGGCTTGGAGTTAGAAAACCTGCATTGAATCCATGGGATCAGATCAGTTTTCAATCTGGAAATGATCTTAGAAATCTTCTAGTACAAAACTCTCATTTTATAGATGAGGAGACTGAGTCACAGAGAGGTTAGGTCCCACTTTAAGGAACATAGGCACTGAGTGACGTGGTTGAGACTCAAATCCAGGTTCAAAATCCAGTCGTCTTTGCCTTGTGACATGATGTCTCTTGGTTCTGGGGCTAGATATTGAACATGGCCAAGCCAGTGGATTTCTCTGAAGAGAGATGTCTCAGTCTCTTCATCTGTACTTCTATTTTCAGGTCAGTTCTACAAACATTAGTATTAAACTATTAAAGTATAAAGGATTAAGCTCCTAGTAAGTGCTTAACATAGGCAGCCAGGCGGTGCAATGGGCAGAATGCTTGAGTTGGAATCAGGAAATCTTGAGTTCAAATGCAGCCTCAGATACTTCCTATCTGTGTGAACCTGGGCAAGTAATGTAATCTCTCTGTGTCTCAGTTTCTTCATCTGTAAAATGGAGGATGGTAATAGCACCTACCTTCCAGGGCTGTTGTGAAGACTGAAATTTGAAAATTGAAATTGAAAAAAAATCAAATTGATTCTATTCTGTAATTGATTTCATTTTGTAACACCACTGACACTTTGTCTAATTACCTAAGTCATGTTTCATTTGTCTCTGAGTTAAGTTTGAAATTCAACTCTCCTGTAAATCACTTATGTCTCTGAGTTAAGTTTAGAAATTCAGTTTTCCTGCTAACCTCTGTTTTATTCTTGTGTCAAGGAAATGTTATTCTTGAAGGATGCAGGGGCATGCCAGGGAGTCTGGTCTGTTTATCTCTGCACCACTGGATGTCCTTTAAGAAAACCTGGCCTTTTGTCACTAGGACACTAACCAGCCATGTAAGTGGACACCACCAATGAGCTTTCCTTAGTGACCCCATGGAAGGAAAAGTTTTGCTAGCACCACTTTCCAAATTTCCAGTCAATCATATTGTCCCTCACATCTACGATGCTTCTGACTTTGTAACCAATCATATTGTTTTCTCCACCTATGATTCTACCTTCTAGTTTTTGAACACTATTCTTTTAGTCCATAAAAATGCTCTGTCAGTCATCATTCAGTGTCTTAGCTAGTTGAGGAGGCCGAGACCCTGATTATTATCAAATTTGCACTTTGCTAATAAATTGATTGTGCTTAGAGCTTTGTGCCTTAATTTACTTTCATTTCAGTCATGACAAGACCCAATGAGATAATATTTGTAAACTGCTTTCAAACCCTAAAACATTATGTAAATGCTAACTCTTACGTATAAGGTTATAAGTTGCAAAGCATTTGACATTTACAGTTGAAGGAGGGAGTTTCCTCACCAGGAGGCACCCACGCATCCTAATGAAATTACAGATCCACATGATGTTCTAGGTGCTGGTGACACAAAGAAGAAAAACAAATATAGTCATTACCCTCAAGGAGTTTACATTCAACCAAGAATGAGAACATGTACACAGATAAACAAATACCAAATCCATGCAAGGGTAAATCAAGCAATCTAAAGAGTAAGAAGGGAACAGCTAGGTGATGCAGTGGATAGAGCACCAACCCTGAAGTCAGGAGGACCTGAATTCAAATCCAGCCTCAGATACTTACTAGTTGCGTGACCCTGGGCAAATCACTTAACCCTGATTTCCTCAAAGAAAGAAAGAAAGAAAAGAAAAGAAAGAAAGGAAGAAAGGGGGAAAAAGACCCACACTGTCTAGGTGACCTTTAGGGGCAGCTGTGCAGTGGATAAAGCTCCAGCCCTGGAGTCAAGAGGACTTGAGTTCAAATCCAGCCTTAGACACTTTCTAGCTGTGTGACCCTGGGCAAATCACTTAACCCTGATTGCCTCCACACACACAAAATAAAAGGATAAGAGGACACTACCAAATGGGGGAACAGGATAGATCCTGGGTAGGAGGTAACATCTGACTTATTTTTTAAGGATACCTGTAGATGAGCAGGGAGTAAAGTCAAGAGAGAGGGGATAGTAAGGAATAGAATAGGGAGATGGGATATCCTGGGGTTATATGATAGGGAGAGGGAGAAAGGAAGGGAGAAAATGATTAGCAAGGCAGTTTGAACAGAGGATACAGGAAGGTGAGTAATATGAATGGCTTTAAATGACAAATATAAGTATTTTCTATTTTATCCCAGAGGCAAAAGGGTACCACTGAAATTTCTGAGTATTACCTGTCATAGTTATCACCATTTTCCTATGCTTGGGAATATTAGTTTGATAGCTGAATGTACAATGACTTAGAGAAGAGAAAAATTAGAGGCAAGGAGATCAGTTACGAGGCTCTTGTAACAGTAAATAGTTCATGGATCCATGATTTCCTGCCTCCATTGAAGGGGATCATGGCACTTTGGTATCTTCTTAGTCTTTGTGGGTTGCTATGATGGAAAAGTTAATCACTCTGTGGTCACTATGGTGATGAGACTATCTGAGCTCACTTAGGTAAGCTAGTGCTTGGAAGAGACACAGAATTAACCACTGGGATTGTTGTGGCAGCTTGAATCCATCCCCTGTACCCCCAACACACATTTTCAGCTTAATTCTGTGTATTATCTTCCCTTATCGGATGTAACATCCCCAAGGGCAGGAACTATTTTTCTTCTGCTTAGATTTGTATTCCCAGATCTTAGCACAGTGCTTAGTACATAATAAGAACTTAATAAATATTTGTTGACTTCAATTTCTGGTTTGCTAAGATTTTTCAGAGCTTTTGTTCTGTTAGCTTGGTCTTCAAGAACCTTCTAAAGTTTTATATAATGGAGTTATTATCACAAAAGGAAGGCAAAGAGAAAGAGCAAAAGAAAGGATAGGAGGTAAGAAGCAAACATATATGGCACAGCTCAGTCTAGTCAGAGAGGACAAGGATTCGAACACACACACGCACACACACACACACACACACACACACACACACACACACACACACACCCCACCCTGTTCCCTTTACTTACTACTTCTGTGACTTTGGGTAAACAGCTTCTCTCTGGACCTCGTTTTCCTGATTTGTGAAATGAAGAGGATGGGTTACATGATCTCTTAGGTCCCTTTTAGCTCTAAGTCTATGATCTTAGAAGACAAAAAAAAAAAAAGAAGAAGATATCTCCTTGTCACACCATCAAAATACCTCCCAAGTATTCAGAGGAAACTTTTTGCTGAATACCATTGCTTGAAGTGCAGAAAGGTGTGGCAATAGGAAAAGGGTTTTAAAACATAGGCAAAGGACACAAAATTCAGATACGCAGGAAGTTAAAGAGGTCAAAATAATGGTCAATGAACACTTGTTAAATATTTCATTCTATTAAGTTGCTATGGGGTAATGCTTTTCATTTTAAAAAATCTATTTTATTATAAGCTTTGTAAACATCAACAAACATGAACATTCCAATTCACAAAGAAAGAAAGAAAAGAGGATTGGGTATGAAATGGCCAACTCTGCCTTGTATGGTTTGATTTTGTAAATGAATATATATTAAATTTAACATAGTAATAAAACAGTCTTGCTTGTTTGTGTCACGTTCTGGACTTCCTTCTCTCTTCTGTTTTTTTTTTTTAATGTTACATTGACTCTCTTTTCTGTCTACTCTTCCCTTTTTTCATTACTATTACTACCTCCTTTGGGTTAATCTTAATAAATAAAGAGATTTGAACTTTGTCCTGAAGAGACTGAAGAACCACTCTTGAAGGCCACAGATAACCTAAACTTTGACATAGTTGAATTATCAACATGTCCAATACAAAACTACAAATTCAGTTCCGAAGAGCTGAATGATCCCTTTTGAAGTTGTTTCTTTCCACCACATTCTCGTGCCTAATTGGCCATCAATCTCATCTCCAGGGTGCCTCTCAACAGCCACATCTTTCTACATTCCTATCACTTATTGAATCCCTTTGATCAGTGAAGTAGTTTGGAAAAATGTTCTTCTAACAGATGGGCTCCATCAACCTTGTTCATTTCACATGAAGGCAAAGACTAAGCAAAATTAACACCAACCCACTCTACAAAGTCCCATAACTTATTGTCTGGGCCACTCAGTTGGCAATTGCTTCATCCTTCCTTTAGACAGAAATATAGCTTAATGGCCAGAGTAAAGATTCTGGAGTCAGAAGACCTGGGTTTAAATGCTTGAGTTTGTTGCTTTGCACAAGAAATTTCTTCTTCTTGTGACTTGGCTTTTGCAAAGTGGTATGATGGAAAGAGCAGGGGATTTAGAATTAGAGGTCCTGGGTTCAAATGCCAGCTCTGTTATTTACTCCATGTGTGACTTGGGGTAAGTCACAACATTTCTGGGTCTCAGTTTTCTCATCTGTAGAATGGAGGTATTGGAATGGATGATTGCTAATTAGGGTCCTGCCCTGTTCCAAATATTACTATTTCTCATATAGTTATATAACTTTTCATGAATGTATATCATTATCTCAATCAGACTGTAAGTTTATGGATAGAGACCTTATTTTAAGCCTTTTTGAATCCCTCACAATACCTATATATGTGTTTCTTTGCACTTTAATTATTGTATTTGGTGGAGAAACTGGAGATGTCTCTCTCCATTTAAGCATTGTAAACTTTTTGTAGGGTACAAGAATTCTAAGTTTTCTAAAATTAGATCACGTCAATCTGCTGAGCATGGCAAATCTGTCACTTCCCATTAGGATTGAACGAATGACTCATCAAAAGGTCCTAAACAAACTCCTAGGGTACCAGACATAGATAGGGATGGAAGGGAGCGAAAGCTCCCTCCTTTTTCATTCCACGCTACTCAGACCCCATCCAAGCACTGGATAGCTTGGTAGAGCAAATATCACAAAGTGTCTTTATCTCTTGGCGTGTAGGTATAGATAGAGTGCCAGGCCTGGATTCAAGCCCTTCTGCCAGAGTTCAAATCTGGCTCCAGACACTTACTAGTTGTGTGACCCTGGGCAGGTCACATCATTAGGACTGTTTGCCTCACTTTCCTCATCTGTAAAATGAACTGAAGAAGGACAAGGCAAACCACCACACTATCTGAACCAAGAAAATTCAAATGGGGTCACAAAGGGGACACACTGAAACAACTGAGCAACAATAAAAACCCATATCTCCCAGCCTTCCTGTCAATGTCTCTTTCCCCTTCTTTCCTCCTCCCTCAAACCGTACCCCAGATGGAGAGAACACAGAATCTTGGACCGTCAGCTCCATTCTTCCTTTGCAGTGGTGATGAGCTGGACCCGTTGAGGTCCTCCTGCCCTTTGGAAAAGACATGCCTGTTCATATTGCTTGCTTGAGCAGGTAGCCATCAACTACAATACTTCTAGTAAGATGGAGAATCACCAGACCTTGCCATCTGTCCTGCCATTGCATTCTAAGGTCCTCAGAGTCTTGCCTTATTCCCTACCATTAAACTTTCCAGACCTTTCAGGCACTGCCATCTAACCTTCTGATGTAACTGAAGGACATCTTGGCTTTACCATCAGTCTTATGGATGAAGCCTTCATTATATGTTTTCTTCTTCAATTACATAGCATTGACTCTTTGAGAGCAGGAACTGTCTCACTTTTCCATTTGTGGCAGTGTTTAGCACAGTGCTTGGCATGAAATGAGCGATTAATAAATACTTTTTCTTTCAACTATTCATTCATTCATACCAGACCATTAGCCCTAGATTTGGGGGTAGGGCAGGAGATTACAAAGTATTGTTGATTACCTTCCTCTGAAAAAATGCAGGTATCACCAGGCAAAAAGTCAGTTGTCCCAAGGAGTGATCCAGCACTCAACCTATGTTTTACTTTCAGAACGTATTTTGTCTATAATCAGGAGTCTAGAAATTTCTTCTACTAATGCAGGCCACAGTGAACATTAGATAATACCTTCTCCTTTGTTCCTCCCCTTTGAAAATGCTGATTGTTGGTAGGAATGTTTTTCCTCCCATAGGGAAATATAAAACCTTGGCTCCTTGACATCCTTCTATATTCAATACCATGGGGATCCCAGAAATCAATGAAGAAGTCTCAAATAGCCTATGCTACCAAGATGAACCATTTGGCTTCTTTCCTGAGCAGCCTGAAATTGCTCTTTCGAAGGTCACCAATGAACCCTTTATTGCCAAATTCAAATTCAGTGGCCCTTTCTTTGAATTACAGAGTCACAGAATCTCAGAGTTGGAAGAGACCTGAAAGGCCATAACAAAAGAGAACAAAAATTCCTTATAAAATATGGCAGAAAAATAGTCAGCCAGTCTATGCTTGAAGACCTCCAGTGAAAGAAAACTCACCAATTTCTGAAGCATATTATTCCTCTCTTGGATGACTCTAATTATAAGGAAGTTTTCCTTACTCTAATGCACCAATAGTCCAAAGGATATTGTATTTTGTGTATTCCTTCCAATGATGCAGACTGCAACTCATCTATCCCTGTCCCTCTTGTGCAATTTCATCCATGTTGTCCCAAGACTTTCCCATAGGGGATCTGCACAATGTGTTGTGGGCTTTCCTTGCATTCTCTGACCTTGTATGTAGACTGTCCATAGGTTGTCCTTAGCTCTAACTATGTTGCCAACTCCTAGGGCCTCACTTCATATAGAAAATGGAGGTGTCAGACTGGGTAATCTTTCATTTCTAAATCATATGAAATTCTACTTCTTCTCTATCTTTTGCATTTAAGTCCCTCTTTTGAAGTATTCTTAATTGTGACTTCCTACTACTCCATAGTCCAGATCCTTGTCATCTTATAATTGGGTTACTGTGATGGCCTCCACATAGCCTTTTAGACCTCAACTTCTCCCTTTTCCAATCCTGCATAATGCTGCCAGACTAATCTTCCTTAGGTACCATTTTTTATCATGCCAGTCCTCTACTCAAAAATGTCCACTAGCTCCCTTTTTCTTACCATAGCAAATCTAAATTCCTCTACTTGACTTTTAAGGCAATCTATAATTTGTCCCTACCCTTCTACTCAACTTTAACTCCCATTACTTTTCATTACTCATTCCTTGCCCTTTTCACACTGGTTTCCTTACTATTCTTTGTTGTTAACATATTGATTTCCCCCTTTGCTTTTTTTCTCACACTATTTCCTTACCTGGAATACTTTGCCCTTTCATTTGCACTTTTCCAAATCCTATTAACCCAAACCTACTAAGCACTTCTTTCATGAAGTTTTCCCTGAGTACCTTGGTCCTCATTGCTCTCTCCCTTCTCTGAAGGACTACAGAATAGTCCAATATAATTTAGTACTTGTTTCACATATATTCGATTTCTATTCTCACCTATATTTGTGCAGTAGCAGTGTGTCTATGTGGCTCGCCATGAAGAGTCAGCACCATGGACAGGGATAGAGCATCAGCTCAATACCCTGCCCCCATAATGGTATGTCATCCTTGTGTCCTTATCCAGGAATATCACTCATTCAGTGAACTGTGCCCTGTACCCTCCCCTTCCATCTAGCCACTGTTCTTCCATTCCTTTCCAGCTTGCTGATATTAAATCAAAAGCTCTCCACAAAGTTTATAACCTTAGTGGGAAATTTACTTGTATTAGATAAAAGTATAACATAAATATCTGAGAAGAAGCAAACGCCTCAATTCTTAAACCTCTTGCCCTAACCTTTCCCTATGGCAGAACTTTCTTATCACTAGCTTTTCCGTAGGCTGAAAGAAAGAGAAATTTTATGCGCTTGTGCAAACCTGCCAGAAATGAGATAGGAGGGGTATTGGTCACTAACAGCAATCAACAATGTCTAGAAACTAAAAAGCTGCTGGATTCTCTGACTATGAAAACCTTGAATGTTTCCTACTGACCCTCTGTGCTATTCATTCATTGACTTAAGTAAAAGGAACTCATTCTAATTATGGTCACTACTCCTCATGTTAATATCCAGCTAATGTGTGATTAGCACTATCAGCAGGAGGGACTATTTACTGCACTCCCCTCTTCCAAGGGAAAGTTCATGCTGATGGTAGCAATCTTCCCCATCCGCTGTCTCTCAAAGGCTTTCTGACCTTAACCTAAAGTCTACATGGCCAGTGATATCTGCCTATTTCATCCTCCATCTTCACTGACCCCAGAGGAGTCACTTTGAAGATTCACGTGCTCTTTGTCTCAAAGGCTTCTGAGAGAGATAGTCTATGAAGAAAAACAAAAAAAAGTCCCCAGTCACAGGCTTATCACTTTTTTAGATTCCTTGAAGGCAAGGGACCATGTTTTATATTGCTACAGTCTCTGACACAGTGCCTGAAATAGTGTTGAGCTCAAAGTAGGTATTTAATGATAATTTCTTTGTTAGTTAACTAAAAGAACCAAATAAATGAAGTATAATTCATAACAGAAGTTACAAGTATGAAGCAGATTTAATAGCCTTAAAGCCCTCATCTTGGTAATGTTCTCACATCTAAAAAGGTAGTGAAGTGATCCAAATCAGGTGCAACACCTTCCATTTTTCAGAACAAGAAGATAGCTCAAGGGAGAGAAAAAGAAAGTGGGTTAAAGATGACCAAAAGGTTTGAAGTGGTTACTAATGATATTTAAAATATGACTGATAGCCAAAGGACACTGAGAAAGACGAAGAAGCTTTATTTTTGAAGATGAGAAGACAACTTAAGAGAAGGCTGCTTTGTGTCAAATATTAATTCAATAAAGGTTTTTACATTATAATTCTATGATTCTAGGTGATTTTGCTACTTTAAAGATAAGGAAGCAAATGAAAAGAATACAATTCAACAAAGTCATTGAATACTTAAACGCTTACTATGTGTAAGATGCTATGTTAGATGCTGGGGATAAGAAACAAAAAAAATTGGCAAATATCATTGATTCATAGAAGCAAGTTTCAGGGTATATTTTAGAACCTTCACAGATTTAATACAACACCCCACAAATCTACAATATAAGACAATACAATAAAGATTCATAATGATGTTTAGTAAGATGGGAAAGAAGGTAGTATTTGAGAAATATTTCTATAAAAAAGACTAGAACACAAAGGTTTTGATATGCATGGCTAACCTTTAGTTTTTCCAAGCATCAAACATGTCCTGTTCTAGGAGAACTCAGGACCAACTCCCTTTAGGTTGACAAAGCATCTGGTCTGTAAATACTCTTGAGAGAAATAAAAAAGAGGATGCTATATGAGCAATAGAACACACGGGGGCAGTAAAGCCTTACTTTTCTTGCTGACACATATTTGCTCAGCCTGTTGTATAGTTCTAAAGAAAACCTCTAGAGCTTTGGGGGAAAAACAGCTTTGGGCTTTTTTTGTGTGTGGAAGAAACACAAGGGAGACTGAGCCAGGGCAGGCAGCCTGGTTTAATTCCCATTCCCAACAGTCAATTTACTCTTCTTTGTCCCAGATGGAATATAGGAGTTTTTCTGGATTTAGTAGGAGGGTATGAAATATTCATCTCCTCTGTTTCTCAACTTGCTCTGCCAATCAGATACAAATGAACAAAACTGTTGGAAAAAACAACCTGAAATTTCATAAGCTCCTTTGTATTTTTTATAGCCCACAGCTGACCTCCCTCTTAAAGGAATTTCAGACTACATACCCTTTCTCTAGGAAGATAGAGCAGTAGTCATAGAATGGTAGAGCTGGATGGATCCTGAGGATCCGTGTAATTCACTCCTTTCTGTGCAATTGAGGAAAATCAGGTCCAGAAGATGATTTGTCCAAGGTCATAGAACTAATTAGTGGCTGATCCAGGACTAGAACCCAGTACTCCTGGGTTCTTTCAGCTTTACTGTGAGATCAGTTGCTTGTGACCAGGGAATCAGAACTTTTTAAATCTTTCTACCTTCCTACCTAGCCCTAATCTGATAGAAATGTATGGAACACACTAAGCTACCATTTTCCACTTTGCTTGGGAAATGTTGGCATTGACCACTGACAGGATCACAGAATTTAGGGCAGGAAGAGCCCTTGTAGTAGTCCTTGTATCTTATTTTACAGATGAAGAAGCAGAGGCCCAAGAAGTTTAAGTGACTTGCTCCAGGCCACAACTGGCAATATATCAAGAGTCTGGATTCAAATCCAGGTCCTCTGCCTTTATATTCAGTTTTCTTTCTACTACATCATGCTGGCAATGCAATTCAATTTAGTTCAATTCAACTCAATAAACATAAAGTAAATACCTGAGATATGCATTTAACTATGGTACATGGCAAGGGAGTGGGGTAGGTACAGATAGAAGACAGAAACAAAATCATTCTTGTCCCCCAGAAATTTCCATTCTACTAGGGGAATACAACATGTGCACAAATTAGTAAATACAATGTAACTTTTTTTTAGGGGAGTACCACTAACAAATGGGGAAAATCAGAAAAGCCTCATGGAGGAAATGGGACCTGAGCAGCACCTTGAAGGGAGCTAAGGATTCTTTTTTTGTTTTGTTTTTGTTTTTAGGCAATTGGGGTTAAGTGACTTGTCCAGGGTCTCACAGCTAGTAAGTGTCAAGTGTTTGGTCTGAGGTCAGATTTGAACTCAGGTCCTCCTGACTTCAGGGCCGGTGCTCTATCCACTGCGCCACCTAGCTGCCCCGGGAGCTAAGGATTCTATAAAGTTGGAGGTGAGGTGGGAGTGCATTACACAAGCAGGGAATCATACATGCAAAAATGCAGAAATGGGAAATGGAACGTTTAGTTAGGGAACATTAGCTGGTCAGTTTGATTAGAATGTAGAGTAGGTACTACTGCTCCTGTTGCTGCTGCTGCCACCACTACCACTACCACCACTACCACCACCACTAAAAATAATACTAATACAACCCCCTGAAAGTCTAACTCATTGTCTGTGCTGTTGATTGAGGGGAATGGTATGTGAAACAGAGTGAAATAGAAAACTTAACTTTCATTTTGCCAAGCTAAAGGCAACAAGAAAAAACACATAGAATGGAATCTTAAAAACATGAGTGTATGAAGAATTCCAGATTCCCTTAAGCAGCAATTAAAAGCAAACATTAAAAAGTTAATATGATACAAAGAGTCAAAGCAATGCAAAGAAATAAACTGATAATTCATTAGCAATCAAAAACTACTATACAGGGTTAAGACAAAGAAATTGGAGGAGGAAGAGAACCCACAAAAGAAGATGTCCAAAATTTCTGATCATCTATATCGACAGGAGAAACCAACATAACAAAATCAGAGGTTGGATTAAACAAGAAACAGAAAGCTGGGGCACCACTAATATAATAACATTTCAAAGCTTGCACACAACAATTTGTGTATATAAAAGGAGGTGACTAAAACACCATCTTCCATGCAAAACTGAGATGCAATGGGGTGGAATAAGATCTATAATTATTTGCTCAAATGTTTCACAGTGGTCCATGAATTACTAGAAGTACTTCAAGAGCCTTCTCTCAGACACAAGCCTAATCCCATCCTTCTTAACAGAAGACATCGTATATCTATCATCAAAAGATGAGAACATCAAGGATGTCCCAAAATATGAGCCAATTACATGTTGAAGGGATAGTCCTAAAGCACTGCAACATCTGAACTACTTTTTTTGGTTATTCCAAAGGTGTTGACTCACCTCCCCACTCATGGCTTGTTTATGTACCGCAAATATATATAATAGACTGAAGTGTGGTGAGAACACTGAAGCATTTGATGTATATGTGGAAAACTGTTTTCTATTTAAAACCTGCCATCAAAAGCAAGGTACACAACAACTATAACAATGTAAATGGAATGAACAAGAATAAAACAAGTTTTTGATAGTTTGATAGTTTTGATAAACTGAATGTTGTGAAACTATAACAAAGCTTGGCTTCAAAGAAAAGATGTGAGAACGCTCCCACCTCTACTGCTTTGCCTAAGTGGAGAACCATGGATATGGAACTACAAATAATGTCAGGTTTTTTATTTGTTGGTTAGCTTTGCTGGATCTTTTTCTTTTTGTCTTTCTTTTTGTTATAAGGGATGACTGTCTGAGAGGGATAAGGAGAGGGACATAATGGGAAATATAGGTGATATAAAATATCTATAACATTTTATTTTTTTAAATGGCTATCTATACAATACTGTCAAGAACAATTGATACAAAATATGAAATTTTTCAGGGAGGCAGTTTCAGCTCATTAAGGCTCTACTTAGCCTTAAATCTATAATTATCTTTTCTAACTATAACTAAGTATATCTTCCATGTTAAAGGGGGATTCAACCCAAAATATTTTATTAGTCACTTGATGTACATAGATGACATCAAGCTATATGGCTCCACTGAAAAACACATTAAGCATCTCTTTATCTCAAAGAATCTTTCTTCAATGATATGAAAATGTCAGTTGTATCTAAGTAGAATAATAATGACTTCCAGTGAAAGATAAACACTAAAGACTTTGAGCTTGCATCCAGGTGTCACGTTGAACCAATGTATGAAAAGAATAGGTACACATGCCTTAGTATGGCAAGACATATTGATTATGAAGCTATTATAGAGAAAGATGTAACTGAATATGGTAAGAGACTTACAGGCATCCTGAAATCAAAGCTGAATGGAAAGAATCAAAACATCTAAACCAATGGAAACTATTAAAACTTATGTAAGACCCATGTTAATGTGCATTTTTAGAACAGCAAAATGGATCATAACAGGTTTTGGAAAGATTTTTGTTTTTGTTTTTTGTTTTTCATTTTTCATTTTGAAGAAAACCAGAGTAATGTCTTAACTTGTCTGTGAATTGGATTTAAGCAAGGCCAAGTTGCACAAAGTTGTTAGTCTCACTCTTTCTTCTAGTGTCATCTAAGTCCAGTGAAAAGGCAAAAGTCAAGAAGACTGGCCATGATTAAGGATATGGAGGACCTTGGCATCTTTGATGTCTGACCAAGCTCTAAGTGCTCCACAGAGCCTGCTTCATCCACCTTCATGGTCACTGGAAAAAAATGTTCCCATCTGCCCATTCCACCAAGGTGAAAGTTCACATGCTTGGGATAGACATTCACCCTAAGTCACAGATTTGGAAAAGCATCCTCGCAAAAACCAATACACTACTAATGAAGCAAAAGATTCATCATTTTAAGAGCTATAGGTTAATATTTCCTTCCCAAAAAGAAAGAAGAATCTTGGTATACATTCTCAGAGTCTGTGATAAATAAAAATTATTTTGGAATAAGCATACATCACTTCACTGAGCAATAGTAAAAGCTGATATGTTATCTAAGGCACATGCCTTTAGATTTGTCAGATGCAACCAGAAGGCCATGGATGGATCCTATGAAACAGCTAAGATTTAAGTTTTTAATGAACTAGGTATGTGCCTAATAAACACAGCAAAAAAGAACTGAAGAAGATGCATGTCCACAACACCTGAGCCATTGGCATCCTTGAAGAGGCTGCTAAGTTTCCAAGTACCACATTCCCCAAGGCTAAAATCACCAAGCCCATGAGTCCTAAGATCACCACTAGATATATTGGCCCCCAAGGTCAAAATCAAATGCAATGGCTCCCAATTGAATACCAAGCATCCGGGAGCAAGATTACTAAACTCACTGACTCCAAGTTTACTAAACTCATTGAGCCTTAAACTCCAAATCCAGTTCCAAGGCTGCCAGTGCTAACTTCCCAGGGACCAAGGCTGCCAGTTCCCGGCTTACACAACCTATACTTCAGGACAGAAAGATTCATTTGAACCCTAAACTGGAATTCTTCCTGGTTGGAGCATCATTATTTACTGTTTAATACAAAGAGAAGAAATATTAAGGCATTGAGGAGAAAGAAATCATAGAGGCAGACTGTCAGTGGCACACATTTGCTGCGGAAATACAATGAAATTCCACTCTTATGCAGTAATTTTATTACAGATGCTACTTTTTATGAAATGACAAATGCCTGATTGATGGTAAAGGTTTGAATGATGCATATGAGCCTTTTACATCAGTTTCAATTGAGTTTTTTGTATTCTAATTCATTAATAAAAGGGAGAAAAGAGGAACAATGATATACTTTATCTTCCATCAATATTCTATTAAAATATAATTTTTTTACTAAAAATTCTTAGAGTATATTAAAAATCTACATTTTTCTGGAACACCCTTTCACATTTAAAATAAATCATGACATGGAGCAATGAGAAGTATGTACTGGAAGTCAAGAGACCTGTATTTTAGAAGTTGTTAAACTATGACCTGTCCATTTGACCTTGAATGAGTTCCTTTGCCTCTCTGGGCCTCAGTTTCCTCATCATTAAGATAAGGAGTTTGGACTATATCAACTCTAAGGTCCTTACGGTGGTGACATTCTATGACCTTGACTTTGACCCATTCCACAAAGCTGATACATGACTGTAGCTGAAGCACTGGTGTTGTGACTTTGGAAAGTAGTTTAATTTGACAAATAAACAGCAGCTTGACTATTAGTTATTGGTATAGGACAAAAAGACATAGGACCTAGGATCTCTCTAGGAAGAGGTCTAAGAAATCATTTAACACAACTTCTTCATTTTATAAATGTGGAAACTGAATCTGAGAAATTAATTGATTGGCTCAGGATCACATAGGTGATAAGAGAGCCAAGATTCAAACTCAGGTTTTCTAGCTCTAATTCTATGCTCTTTCTGCTACACCACTAATGTCAGGAACAAGTGGATGGGTCAGGTGTGCTATGGAGCACAACTTTTGATCTCAGAGTAGGTGAGGATAGCTTTGGCAGGGAGCCTTGGAAGGTGGTCATCTACATTGGATATCCTAAAATAACTGACATTACTTAACTTCTTTCAATTACTATACAAAGTAAGTTCTCTAGGAGTCTTAGGTGTTGGTTCTAGGTTCTCAGATACACCTAAACACTTTATATTTTTAAAAATATTTTCATTAAATTCTAGGTTGACACATACATGTAGTTTTAAGTTATTCTTTCTCCATCTTTAAGTTGTTTCATCTGAGGGAGGTAGCTATTCCACCAATTTAAGGGCCAAGCCCTGTACTCTCACATATACTAATACTGACCATCCTTCAAGGACCAGCTAAAGTTCTACTGGGCCAATAAAGGTGACTACTATTATTAGGCATAGAGACAATTCCTGTGATTTTACTGATATAGGAACTCTTGGATGAGGCAACTCTTTTTAACAATGAAGGTTGGTTCCTGTTAAGTCACTTATTGTCTCAGATAATTACCTAGAGCACTGATAGTTTAAGTGACTTGTCCAGAGTCACTTAGGGTAGTACAGTGAATATGTGTCAGAGGTGGGAATTCATCATTTCTAATGATGTGTCATTATACCAAAGTTTGTTTATCCATTTCCCCAAATGATGGATATCCATACTGTTTCCATTTTTCTTTCTTATTATTTAGTTTTTTATGTAAATATTTTTATATTTTTCAAATTGCATGTAGAAATAATTTTAACTTTCATTTTAAAAAATTTGAGTTCCAGATTCTTTCTGTACCTCCTTCCTCCTCTCTTCCATCCTCAGATGGCAAGCAATTAGATATACATTATACATGTGCAGATATGCAAAACATATTTCCATATTAGCCATGTTGCAAAAGAAAACACAGACCAAAAATATTTCAAGAAAAAAAGTTTTAAAAGTATACTTTGATCTGCTTTAAGATTCCATCAGTTCTTTCTCTGGAGGTGGATAGCATTTTTCACCAAGTCCTTCAGAATTATCTTGGATCATTGTGTGCTGAGAATAGCTAAGTCATTCAGAGTTGATCATTGTACAATATTGCTGTTACTGTGTACACTATTCTCCTGGTTCTGCTCACTTCACTTCTCATTGGTTCATGTAAGTCTTTCCAGGTTTTTCTGAAAGTGTTTGTACATATAGGTTCTTTTCCTTCTTTTTTTTTTTAAATCTCTTTGGGATACAGACCTTGTAGTGGTATTGATGGGTCAAAAGGTATGCACACCGTTTGAATGTAGTTCCTAATTGTTCTCCAGAATGTTTGGACCAGTTCACCACTCCACCAATGATGCATTTATGTCCCAGTTTTTCCATATCCCCGCCAACATTTGTCATTTTCTCTTTCTGTCATATTAGCCAATTTGATAGATGTGAGGTGGTACCTCAGAGTTGTTTTAATTTGCATTTCTCTAATCAATAGTTTAAAACATTTCTTTATATCACTATAGATAGCTTTAATTTCTTCTGAAAACTGACTGTTCATTGACCTTGATCATTTGAAGAATGACTCATATTCTTATAAATTTGACTAAGTACCATTTATATTTGAAAAATGATGCCTTTACCACAGAAATTTACTATAAAAAATGTTTCCCAGTTTTCTTGATTACTTTCTAAATTTGGTTTCATTGGTTTTGTTTGTGAAAACCCTTTTTAATTTAATATAATCAAAATTATCCATTTTGTATCCTGTAATGCTCTCTGTCCCTTGTTTGGTCCTAAATTCTTCCCTGATTCATATATATCTGACAGGTAAACTATTCTATGCTCCCCTAAATTACTTAAGGCATCACTCTTTATGTCTAAATCATGTATCCATTTTGACCTTATTTTGGTATATGGTGTGAGATGTTGATCTATGCCTAGTTTCTGTCAAACTGTCTTTTAGTTCTCCCAACAATTATTGTCAAATAGTGAGTTCTTGTCCCAAAAGCTTGGATCTTTGAGTTTATCAAATACTAAATTATTATGATCACTTACTACTGTGCATTGTATACCTAATCTATTCCATTGATCCACCATTCTATTTCTTAGCCAGTACCAAATTGTTTTGATGGTTACAACTTTGTAATACAGTTTGAGATCTGGTCACTTTCCTTCATATTTTTTTAATTGATTCCCCTGATATTCTTTGCCTTTTGTTCTTCCAGATGAATTTTATTACTATTTTTTCTAGATCTATAAAATATTTTGGTAGTTTGGTAAGGCACTGAATAAGTAAATTAATTTAGGTAGAATTGTCATTTTTGTTATATTGACTCAGCCTACCCATGAGCAATTAATATTTTTCCAATTGTTTAGATCTGACTTTATTTGTGTGAAAAGTGTATTGTAGTTGCATTCAGATAGTTCTTGGGTTTGTCTTGGCAGGTAGACTTCCAAGTATTTTATATTGTCTGCAGTTATTTTATATTGAATTTCTCTTTCTAGCTCTTAATTTTGGATTTTGTTGGTAATGTATAGAAATGCTAATGATTTATGTGGGTCTATTTTATATCCTGCAACTTTGCTGAAGTTCTTAATTATTTCAAATAGGTTTTTTTAGTTGATTTTTTAGGATTATCTAAGTATACCATTATATCATCTGCAAAGAGTGATAGTTTAGTTTCCTTAGTGCCCATTCTAATTCCTTTAATCTCTTTTTTCTTGTCCTATTGTTATAGCTAGCATTTCTAGTGGGAAGCTAGTGGTTAGAGCACTGGGCCTGGAGTCAGGAAGACTCATCTTTCTGAGTTCAAATCCAGCTTCAGACACATACTGGCTGTGTGACCCTGGGAAAGTAATTTAACCATGTTTGCCTCAGTTTCCTCATCTGTAAAATGAGCTAGAGAAGGAAATGGCAAACTACTCCAGTATCTTTGCCAAGAAAACCTCAAATGGAGTCACAAAGAGTACAACTGAAAATGACTAAACAACAATAGCATTTCTAGTACAATACTGAATAATAGTGGTGATAATGGACATCCTTGCTTCACCCCTGGTCTTATTAGGAAGACTTCTAGCTTATCCCCATCATTTCTTTGTTTCTACAAAAAGTTTGCTATAAACATTTTTATGTATATGGGACTTTTCTTTCTATTTTAATTAGCCCTACTCTTTTTCCTGAGTTAGAGACATCTTGAATCGATTGTCTTAAAGGCATCTCAAACTCAATATGTTCAAAAAAGGACTTATTATCTTTCCTCATAAATCTTCTCCTCTTCTAAAATTCTTTATTACTGTTGAAGGAACTACTATCTTTTCTGTCACCCAGGTTCACAACGTTGGTATCATTTTCAGCTCTTCTCTTGCTCACCACACATATCCAATCAGTTGCCAAATCTTATAATTTCTATGTCTCCAACATCTCTCACATATGTCTCTTTGTCTCCATTCACATAGCCCCTATTCTAGTTCAGACTCTCATTATCTTTTTGGATTATTGCAATAGCTTTCTAATAGCACTCCTTATGGTCTAGCTATATTGGTTTACTTTCTGTTCTCCATATTCCATCTTCTTGCCTTGTATTTGCTGTCTCCGAAGCCTCCTTACCAATGCTCTCTTTACCAATTGACAACTCCTAGATTCACTGGATTCCTTTCAGATTCAGCACAAGCATTCTGTTATTCAGAAAGACCTCCCCAAAACTGTTGGTACCAACCCCTCTAAGACTACATTCCATACGCTCTTTATTTACCTTGCATGAATTAATTTATTGGGTTCTCTCCATTAAAATTTAAGCTTCTTAAGGGCAGGGCTGTTCTTGCTTTTCCTTCGTATGATCAGTGCTTAGCACAGTGTTTGGCACATAGATAGAACTTAATAAATGCTTCATGATTGATTATTTTTTTACTTCCTTAGGGTATACGCCTAACAGTAAGATCTCTGGATCCAATGGTATAGACAGTTTAGTCACTTAGCATAATTCAAATAATAGAAAGGAGATTATCTTAAGAAAAGTAATTAGGTGGATCTTGGGAAAATAGAAGGATAGATTTGGCAATTTACTCCATATTAACTGAAAAGAAAGAGAAAGAGAAAATTGTCTACATATATCTACCAACATAGATACCGTAGAGAGTAGGTACAATGTAGGAAGAAGAATAACTGTAAAGACATCTGGAAATTCACAGGAGATGAAACACAAGAAAGGAACCAGCAAAACTAAAATCGATAGTCTCACATGTTTATATAGAAATGCTCAAAATGTGGATATCAAGCTAGTGATCCTAAAGGTCCCCTGCATATACTTTGGGAGTATATTCTAAATGAACTTTTCCCAGCCCCACTCCCAAATCACCCAAAATGTTTGCTCAGCAGCCCCCGGCTATGCTCTTTTTAATATAGGTGAGGAGTTAGCACAAATGAGTGCAGAGTAAGTCAGGTCCTAGTACAAATCAGTCCATTGTATTCTATGATGATTAGGAATGAAAAGATGAATAAGTTCATTATCCTGGGACCCTCACCTTGTCCAACTACATTAGTAAAGGTTGCTGACATTGTGTTCTCAAGCTATCAAGAGTAAAGGTTGTCTTCCCAGTTGTACTGAACTTACCAAGACCCTTCTAGGGAGTCTCTCTCTGCCTCAATCAGAGCCCTCCCACTGCTAAATTCCCAGCTTGGCTTCCATCCCTGTCACCAAAGAACCAAATTTATCTTCTGTCTCTTTGGAATCCCCAATCTTTGCCTCCAGGGCTGTATTTCCATGCTATTATGGGAACTGCCCTGTGGTCGGAGTTTCCCTCTGTCTGGTCCTCCTTGTTCATCTTGGGGGTCATCCCCCATCCTCCCCACTGCAGGGTCCAGGATTCAGAGGGTGCTAAGACTATTATTGATCCCATTTTATCTATTTTCTTTTTAAAAAATGTTCCTTTTTAGTTTGAACTTAATCATCAACAAACATGAACAAAGGACAAAAAAAAGAGGATATGAAACTAAACTTTTTTGTGGTTATTCTGGGAACCTATGTAAATATAATATATAATTTTATTTCAATGCCAAATGTGTTCTGAGTGCAAAAAATAGCTTACAAATGAGCTTCTTTTGAGTCAAAATCCATCTGTAAATTGCCCATATGCTATATTTGAATTACTCAGTTTTGTTCATAGCATTCACTTTCTACTATGTGTTGCACACATTTTTAAAGCAGGTTAGTAAAGCACTTTACAAATAATATCTCATTTGATCCTCACTACCACCCTGGAAGACTGATGATTTTATCACTATTTCACAGATGAGGAAACTAAGATATCGAGAGCTTGTATGATTTACCCACATCACATTAGCTGGTAAGTGGCTGAGGTCACATTTGAACTCATGTCTGTCTGTCTTAAAGTTCAGTACTCTATTCACTGTTCCACCTAGCTGTTTAGAGATCACTAGACTTATCTGAACTTCATTTTTTTGTTTGTTTGTTGTTTTTTTGGTGAAGCAATTGGGGTTAAGTGACTTGCCCAGGGTCATACAGCTAGTAAGTGTCAAATATCTGGTCTGAGATCAGATTTGAACTCAGATTGTCCTGACCAGGACTGGTGCTCTATCCACTGTGCCACCTAACTGCCGCCTAAACTTCATTTTCTCTCATTTGTAAAATTCCTTCCAGATGTAAGATTCTGTGGATTTATTGTATCTCAGAATCCTGAGATAAACAAGAAGAAAGTTTCTTGTAATACTATCAAAGTGGGGGAACAATAGATCTAGTAAAATGTAAGCTCCTTAAAGGGAGAGACTTTCACAGAAGGTGCCTAATAAATGCTTATTGAATGAATACATGAATGAATGAATGAACCCTGAGGCATGAGGATGCTGGAAAAAGGGAAAAGGAGGCCTACTTAAAATGTGACCTCTGTCATGCATAAGAGCATTGGGCTAAGTGTTGATTTACTGAGATCAGCCTCCCCTTCTGTAATGAACCATTCTCCAAACTGATTGGATATGTGTGGTGAGCAAGAGAAGAGTTTGGTTCTAACACTGGGATCCATGAACTTGTTTTCAAAAGTTCTTTCTGGACAGCCCTGCCTTGCCTTGGGCCCTGCTCTCACAGGGCATTCTAGGTCTGTTTAGCCCTAGTCTTTGATCTCAGTCCTCCTGCCTTTACCTTTTCTGCTTTGTAACTTAACACCCCCCCAAATTTAATAGGTTTGTCTCATTATTTTGATTAATCATATTAACTCATGCTAATTAAGAGATGGATTTAAGTAATGACAGAGGTTAATGGAAGCTGTCTGGGCTCCTATCTGGCTTATGTTGGGGAGACTGGTGGACAGGTGGGGAAAAGGGAAAAGGAAAGAAAAGGAAGTAAGTAGGGGAGAATAGGGGGAAATAAAGGGACACTGAAAAGAATGGAGAAGGAGAAAGGTGTCAGGGAAAAGATCAGTTACCAATCAGGAGTTTCCTCTTAATTGAATGTCTGATTTTATTAATGATGAAATTTATAAAGGTCCTTAAGAAAAGAAAAGAATTTAGCCAGTTCAGCAGTTAAGTGTGAAAATTAGCTAACTCCCAGATAAAAGTTAAAATAGCCATTTTCTTTTCTTTCTTTTTTGGGGGGAGGGGTAGGGTGATAGAAAGAAAGGAATTTTCCATATTATTAGTCACTATAGGTCATTGGACACTTTAGCTTTCTATTAAACTCATGGCTAATACCTTTTGGGGAAATAAGGCTTAATTTAAAAAAAATACTGTCTACCTCCTCGTCTCCCCAAACAGAGCCATTACCCTAAACTTAATGCTGAAAGTGGGGTGTCCAAGAAGTCATTGCCTCTGTTGAAAGAACCCTAGATTTTGACTCTGAAGGGAAACATTTGGATCCTTACTCTCCCACTTCCTAGTTGTATGATTAGAAAAGTCACTGGACTTCTGAGTTTCAGTTTTCTTCTCCGTAAAATAGCTATAATAATATTTGCACTACTTACTTCACAGGACTGTTGTGACCATTTGATTGTAATGGTTCTAACACTGGGATCCATGAACTTGTTTTTGAAAATAATTTGATAATTATATTTTGACATAATTAGTTTCCTTTGTAATTTTAGAGGTCTGTAGCCTTCACCAGATTGCCAAAGGGGTCTATTATCACAAAAAAAGGTTAAGAATTTCTGATCCAATAAAATAATAAATATATATTGGGTGTGTTCACATATTACACATTTTCCTGTTGCTGCAAATGAGAACTTTTTTCTTTCCTGTGGGATGCCTTTCTGTACAGGTTTGCTAAATACATCTAATCAATCAATTAACAAGCATTTATTAAAAGTCTACTATGTTATAGGCCCTGTGCTAGCTGATGGGGATAAAGAGACAAAAATAAGCTGGTTCCTTTCCTCAATGAGCTTATATCCAATGAGGGAGACAACATGCACACATATAAATAAATACAAGCTAATTTTAGGGGAGGCATTAGCAACTGAACAAGGGATCAGTCAGTCCATTAGTCAGCCAATAAGAATTTATTAAATGCATTAAATATGTACCAGGTATTGTGCTAAGCATTGGAGATACAAAAAAAGGCAAAAGATAGCCCCTACCCTTAAGGAGCTCATATGTATTTATACATATACATATACATATATATGTGTATATGTGTGTGTGTATGTATGAGTATATATGTGTATATATGAGTATATATGTATACATATATATACATATATACACACACACATATACATCCACCGAAGGAAGGAGAACATTGCGGACCTGGGGGACAGCCAGGCAAAATGACCAGAGCCAAGAGATGGAGTGCCTTGTTTGAGAAACAATGAGGCCAGTGTCATTGGATTAAAGAGTACTTGTTAGGGAATAAGGTGTAAGAACACAAACAAAGGTGTTTGTGAGTGGGGTTGGGATTGGGTAATGAAGAACTTTGAACATCAGAGGATTTTGTATTTGATCCTGGATGTGATAGGGAGCCATTGGAATTTATTGAATAAAGAGGGGATATGGCTTGATCTGGGCTTTATTTATTTATATAAGCTTGATTCAGGGCTTAGCGGAAGATGGAGAGAGGATGGATTGGAATGTGAAGAGACCTGAGGCAGGTTGACCCACCAGCAGGCTATTGCAATAGTCTAAATGTGAAGTAATGAGGTACTGCACCAGGGTGGTGGCAGTATCAGGGGAGAAAAGCTTGGGGAGGCCCGTATACAAGAGACATTGCCAAGGTGAAATTGACAGGCCTTGGCAATAGACTGGCTACGAGGAGTTTGGGGGAGTGAAGAGTTGAATAAAACTCTGAGGTTTCAAAGCTGGGTGACTAGGAAGATAGTGGTTCCCTTGACCAAAATAGGAATGTTCAGAAGAGAGGTGAGTATGTGTGGAAAAATAATGAGTTTTATCACTAACATTCATTTTTAAAATTTTCAATTTCAAATTTCCTCCTTCCAGCCCCTTCCCCACCAATTGAGAAGGTAAGCAATGCTCATTTTATATATGAAGTCACACAAAATTTATTTCTATATTAGCTCAGAGTTTTAGTTTGTAAATATTGGTTCAAGTTCCCTTTGTGATACTCATTTTGAAATACCCAATGAGCAATTGGTAATATGGGACTGGATTTCAGGAGAGATACTAGGGACGGATATATAGATTTGAGAGAAGTCAATTGAAATGATGGAAGCTGATGAGACCACCAAGAGAACAGTATAGGGAGAGAAAAGAGGACAGAGCTTTGGGCTAGAGGATGTCAAATATGTGATGATCCAGCAAAGGAAACTGAGACATGGCCAATCAAGTAGGAGGAAAACCACCAAAGTTGTCATGAAAGCTCAGAAATAAAAAGAGTAGCCAGATGGAGAGGATGGTCCAACAGTGCCAAATGCCACAGAAAGGTCAAGGACAATTAATATTGAGAAAAGGCCATCAGATCTGGCCATTAAGAGATCATTGGTAACTTTAGAGAGAGTAGTTTCAATTGATTGATATGGTCAGTCGGTCAATAGGCATTTATTAAGTGCTTTTGATGTGCCAGGCATTGGCATTTGGTCAGAAGCCAAATTGCAAAGGTTTGAGAAGTGAGAAGGAGGGAAATGGAAGCAATTGAGTGAAAACAGCTCCCCACCACCCCGAAATTGGCTGTGAAAGGAAGGAGAAGAAATAGGATGGTAGTTCGAGGGGATGGTTGGGACTAGTGAGAATCTTTTGTTGATGAGAGAGACCTGGTCATGTTTGTGGGCAGCATGAAATGAGCCAGTAGCTAGAGACAGATTGAAGACTCGTGAAATAAGAGACCTTGAGCTGGCACTGACATTGATAATGTCTGTCTGTACAAAATGTAAAGTCCTCTTTTGTCCCACTGCTGCAAGTATCCTTCACAAGGTTAACTATCTGATAAAGTGTGAGGTTTTTTTTCCCTCCTGTTTTCCCACTGATACCACTTTAAGGATGATTGATTAAGTGATTCACTGCCAGTTCAACAATCCAGGCTGCATCCTCCCATTTGGATTTTAAGAGCAAGAAAAGAGACACAGGGGCAGGAGCCAAAGAAATTAAGTCAATCAGTTGATAAACATTTATTAAGCACCTACTATGTGCCAGGTATGGTGCTAAACACAAATGTGAAGAAAAGAAACTTATTTCTTGCTTTCAAGGAGCTTACAACCTAAAAGGGGAATATAATACACAAAAGGAAGCTGAAAAGCTGATTAGGGAGTGTTGGTGAAGGTATCTGACTTGGGAGCATGGTGAAAAAGTCAGTGAAATCCCAAAGTAGTACAGCCAGGTAGAAAATGAGATGCTCAGAACTGTACTCTCTCCTTAAATGGAGGTTTAGGAGTTCATGGCTCCACCCTCCAACTCAGAGGTGACAATGAGGTGGAGTCCCAAGGCTGATGGAATCTTGCAGGATGATAGAATTTTCCTAATACTGTAATGAGCTTCCTGGGGTATGTTGTAGAAGTCAGTCAGAGAAGACCCAAAGTGATGCAGCTGAGTTCAGAAGCCTCCAAGATTGAATCTGGTCCATGTAAATCCAAAGCTTTGGTTCTGGGCTTCAGAATGGAAATACAAAAAACATGGTCTTATACAAATGTTGGCTGTTACTAGTAATAGTAGTATTGATTCTCCTTCCTGAAAAGCTACAAGCTACAGGCTACATTTAAGTAGGCATTTGTCCAAGGTTGAACACTATAGACCTCTCTCTCTCTTTCTCTCTCTCTCTCTTTCTCTCTCTCTCTTCTCCCTTTCTCCTCTCTCTTTCTCTCTCTCCTTTTATCCCTCACTCTCTTTCGTTCTCTCCCCCCTCCCCTACCATCATTACCATTATCATCTATCTATCTATCTATCTATCTATCTATCTATCTATCTATCTATCTATCTAATCTCTCTCATCTGCACAGAGATGGCAACAAGGTGTCACAATGTGAACAGAGCACTATACCTAGAATCAAGAATTTAAATATGGCCTCAGGCACTTACTAGCCATGTAACCCTGGCCAAGTCACTTAACCTCTGTCATCTTGTTTCCTTATTTGTAAAATAAGAATAATTATAACACCTTCCTCCTAGAGTTATTGTCAGGATAAAATAGATAAAATTTGTAAGGCACTTTGCAAACCTGAAAGCATTATGTAATTCT
Organism: Vombatus ursinus; assembly: GCF_900497805.2. NCBI lineage: Eukaryota > Metazoa > Chordata > Mammalia > Diprotodontia > Vombatidae > Vombatus > Vombatus ursinus. The sequence continues at coordinate 21,776,450 of NW_020954723.1, forward strand.
ATCTGTCTATCCAGCTACCACCTATCTATTTCCAGGCTCTCTCCTGCATTTCATTCCTACCTCACCAACTGCTTAATGATATTACAAACTGGATGTCCCATAGAAATCTCAAACTCAGCATGTCAAAACAGAACTCATTATCTTTCCCTCCAAATTCATCCCTCTTTCAAACTTTCCTTCTCTTCCATTCTTCCAGTCTCCCAGGTTTGTCATCTCAGAATTATCTTTGCCTCTTTACTCTCTCTCATCAGACGCATCCAATTAGTTGTCAAATCTTGTGTTTCTACCTTAATCACATCTCTTGTATTGGTTTCCTCCTCATGGCCACCTTCTTTCAGGTGCTAGAATATTTCAAGTATCTCCTAACTAGTCTTCTTTCTACAAGGCTCTTCTTACTCCACTCCATGCTCTCTAAATTACTTAATATTTATTTTGAATGTGCATGTATATATATAAACATACATGTATACATATGCTATACACACATACACAAGAGAGGGTGTTCTAAAAATCTTAATACAGGTTTAAACTTTAGCAGCTTGTATATTTGTGTGCATATATATATATTTAATAATAGATACATAATTTTATACATATTATATAGAAACCTAGATAATCTTTCAGTCATTTATTAATCCTGTGATCTCAAACATGTCCCTTCACCTGTCTGTGTTTTGTTTCCTTCAGTAATGGATTGAACTAGGCAATATCTGAGTCCCTCCTAATTCTAAATGTTCCTTAACTAACACAAACTCAAATGTTCCCTCAACCATGGTGAATGGCCAGAAACAAAGCTTTCCCCTTCCTTGCGATCCCCTTAAAATTTAAGCAGAAACAAGAAGAAGAAGAAGAAGAAGAAGAAGAAGAAGAAGAAGTTTCAAGAAGAATTATAACCTGGTCTTTGACAAAAGCCATCCAACAGAGCCATGACTAGGGTGGGGGTGATGTAGACTTTGCCCAGGTAGCTGGGATAAAATTCTTTTGAGGGGCGGGGAATTTCTTCCTCACCATTGCAGTCCAAACATTGATGTCCCAGAGTCTCATGGCCTTCTTCCACTGTATGCAACCCTACTCCCTCACTTGGGAACAACAGTATTCTATTGCTATACACTCCTTGTCCCAGAGATACGTTCTCCCCAAACCTGTACCAGAGAGTACAATACTCATGCTTGGACTGTCTTCTATCTCATCCTCTAACCCCATGGGTCTGTTCCCTGCTGTACTTTCACCTCTCCCTACAATTGTTTTTGTCCCAGGTAAAAGAATGCCTAGTATTGGCTCTGGTACCTTGCCTCAATCCCAGCAAACATAGCCTGTTATTTCATGGCAAGAGAAAACATAGCTCCCTAAGAAGGCCCTGGTCTGAAAGATGGCTGAAGCCCAAGGCCTTTCAATATGAATCTAAACAATAATGAATCTAAACAACTATAGGGAAACTGGACTAGAGGGGCAAGCCCAGATAAGTCAATGGAAGGACCAGGTCACAAGGGGAGACTAAAATAATTAAATCTATGCATTGGCCCTAAGTAAAACCTATAGAGGAAAATCTGTGGAGGCCTGTAGGGCTCACTGAGCAGCTGCACAATACTGCTCTGTAGAGACGTTACACACTTCCGCCTGTGGGCATCTTAGTGAAAAATTGTAGATTATTCTTGCCATATGTTCTTAAGAGCTATGACCTCTGATACCACTGAAATAACAGAGGTAGTAGCCTAGAGGAAAAACAGAAATGCTTTCCTTTCCCCTATCCTTTTTAGAATGCCAGTTTATGAGTGACGTAGAATGATTTGAATGTCCTGAAAGGGTTAAAGAGAGAGATTTTGTGAATTGGTAGAGGGTTCCTAGAACTGTAATTAAGGTAGGGAGATTGGGGCTTTGCCCCAGGGCATCAAAATTCAGAGGATACCATTAACACTGTCCCTGAGTATACTTTGTGTCCCTGGTGTTTAGATCCTGACTTCCACTCTACCCCACACCAACTCTTCAGCAGAGACTGGTCTTTGAACAGCACATAAATTTTTCATTATCGGAAGGGGTCTTTCTTCCACCTTGTTACTGGTAGTTAAGCTCAGGTGAGCTTGGATTACCTCTTTTCCCCAGTTATCCTTACCTTGCCCCACCTTGCCCTGGTTAAAAAATTCCCAGTTATGTCTCTGAAGAGATCATAAACTAACTTCTCACACACCAAGATTTTTGAGGTCTCAGAGATATCAAGATATTGGAATTCAAAGCTTCAAGGGGCACTGAAGATTATTTAGTCCAACTCTAACTTTTAAAATGAAGAAACTGAAGCCTAAGAGAGGGGAAAAGATTTTCTCCTGATTACATAGGCAGTAAGTAGCCAAGGCTGTGATTCAAACCATTAATTCATTTGATTGTCAAACAGCCCTATTCATTGTACAAAACTATTGATAGCAGCTCTCTTTGTGGTGGCAAAGAACTGGAAATTGAGGGGATGCCCATCAATTGGGGAATGGCTAAACAAGTTGTGGTATATGATGACAATGGGATACTGTTGTGCTATAAGAAATAACAAGCAGGATGGTTCCAGAAAAACCTTATATGAACTTTGCAAAGATAAGTGAGCAGAACCAGGAGATCATTGTGCACAGTAACAGTAATATTGTGAGGGTTATCAACTGTGAAAGACTCAGCTACTCTGATCAAGAAAATGATCCAAGGTAATTCCAAAGGACCCATGATGAAAAATGCTATCTGACTCCAGAGAGAGAGAACTGATGAACTGAGTGCAAATTGAAGTATACATTTTTTAACTTTCTTTATTTTTCTTAGGTTTTTGTGTATTTTCTTTTGCAACACGGCAAATAAGGAAATATGTTTTGTATGACTTCACATGTATAATTGATATCATATTGCTTACTTCTCAGTGGATGAAAGAGAGGCAGGAGGGAGGTAGAGAATTTGGGACTGAAAATTTTAAAAATTGAATGTTAAATTTTTTTTACATGTAATTAGGAAGTAATTAACAGAATAAATTTAAAAAATGTAAATAGCCCTATGTTATAGGTAGGTCAAAATATCATTGCCTTCCTTTTTCAACTGAGGAAATTCAGGTCACAGACTCAGGCTTAGAAAAGTTAAATGATTTGTGCAGGGTTCATAGTTTTATATGGCAGACCTTAGACTCAGTTCTAGGTACTACCAGTGTTCTGACAAGGTTTCTGGGCTTTGAGTCAGGAGGAATTCAGTTCAAATCTGATCTCAGACATTTACTAGCTGTGTGACCCTGCTCAAATCACTTCACCTCTGCCTCAACATCCTCATCTGTAAAATGGAGTGTAGTAATAGCACCTACATCCCAGGGTTGTTGTGAGGATTAAATGAGATATTTGTAAAGTGCTCAATTCAATGTCTGACACATAGTAGGTGCTTAATAAATGCTTGTTCCCTTCCTTCCTTTCTTATATTACACCAAAATCTGTTCCTGTTTGCTCCTGTCCACAGATTGACCATGCAAAAGCTATTGAAACTATATGGCTTAGTTTCAGCAAACTAAGCATTTAAAAGGTATAACATTTTGGTATAGCCAGAGTCATCTCCTGTAGCATGAGTGAGACTGAGCTGAGCTCCCTTGACCACTGCTAGGAAGATGGGGTCAGAGGTGAAGGACTTTAAGATGATGTAGCAGTCCTTGAGAACAAAGGCACAAAAATGGGATTGTGTAGAATAAGAATCAGAGAAAGAAAGGAATCCAGTTTTTGGCTGGAATTGTAGAGGCTGAGAAGGGGAGTAGTATGAGAAAAGGTAGGCCAAGCAGATTGGATCCAACTTGTGGAATTTTAAAAGTAAGTTTAAAGTTTACCCAGAGAGTATGAACATGGGCTCTGTAATGGCTATATGTTAGAACTTCCCTTCTTCACAGAGTAGGAGAATGGAGTTTTACAACAACCAGCCAATTAGAAGGCTTCTGAAGCCCAAAACTGCTTGACATACCAGTGATTCTTTATGTTCTCTATGTTCTCTATGTTCTTTATGAACTCTAGATTCCAGTAGCTGCCAGAAACCACAGAACCAGCCTTGATCAGTTTTGAGCAGAAGCTGCAGACTCAAGACCTTGCTCAGGACCTTCTAAGCATCCTGCTGCCTGGCTTTATTGTGTCTGCAGATGTCCTCTCCTTTAACCTCTCTGCTCCCCACCCAAGGGCCTCCAGAAATTATAATATCACCCTTTTCCCCATCCCTTGGAGCAGCTGAGAACTCTCTTTCTCCTTTTATGGTTTCTTATAGGATCTTCTCTCCTCTACAAGCCTCTTCTTAGACAATAAATGCTTTTAATTGGTGTATTGAACTCTGTTTCATTTCAGGTCCTTTTATGGGCCTGGAGGTCTTTTGTTAACTGGAGAGGCCAGGGAATGGAAAGTCACTGGAGAATATAGGATCACAGATTTAGAGATAGACGGGACCTTCTGCTTTGTCTACTCCCCCCTCCTCCCCATTGTACATGTAAGGGTGTGTGTGTGTGTATGTGTGTGTGTATGTGTGTAGTATGTAGGTTATATGTATCCACATGAGTCTATCTAGAAGTGGCTTGAAGAGAACCCTGTATAGATATCTCTAGAGTATCTTCCACCCATCATTCTCCAAGGGAGACTTTGATTCATGTCAGTAGGGAAGTAGGAGACTGGGGCTATGAGGCTGGTCACTCTGCTTCCTTGGGGGGAAGAGAGAGAGAGAGAGAGAGAGAGACAAAGAGAGAGAGAGATAGACAGAGACACAGAGAGAGAGAGAGAGAGAGAGAGAGAGAGAGAGAGAGAGAGAGAAGGTTTGGGCAATGCCCAAGGGTGGGAAGAAGACAAGAAACATCAAAGAAGATGGAGGAATGGTTAGAGAGTGCTTTAGAGTGCTATATCATCACAGCCAAGGGAGTATCAGGAAATTCTATAGAGAGATCAAGGAAGACAGAAAAAAGGGCATTAGCTTTTACTATAAGGAGGTCATGAGTGACCTTGGAAATCAATCAATCAATGCATGAAGATTTATTATGTGTTTGCTATATACTAGATACTGTGCTAAGCATTAGGGATATAAAAAGAGACAAAAGACAGTCCTTGCCCTTAAAGAGCTTACAATCTAATGAGAGAGATTGCAAACAAATATATACAAAACAACATGTATGCAAAATAAATAGAAAATAAAACCAACAGAGAGAAAGCATTAGAATTTTAAAAAGTTTGGGGAAAGCTTCCAGTTAAAAATGGGATTTTAACTGGGATTTTTAAGAAGCCAGAGAGATCAGTAGGAAGAGCTGAGGAGGAAGAATGTTCCAGGCATGGGAGATGGCCAATGAAAAATGTCCCAAGCCAAGAGATGAAATATGTTGTTTATGGAACAGCTAGGAGGCCACTGTCACTGGATTGAAGAGTATGTGTTAGGGAGTAAGGTGTAAGAAGACTGGAAAGGCTAGGTTATGAAGGGCTTTGAATGTTAAACAGAGCATCTTGAATTTGATCCTAGAAGCAATATGGAGCCATTGGAGTTTAGGTGTGTGTGTGTGTGTGTGTGTGTGTGTGTGTGTGTGTGTGTGTGTG
>NW_020954723.1:21782008-21943505 GCF_900497805.2 Vombatus ursinus
GTGTGTGTGTGTGTGTGTGTGTGTGTGTGTGTGTGTGTGTGTGTGTGTGAGATGATCACACTGTGCTATAGGAAAATCACTTTAGTGGCCAAATAAAGGGTGGATTGGAGTGGGGAGAGACTTGAGGCTGACAGACCCACCAGCAGGTTATAGTAATAGTCCAAATATGAGATGATGAGGGTCTGTTCTAGAGTGGTGGCAGTGTCAGAGAAGGAAATACATTCAAGAGATGTTGAAAAGTTGAAATCAACAGTCTGTGCCAACAGCTTGGATATAGGGGATGAGAGAGAGTGAGGAATCCAGAATGGCTACTAGGTTGTGAGCCTAAAGGACTGGGAGGACTGTGTTACCCTTTACAGCAATAGAGAAAGTAGGAGGGCTTAGGAGGAGAGATAATGAGTTCTATTTTGCACATATTGAATTTAAGGTGTCTACTGGACATCCAGTTAGAGATGTCTGAAAGGCAGCTGGAGATTGGAGGTCAGTTTAGAGACTGGGACAGGAAAGGTAGATATGTGAATCATCAGCATAGAGATGGTGATTAATTCCATGGGAACTGGTGAAATCACCAAGTAAAGTAGTAGAGAGGCAGGAGAGAAGAACTCTATAGGACACCAAAGGTTAAAGGGTGTGGTCTGGAAGATGGTGCAGCAAAGGACAGAGAGAAGCAGTGATCAGATAGGTAGGAGGAGGACCAGGAGAAAGTGATGTGCCAAAAACCTCGAGAGAATAGAAGTGAAGGTGATCAACATGTCAAAGGCTGCAGAGAGGTCAAGGAGAATGATAGAGAAAAGGCCATTGGATATGGCAATTAAGAGATCATTAATAACTTTAGAGAGAGCAGTTTGATGCTCTCTAGGTACCTAAGAATAAAGTCAGAAGTCAGATTGTAAGCAGTTAAGAAGAAAGTAAGAGGAGAGAAAGGAGAGGCATCTATTGTAAACTGCTTTTTTGAGGAGTTTAGCTACAAAGAACTGGAGAGATATAGGATGCTACTTAGAAGGGATGGAAGGATCTTTTTTTAAAGCAATTTTCAGTAGATTGGTGGAGATGGTGGACCCTTGAATATAGTGGATAGAAGAGCAAGTGGTTGGTGAAAAAGTAGAGACAGTGAATGTAGGAGTTCAGCAGTAAAAGTGGGGGGGGCAAGAAGATAAGAACTTCAAGGTGTTTTAGGGTCAAAGGAAGGTGACCTGTTGATTTTTTTTTTAGTATACTGTGACCTGAACATATTCATAGGGTGAGCCAGTAGAAAGGGGAAGGATGAAGATGCATGTGAGACAAAAGATGACTGATACAGTAAAGTCATGGAAGAGATGGGAGAGGGTGAAATGCAGGGCATAGGTGGAGGATTAGCTTTGCAAGGATGAATGTTCTCTCTTCTTCTGAGACCGGGGGGAAGGAAGAGATAGGAGAGAACACTGAGAGATTTGGAAATGCAGGGAGTGTTTTGGAGAGATGGTCTCAGTCTTCTCAGTAAAATAACAATCAGGTCATCTACTATGGATTACTTGGAGTTCAAATTTGCCCATTTATAGAAATGTATTCATATACAACTTTTCAGCAATATAACTTTTGAGGTCTATACCTATTATAGGTTTACAATCCATGAACATATTTTTAAATATTTTGATAACTCTATTTCAATGTAATTGGTCTTTTTGTAATCCTATGTATTTTGTTTATACATTTAAGAATATTATTTTGAGATATGCCATTTCCTTCTCTAGCTAATTTTCCAGATGAGGAAACTGAGGTAAACAGGGTTAAGTGACTTGTCCATGGTTACACAGCTAGTATTTGAGGCTATATTTGAACTCAGGTCCTCCTGACTCCAGGCCTATTGTTCTATCCACTGAGTCACCACCTAGCTACCCTATTTTGAGATGATGCCTATGGGGTTCACCAAACTGCTGAAGAGATGAAGAACCCCTGATATAGAGACATGTTTAATAATTTTTAGTAAAAACAAAAAGCAAAAAAACCCTACCCACCTGCTTAAGAAGTTTCTGTGTCTAGAGTTCACCAGTGTAATATATTCTAATATTAAGGTCCATTAATTGGATAAACATATATGGACCCCCAAATGTGTGTACATGTATGAAAAGTCTTAGGCATGTGAAAGAAATAAGGAAGAAATATTAGTAACATTTTGGTATTGGAATATTTTTAAGAGCGGATACTAAACACTGACTGAAATAGATAAGGGAGGAAAAAAGCAATGATAAAATAGAAAATATTCCAATGTTTCTTATTTTATTTATTCTGTATATTTTGTGTTATGTTTTTGTGTGATGGTATATACTTATATACATATGGCCTGCAATATTTTCACAAGTAGATAATGTTCCTTTTTCTTACCTTATAACCTTCTCCCCCACATGTATGTGAACATGTATGTATGGTATATTCTCTGCATGCATGGCTGGACCTCTGGCATTGCAGCCTACCGTAGACATGCAGGCTGCTGTCTATGTGGGCAGCATACAGTATGTCCTGGGCCTATCCATATGCATGCGTATATATATCCCAGCAGCAAGTCAGCATCATTCATTTTCAAAACCAGCATGCATTCATTTTCATAACTTTTTGTTCCATTACAATATTAATGGGATTATCAATGGGAAAGGACAAGAGAAGCATTTTTAATGTTTATCTGACAGTTGCAAATTTCACTTGAGGTTGTTTACTGGGATCTGATTGTTGGCAAAGAGGAGCAGGAGAGGCGGCAAGATTAATGGGATCACAGGAAGAGGAGATGTATTTATGGGCCTTCTGAACACCATCTAAGAGTAATAAAAAGTCCTGCCGCACCCTTCCCCGAGTGAGACTTAAGAAGTTTTAAACGGTGAGAAATGAGGGATTGTTTTAATTAACTTCCATCTAATCCAGGTGGCCTGTTCAAAGTGAATCATGTTGCATTTATGTCTCAGTCTATTAAAAATTAGACAGTCCTCTACCTTCCCCCACCTCTCATTTCTCTCCTTTTCTCTCCCACCCACCCCTGCTCTTTCATCCCTGGCTTTCCATGACTGTTCCTTGCCATATTTATATTTTTTTTCTCTGTCCTAAAATTCCATAGCACAACCTCAAGGAAAACTGAAGGATGGTGAGTGAGCTCATGAGGATGACTTGGGGAGTTGAGGGGAAAGAATTGTGGGGGATACAGCCTTGGTCATTGAACTGTGGAAAATGGCTTCTTTCCTCCCCTAAGACCTTCTCTCTTTTCCTACCTGCCCACAGACTTTATTTGTTTGGTTTGATCTATGGCAGCCAGTTGGCACCAAAGCCCCTTGAGAGAGTGGCAGAAAGTCACTTTCACTGTTTGCAAAGATTGAGAAACTGGAGATGGAGGGATATGTGCAGGCTGAGGTGACAGAGTCTCCCTTCCATTGAAACAGAGCCATGGAAATGAACTGTTTCTGATACACTCATGTACTACTTCTAAGAACGTGGCCTCACATACCACTTCTCCCTGAGTCAGGAGTGGCTGGCTGAATCCCTGCGTCGACAAGCTGACATTCCTGAGTGGTGCCTCTTTTCTTCCAGCTCTCTGAGCAGAAAGGAGGAATTACAGATTCATAGGCTTTAGGCCAGGACTTTCCACATCCTGTGCTTCAAACCGTTTCCATCTACAAATAAGGACATTGAGGCTGAAGGAATTTATCCAAAGTGACGGATGTGGTAAATAATGTAACTGTGATTTGAATCCAAGTCTTTTGATTTTGAATCCAGACATTTCTATTGCAATGATTTGCTCCCTGGCTGAGGCCACCCTTAATTCAATGATTCCTAGGACATCAGAGAAGTCCCATTACTTATTACTGCTTCCCACCCTCTATACTTGCTTGCTGTTGCCCAAAATTCCAGAGCTAGATTTAGATGTTCAACTCTTTGGACCAAAGCTTTGACCTTGGGTCAGATCTATCTATCCCTAATAGATAAATGACCAAAGGATATGAACAGGTAATTCTCCAAGTATATGACACAAGCTATCATCAGCCATAGGGGGAAAAACTTTCTGAATTACTAATAATTTGAGAAATGCAAATGAAAAAACTCCAAGATTCCACCTCACACCTGTTGCCAAAGATTACAAAAAATGAAAATGATCGTTGTTGGAGGGGCTACAGGAAAAAAGACATTTGTGCTTGTTGTTCAGTCATGTCTGACTCTTTCAGTCATAATGTAACCCTACTTGGAGTTTTCTTGCAAAGATACTGGAGAGGCTTCCATTCCCTTCTCCAGCTCATTTTAGAGATGAGGAATTGAGGCTAAGAGGGTTAAGTGACTTGCCCAAGGTCACTAAGGCACTTTTGATGGAGCTGTAAATTAGTCCAGCCCCCTGGAAGATAATTTGGAACTATGCTCCAAAAGTGATCAAACTATGCAAACCCCACCCAGTGATAACTCTACTAGGCTTATATCCCAAAGATGAAAAATAGAGAAAAATTATACATATGAGCAACGATGTTTATAGAAGCCTTTTTTGTTGTTATTATGGCAAAGAATTGGAAAGAAAGGGAAAGGGAAATGAGCACCAGTTGGAGAAGGGCTGAACAAATTATTGTGTATGAATATAATTAAATATTATTGCATCATAAGAAATGATAAAGCAGATAGTTTTGGAGAAACCTGGGAAAAGCTGTATAACGATACAGTGTGAAGTGAGTAGAACCAGAAGAACAATTTATTTTTAGAAATGACAATATTGTACACTTTGAAAGATGTAAGAACTTTAATCAATCCAATAATCAACATTGACTTCTGAGGGATTTTTTAAAATATAAAGAACAAGAGCTATGAAATTAGGCATGCATTTTTGGACAAGGCAAATACCCAAAGTGGATTTTTTTTTTGCTTGGTTATGCTTATTGTTACAAAGATTGTGAGAGTTTTGTTTTATTTTATTTTTAGGGGTAGGAAGGGTTGGAAAAAGGAGTTAGCAATAGGGTTACCCAAAAAAAGGAAAGAAAGAAAGAAAAAAGGGCCATTGAAGTTTTTAAAAGAATGCATAGAAGAGAAAACAAAGAAGTTCAGAAAAGCAGAACAGGTTTAAAAACAACTGGAATTTATTATATACTTAGAAAAAAAGTTGCATGTAATAGATTAATGCTTTGACATGTTAACCTTTTTGTTCTTCTTTGCAAACTGAAAAATTCTCTCTCTCTCTCTCTCTCTCTCTCTCTCTCTCTCTCTCTCCCTCTCTCTCTCTCTCCTTCTCTCTCTCTGTCCCTCTCTCTCCCTTGCTCCTCTCTCTCTCTTTCTTCTCTCTCTTTCTCATTGGTGTTTGTTAGATTTAGAATAGAAACTTTTTAAAGAAAGAGGAAATATATCATGAGATAGTAAAAAGAGCACTAGGCTTGGAATAGGAAAATCTAAGCTTAAATCCTGACTCTGCCACTTGCTGGTATGTGGCCTTGAGCAAACCACTTAATTTCCCTGACCCTCAGTTACCTGATCTGTAAAATGAAGCTAATACTAATGTGACCCTGACCTGTTGGTTTTGTGACAAAAGTGCTGCCTTCATTAAGCCTATAGAAAGACATCATGTCACTTTATTAATTTTCCAGTGAGAGAGTACAGTGTCTGAATAACCCACTGTTTGGCTCCATCTGAAAGGAAACCATTTTCAATTATATTCTATAAATCTTATGGCACATACCTGTTGTCAGGGTTTACCACTGTTCTGTGAAGCAGTATCTGCTTTCCTGAAAAGTATTTCCATGGTTTATCTGTTTATTATGTGAGTATGTCTACCAATTCTTTTTTTTTGTTGAGGAAGTATTATTATTACTGTAGCTGACTAAGGATAATGGACCCTATGTTTTGTGATGTTGGATGGTGATCTGTCATCACACTCAATGGTGCTACTGTCCTTAGGAGGTTCAGGAACTTGATGTCATATTCCACTCCTTTCTCTCCTTTGAATCTCACATACTGCTTGTCACCAATAGTAAAGTTTGTAGACAACTGAACCTGGAGTCAGAAGACCTGGTTCTAGTTCTGTCTCAGGCAATAATTAGCTGTGCGACTGGAGCTTAGCACAATGCCATTGGCATGCAGTAGGTGCCTAATAAATGCTAGTTGATTGACTGAATTGGGCAAAGTCAATTATCCCCTCTGGTTGTTAGTTTTCTCCTCAATGTTACTTTCTATTTACTTTGTGTTTCGAATATCCTTATTTGTGCAGATATTTCTACTGAGTAGAGTATAAGCTCCTTGAGGGCAGGAGCTATTTTAGTTTTGCCTTTGTATTTTCAGCACTGAGCAGACTGCCTGGCACCTAAGCACTGTACCATTTTTCCACTGCTTGATAAATTGAATTGAATTGTCCTCCCTGTGTATCAGTTTTCTTATTTGCCAAATGGGGATAATAATATTTTGTCTACCAATCTCCCAATGTTCTTGTGAGGTTTAAACTGGCTAACATGTATGGATATATATATTATATATAGATAATATAGATAATTATATTAAATATATATGAGATAGCGTGAATGAGGTTGAGGTTGCTTAAGGACACAGAGAAAGAGAGAAGGGGACTCTCTAATTGCTGGGATTACCACATGAGGGCTCCAGACAAAACAAAGAGATTTTATTGATACATATTATTTATTATAGCTGCCCCAAAAAGAGATGAAAGATTAAATGAATCTAGATCATCTTGAATTCATCTTAACACAAAATGAGTCATCAGTATTCTTTTGGGAGGAGGCTTGGTAAGCAGATGCAGGAAAAAGTCCCAAGGAGATTGCCCACATGAGGGAGAGAGGAAAAGGAGGGAAGGAGGGATAGAGAGAGAGAGAGAGAGACAGAGAGAGAGAGAGAGAGAGAGAGAGAGAGAGAGAGACAGAGAGAGAGAGAGAGAAAGAGAGAGAGAGAGAGAGAGAGCTAGTTTCCCTCTTCAGTCAAATTCCTACTGTCCAATCACTGTTGGGCAGATGACTCCCAATTCTCTATATCTAGCTCCAATCTCTCCCCTTAGGTCTAGTTTCCCATCTCCAACTTCTTGCTGGACATTTCTGACTTGATGTTCCACCAGCACCTCCACAGACACAACATGCCCAAAGTTGAACTTACCACTTTTCCCACAAAACCTATTCCTTTTCCCAGTTCCTTCTTCCTTATTTCTGTTGATGGCACCTACATCTTCCTATTTACGGAAGCTGAAACCTCAGAGACCCTCTTTTTTCACCTATATGTAATCAATCACCAGGTCTTATCAATTCTACCTTCACAACATCCTTTATGTCTCTCTGCCTCTTTCTAGTCACATAGCCAATACTATCATCATTTCTTATGTGGATTATTGTAATAATGTCCTAACTGGTCTTTTCCTTCAGTCTTTCCCCCTCTCCAAATCATCTGCATGACTGCAGAAAAAACCTTCCTAATGTATAAATTTGACTACATAACTCCTTTGCTCAACAACTTTCAGTGGCTATTTATTACCTATAAAATAAAATGTAAACTCTTTAGCTTGGCATTTGAGACTTTCCACACCATGGATCCAACCTACCCCTTTACCCTCATTTCACATTATTTCCCTTTCTGTACCCTGTGTTCCAAACAAATCAGAGTATTAGCTGTTCGTCAAAGACCACCTGCCACCTCCATGAATCCATGCAGGCTGTCCCCCATGCCAGGAATTCATTCTTTGCTCATTGTTACCTAGTTCGACTCCTCTTCCTTCAAGTCTCAGTTTATATGTTATCTCCTTTGTGAAGCCTTCCCTGAAACCTAGCTTCCTTTGCCCCTACCCCCCACCTGATAGAAAGGTTCTCAAACTCCTTAAATGTCCCTAGAACACATTTTCTGGATCTCTCCTTTTTTTCCATAACTTCCTACTTTGTAATATATATTTGCATATTTATATATGTTATATTACCCCCTCATGAAGGCAAAGCTGTGCCATTTTTAGCTTTATGTTCCCATCACCCAGTACAACACATAGTATATGTTTAATAAATGTTTTTTAGCAGAATTTAATTGAATCATTAATTCAAGTTCTTCTCAGTAATGTCTCTGGGATTCCATCTTTTCCTCTCCATTCCCATAGGCATAAACAGCACATGCCTTCTTTCATTGATTCATTTTGTTTTGTTGCAATCCAGTGGACAATCCACCATAGGACCTTTCCATGGAAAGTTCCCAACAAAACCCTGAGTGATGACTAATGGAGGGATTGTTATTGATGGCACATGTGCACACATAACTTTCCTCTCTTGTGGTATGCCAATTCTTTTAAAAATAATTTTTGTTGTTATCTTTTGCATTTACATAATCTATACATTCTACAAAGAAGCAGAGGGATGTGTCTTCTCATATCTCCTTTTTGGTCCTTATAATTTCAAAGCATTCAATTTGTTGGTTGTTGGTTTTTACCATACATACTGTTTTTCTGGGTCTGCTTCCTTCACCTTGTATCACTTCATGTAGATGTTTCTATGTTTCTCTGTATTCATCATATTCATCTGTTGCATGGTAATATTCCATTATGCTTATACACTACAATTTGTATAGCCATTCTCTAATCAATGAGTAACTATCCCCCACCCCACCCTCACTTTCCTCAGTTCTTTGCTATCACAAAAAGTGTTGGTATAAGTATTTTGGTATTTATGGGCTTTTTTTCTTTTTGCTATTGAGCTCCTTGGGGTTATATGCCTAGCAGTGAAATCCCTGGATTAAAGATGTTTTAAATCTTTCTCATTGCATAATTTCAAATTCCTTTTGACAATGATTGGACAAATTCACAGCTCTACCAGCAATGCATTAATGTGCCTGTCTTTTCCCAATCCCTTGAACTTTAACCATTCCCATCTTCTGTTGTATTTACCAGTTTTCTGGGTATAAAGTGAAACCTCAAGGTTGCTTTGATTTAATTTCTCTTATTAGTAGTGATTTGGAGCATTCTTTCATATAGTTGTTAATTTGCATTTCTTCTTTTGAGAACTGTTTGTTAAAATAATTTGAGCAATTATCTATTGAGGAATGGCTTTTGGTTTTATATATTATTGTTAATTGTCTATATATCTTGGATATTATACACTTGCAGAGATATTTGATACAAATGTTTTTTCTATAGTCAAATACCTCCCATATGATTCTAGTTCTTTAATTTTGATTTTTCAAAAGCTTTTCCATTTCATATAATCAAAATTATCCATTTTATCTTTCATAATTTTTATCTTTTGTTTAGTTAAGAATTTGTTTCTTGTGTGACCCTGGGCAAGTCACTTAACCCTGATTGCCCCACCAAAAAGCAAAACAAACAAACAAACAAACAAACAAAAAAAGAATCTGTTCCTTAGTCATAACTGTAAAAAGTATATGATCCATTTCTCTTTCAATTTTTATGGTATTATTTTTGATATCCAGGTCACATATGCATTTAAAATTGATTATGAAATATGATGGGAGATGTTGGTCTAAACATAATTTCTGCCAGGCTGTTTTCCTATAAAATTTTTGTCAAATAGGTAGTACTTTCTCAAGTAACTTATGTTTTCAGGTTTATCACATACTGGGTTGTTGAGTTTGTTTATTTTTGATTCTTCCTTTTCTAGTTTGCTTTCTAGTCTGATTAATGGTTTTATATATATATATATATATATATATATAGCTAGTTTGAAGTAGTTTTTGATAATTGTTTCTTTATGGAATAGTTTGAAGTTTGGAAGTGCTATTTCCTCTTCATTGCTACCTTTTAAAAATATTTCTTGATATTCTAGATCTTTTATTCATTAAATGAACTTTGTCTAGCTCTAGAAAGTACTGCTTTGGCAGTTTATTTGGTATAACACTAAATCTATATATAAATATAAATTTTAATAATATCATTTTTGTTATATTGACATGGTCCAGCCATGAGCACTAAATATCCCCCCCACCCAGTTTTTAAAGTTGTTCTATATTTCTTTAAGGAGCATTTTGCAATTGATAGATTGAATGAATGAAAAAGAATATTTTAAAACTATTATTATATGCAAAGCACTGTGCTAAGTGCTGGGGATTCAAATATACAATAGTATCTATAAAGGTATTATGCATTTTATAGTTATTTTGAATGAGATTTCCCTTATTATTACTATATAGATTTTTAATTGTTATATAAAAATGCTGTTTATTTTTATAAATTTGTTTAGTTGCCTACAAATTTGTTGAAGTTATTCATTATATCAATTATTTTCTTTGCTTATTCCCTAAGATTTTCTAAGTAAATGATCATGATGTCATTAGTAAATTTTGTCTTGTCTTTGCCTATCTTTGTTTCTTTAATTTCTTTTTTTTATCTTATTGCTACTGCTAATGTTTTTACCTTTATGCCAAGTAATGGTGAGATTTATAGAAATACTTTTAATTTTATTAAAAATAATCTTTCTTTGCCTATATGTGGTAGGGTTTTCTTAATAGAATAATTATTTTGTTTGTTGTCAATTACTCATACCCCCCCAATATGGATATAATTATGTGGTTTTAAATGTTTTTGTTTTCTAATATGGTTAATTATTTTGTCTTCTTAATATTGAACTATCCTGGTATCCCTGGAATGAATCCAACTTGATCATAGTGAAGGATTTTTTTTGATGAATAGCTATAATTGTGAAGTTTTATTCAACAATTTTGAATCAATATTCATTAAGGATATTGATCTGTGTGTTGATCTATTAATCACTATAGTATATTGATTTATATCTCTTTCCTTGCTTTATCTTCTCCTGTTTAGGCATTAAGATTATTTTTGTCTCATAAACTGAATTTAGAAGGATAATTTTTCAATTTTTGAAAAATTAACTAATCTTTGAAAATTTGATAGAATCCATCTGGACCGGGGTTTATTTTCTTTAGTAGTTCCTTTATAGATAGTTCATCCTCTCTCTCCAACCCCCCCCATTAACTTTAGTACTTTATATTTTTGTTAAATAATACTCTATTTCTTATGCTTTCTCATTTTGGTCAACATATATACATATAACTACATATATTGGGTTCTGATAATTCCTTTTCCTTGTATTGGGTTTGCTGCCATTTTACTTTGTTCATTTTTTATTTTGTTAATTTTATTTGCTTCCCTTTTTATTTAAACTGCCTAATTAAAGTTTTTACCAATTTTAAGTCTTTAAAAACTGTTTTAACTTTGTTTACTAGTTGTTTACTAGTCTATGGTTTCTAATGACCTATTGTTTTTACTTTACTTTTCAAGATTTCCTCTTTTGTGCTTATTTTGTTTTTGTTTGTTGGCTTCTAATTTTAAAAATTGCATATTCAGTTCATTGGTCATCTTTTTTTCTGTTTTGTTAATTTATGTTTTTAAGGAATTTCAAAAATTCTGGTATATTGTCTCATCGTTATTATTGTCTTTCCCATAATTGTAAATTGTTGCATGATTTGTTCTTTGACCTATTCATTGTTTAGGATTTCATTATTATCTTGATTACTATCTGGGTCTTTTGCTTGTGTTCTCTGAATAACTTTTTTTTTTATATGTGAGGGTGTTGGTCTGGATTCTTGCAGAAAGTGTTACTTTTCATCAGAATTATTCAATTTAGCCACTATGTGTCTCAGAATTTGAAGAGTAAGGTCTTTCTCTTTGGGCTATGCTTTGATTCTTCCCATTAGTGCTTTATATTCTTCATTCAAAATTCCTCAAAGTTTTCTTATACTATTCCCTGATTTATTGTTTTCAAGCTTTTTGATTTGTCATGGATTTTGGGGAGACTTATCATCCCTAAATTATCTCTATGCAGTCTGTCTTTTAGGAGAATGAGAGTATGTGTTCATTTAATGTTATTGCCTTTCACTTCTCTTTTGCCAGATTTTCTTCCACATCAGTATTTTTGTATTCCAAATGCATTAATCTCTCTTTTCCTTTTTTGGAGAAATTTTTCATAATGGATTTTTAAAAATAATTTGTTAACTGACATTTTAATTTTTGTATTGAAAGCAATAATTTATGGCATATATTTATTCTTCATTTCTCCTTTTACAAATTTCATTTCTCTTTTGAACCATTATGGATTTTCTTGTTATTCCATTGCCTCTTAGAATTCCACAGGATTCTATTTTGTAAAGCATTGGTTCACTTTCCTTTGTCTCATAATGTTTAAGAGAGGTTTAAAATGTCTTTGAAGATTTAGAAATGACTTTTCTTTTTAGTTTTAGGATTCTCTTTGTTCATTTACCTACTTGTATTCTGGGCTTATTGAATCTTACTCCTCTTGAATTTTGGTCTTTCAGTCTTTTTCCTTAAATTTCTTCCTCTCTCACTTTCTTATGTCTCCCCCTTTTCTGGTGAGCAAACCTTCAAAGTGAGGGGAAATGGAGGTATGTGAGACTAGTGATAGCTCCAAAAAAATTAGAGTATCAATCATTTAAAAACAGGACAGAAGGTTTAAAACTAAGTAGACAAAGATGGCTTTGGAATTAAGGTGTTAAGATCTTTTAATAATGTAAAGACGCCATTGCAAAGTGGGTGGATAGCTATCAAAGCCATGAAGACCTGGGCTCAAATCCTGACTCTGATACATGCTAGATGTGTGATCCTGGGCAAGTCACTCAACCGGTTCATAGTAAACACTTAATAAATGTTTACTGATTGACTGAGTTTACATGCCTCTGCTAAGCGCTTGTTCTCCAGTTCTCTGTAAGGCCCCTTTTTTGTTGTTGAGTTATTTAGATTGTGTCCAACTCTTCCTGACCCCATCTGAAATTTTCCTGGCAACCATACTGGAGTGGTTTGCCATTTTCTTTTCCAGCCCATTTTTACAGGTGAGGAAACTGATACAAAAGGGTTAAGTGACTTGTCCAGAGTCACACGACTAGTAAGTATCTCAGGTCAGATTTCAACTTAGGTCTTCCTAATTCCAAGTCCAGTGCTCTATCCATTGTACCACTTAACTTCCCAGTTTAGGGCATATGCCCCTAAATGCTTCTTTAAGGCATATCTTTTGCCTTGCCCCATAGTGCTGAGTACAAAGTTTAGCAAACAATTGATGCCCACTAAATATTAGTGATCTTACCTACTTGGGGAAAGTTTAGAGGGGTCTGAGATATGTAATTTGTTTTTAAGCATAATAAAATTTCAGAACTAAGGATCTTACATGGTAGGCAATCTAACTCCTTCCTTTTATATGATAAGGAACCTGAAAAAGAGGGAGAGGTGGGACTTGGGACCCAACTTTATAATTCTAAAACCATTGCCCTTTCTATAATACCACACACTCTCCTATTTTGGGCCCCAGGGAGAAAGAAGAGGGAATGAGCAAGATCTTTAGCAGACGCATGTCTATTAGATCAGAAAGAACACTGGATTTGGAGTTAGAAGACTTTGATTCAAATCCTACCTCTGTTATGCACTACTTGAGTAAACTTAAGAAAGTCATTCTCTGTGAGTCTCCATTTTCTCATATAGACAAAGGGGATGGGAAACAAGAAGGCAAATTAGGTGATCTGTAATGCCCCTTTCTAGCTCTAAATTCTATGTTTTCACTCAACCCCTCTTCCACTCCCATTTTTCCCCTTCTACTTTGAAAAAGGACTAGAGTGTTCCTAGTCCCCTAGTGGAGTAGTAGTAGTAGTAGCCCTTATAAGTGCCTAAAGGACTGGCTTTTCCTGGCCCTCATATTCCAAAGGAACAATTTATACTTCGCAGTTTTAAATTCCTGGTCTTGGTTCCTAGCATGGGAGACTAGGGTTTTGGTGGTCAGAGAGAGGAGCAGAGGAAAGCACACCTGGAAGGAAAGTCAAGGGATACAGAGGAGAAAAGGAAAGAAAAATTTGGAGAGTGCCAAAGTTTTGACAGGAATCTACATCCCTTCCTCCTTCCCTTCCCCATCTGTTTGGGAGAAATGTAAACGTGTGTGTGTCCCTGGGTGATTGGCCGGCGGATAGCCTCTTTGGAATTCTGTGAATTGGCCATCTGTCATCCCATAATAAATGATAGCTATAAAAGAAAGTGATCATGGTGGTGATAAGGGGAGAGGCATTTGTTTATATTCTTATAATATGTATCAGATTGAATAGAAATTATCACTTAAAATTGACAAATGGAGAGTGGAGCTCTCTGTTGAAGGAGAGGGGGATGAGGCAGCCTGACAGACCCACAGGCAAACTTTCTCTGAGAAAGTCTCTGATGCTAAGGTACTACCTCTGTAGGATGCTACCCTGAACACATCCATTAGGGACAATCTAGTAGCAAGGGACCATATCCCACCCCTCTCTTTACCGTCCTCAGTAGTCTAGGGAAGGGAACCAATGGATTTAACTTGGTTTAATGGCTCTCAAATGTTATTTGTGCACTCCTGGTCAGCAGCTCAGGACAAAAGAGGCAGCAGAAGACCTTTACAAAATAAGAACGGTGTTGAATACATCCTCATGTATCCTGCAACCCTAATGATCTTTTCTGACACTTTGAGGACTTTTCACTTCTCTTGTTTCTTGTCCCTATCCAGGTGGAACCTGGTAAGATCGATGTCTGACATTTCCCCAAGGTTAGCTGAAGTCTCTTATAAACAATTTGGCTTACAAGCTTCAAAACCTATCACAGTTTTATGTATAAATTAATGGATACAGAAAGGATTCATGTCTAAGTCCCTACAGAGTGAACAAATCTCCTCCTTGGTGAGGTACGATAGAACTGGAAACTGGTATTGTCTCTATTACTTTAGTCCTGTTCTCCTTGGAAATACAGCAAGAAGAAGGCCATGGTAATTTACTCTTTTGGTTCATTGCCTCTGGGGACTCCCTTCAGCTACTGGATCACTACAGTTATCCCTTCCACATAGCATAATACCTTCACAATCTGGAAAATTTGTGTAAAATATTTTGGCCCTCCCTTCGTGCCAGAGAAAAAGTCTGAATTTTTTTCTTTTTCTTTTATGAGCTCTTTACAGTACTTTATTGTAAAATTTGGGTTGATAAAATACTATAAATATATTTTATTCATTTCTGACTTTCTAAACTTTTTGTGTGTTGTCTACTGGCCTTCATGTGTCGTTTTTGGCTTTTGTAAAACTCCCCAAAAAACACAATTTAATTTCTTATGCTGATCTGTAATATATCAAAACCACAATGGGGGAAAGTCATGATGTGGAAGAGGTAACTGTATTTTCTATGACTCTGACCCTTTTATCTCAGCTTCTAGGGCACTGATGTATATAACTCAACCTCCTTTAGCTCATCTCCAATATTCACTGTAACTTTGCCTCCTCATGAGGCAGGTCTGCCACTTTCCAGAAGATAATTCTCACCATCTTTCATGGGAATTTGTTATGTGTCTATGACTTAAAACTATTTCTCTAGACCAAAGTACTTTTACTTTTGTGAAATCTTCTACTGCACCCATATCTCCACACACACAAAGGATATTTCAGGCGGCTATGGGAACATATTCTTAGACTACTTAGACAACTATTGTTGTTGTTCATTTGTTTCAATCATGTCTAAATCTTCATGATCTCCATTAAACAATGAGATATCAGAGTAGGATTTTCATAGAGGATGATGAATCATTCAATATCAATTTAATAAAACTTCTCTTGAACTTACTTATATTTTCAGTGTGTATAGCTTATTTGGTGTAACCACTTCCATAAGTTCACTCAGTGCTGTCTAAAGTATGATTTTAATGGTCATAAACTTGAGTTTTTTCAAAATTCAGCTCCTATCCTAATTCTAGCATTCTGGAGCTTGGAAAACAAATCTGTGTCTACTCTTCCTTATATTCTTTATGATTTTATGGACTGATCTCAGTTGTTTTCATTTCAGATTCGGGAGTCCCTTTCAGTATCTCCATATGCTCCATTGTTTTGTTTGTCCTTCTCTATTTAACCACCAGGTCATTCTGCTAGCCACTAACATGATCCTATTGAACAGAAAAAAATCCAGAGCTGGGCAGTTCCATATTTACTCCACCATTTATTCCCTCCTATTAACTAGAAGTACTGAAGAAGTTCGCAAGCTTCCTATGGTTCTCAGAGAGTTAGCAAACTATCCATTCCAATTCTCTTTGGGTGGTTATACCATTTTGTTACTCTAGCAAAGAAGTTCTGAATCTTTTTTTGTAACATATATGCCTTTGGTAATTTGGTGAAGTCTGTGGATCTTCCTCGGAATAATGTTTCTAATGCGTAAAATAAAACACACAGGATTACAAAGGAAATAAACTTATATTGAAATATAGTTATGAAAACATTTTTAAAAATCTGTTTCCTGACCCCAGGTTAAGAACTCCTGATCTAAGGGGTATAGTTAGTATAGATTTACTCATTCAAAATAAACCCTGAGCCCCCATCCTATTGGCAAAAACCCCATCTCTTCCCTAAATTTGCTAGAATTCACTAAGTTCTAGTCATGTGAATTAGGTTGGCATAATGGAATTGTTTCTTCTATAGGAAGAGACTGAATATGCTCAATTACATAAAATAATTTACTCTTGGCTTATAATCAGTAAAGACAATACAGCAATTCATGATAAAACATCTAAAACACATCTGTGCTTCCATAACCCTTCTAGAAAATACAAACCCAGGAGTTCTATTAAAAATACAGTTTATTGCCCTTCTTCCTGATCCTTACCATTCTTCCTGTGAGTGGGCAAAAGAGTGTAGGAAACACCAAATAGCCTCTAGCTGTTCAACTCATGTATCCAACAGAACTAGTCATTAGATGAAGACTCAAGAACTCTAAACCTGGAACTCAACTCCTCCTTGCAGCACAGGGCATGGACTTGGGATCTAATGCTTATCCATTCAGGATCTTGTCACTTGCAGAGAACCTCTGGCTATGTCTCATTGGCTCCTCAGTCTTGGAACAAGGGGGCATGCCAATCTGGTATCCCTGTAGTCTCTGACCATAAACCTTTTAGCTCAAGTTTCTGGTGATAGATAGGTATGTTCCATCCTTTTGCAGTTTCCAAGTCCTTGACTTAACAGAGGCAACTAACACTGGCAACTGTGTCTCATCACATGAGTTTGCATGCTCTTTGTCTCTCTCTCCCCCAGTGGCCAAAGCCCACTGCTTCATGCTACAGGGAAGAGGTAGATAGTGAGATGGATGACATATCTGGGTCCTTTTCAGCTCTCTTATGTCTCTGAGGTCACATGACCCTGTTTCTTTGTTTTAATATTTATAAAATGTTAAAATTATTATGAACATTGACATAGTCACCTAAACTCAGGAATCTTTAGATAATTGATAATAATATGCTTTGATAGATTGCACTCTGATAAATCACACATGCACAGATTTCTCCTTGAACTCATGGGGCATATTTATCGAATGCACAGGACTAAAATACGTATTGACTATTTCAGGGAAATATTCACTCGAAAACAAATATGCCAATCAAACTTATTTGCAAGAACCATTTTAGCAGTAATGGAGAAATCCTGAAAATCTATTCATGTATAACAAAGAAAGGACGTAGAATTGTATTATCCTTTTCTGAAAGAGAGAAACTAGCCCTGCCAAGGCTGAGAACCATTTTCAGCTAGCTTAAAGGTCACAGACATTCTTGGGGTCTTCACATTCTTAGCTATGACATATATCTTTTATAATTAAAAAAAAATTCTTATTGCTATATTTTGTTTTTATATCTTCTTCTTTCCCAAATGTATCCCTCTTCCCTTCCCTATCCAGACAGACATCCCTTGTAACAAAGAGCTAAAAAAAAAAGCAACGAATATTCAACAAAAATAACCAACATGTCAAAAGTCAGAAAGTATATGGAATGTTCTACATCCATAGTTCTCCATCTCTGCAAAGAATGGAGAAAAGTGAATTTTCTCATTTTTTCTTTGGGGTTAAGCTTTGTTGTTATACTTACACAGAATTCAGTTTCAGGGTAGTTATTTTTTAATTGCTGATGTTCTTTTCATTAACTTTATTGTAGTCATTGTGTATATTATTTTCCTTATATTTATAACCAATTCTCAACTTTGTATGGGGGTATATAACATTCCTAGAAAATTATGTGAAAGTAAAAAACACAAATGTGGATACATTGAACCTATGGGAAATAGGGGTTTAGGTTCATGTGACCACCATAAACTGTAATCTCTCACTAGAGACTGCTGAAAATATACTTTTCTGCAATACAATTTTTGTAACAAAATATTAATTCTGACAAAATGTACTTTTCCTGGCACAGTAACTATGAAACAACCCATAAAATACAGTACACAAAACAAAACTGGTAACATGGAAAACATTTTTTCTTGCTAGTAATTCTCTAAAATTGTGTGTGACCTTTTGTGCTAACATATTACAATAAAACATTGATTTCAGACAATATTCACTTTTCACAACATATGAAATCTACAGTACCATAAATACTACATAGTAAATAAAATTCTTAAAACTACAGCATTTTTATCCTGAATCTTACCTGCCACTGTGTCAGATGGTGGTGTGAGGGTGTTTTACAGTATACTATACTGCTCTAAACCTCTCTACCTTGGCCACCTTCTGAAAAATTTTAAAAGATTTTAGTTGCTGCTGTCAGAAGATGGTAAGACTGGTGAGGTCTTGACATCACCTTAAAGTCTAAAGGACTTAACACTATGTTTTGGGGTCATAATTGCACACACTACTTTAGTTTTAAAGGTAAACAATGAAAATATGCAACATACGCACAGGCAGCTCTTTACAACAAGAAGGTGAACAAGACCAGTGAAGTGCCTTATAGGATATCAGTTGCTCGACAAACACTCGCACATTTTTTCCTCTACTGCATATAGCCTCGAACGTTCATGGTTGGCAATTGGAAAGTGCAAAATGAAATTACTAATGAAATCACATGAATGCTTGAAGTCACAAAAGCTAAATGCATGAATGTTGAGGATTGATTGTATTTCACTCTCTCAATAAATCATATATTTTACTTCTAACCAGAGAGAGAGACAAGTAACTATCTTTTTAATCTTTCCATATGTAATAAAGGTTACCAATTTGTGCTTGATCTCCAGCCCCTCCTGGACATTTGGGAATGTGATTTTGTTGCTTATATTCCACATTAGGCTCATAGGCCATTGGTGTTTCCTTTTGGGAACTTCCCTAGAAGTCAAGGTTGGTGGAAACTAGAAAAATACTGCCTGTTTACTTACAGAAAGCTGTTGTCTCCAGTTCCCAAAGCATAATGCTTGGTACTCATTGAAAGATAGATCAGAGTTTTTGCTCACTTTATCAGATTATAGCCTAGGATGAATTCGAATTTGCATTGTCATCACTGACTTGCCCTTCTGGTAAATTGATTCTTGAGTACAGGAAGAGTACTAAGCACATTCACAAGATAGGAAGTGCCTGGGAAGGGGGAGTCAGAAACATATCACATTTTACACCTCCCTACACCCAGGTCTGCCTTCTCTGTGGGTCAGAATACACTTATAGCATGGAAGGGAAGGCTCTGGATTACCCTAACAGTTACAGTCACATCCTTCTTTGCTTTCCAGAGGGTTACCTGGGTCAGTTCCTCTCAGCTAATCCTAACTGGTCCAAAAGCAAGAAGGTTGTGACAACTCTTGTATCTATCAGCACTGCTAACCATCTTCCCTTTTTTTAAATGCCCTAGTTAAATGATAATTTTACTTTGGAATGGTGTCACAATTGCTTATAAAGTAGCTTTCCTCTTTTTTCCTTAAGTAGCAACTCCCCCCCCCACTAGACTAACTCCCAGCTTGCACTCACAGGTGGGATCCTCTGAGGGATGAATAGCCCAGGTTCAAGATATTCTGTGAGTCTGCATTCCTGAAACCTAGTTCATCAGAACTAACTGTTGTGCTTATGTTATTTTTAGCAATCATGCAAAGGACACAATCAATTCAAAGAGAAGATATTTACCGAGATGGTATTGTGAGAACAGTAACTACAAAACATTTCCCCTGGAAATGTTGGATAAACTCCCCCAAATATACACATAGCATTAATGGGAGAGGATTAATAGAGAGGCAAACACTTAGAGGAGACATTTGGCTAAAGTGACTCTTGCCACTAACGCGTCAGGGTCCTGAGACCCTCTCTCTCTTCATTGTGACCTCATGCTATCCTTCTTGGGGGCAGCACCTCTGCTAGTCTCCCTTGACCTGGACGCCATTGAGCATGGTGTTGATTACTCCCCTGTAAGTTAAGAGGAGTGATTTCCCATGAGGCAAGGTAAGTGATTCCTCTCAAGAACTGGGTTCTCCCCTAACAAACTGTCTTCTCAATTAACAGTTGAGAGTTCATACTAGTTCATACTGAACTAGAGTTCATACTCCTCAGAGCTGTTTTCTGCTTCAGCTGATTCTCTGGAACAGGGATTCTTAACCCTTTTTAAGTGTCACAGATACCTCAGGCAGTCTGCTGAAGCCTATGAACCCCCTCCTTCTCAGAATAATATTTTTAAATGTGAACAATAAAATACATAAAATCACAAAAGAAACCATTTTTACTGAAATACAGTTATCAAAAAAAAATTAAATGTTCACACCCTCCAGGTTATAAACACCTCCTCTGGAAAGTGTGCCCTGCTTCTTAAAGGAGCATTAGGGCTATAGCCACTTCTTCATCACGCAATAGAACAACTTCACACTTTGAAAAGGAGTAACAGAGTGTAGGGTTGTTCTTTTGTTTGTTTGTTTTCACTTCTTAAAAGACTCTGATACCTGATTGGCTCCATATCTGTTCCTTATATTCATTTATTTCATCATCTGGCACACACATAGAGGGGATTAATTGAGAGGCAGACACTTGGAGCACTTAGATATTTGACCAAGTGTCTCCACTTGGGGAGGGTATTAATCAATCAGAGGTATCCTATCAACTTGCCCTCCACTGCATATAGTTCTGCTAACTTTGGGATGGGGACATTCCTGGGAAGTCTTTCACAAATCATGCCAGATGCCTAATGTAATCTGTTCCACCTCTGATTTCTTTAGCACATTATTCTCATTACTTTACTGATACAAACGACCTTTTCCTGGGACCTATATTAAGCTCAGACTTAAGATATCCCTCCAAGCAGCTACATTCTAGTTCTGGCTTTGCCACTAACTAGTTTAATCTCTCTAACTTCAGTTTACCACCTCTTTTTCCCTCCCTTCCTTCTATTCCCCTTCCCCCCAAAACCCATACTTTCCAGTTCTGTAAACACAATCAAATCAACTCATCATTCACCTAAAACTGCTCTCTCTAAAGTTACCAATGATTGCTTAATCACCAAATCTAATGGCCTTTTCTCAATCCTCACCCTTCTTGAGTTCTCTGTAATCTTCAATACTGTTAATCATCCCTTTAATCACTCCCTCCCTTCTCCCTAGGTTTCTCAGACATTCCTCTTTCCTGGTAACAGGACCACTCCTTCTCAGTCCCCTTTGCTGGATCTTCCTCCTGGCTATGCCCACTACCTGTGGGTGTCCCCTAAGGCCCTGACCTGGGCCTTCTTCTCTTCTCCCTCTATACTATTTTGCTTGGGGACCTTTACAAATTCTTTTTTAAAAATCTTATTTTCAGTTCCAAATTCTCTCCTTTCTTCTCCCCCTCCCCTTCCATTGAGAACACAAGAAATACTATAGCCATTATACATATGAAGTTACATAAAACATATGTCCACATTAGCCATGTTGCAGAAGAAAAAGGTGTTTGGTGATCTTATCAGCTCTCCTAGATTCAATCATTATGTCTATGCATGATTCTTAGATCTCTTTATCCAGCCCTGACCTCTCCTGACTTCCAGTCTCACAGCTCCAACTGCTGACTAGACATGTTGAACTGGATGTCTTATAAACATCTTAAACTCAACATATTCAAAACAGAACTCATTATCTTTACCCCCAGACCCTCACATTTTTCTAACTTTCCCATTATTATCCAGGGCACCACCATCCTCTCCTCACACAGGCTCACAACCTTCTGTCAACCTCAACACTCTCTCTCTCTCTCTCTCTCTCTCTCTCTCTCTCTCTCTCTCTCTCTCCCTCTCCCTCTCTCTCCCTCCCATCCAATCTATTTGCTAAGTCTTGTCTATTCTACCTTTAAAACATCCCTCGTACACAACTGCTTCTCTTTTCTGACAATGCCATCACCCTGGTACATTCTCATTACCTCACATCTGGACCAACGTAATAGGTTGGTCTCTCTGCCTTAAGTTTCTCCCTTCTCTAGCTCATCTTTTACTCAGCTGTCAAAGTGATCTTCCTAAAATGTAAGTCTGACCTTATCAGCCCCATATTCCATAAACTCTAGTGACTCCCTATTACATCTAGATCAAATAAAAAATCTTCTGTTTGAATATGAAAGTCCTTTACAATCTAGCCCTTTTCTACCTTTCCAGTGTTCTTATGTTTTACTCTCTTTCATATACTACATGATCCAATGGCACTGGCCCTTTTACTACTTTTCATACAAGACTCCATCTCCTGACTCGTTGCCCTTTAATTGGCTACACCCCCCTCCCCACACCCTATGCCTGGAATTGTCTCCTTCCTCACCTCCACCACTTGGGTTTCCTGGCTTTCTTCAAGCCTCAGTTCAAATCCTACCTTCTTCAAGAAGCCTTTCCCAATTTCCCTCAATGACAGTACCTGCTAAGATTACTTAAGATTAATCCCAATTTATTCTGTATTTATCTTAAATATACATAGTGTTTTCATGATATCTTTCCTATTAGAATGTGAGCTTCTTGAGAACAGTAACTGTTGTTTCCTTTCTTTGTATGCCTTAGTACAGTGCCCAGAATATAGCAGGTACTCAATAAATGCTTGTTATCTGAGTCTTTTCTCCTGTAAAGGGTATGTCAAATTGCTCCCCTGTGGCTATACTTACCATTCCTATAACTTTCCAAAACAAATATTGATCCCTGGCAATAGGATAATAGATTTTGAGTTTGAAGGGACCTGAAAGGCCATCATGTATAATCAACCCCTCTTTTCACAGATAAGGAAACTGAGGATGGCAGAAGTTAAGTCGTTTGTCCAAGTTAACATTGATATTAAGTTTCTAAGGCAAGATGTGAACACAGGTTTGTCTTGATTCCAAGCCTAGCACTCTATTCACTTGCCTCTGTTGTTGCTGTTGTTGTTGAGTCATTTCAATTGAATCCAAGTCTACGTGACCTCATGGGGGGGGGGGTCATGTAGTATATGGAAGAGAGTAAAACATAAGAACACTGGAAAAGTAGGAAAGAGCTACTCTGTAAAGGGCTTTCATATTCAAACAAAGGATTTTATATTTGATCTAGATGTAATAGGGAGTCACTAGAATTTATGGAATATGGGGCTGATAAGGTCAGACTTACATTTTAGGAAGATCACTTTGACAGCTGAGTAAAGGATGAGCTAGAGAAGGGAGAAACTTAAGGCAGAGAGACCAACCTATTACGTTGGTCCAGATGTGAGGTAATGAGAATGTACCAGGGTGATGGCATTGTCAGAAAAGAGAAGCAGTTGTGTATGAGAGATGTTTTAAAGGTAGAATAGACAGAACTTGGCAAAGATACTGGAGGGGTTTGACATTTCCTTCTCTAGCTCATTTTACAGATGAGGAAACTGAGGCAAACGGTTACGTGACTTGCCAAGGGTCACATGGCTAGTATGTGTCTGAAGCCAGATTTGAACTCAGGAAGATGAGTCTTTCTGACTTCAGGTTCAGCACTCTATTCACCATACCACTTAGCTACCCATGGGAGTCAGAGGACCAGGGTTCAATTGCTGCCTCATGCTTACTGACTCCATCTCCTTAGAGTTTTTACAATGATGAATACTTAGCAAATGTTGATCACTGGCCTATCTTCCGATCATTCATCCTGTCTGGGTCTCAGCTTCCTCACCTGTAAAATTAGAGGGTTGGACTACATGACCTCAGAAGTCCCTTTGAATCCTAGATCTGTGATCCCATGATCCTTTGCTCCTCTTTTTCTCCCCTTGACCCTCCAAACACATATGTACACACGTGAAGAGCATCCTGAAAAGGAAGGAAGGAAACAAATGTTTGTTAAGTACCTGCTATGTGCCAAGCACTGTGCTAAGTGCTTTTGCAATCTTATTTGAGCTACTGTTATTATCCCTATTTTGCAGTTGAGGAAACTGAGGCAGACAGAGGTATAACAATAAATAATAACTAGCATTTATATAGCACTTAGTCTGTGCTAGGCACTATGCTGAGTGCTTTACAAATATTTTATTCTTCACACCAACCCTGGAAGGTAGATGCTATTGTCCCTATTTTACAGTTGAGGAAACTGAGTCAGACAGTAGTAAAATAATGATAATAATAATAACTGTGCTAAGTTCTTTATAAATACTCTCATTTGATCCTCACAATAATGCTTATGATCCCTATCTTTACATTTGAGGAAACTGAGGCAGACAGAGGTTTAACTGAATTGCCCAGGGTCACATAGGTATTGTGTGAGGCTAAATTTGAATTCAGCTCTTCTTGACTTCAGGCTCAGTGCTTTATCCACTGAGCCACCTAGCTGCCTCTGAGTCTGACAAAAGCCAGGAAACCTGGCTTTTCCACATTTCTGGTGAAATGAGACCTTTAGTTTCTTGTCTCTGGGGCTTAGTTTTGTTGGGAGACAAACTGTGGGCATGGATAGAGTGCTTTGCCTGAAGTCAGGAAGATCTGAGTTCAAATCCAGCCTCAGACACTTCCTAGCTGTGTGATCCTGGGCAAGTCACTTAACCTCTATTTGCCTCAGTTTCTCATCTGTAAAATGGGGACATGCTGCAGAAATGACAAACCATTCCAGTATCTTTGCCAAGAAAACCCCATGGGCCTTAGGGTCACATAGAGTCAGACATGACTGAATGACTGAACAAGGACAACAATAATAAGCCCATGGAATGGAAGAAGCCCCTGGCTCTGGAGTCAGGAGACTTGAGTTTGAATCCTGACTGTCTGATTTAGCACTTGTATGACCTTGGGCATGTTGCTTAATCTCTCTGGGCCTCACTTTCCCCATCTGCACAATGAAGCACTTGAATGAAATGACCTTCCAGGCCAAACATTCGCTGATCTAACATCATCTAACATTCTCTGGTTTTATCCAATCTTCATTTCCCACATTTAATTCCTAGATTCCCTTGTTTCCTTATTTGGGAAAATGATTTCTATGCTGATTGTAAGCTTTGGTCCATATACTGTTTCTCTTCACTTTACTTCCCACTCCCACCCCCCTCTCCCTCAATCACCTACTTCCTCATTTTCCATCAAGGGAGCATTACCTCCCTGAAACAACCTCTATCTTCACCCTGCCCCCACACCTGAAAAAAAAGAGACCCTCCCCCAGCCCCATTCTGCTGGCACCAGGCCATTCTGAGAAGCACTCACCAAGCACGTGGGACCCAGCCAAGAGGACAGCTATAAAGATAATAGAACTGGCACATGCTTCCCTCCCCTGCTTCCCCAGGGCTCCCAACGCTGCAGTCACTCATTGTCGCTAACAGGGCCCCACATCCCCAGTTCCCTTCACGGTGCTTGAGAAGACAGAGCCCTAAGTGATAGGAGACTTTTATTTTCCTCAGGGGTTCTTGGCTTTCCATCTCTCTGCTGCTGGTACTCCCTACCCCAGTTCCCTGCCTTGGGCTAGCAGCTTAGAAGAGATTTGGCCAGAATCAATCACTCTCAGTCTGTCTCTCTGTCTCTCCCTCTGGCTCTCTCTTTCTCAATCTGTCTCTGTCTCTCTGTGTCTCCCTCTCTCTTTGTCTCTCTCTCTCTGTCTGCCTCTCTCTTGTAAGACAAGTTAGTATTTTTTATTGTTATTAAAAGTAACAATATAGAACCCAAGTATTTGGTTTCATTCAGATTGGCCTGGTGCCAGCAGAATGGGGCTGGGGGAGGTAACTCCTGTCCTATATTTCTTAGTCTGTATAACTTAGAGATGGAATAGAATTGTAGATTTCTTGAGCTGGAAGAGTCTATAGAGATCATAGGATTATTGATTGAGATCTGGGAGGAACCCTAGAGGTCATCCAGTCCAACTCTCAGTTTACAGATTAGGAAACTGAGATCCACACAGGTTAAGTGATTTGTCTAAATTTACATAGGTTAGCAAAAGGGCGATCTGAACCCAAACTGATTTGCCTCCAAATCCAGGGATCTATTTGTTCTCACAGAAAATTCAAGTTGGACAGAACATTTCCAGGTTATCTAATCCAATCCTATCTTTTTACAGATAAGGACGTAACTTGCTGTAACTATTATTCTCCACACCACTTTGATGCATTTACTGATAGAGCTCCAGACTATTAAAGAGAAGGCAGGTGAAGACAGGAAAGGGCTTTCTCCCAGTGTACTTTGCAAAGTTTCCCTAGTCAGAAACAAAAAAAGAAAAGAAAAGGAACATTTTCCCCTTCATACCCTTGTAGCACTTACTCTTTATAAAACTACATTTGACACTGTACTATTAGTCATCTTTTTATATGTACCTTTGTCAACTACATTGTAACCTACATGAGGGCTGTGACTATTTTATATTTCTCTGGTACCTATATTTCTTGGTACCTAACACATTGTCTTAGAGTAGATATTCTATTATGATGGTATTGAAGGGAAGGGGTGGTGATTAAGGTTTGTTCAGTTACTCAGATTTGTTCCTCACCCCACAATTGACTCTTTCCTGGCTGGGCTTGCTACTATAAATGCTCTTTCCCCACTCTGGGAAATAGTATCAAAGAATCTGTAATTTTCTGTATCCTTTTGTTAGCTCAGAGCCCCCAGCTAGAGACAGCACTTCTGGCTGGCAAAGTACTTTAGATCTATCTATATTTCTTCTCTGGGGATAGTTCCCCTTCAGCTGTCTCTTCCCAAAGACATTCCAGATAAGTACACTATATAAAGACAATATATATACAAAGTACTTATATATATATATATATATATGTACATATATGTATATGTATGTAAAGACAAAGTAAGTATTTAAAACAAAGATCTAAAAAGAACTTTCCTTCTGGACCCATTAGAAAGGGTTTCAAGCTTCCATAAAGGAATTCAAAGAGGAGAAAGAAGATACAAAATAACTTCCTAAAGGTCTGTAGTAGGGGAGGAGGTGATTTTATCAACATAGATTCGGTTCTAACACACTTCAAACCCAATCAGTCCAACTACCTTTGTTCCCACTATCCAGGACCTTTCTTTGTGGTGATTGACTCTCTCTTTTCTTTTACTCTTTCTACGCCATACAACTTCTGACAGATTTCCTTTCCCTTGCTACATTTGGGGTGTATGGAGTGTTCAGGGAGATCTAGCACCTCTGGTATGAGGGCTTGCTGAGCTCTTTTAGGGCTGCTCATTCACTTTTGTTTGGTGTCCACCTGTCACCCAGCTCTCACTTATGGCTCCAAGAAGCTGTACTGTGTGCAGTGGCCACACTCTATTAAAACTGTCTTGGCAGAAAGGCTAAACCAGATTGAGGGTAACTGACAGGTTTCAAACCCATCTCTGAGTTAGGGGACTGTCTTTGCTAAGCATGTGAAGACTTCCCCTGGTGGAATGATTAGATGAGGTTTTGTTCCAACAACCACGAAGGTGGCTGAAGCATGCGCTATGGGGAGATTAGAGTTTGGTCAGACATCAAAAATGCCAAGGTCATACACTGTATTCTGGGTCATCACCAGTTGTCTTTTGTCCTGTCACTGGACTTCAATGACTCTGGAAGAGAGAGTGAGGCTGATAACTTTGTGCAATTCTACCTCACTTAAATTCAGTTCATAAGCAAGTCAGATATCACCCCATGATGTCATTGGTCCTTTTCGAAAACGAAGGATGAACAACAACAGCTCTTCCCATCAGGATCTGGGTTCATCTTCAAGTCTGTCTCCTGGACTCAGAAAACTAACTTTTAAAGGTCACCACTAGGAATAGCTGTCATTCTTCATTCTATCTTCCCTCGTTTTCACTCAAGAGACTAATTTGCACTTCAAAATGGGATCCACCTGGTGTGGCCTCATCTTTTACAGTTAGTTTAACACCTCTAGTTGGCCACTTTTCTGTGATTAGGAACTAGGTTTCCTAGAACCACTCCTTTACATTAAAAATACTTGTTGCTTTTTTTTTTGACACCTTTATCCTGGCTCTCTGAGTTAAATATAGAGGTATGTCCTAATGATTATCCTGTTTTAAAAGTGAGGAAACTGAGGGAGAGGAAATTAATCAGTGTCATAGAAAATTGGTGAGTTCAGAAGTTATAAAAATCTGTATTTTCTGGCTATAGTGTTATTGCCTATGGCTATGAGTTACTTTCGGTCGATTAGTTGTGTCTGACTCTCCATGACCCCATTTGGGATGTTCTTGGCAAAGATATTAGAGTGGTTTGCCATTTCCTTCTCCAGATCATTTTATAGATGAGGAAACTGAGGCAAACAGGGTTAAGTGACTTCCCCAGGGTCACACAGCTAGTACATGTGTGAGGCTAGATTTGAATTCAGGGAGATGAATCTTCCTGACTCCAGGTCTGGCCCTCTATCCTATCTAGCTGCCCCTAAAATTATTGTTGTTGTCCAGTTGTTTCAGTTATGTACAACTCTTCATGGTGCAAAGAAACTGGAGTGGTTTGTCATTTCCTTCTCCAATGGCAAACAGAGGTTAAGTGACTTGCCCAAGCTCATATAACTAAGAAGCTTCTGAGGCTGGATTTGAATTCAGGTCTTCCTGACTCCAAGCCCAGTACTCTATCCACTGAGCATCCTATCTATTCTACAAATAGGAAAATAGGGAGCATAAAGTAGGCCTTTTCCCTTCCCTTCCAACAATCCATGTTATTCATTTCCTTCCTCTAGGAAGTCTTCTCTTAATATCCAGTCTCAGCTCTAATCATGGACTAGTTCTGTATCAGATGGGTAGAAATTATTGTTATTATTATTAATATTTTTCATAGCTTCAAAGTTTGCAGAACACTTAATGTACATTGTCTCATTTGGAATTGCATTGAATTACAAAGAGAGGTTTGAAAGAATGTCAGGAAAGTGGAATGGGCTGACTCAGGAAGTAGTGGTCTACCTTTTACTAGAAGCCTTTAGGCAATGAATGAATAACCACTTTAAGGTTATGATGTAGAGGAATTCCTATTCAAGTACAGGTTGGACTAGATCAGGGTTCTTTAGGTTAAGTCACTGCAAAACAATTATTAATCATGTCTGAGGCTAGATTTGAATTCAGGGAGATGAATCTTCCCGACTCCAGGTCTGGCCCTCTATCCTCTGTGCCATCTAGCTGCCCCTAAAAATTATTGTTGTTCAGTTGTTTCAGTTGTGTATGACTCTTCATGGTGCCAACTATATGCCAAGCACTATGCTAAGCACCTATACAGAAAGAGAAAAATAGTTCCCTGCCTTCGAGGAGCCTATAATCTAATATGAATGGGGGAAGGGGAATCATATAAACAATTATGTACAAATAAGTTATATTAGGATAAATTAGAGATAATCTTAGAGGGAAGGTATTAAGATTTAAGGAGAATGGGGCAAGCCTTCTTGTAAAAGGTGGGATTTTAGCTCAGACTTGTGACCACTGGACTCTGTCTATGGAGAGTTTTCCTCTAACTTTCCTTCTCTTTTCTCTTCATTGCTCCACTCCCCCTTTCCAGTTCCTCTTAAGGCTATATGGCACCTGAGGGCCTCCAAGTCAGAGGAGGCAGGCAGGGGTCCATCCCCCTTCCTGGGTCCACCCCCATCCTGTCCATACAAGATTAATAATGAAACCAATACCTTTCACCAGCATAATTTTCATATTTAATGAGCGTGACTCAAAAACTATTACATTAATTAGTCAAATCCCACAAACCGTTAATGATGCACACAGTAATTAATATTGCATTCAATTAAAAAATGACCTGTTTGGGGTCCCTCTCCAGGTTTGAGGGGGTGGTTGTTTGCAGACAATGTACAGTCCTATGCCCAGAGCCATGTGGCTGTGTTTGTCTTTTTTTTAGTCCTGATTTCCTTTACCTAGTAGAAGGGGAGGAAGGACAGAGCAGGGGAATGTCTGTGGCTTCCTCCAATCTCAGTTTTGCTTCTTTGTTTTTTTTTTTCCTGGTGAACATATGCTAAGCTTCTCTTTTCCATTTTTTTAAACCTTCCACTCTCCCCTCTTCTGCCTGCCCCACACCCATCCCATTCTTTCCTCCTCTTTCTCATGCTCTCTCTCCCCATCTCCATCTCCTTTCCCCTTCTCCACAGATCAGAACTACTCTGGCTCAACGAGCTTGCTGTGATTTATGGGTGCACCCAGCCCAGGGCTCACAGACTGGAAAATTTCCAGTTTACACAAGAATTCCCTGAAAAATGAGCTTGGTTAATTTATTTCTTTCATTAACGAATTCGAACAGTGAGATAATCTTTCTGGACCCACCCCCCCCCCCCATATTGTTTCACAAATCCAGACAAATCCTTTTCTTTTTCCTGATCACTTCCCTAAAATATGAGTTGATCTAAGAAGTAGACGCCCACAAAGGGAACGTGGAACAGGAGGCAAGGACACGGCAAAAACTCACATTTAGAAAGTACTTTAAAGTTTAAAAGGTGCTGAAATAATATTTAGTATACGATTATCCCGACTCATGATTTGGTTGGTATGAAGAAATTATCTACCAAAGTAGATCTATACCTGTTCTGAAATTTATAGTCTTAAAGAGTTGCCTGGGGAATTAAGTGACTTGCCCAGGGTCACACGGCCAGCGTTTGTCAGTTACAACTTGAAGGCAAGTCTTCATGACTCTAGGAGGCATCGAGGGGGTGCAGTGGATAGAGCACCAGGTCTGGAGTCAGGAAGACCTAAGTTAAAATCCAGCCTCAGACACTTACTAACTATGAGACCCTGGGCAAGTCACTTAATCTGTTTGCCTGAGTTTCCTCATCTGTAAAATGAGCTGGAGAAGGACCAGGCAGACCGTTCTAGCATCTTTGCCAAGAAAACACCAACCGAAAAGCTAGTGAACAGCTTCATGACTCTGAGGTCATCTATCTATCATGCTTCCTCTCAAAATATGTGTCTATACAAAATGTACATGCACATATATGTGTACATACATATGGACATGTATATTTGCAGGATATCATGTAAGTCAGCCCAATTTTAAGTTTTAATAACTTCTTATACACATATTTATTAAAGCTTAAAACTACTTATGGGACACAAGACGTATGGGGCTCTGTGTATGTACACACACATGTGCACACATACATGCATGGGCACATATATAGTGTCCCATATATGTATATATGTGTTTGTGTCTCTCTCTATATTACATATATATTCACATATATTATACACATATAGGGTACCTGTGTCTCTCTCTATATTACATATATATTTTGTGTGTGTCTCTCTCTATATTACATATATATTCACATATATTATACACATATAGGGTACCTGATTTATACATATGTATATTATACATACTGTAATATATCATTATATATGTATATAATATCACATATACTATATACTGTAATTTATATATATATTATTAAAACTATACCAGGTTTCCAGGATACCATGACACTCCGTAAAAATGAATATGTATACACACATAAGCACTTGTGTGTATGTATGTGTGTAACACAATATATACACATACATATATAGTGAACATATGAAATACATGTGTGTATGCACACACATATGCTTATTCAGACACCTATGTGTATATATGCATATATATCCCAGTCCTTCAAACCTATAAATAAATTCAGTCCTTACACACACACACACACACTGGAGGAAGGGGGTCAGACCTATCAGGAAAATGAAGAATTCCTGCCATTGAAACTCCCTCTACAGATACAGATTCACTACTCTTCAGACATGTGAAGTCTTAGACTTTTTGATTTAGAGGTTTGTCAGAGACATTGCTAAATTAAGTGATTTGACCAGGGTCACACAAGCAGTATGCATCAGAGGCTGAACTTGAACCCAGGTCTCCCTGACTTTAAGATCAGCCCTCTATCCACTAAGCATCACTGCTTCTCATTGTCTTACACAATAATTTTTATAAATGCAGATTAAACTACATAGACAGAATGAGGAGCAGTCGAAGGAGGTGATTTTCATGCCTTATCTAAGGTACACAAGTACTTTACCCCAGCACTGTCCCCTTCAACCCTTTTCTATACACATCCAGAGAAAAAATTATATTGGCTTCTATATAAAATAAGGGGTGATTTAAACTTCTCTTGTCAACTCTACTGGAGAAGGGAAAGGTATAAGCTTTTATTAGCACCTACCATGTGCCAGGAACTGTGCTAAGTGCTGTACATTGTTTCCTTTGAGCCACTGCCAGGGAATTGCCCAGATTCTGGAGTCAATGGATTTCCATTCATTTGAACCCAAGGCTTTCATGACCAATCCTGACTCCATTTTTCTCTATTGTCTTTATCCATAGTGTTGAGCGTTTTAGGCCCAAGTTAAGATAACCAATATTTTTGAGCACTTACTTTTATAGACCTTAACTCTTTTCTAGATACTGTGTGTCAGGGAAGGTGGAGAAGGGAAGGGGTAGAAACAAAAAGAGAATAAAAAACAATTCTTTTCTTTAAGGGTTTTCAGTATCAATGGAAAGCCAAGACTAGTATATATAAGTAACTATAATCAACTGCTGAGATATATAACACTTGGGATGACAGTGGCACAAGTAAAAGCCAAGAGGAGAAATTTCCCCATTCTACAGATGAGGAAACTGAGGCTGAGAGAGGTTATTTTCCCTAGGAAAACACAGCTAATAAGTATCTGAAGCTGGATTTGAATTGAGTCTTCCTGATTCCAAGGCCAGCACTCTTACCCTCTGCACCACCTAAATGTCTCCACATAGGTGCTTAATTAATTAATTGATTAATCGTTTGATTGATTAATAGGTCTGAGGGGCCAGTTGATAGTGTGCTGTTTTGGTATAGTAAAGGTTCTAGTACCAAGTCTAACCTCTTAAAACTAGAGAAAACTCTAGCCCCTTGGGCATGATTCCATTAACAGACCTTTTCCTTTACCAATACTGCTGCATTCCCTGTCCCCTCTCCTTTTTTCTTTAATTGCCTTTATATCCCCTTATCCCCTCTCTTTTAGACCTATGGCATCCTTATGGATGTTCCTGTAGAGTATGAAGCCTAGAGCTGAATTCAGGACTCTAGCTGTATTCTCTCACTGAAAAAGAATTGTTCTTCCCACCTGGTACAGAAGGACAGAGGAAACCTATCCATATCTTCCAATAGGATTCATAACCACAAAATGCCCAGACCCTTTTGCTTAATATGGTATCTGCTCTGACCCCAAATCCTTTTCTGCATCGTTGATATCCAACCAGTTTTCTAACCTCTGATTGAAGTCTGTGTACAATTTCCCTTCCCCTCCCCTACTCCTGGCATCATTCCTATTTCTATTTAGATGAATAAATCTCAGATGATAGAGTAATCTAGTAACCTAGCAAATGTCTCTACTCCTCAACAGGGTGAAAAGGAATAGGAAAGAACAATGTTGTTGTTGGTTTTGGTTTTTTTTTTTTTTTGGTAGAACTTATCCCACATGGATCTCAAACAGAATCAAACATGTCAAAATTCATTTATGCCTAATAGTATGGTCCATTTGAACCCCCTGGTCAAGAAGAAAACTGAATGAAGCCTTTTTTTTTCTTTTGCAGAAAAACCTTGACATAGCAACCACCAGATACCCTGACCAATCCTGTACCGTGGGTTATTAAGGGTCAAGTTGTTCTAATGCTGGCTGTGACATTTATTAGCTATCAATACAAATTCAGGAAGATTTGGGACACCAATAGAACAAAGAAACGTGGAACACACAAGACACTAAGATAAACCAGCTTTCTTGAAGGATATAATTATAAAATAAAAGATAGTCAGGATAGAAACAAGTCTAGTTTTCTGGAGCCCCAAGTAGATTTGGAGGTATCCTACTGGGACTCCAGAGGGAACAGGGTACCCCCAATCATAATCTGTTTATAATATGCAACTTACTTCACTAGGAGTCAAGAGAGCTAGGCTCTGTTACTAAGTGGTTCTGATACCTTGGTTAATAGCAATGATTATTATTAATAGTAATGAATATTATTAATAGTAATTATTATTAAAACAACTAGATAACATCACGACAGGTTGCAAAAACTTAGCACCTACTGAATAACTAACAAAAAATGACATAGCAGTTTCAACTCATATCCCTCAAATTGGTAATCCTCCTTAAACTGAGACCCCCAAATATTATTGAGAATTCAAGAAATAAACTATATGGGAACTAGAGGCAGAACTCTTGCCCCCAATCATCAGGACATACTGCTGATCCACAACATTTTAAGAACATTGTAAGATGTCACTGTGATGAATATGACTATCTCCAAACTACATAGAATGAAAAGCTCTCAAAATATAGAGACTTAACAGAAGAAGTGAAAATCATATGGAAACAGGGTGGAGTAACTATCATCCCTATTGTCCTCTCTGCTACTAAAGCTTTCCCAAAGATACTTTAAAAGGGGCAATTTACATCCTAATTCTTTTATTCAGTTACAAAACACAGATGTTTCATCCATCCATGCAATAGTCACCAGAAGTATAGACAATTGTCCTAGCACAGTTTCAATCCGAACACCATCAAAAAGGATAAGAAGAATGAATAAACAGGTTCCAAAATTCCTTATTATCTCTAAGATAGAATATAAACTAATTCCTGTGGCTGTCATTTAAAACTCTTTGCAACCTGGTCCCTTCTTGTCTTTTTCAATTTTTTAATACATTATTGCCCTCAGTTTGCTCTACTTGCTACAGTCATTTACTTGCCTCATAGACAATCCTCCATCTCCTATCTTTGTGTTGCCTTAGTTGTCCCTCATTCCTGGAATTCTTTCCCTTCTAACCTTCACCTCCTAGAATCTCTTTAAGATTGAGCTCAAGTGCCATCTCTTCCAGGAAGTCTTCCCTAGTTTCATTAAATACTAGTACTTTCATCTCTAAGACTACCTTCCATCTACTCTATATTTATCTTGTATGTAATGATTTTGGTAATGTCATCTAGGTGGTACAGTGGATAGAGCTCAGGCCAGGAGTCAGGAAGACCTGAGTTCAAATACTTACTAGCTTTGTGATGCTAAGTTTCTTATCCCTATTGCCTCAGTTTCCTCATCTGTAAAATGAGTTGGAGAAGGAAATGGCAAACCACTCCAGTATCTTTGCCAAGAAAATCCCAAATGGGGTCACAAAGTTTGGAGATAGTCAAATTCATCACAGTGATCTCTATTAAATACATTTTTCTTATAATGTGGTGGATCAATAGTATGTCCGGATGATTGGGGACAAGAGTTTTGCCTCTAGTTCCAGTAGAGTTTATTTCTTGAATTCTCAGTTCATAGAGGATAACAAATTTTAGGGATATGATTCTAATAGAGATCGATTGTTTCACAACTGAAATAATGATTTATGTATCCATTGTGTTATATATACCCCCTTTGAGGGTACAGCCTGCTTTTGTTTTTGTCTTTCTTTGTATCTCTAGTATTTAACCCAATATTTGACATGTAGTAAATGCCTCACAAATGCTTGTTGTTTGGTTCATCAACATGTAGTAGTAGTAGTAGTAATAGTAGGAGTAGGAGTAGTAGTAGTAGCAGCAGCAACAGCAATTAACATTTTATAGTCATTTATTCTTTTTTATAAGGGAGGGAATAGCTGAGATTCCATCAATTTAGGGAATTACTTGAATGGAACTTCATTCCACTAATGCCTGTCAATATATAGTCTTTTTAAAGAATTGGTCCTTTTTTAAAAAAATCACTTTCATTTTTAAACATATCTCTCCTCTCTTCCTACCCAGAGAACCATCCCTTAGGATAAAATAAAAAAAATAAAGGAAAAGCAATTCTGTAAAAAAAAAAAATCCAACAAATCAACTGAATCTAACAATATATCTAATTCACAATATAGTCTTAGTCAAATAAGGCCACTGAAAGACTGAGTGACTTGTTCATGGTCACAAAGGTAGGATCTATCAGAGGTAGGACATGAATTCATGTCTTCCTGACTCTGTGGCTAGCCCTCCATACTATGTTTCCTTTTCAAGTTTTATTTCTATTATCTTAGTGCAGCAGATTCTATTTTTTAACCAAATTATGAGCATTTTGATGCAAAGACCATGTCTAACAACAATGATGTGCTGCCTCTTCCACTATCTTTTTTTCTGAGGTAGTTGGGGTTAAGTGACT
The DNA here is from genome assembly GCF_900497805.2 of Vombatus ursinus. Taxonomy (NCBI): domain Eukaryota; kingdom Metazoa; phylum Chordata; class Mammalia; order Diprotodontia; family Vombatidae; genus Vombatus; species Vombatus ursinus. Next base: position 21,818,190 of record NW_020954723.1, read on the forward strand.
TGCCCAGGGTCACACAGCTAGTAAGTGTCTGAGAACAGATTTGAACTCAGGTCCTCCTGACTCCAGGATTGGTTTTCTATCCACTGCACCACCTAGCTGCCCCTCTCTCCCACTATCTTTGTATCTCATCTTTGGCATCCAATGTTATTTAAGATCTAGTACTTTTTAGAGTAAATGGAAAGAGAAATAGCTACAGTGTAGATACTCTTGCCTGGAATAGGGCTGAGAGAGAACTTGTGATTCTTCAAAAATCTCCATTCCATTCCCCCTCTCCTCACCACTGCTGAGGGCTGCATGAGTGAAAGAGAAATGAGGCCCCACTAGGCACAGTATGGGTCAGATCACCTGGACTTTCCCATCAATTCACCTGGGCTTCATGACCTGTGTTTGGGTTAGTATCTAAAACTTCCTCACCAGTTATGGCAGAATAGCCTTTTCTGGTTGGGAATGAGGGGTGGATGGGCAGGGTGGATGAGAGATGGGAGATCTTATCTCTGGTGCTTCCCATTACAGAACAATCCACATGGACCTCTCTACCTGTTGTAGGATAGATGTACAGCTGCAAGGGCAATATTCCTTAAATAGTATTTTTATTTTCAATCTCTTTAGGTGGCCTTTTTGGTATATGTCAGGGGTAGGGTGGAGTGGGGAAATAGATGGAAATCAAGTGCACTGGACTTAGAATCAGGAAGACCTGAATTCAAATCTGGCCTCAAACACTTCTGAGACAATCCTTGCTGTCAAGCTCCTCATATTCTAATGGGGGAGATAACACATATACAGTGGGCAGATAGAGAGTCCTATTGGTCCCTAGTACCTTGGCAAAGTGGATATTAACATGTCTTCTTTAATGCTATTTCCATGAAGCCTTTTTGAATCCCTCCCCCCACTTGCTAGTGTCATCTTCTTTCCTTAATTTACCTGGCATTGTATTCACCTGTATGAATGTTGTATCTTAATAGAAATTTTTTGAAAGCAGAGGTGGTTTTATTTTTGTTCTTATATCTACAGTGCCTTGCATATAATATGTGTTTGACAGATGTTTGTTTAGTTGAATGGAATGAGGTATTGTGCTAGGTTTTGGGGGGTATATATTTTGAAAAAAATGATTATCCTTACCCTTAAGGAGCCTATTGTCTGGGGCATAGTACCTATACACCGATAAGTATATTACAAGTTAGGACATGAAGGAGAAGTAGAGGAGAGATATAGACAAGATACTCATAGATAATTGAGAAGGGAAAGATCATTTCCAGCTGAGAAAACCGAGAAGGCAGCTCTTGGGTTGCACCTTTGAGGAATAAAAGAATTTCATCCGAAAAGTGGAGAGGAGGAGGAAGTGCATTTCACATATGAAGCATAACCTGTCTGACTGCACAGCATAGGGAGACCATATGTTAAGTTTGAGGAAGAGTTTAACAGACCAGTTTGTTCCGAACATAGAGTGCATGAAGGGAAGTAATATAAACAAAGCAATACTGATTTAGAGTTGAAAGAAACTTTGCAAACTGTAACGTCCAGGCCTCTCAATTTTTTACAAATGAAGAAACTGAGGCACAGAGATATTTTTAAGTGACTTGCCAAGGTAATGTGTTATGATTTGAATCCAGATTTTTCACACTCCAAGTTCAGTGTGATATTCATAAAGTCTTACTCCTTCTCCCATAAGACTGGAAAGGTAATGAAGGTCTGAAACTGGGTAGTGACACTGAGCGGAGAGAAGGGGATAAATGCAGGAGACATCACAAAGGTAGAATCAGCAGAACTAGGCAACGGTAGGGGGCAAAAGTCAAGAAAGAGTCAAAGGTGACCCCCAATGATTTGAGCTTAGGTGACTGAGGAAGATGATGTCATCTGCAGAAACAGGAACATTGAGAGAAAGATCAGGTTTAGAGGAAGGAATAGCCAAAGAAAGTTGCTGACAAGTGAGCAGAGAAAAAGACATGCAGGGAAAAAGATGCCTCCCTGACTTCTGAGTCAAAATTTGATCCCCCAATTTTCCTCAGACTCTTTTTTTAAGCAATTAGGGTTGAGTGACTTGCCCAGGGTCACACAGCTAGTAAGTGTCTGAGACCAGATTCAAACTCAAGAAGAGAAGTTTCTCTGGTTCCAGGCACAGTGCTCTATCTACTGTGCCACCTAGATGCCTGTGTACATAACAAATATTTTTAAAGTTGTTTGAATATTCTTTGATTTGAAGTCTTCCTAGTCTAGTCATAGCAGTATCTACCTTTTACCCATTTCTGGAACTCAGCTGATTTTCATAGACTGTAATTTACAAATGCCCTGTAATTACTCTTCATTCATATAGATATTTAATAGGATTTCCTGGGGTATAGACTGAGACTACAATCACAGCTCTCTTGTAGATAAGGCAGAAATCAATGGTAATAGGACTAGTTAGTAATTACCAAGTTACCTGCCTTCTCACGTAAAAGTAGTAGTCACGTGTTTATTCCACCCTTAGGGAGGGTTGACTGGGGTTACTTTTGGGTCAAATGGTGCCCAAACCTCATCTGAGCACAAAGGGACCCAGATGGACATGACTGAAATGACTGAACAACAACAAAAAAAACCTGTATATTAGGATCCTCTGGGTGCATATTGACTTAGAAAAAACCCCAAATGGGTTAAGAAACAAACAAACAGATGAACGTGACTGAAATGACTGAACAACAACAAAAAACTGCATATTAGGATCCCCTGGGTGCACATTGACTTAGAAAACCACATATTCACATTACCTATGTTCTATTACATTTACATTTATTTTGTTAAACATTCCCCAGTTACATTTTCATCTGGTTCAGACTGTCCTAGAGTATTGCTGGAGCACTTGGCCCAAGGGCCATATGTTTGAAGCCTCTGCTCACCACCAATGACATCTCAGGTCTTGTAGTCTCTATCCCTAATAATCCTTTGCAAAGAACTTTATCCTTTGTAGGGCAATTTATGGTTTTCAAAGCACTTTCAAAGGCATTATCTGATGTGATCTTCTCTGTAAGGCAGACCAGGTGCTCTCATTCCTATTTTGAGATTAAAGTAATTGAAAACATATTGATTAGCCTATCATCAAACAGCAAATAAGTTAGGAAACCAGGACTAAAAATCTAGTCTTCTGACTCCTAGCCCCGTGCTCTTTCTTCCATGCCACACTGGGTGCTGTATTTTAAAGAGAAGACTGAAGATTGGTGACAGCAGGTGACAGCAGAAAATAGTCACTTGGTTCAATTCTATTGAATGCCATGAGAAGTGTTTGCAGTTCATCTTTTTGCAGATGGGGGGATGAGAGGATGATGAAGGAAATGGGGAACAAAGCAAAACCATTACACAACTGCTCAGACTTTCCCATGCATCCATTAATTGCTTCAGTTTGCCTCAGGTCACCAGTGAGTGTGAGGGGTATATCTTTGCCCTCATTCTATGACATCTAGCAAGATAGGTATTTTCCATGGAAAGAAATATAAATCTAATAGTCTGCATGGGGGGAGGAGAGGTAGCAATAGAATAGCAGACTGAGGCCCAGGACTGGCCTAGTGGGGATGAAAGACCAGGACGATACAGAGGCTAACTCACAAAAATCACCAGTTTATGTCCTGTGTGACTGAGACGGTAAAACAATCAATGAGAGACATTTTTCACCAGACTTGTGATCTCATTCATTTATTATTTTATTGTTTTCTGCATCCTCCTGAGAAAATTCCTTCTACCAATGCAGATCTATGCCTGGTTTAGATTCAGAGCTTGGAGCACTGGGAGATTATTGGTACACTGGGGCAGATGACTTGCCCAGGGTCACTCAGACAGTATGTGTCAGAGTCAGGACTGGAACTCTGGTCTTCCCGACTCTGAGGACAGATCTCTATCTACTATGCCATGCTGTCTCTTATTAGAAAAAGCACTGGGCTTGGACTCCAAAGTCTTAAATTAGAGCATTTGTTGTTGTTATTCAGTCCTATCCCACTCTTTGTGAACCCCATTTGGGATTTTCTTGACAAAGATACTGGAACATGTGGGAAAGTCTGAGCACAATGCTAAATGTCTCTCATGGTACTCTTTTCTTGCTCTACAAATTAACTCAGTCACCTTGACCCTCCTAACTTCCCAATCCTTCCTTCATCACGCTTAGGCCTTCACATGTACTCATCACTTGAATCCTTAAATTTGACTGAGGAGTCAGGAGAAGCTAAGGTATACAGCTGTTCCTCCATCTCCTTCATCCTCTACCCAGTGATTGTAACATAAGTCAGAACTAAGACTTGTTATGAGAAGGTAGATTTGGGCTCAGGATAAAGGTCTTTTAACAATTTGAATAGGCTCCAAATGAAATGGAGACAGAGCAGCTGGGTGGCACAGTCAAGAGAGAGCTAGGCCTGGAATCAGGAAGATGCCTCTTCCTGAATTCAAATCTGGCCTTAGACACTTACTAGCTGTGTGACCTTGGACAAGTCACTTAATCCTGTTTGCCTCAGTTTCCTCCTCTGTAAAATGAGCTGGAGAAGAAAATGACACACTATTCCAGTATCTTTGCCAAGAAAACCCCAAATGGGGTCACAAAGAGTCAGACACAACTGAAAAATGACTCAAGAACCACAGTAAATGAAATGGACTGCTTTGTCAGATAATGAGTTCCCTGTTCTTGGAAGTGTTCAAATAGAGGCTAGATGACCACCTTTTAAAGATATTTTAGAGGGCAATCCTGCATTAGGTGGGAAGTAGGAGTAAATGACCTTTGAGATTGGACTGTCTAATCCTAAAGTTTCATGATGGATTGATTGGTATGACCTGAGCAACCTGGATTTGAACTCATGAAGATGAGTCTTCTTGATTCTAGGTCTGACACTCTATCCACCGCACCACCTAGCTTCCTCTATATATTGATTAGTGGCTTCATTTCTATTTGAGTTTGACACCACTGGTATAGAGAACTGGGTGAGGAAATTCCTTCTACCAATGCAGATCAGCGTTTTCTCTGAAATTTATAGTGTTAGTGAGTTGTCTAGAGCATGAAGCATTGCAGTGACTTGCCCAAGGGCACACAGTGTGTGTATGTGTGTCAGAAGTGGGACTTAAACAAAGGTCTTCTTGGGTTTGAGGCCAGTTCTTCATTCACTACGCCAATCTGCTTCTTGTTAATATTGTGAAATCAATGGGGCATTTGGTGCCATTTGCTTGGTGTTGGTTGTATTAATTATATGTTGCAAGAGACAGAGCTGGTGATTAGTGGCAAGATAAGTAACACACAACACAACCGGGAAGGTAGTTTTTTTTTTTTTAATGGAGTGGGTATTGAGATGAAGATGACTGTGAGTTTGGTATTGAACTTACTGGAAAGAAGGGAGAGTGACCTAGTGGTTCAGAGATAATTGCAACAAGAATTTAGACAGGATGGAGAGAACGTTAAAGGTAGCTTTTGGCTAATGGTGTAAAAATGAGTTTCTGAAAGTAGAATTGGGTAGCAAGGAGTTTGACGACTCTTCCTTCTACCTTTGTGTGTCACAGAGTCTAGAACAAGGAACAGCCAGCCTTGGAGAGGGTCACAGGAGGTGTGGTGTCCTAGAGAGAAAATTAGATTTCAATGACAGAAGATGGAAAAAATGTGAGAGGAAGAACCCTTGGAACATAGATTGGAAATGGAAGGGGTCACAGAGGTCATGTAGTCCAGTGGTATCAAACTCAAATAGAAATGAAACTACTGACCAGTACCTAAGGATTCCCGCTGTTGTATATTGACTTAGAAAACCACATATTAACATTATCTATGTTCTATGGTATTTAAATTTTTTTTATTGTTAAATACTTTCCAAATTCTTTTTAATCTGATTCCTCCACACTGGAGAGCTGTAGGCTAACATCTCTGATCTAGTCAACCCCATCATTTTACAAGAAACTGAGTCCCTGAGAGGTGGTGACTTGAGATGTGGCTTTGTGCAAATCATGTCACCACCTTGAGGTTTGATTTATTAATTTGTAAATGAATACATTGGATTAGGTGCCTGGAAAGCTCTGAATCTGTGATCTATGATCCAAAAAGCTTGTAAACAGAGCATCTAAGACAACTCCTTTATTTACCAAGAAGTCAAAGGTCAAAGAGGTGAAGAAATTTACCCAAGGTCAAATGGTAGTAAAGGAGAGAATCAAATTTGAACTCAGATTCTCAGGCTCCCAATTTAGAACTTTGCCTCAGCCTTTCAAGGGTAGGCATGCTCATTCTATGTCCATACTTTCCACAGCTCATGTCCTACCCATCAGCCCTAGACCAGAATTCTTGCTCCTGTACATATTTACAGGGTGAGGGCGGTGGTGGTTGAGAGGTGGAGTTGTGTACAAAGGAGACTGTGGGACAATGGAAAGACCATTGGATTTACATTCTAAAAACATGGTTTCTGTCTCTGCCATTTTCTAGCTAGTGAAATTCCTAAAGCACTCAAAGCCTCAGTTTCTTCATCTGTTAAATAGGGAGTATAATCCTTATTCTTCCTTCACAAAACTGCTCTGAAGAAAACACTTTATAAATTATAGTGCTCTACAGCAATGGTTCTCAAAATAGGGCCTATGTATCTCTTGGGGTTACAAAGACCCTTTCAAATCCTCAAGGTCAAAACTGTTTTCTTAACAATAGCAAGATGTTATTTACCTATTAAAATACTCTTCCCTTTTCCAACTACATATCTGGGTGATACCAGATTTTCTTAATATACTTCTACCAAAACAACATATCACAACAGATTGAATGCAAAAGCAGATGTGAAACTCCAAATGTCTTCTATTAAGTCAGACACTAATGAGGTTTGCAAAAATATGCAAAACAATGCCACTGTTCTCACTGAAAAAATTTTTTGTTTTGGAAAATATGGTTATTTTTCATTTATATATTATTTATGTTAATATGTGATTGCCTTATTATTGTCATTTTTAAATGAATAAATATTTTTAAACTATCAGTTTCAATATCTAATATGTTGATATTCAAAGCTATAACTCATATAAATAAAAGCTCTTTGGAATCCTCAATAATTTTTAAGAGGGTCCTGAGACCAAAAAGTTTGAGAATAACTGCTCTATAGAGATGAAAGTTAAGTGCATATGTGTGTGCAAACATCCACGTGCTTGTGTGTATACATGTGCATGGGCATGTTCACATATGCATCTATAGCACCAGGAGAGAATCTGATGATATTTCACACAAATGAGAAATGTTATTCTGCAGATTAAAGCTGCGCAACGCCTGGTTTTGTCTTTATTTATGCCTTTCTATTTCCATGTCTGCTGACATGAGTGCCCATACTGGGAAGCACTGAAGGACATAATTGGCGTTGTGAAAAATTATTGGGAAGTCAGGACGTTCCTTTGCAGTGATCCCCCCCATTCTCTTCCCCATCTGTCACCATCTAATGTGACAAAGTTTTTATCGGGCATCGAGGCGGAGGAGATTAAAAGTAAATACTGGGATCAGGAAGCAGCTGGGGGGAAAATGTAACGCATTTCACACCAGGCTGAACAGCTCATCAGCTCAGCCTTGCACAGCTCTGGAGCTCCCAGGGAGGGAGGGTGGGAGGAGGCACCAAAGGGGTGGAGGCTGAGCACTGGGCCCTGGTAGGCAGGGATGCCCCAGAGGGCATTGTGACTTCTCTGGGCGCCGTTGTAAACAAGATGTGCCTCCACCCCTACCCCCCCAAACTCATATAGTCAACAAACCCTAGTATGCTGAGCCATCCTACCCCGCCTCTTCTTTCTGGAAGAGGCAAATAATTTGGGGTGCTGTCTTTTTTTCTGCCCCTCTTCTTTGAAATTGGAAGGATTTAAACACAGGCTTCTGGTATTTGTCTCAGTCATCCCAGATCCTTTTCTCCTTCCCGTTTTTATTGGTTACTCTTAGTATCTATCCTCTGACACGGGCTCCTCCTCTTCAAACATCACCATAAATAACCAGTCTTGTGCTTTGGGCAGTTTGGTGCATGGGATCTGAAGTCAGACGACCTGGGTTCGAATCCCCACACTAATACTTACTTTATAACCTTGGGAATCATGGGATCATAGATCTAAAGCTGGCAGGGACCTTAGAGATCCTCTGGTCCTATCCCATTATTTTATAGATAAGGAAGTGCCACGTGGGTAAGTCGCTTTACCCCCTCAGGATTTCATCTGTAAAATGATAGGCTTGGACTACACCCCAGGGATTCTTTTTTTTTTTAGGTAATTTTGTTTTGTTTATTTTTTTGTTTTCAACATTTACTTCCACAAGATTTTGAGTTCCAAATTTTCACCCCATCTTGCCCCTCCCCCCACCCCAAGATGGCATGCATTCTGAATACCCCTTCCCCTAGTCTGCCTTCCCTTCTATTTCTCCCCCCCTTCTCTTATCCCCTTCCCTTTCAATTTTCCTGTAGGGCAGGATGGATTTCTGTACCCATTTCCTGTATTTCTTATTTCCCAGTTGCATGTGAAAACATTTTTTTTAAACATGTGTTTTTTAAAACTTTGGGTTCCAAATTTTCTCCCTTCCTCCCTCCCCACCCACCTGCATTGATAAGGCAAGCAACTAAATATAGGTTATATATGTGCAGTTATGCAAAACACTTCCATAGTAGACATACTGTGAAAAACTAACTCTATTTCCCTTAATCCTATCCTACCTACCCATTTATTCTATTCTTTCTTTTGACCCTGTCCCTCCTCAGAAGTACTTGGTTCTGATTACTCCCTTTCCCAATTTGCCCTCCTCTGTATCATCCCCCTACTCTCTTGTCCCCATCCCCCCCTATTTTCCTTCAGGGTAAGACAGATTTCCACACTCAATTGAGTGTGTATGTTATTCCCTCCTTAAGTCAAATCCTATGAGAATAAGATTCACTCATTCCCTCTCACCTTCCCCCTTTTCCCCTTCACTGTAAGAGCCTTTTCTTTTCTGCTTTTTTTTTGTGGGATAATTTACCCCGTTCTACCTCTTCCTTTCTCCTTCTCCTAGTATATTCCTCTCTCACCCCTTAATTTTATTCTCCAGATATGACCGCTTCATTTTCAACTCACCCTGTGCCCATCTATCTATATCTATATCTATATATATATATGTACATATAATTTTTTCCCCCTCCAACTACCCTAATACTGACAAAGGTCTCATGAGTTACAAATATCATCTTTCCATGCAGGAATGTAAACAGTTCAACCTTAATAAGTCTCTTATGATTTTCTCTTTCCTGTTTACCTCTTCATGTTCTGCTCGAGTCTTGTATTTGAAAATCAAATTTTCTATTCAACTCTAGTCTTTTCATCAAGAATGCTTGAAAGTTCTCTATTTCACTGAATGACCATTTTTTCCCCTGCAGGATTATACTTAGTTTTGCTGGGTAGGTGATTCTTAGTTGTAATCCTATCTCCTTTGCCCTCCAGAATATTATATTCCATGCCCTGTGGTCCCTTAATGTAGAAGCAGCTAAATCTTGTGTTATCCTGATTGTGTTTCCACAATACTTGAATTGTTTCTTTCTGACTGCTTCTTTCTGGCTGCTTGTAATATTTGCTCCTTGACCTGGGAACTCTGGAATTTGGCTACAATATTCCTAGGAGTTGTCCTTTGGGAATCTCTTTCAGGAGGAGATTGGTGGATTCTTTTAATTTCTATTTTGCCCTCTGGTTCTAAAATATCAGTACAGTTTTCCTGGATAATTTCTTGAAAGATGATGTCTAGGCTCTTTTTTGGATCATGGCTTTCAGATAGTCCAATAATTTTTAAATTCTCTCTCCTGGATCTATTTTCCAGGTCAGTTGCTTTTCCAATGAGATATTTCACATTGTTTTCTAATTTTTCATTCTTTTGGATTTGTTTTACACTGTCTTGATTTCTCATAAAGTCACTAGTTTCCAATTGCTCTTTTCTAATTTTTAAGGAAGTATTTTCTTCAGTAATCTTTTGGACTTCCTTTTCCATTTGGCCAATTTTGCTTTTTAGGGCTTTCTTCTCCTCATTGGCTTTTTGGACCTCTTTTGCCATTTGGATTAGGTTATTTTTTAAGGTGTTATTTTCTTCAGTATTTTTTTGGGTCTCCTTTAGCAAGCTGTTGACTTGTTTTTCATGATTTTCTTGCATTGTTCTCAGTTTTTCCTTTACTTCTCTTACTTGCTTCTCAAAATCCCTTTTGAGCTCTTCCAAGCCTGGGACTGATTCATATTTTTCTTGGAGGCTTTAGATGTAGGAGCTTTGGCTTTGTTATCTTCTTCTGGTTGTATGTTTTGATCTTCTTTGTCACCAAAGTAAGATAATATAGTCTGACTCTTTTTGCGCTGCTTACTCAGTTACTTGAGTTTTAAGCTCTTTGTTAAGGTAAAAGTCTGCTTCCAATGTGAAGAGTGTACTGTCCCAAGCTTCGGGGGTTTGTACAGCTGTTTTCAGAGGTACCTCTAGGGACCTGAGAATTTTCAGTTCTTCCAAGGTGGTATGATAAAGGGCGAGGTGTTTCCTCTCCACCACCACAATAAGCTCCACTGCACCAGCGCTCCTCCTCGCCCCAGGACTGCCCCTCAGAACTGTGAACCAGATCCAACCATGGGCAAAGCAAGAGATTCCTGCCTCAGCACTGGCAAAGAGATCCCTGCAAACCCCCTCTGATCAGCCACTGGATTCCCCCTCAGTCCGTGGGCTGGAAGCTCAGGAAACAGCCACAGCCCCGGGCCATGCTCGAGACTTGAGGCTGAGACCTAGCTCCTCTCTCACTGCAGTTACAGACTTTTCCCACTGACCTTCTAAGTTGTCTTTGGCATCCAGGGGTTGAGAAGTCTGGAAACCGCCACAGCTGCCCATGGTTCAGCCCTCTGAAGCCTGCTCCAGTGTCGCTGCGGCCTGCGCACCCATGCCAAACTGTGCTCCTCTCCCCACCTGGTGCGATATACCTTTCCCATCCACCATCCAGGCTGTCTTTGGCTGGAAATTTGTTTCACTCTGTCTTTTTTGTGGGTTCTGCTGCTTTAGAATTTGTTTAGAGCCATTTTTTTAGGTATTTGGAGGGTTTTGGGAGAGAGCTCAAGATAGTCACTGCTTTCCCTCCACCATCTTCTGCTTTCCCTCCGCAGTCTATACCTTAGGGATTCTTAACCTGGGGTCTCTGAATTTAAAAGAAAAAAATACCCTGTATTTCAATACAATTGGTTTTAGGGCAGCTAGGGGAGTAACATATAGAGCGCCAGCCCTGGAGTCAGGAGAACCTGAATTCAAATCCAGCCTCAGACACATAACACTCACTAGCTGTGTGACTCTGGGCAAGTCACTTATTTGCCTCCCCCCAAAAAATACAATTGGTTTCATATGTGATCCCACATATTTCATTTTATGCATTTAAAAACTTTATTCTGAAAGGCGGTCCAAAGGCTTCACCAGATTGCTAAAGGGGGTCCCCCCCACATTCTTAACATGTATAGACTAGAGGATCTCTATGGTCCCTTCTACCTTTCCAACAATATGATCTTAGTCTTTCTTCTTTATTTCACATCTGGGAAAACTGAGGCCTGAAGGGAAGAGGAAGGTTACTTAGCACTAACAGATGGCACAGGAGTATTAAGTGTTTGGCTGCTTTCCGAGATCCTGTGAGTGCCATTGGTGTATAGTAGAAAGCACTGAATTTAGATTCAAAGACCTTGTATTGCTCCTTAAAGCTTGTAAGACAGTGGGTAAGTTATTTCAGGTCCTTGAGCCTCCGTGTCTTCATCAGTAAAATGAGAGGGTGGAATATATCCTCCAAGGTGCCTTCTAGATAATTCTGTGACGCAGTTCATGCCCATAAAGAGTTTATATTCTAAAGAACTAGTTTTTGTTAATACAAAAAAGAAGCTATATCTTATTTCTCCTACTGATATTATCACTTCAAGTGTAAGTGACATCATTGCCTCCCTGTGCCAAAGGGGAGAGGAGTTACAGAGGCATTGATCCCATATGGAGGTCCTCTTCCAGACTGTTCATTTGCCAGTATAGATGGCAGGACCATCAGTCTTCTTGTTGTTATTTGTCCTTAGTTTTCAAAGAGGACCCATGACATCATGATGTCTTGATTCATGGGTGAATTGGATTTAAGTGAGGCAGAGTTGCACAAAGTCGTCAGCTTCACTTTCTCTTCCAGAGTTATCAATGTCCAGTGGCGAGATAAAAGTCAAGATGATTGGCGATGGCCCAGATTGCAGTGGATGACCTTGGTGTACTGCCTGCTCCAGCTGTCTTCATGGCCATTGGAACAAATTGTTCTCATCTGTCCATTCCACTGGGGGAAGCCTTCATGTGCTTGGGGTAGACATCCCCCTAACTCACTTACAGTTTAAGACCTGTTGGTTACCCTCAACCTGGTTTAGTCTGACTGCTGAGATGGTTTACCAGGGTATGACCACTGTACATGCTACAGTTTTTTGGAGCCATAGGTGAGAGTTGGGTGCCAGGTGGACACCAAAGGTAGATGAGCAGCCCCAAGTGCTCAGCAAACCCTCACACCTGAGGTGCTAGTCCTCCTTGAATACCCATATACTTCAAGCCAGTTTTACAGCTCAACCAGAACTTAGCGTCTATTCCAAGACACTCTAGCCTTTTGATGTGAGTATATTTTCTTTCTTTGAAACCTTATGATGCTGTGGGAGAAGGGAGGTAGGCAGTGTGGGTATTGACAGTGAAATCCTTGAGAGGAGAGTGGGAGGGGCCACCAAACCCATCTGCATTACTTGCTGAGAATCATAGAATCATAGATTTAGAGCTCGAAAGGAACTTGTAGGTCATTTGGTCCAAGCCTTTTATTTTATAGATGGAGAAAACCAGGATCCAGAGAGATGACTAAGATGCTGCCTAAAGTTTGGTCCAAGCCTTTTATTTTATAGATGGAGAAAACCAGGATCCAGAGAGATGACTAAGATCCTGCCTAAAGTCTCACAGGTTGTAAGTGGCACAGTCATGTATCAGAATCATGACAGTAGTGAGTAGCATTTATATAATGATTTAAAGTTATGTATGTTGAATTATAATTTTATTTTTACAACAACCCTGGGAGCTAGGTGCTATTATTTCACTGATAAGGAAACTCAGGCAGACAGAGGTTAAGTGACAGGCCCAAGGTCATATGATTCTGAGGCACAATCTAAACTCAGACTTTCCTGACTCCGAGTTTAATACAATGATACCTAGCTCTCTCCATGAACATAAGTTGAAGAGGGGAGGGTTGGCACCTGGGTGGGGGATTTACTAAGTAAGGGTTTGACATCTACTGGTAGAACAAATTCTATTGGCTACTGTAAGACCAATGGTGTTTTGGGACCAGCTTCTGGAGAGAGCTGATTGTTAAATTTTCAGTGTGAGTGTTTAATACATTTCAGAAATAAGGAAATACTACACATCGGGACTTGATGTATTGTTCTGTTGATTGTCTAGACCTAAAAAGGGGATGGTGAAAATATTATTAATGCAGATTAAACTTAAAAGTGTGTTGAGAGCATAGCAGGTTTTTTTTCTTTTGGAGAGCTTGTGGTTAAACATTTACCAACACATTCCTGAGTGGATCTAATAATTCCAACTCCTTTATTTTACAGTTAAGGAAACTGAGGCTCAGAGATTTGCCTGTCTAGATGATTTGCCTGAAGTCATACATCTACTATGAACAGAGTTAGCCGGCTCTTTTTTTACTTTTAAGTGTGGAAAGGGAAGTAGGCACATAATGATACCCAGCATAACCAATAATAATACGGAGTAAGGAAAGTACCAGTCAATAAGACAAAATGCCCAGAAATTTAGGTTTTAGATCATTACGTTTGAGAGAGAGAACAAGAAAGTAATATCATATCTCTTGTCTCCTAGAATAGGGCACCTCCCCACATGCCAAATTCCTTTGGGAATAGACATGACACTGTCTAAGGTATACACAGTGGTATGCTAGTAAATATTTAATAACCAGCTCTCTTAAAAAAAAGCATACAACATATTTCAAAGTTTAATCTGCATTATTAATATTTTCACTAACTTAAGTCTAGACGATGACCACAACAATAAGTTAAATCTTGATTGGGAATGTTTATCAATTTCTGGGATGTAAATTCTCACATTGAAAAAATTTAACAACTGGTTCTCTGGAGCCAGCTCAAGCTGCCTCCAACATATCCCTGGTTACAAGGTAGCTATGGTGCAGCGCCGAGAATATTAAATTTAGAGTCAGAAGATCTGGATTCGAATCCTTGCTGTGATGTTTATTTTGTGCACGAATCTAGATGAGTTATATGACCTCTTCGAGCCTCAAGTTCATCTGTGAAAGGGGGATGATTAATAATAATAATAATAATAATAACAATAGCTAACATTTATATAGTAACTATTATGTTCCAGGCACTGTCCTAAGTGCTTTGTAAATACAATTTCATTTGATCCTCACAACGACCCTGGGAGGTAGGTGTTAGTATTATCCCCATTTTACAGATGAAGAAATTGAGGCAAATAGAAATTGAATTATTTGCCCAGAGTCAAATGGGTCATTAAGTGTCTGAGACCAGATTTGAATTCAGGTCTTACTGACTGCAGGTCCTGTGCTCTACTCATTGTGCCACCAAGTTGCTCTAAGATAATAACTGCTACAAGATGATAACTTCTATACTTCCTACCTCAAAGGGTTGCTGTGTTTTGTAAAAATGTCAAGGAGCACAGAGATGTGAGTTCTTTTTTATTGCAAGGGACTACATATGAAGATGCTTTATTCTCAACTAATTTTGTTTATGTTTTGTATACATTCTCACAGATTATAGCCCCTTTTTGGCTAGCATATTTTTCCCAGCTGAAGGATCATGGGAGGTGAAAACTGCACAGAGCAGGGGAAACCCCTCGCTCTCTTCAAACAAGGGCAGATTTGGACCAGCTGTGAGCCAGTGGGGAGGAAGTGTCCTTCTACCCTGAACTGAAGAGAATTACCAGCAGCTGGAGCCTTGTCTTCCTCACTGACTGACTTAAGGCATGTTTGGCCTGCACAGAATTTGCTGTTTGACTGCAGGGATCTTACCGCAGAGTTGAGGGAGATGGTGAAGTTATCCCCTCTCCACTATCTCCACCCCGCCCAGCCAACTGGCATTGCTACCCTCAGGAATTCCTTGCTTCTTTTCATTTGGACTCATGTCTCCAGCTAAGGATAAACTTACCTGGGCAACTAGATGGCTCAGTGAATAGAGTGCTGGACCTGAAGTCAGGAAGACTCATCTTCCTGAGTTCAAATCTGGCCTCAGACACTTACTAGCTGTGTGACCCTGGGCAAGTCACTTAACCCTGTTTGCCTCAGTTTCCTCATCTGAAAAATGAGCTGGAGAAGGAAATGGCAAACCACTCTTGTGTCTTTGCCAAGAAAATCCCAAATGGGGTCAAAAAGAGTTGGACTTGACCAAACAACAACAAAAATGGAATAGAATGATGGCAGGTGACCGATGGAGTGCTTGAGCCTATGGTTTTAAACAAACTCCCCTTATGGCATTATTCAATGAATCAATTAAATAAATAACAATTATTCGGTAATGACCTAATATACTAATATATGCCCAGAATTATGCTGGGTGCTGGGGAGACAAAGACAAATGCGCCCAGTAATCGTCAAGGTGTTTTTATTCTGTTGGGGAAGACAACATGGATACATGTGAATACATACAAAAGAAGCACAAAAGGCAAGTGGTGGAGGAGGGGAGGTGGCTCTGGAAGCTGGAGGGATCAGGACAGACTTCATATAGAAAGTGGTGCTTGAAATGCTTGTTTGATTCCATAAATTAAAAATTAAATAAATAAAAATTTAAAAAAAGAAGGTGGTGCTTGAGTTGAGGTTGTTTTTTTGGGGGGGGGGGCTAGGCAATGGGATTAAGTGACTTGCCCAGGGTCACACAGCTAGTGTGTGAATCCACACACTACACCCTAGGGCGCAGGGTGAGTCCAGGGCCAGCGCTCTATCCACTGCACCACCTAGCTGCCCTTTGAGTTGAGTTTTGAAGGGAACAAGGGATTCTCCAAAGTCCCCCTGTCCTGGGCCTTGGCTAGGGAGTGGTTGTTTCTCCTTTCTTCATCTTCTCAAATACCATCCTTTAGTTCTATCATTGTACCATGCCCTCCCTCTAGAACCTGAAACTCCAAATTCTTAAAAAGTCTACCAGCTGTCTCTAGGGGAGTCTCTGTGTGACCTTGGAGAAAAGCACATCACTTCTCTGGCCTTCAAATTCCTCTTCTGTAAGATGAGAGGGTTGGCCTAAATAACTTCAAACTTGCTCATCCAATAAATTCACTGCAGGCCAGGATTGGGATATCTCATTCATGACCTGTAGGCAACGGCAATGCCACAGCTGATATGTCTCCCCAGCTGATGTGTGATCAGAGAATGAGCTCCTCCTCTCTTCTACCTTCTGTTTGTTTGCCACAAGGGAAGAGATATCAGAAAATTAATAAAACCTCAACATAAAAACTAGGATAGATGCTAACCCCACCACCTAGGGGAATGGCTGAATAAGATGGTAAGTGAATGAGGTAATGAGGCAGCTGGTGGTGCAGGGAATAGAGCACTGGGCCTGGAATCAGGAAGATTTGAGTTCAAATCCTATCTCAGATACTTTGAGCAAGTCACTTAACCTGTATTTGCCTCAGTTTCCTCAACTGTAAAATGGGGATAATAATAGCACCTATCTTCAAGGGTAATTGTGAGAGTCAAAATAGATAATATTTGTAAAAAGCACTTAACTTGGTCCCTAGCATGTAGTAGGTGCCTTTTACCCTAATGCAGAGTAAAGTGAACAGAACCAGGAAGACAATTTTATAAATAATGACAACAAACTTTGAACAATTTCAGAACTTTATCAATGCAATGACCATCCACAAAATTCCAGAAGACTGAGGATGAAGCATGCTACCTAACTCCTGACACAGAAGTGATGGACTCGGGGTACAGAATGAGGTATTTATTTTTTGGACATGGTCAATGTTAGAATTTATTTTGCTTGATCATGCATATTTGTTACAAGAGTTTTGTTTTTCTTTCTCAGTGGTGGGAGGGAAGGTGGGAGTGGGAGAAAATACATGCTTATTAATTTAAAAAATTTAATTTAATTTTAAAAAGAATAAGCAGCAAGTTTGATATGCTAATAATTTTTATGGCCAATGCCTTAGGTGTGTATCTAGAGGGGGAGAGGAAGGAGAGAGAAATGGATGCTGGCCTCCAGTCAGCCTTCAGGACTGCCTTCAGCTTCCCTGATTACTAATGCCTACAGGAGGCTGACGAAGACAATGGTATTTTCCATCTATCAAATGAGAGGGTTGGAGTAGCTTGCCTCTGAGCTTTCTCCCAGTTCTAGAGCAATGGTCTTATGACCCCATGATGCAATTCCTAGAATTCCCTTGGGGCCAGAACATGGTGTCCCCAGTGCTGCCTTAGGCGAGATACTATGTCGGTAAACAGTCACTCCTGGGTAAGTGCTGGGAGGATGGGGCTTGTAGTGGAATCTGAGATTATGGGAGATAGGAGGTTAATTTGGGTTAGTCTTCCTGGAGGAAGTGAGGTTAGAATAGAAATCTGAAGGTGAAGAAGGACTCCCTACTTGAGAGGAAAGCAGAACTAAGTTGCAAAGAAGCTAATTTCACATAAATCTAAGGAAAAAATTCCTAGCAATTAAAATCGTCCAAAAGTGGAACAAGCTATGGTGGAGGGAAGAAAAAGGGGGAGTAAGGCAGAAGAAAGGACACTTTGGTTCAATGACCCATTTGGGAATAGCCAGACCAACATATCAGTCCCAACCCTCATTTTTTATATTTCTTAAAAAACATAGAATTTTAGGGACAGCTAGGTGGCGTAGTCACCTCTGGAGGTGGCTCTGGAGTCAGGAAGACCTGAGTTCAAATGCGACTTCAGACACTTGATCAATTGATACTTACTAGCTGTGTGACTCTGGGCAAGTCACTTAAGGCCAGCTACCTCACCAAAAAAAATGACTACTTAAAAAAAACAACATAGAATTTCAGAATTGGAATCAATCAAAAAGCATTTAGTAAGTGCCTTTTGTGGACCTGTCATGCTGCTAGGTGCTGGGGAAGCCAATAAAGATTGCAAGATGTCTATGCTGGTTAGGCTCTGGTCTCTGGGTAAATTGTGGGATGGGCCTGCTAAAGCCAACTTATCAACTTGGTAGAGCTGATCGTTAAATTTTTAGTGTGAACATTTACACCCTAGAATTCAGCAACCCTACCAATCAGGACTTGATTTATTGTTTTGTTTGTTGTTTAGATTTAAGAAAGTGATGAAGAAAAAAATGCAGATTAAATTTAGAAGTGTGTTGTATCCACATTTGTTTTTGGAGAGTCAGTTGCTAAACATTTACCAGCACATCACTGTTGTGAAGCCTGATCTGAATCAGTACCTAGTAGATGCTTAATAAATGCTTTCTTGCTTGAAAACTGTGATGCCTATTATTTATCAGTAACTGTGCTAGACACTGGAGATACAAAGACAAAAATGAAACAGTCCTTGCTTTCAAGGAATTTACATTCTAATGGTGGAAATGATATATAAATATACCAAACATATATCAGTCAGATACATATATAAATCAGCTGCCTTGGATGGGAAGACATTAGAAGCTAGGGGAATCAGGAAAAGATTTATTTAGAAGGTAAAATTTGAGCTGAGTCTTGGAATAAACCTGGGATTCTATATGGCCGTCATGAGAAGGAAGAGCGTGGGGAACAGCCAATGCAAGATCATGGAGATGGGAAACGAGAGACAGAAATGGAGCTGTATAAGTTAGAAACAGCAAGCAGGCTAAGATGGCTAGACCATAGAGTCAGTGGAGAGGAATAATGTGTGGGGGCTGAAAGAATATGAAAGGTCAAATAATGAAAAATTTTAAATACCAAAGTTTATATTTGATCCCCAAGGCAATAGTGAACCACAGGAGTTTATTAAATAGGAGGTGACATGGTCACATTTGACTTTAGGAAAGTATGTTAGAGCTATTGACTAGTAGGGAGTAGCATATGATATAAGTTGATTTGTTTCTTTTAATGACAACTTTGGATATTAGAAAGTTTTTCACTTGCTTACAAATTAAGCTACAAGAAATATTTCCTTTCTTCCATACCTGCTTTTCCATTTCAAAAACTGAGCAGAACATGAAAAGGAGTTCTCTAAGAATCAAGGCTGTTTTTCCTCTCCTACCAGGTTTTTCCATAGGATTGATGAGAGGGTAGAGAGCATCTAGCCACGGCATCTTACCCTGTCAATGTGAAGCAGGAAGAATGAGGGTGCAGTCCTTTTCCCTCTGGGGTACACTTCAAAAGGAGGCTCTGAAAATAGATGCCTAGGAGAGTCGAGAAGCCTGCACCTCTCCAGATTCCCTCTGCAGTGCCTTTCAGGGGTCTCCCGGCACACCTAATGAAAAGGAGTGGATGAGCAGAAGGAAACATTCCACAGAGTGGGACAGTGGGGAAACTGGAAAAAAGGGTAAAAATGTGAGGCATGGGGGGGAGTTGGGGGACAGAGTTTGGGGTAGCAGCCATGAGAAAGGATGAGAGCAGGAACACAACCAGGAAAATGAAGAAGGAATTGCCACTGACTGCTGAGAAGCAGAGGACAATCAGAGGATACTGAGTTCCTGGGCTCCAGGGCTGATGGTGTGTTCCAACTTTCACTTCTAATTTTAGCCCCTGAGGAATGTGGTTGAAATAGTTCTAGAGTCAGTGGAAAGTCCTCCTCTGGATCTCATTTCTTACCTTTTCCTTGCCTCTACAACAAATTTATGGTGCTGAATTAGCAAAGCTTTTCTGACTCTGGCAAGAGCTGGTGGTAGTGAGAGCAGCATTGGTGTTGGTGAGTAAGTTCACTTGGTGTCCTGGTGAGAGAAAAGCCATGGAGCAGGGGTGCCTTGAGGCCACAAGTGGCCTATTAGGTTCTTGGGTGTGGTCTTTTGACTGAGTCCAAGTTTTGTGGAACAAATCCTTTTATTAAGGGGATGATTCAGTCAAAGGGCCACACTTGAGGACGTAAAGGGCCACATGTGACCTCAAGGCCACAAGTTCACTACCCCTGCCATAGATCATCTTCTGTAGCTCAGCAGACTTCAGTCCCTTACCATCAACCCATTCTGTTGCACCTGATAGCAATTTTGACAAAATAGCATTGGAACCCTGAAGGGATACTATCCCTGGCTGGGTGGGTGCCTTCTTCCTCCCTGTTATGTATTTCAAACTCTTTTTACATCATCCTCATTCTCTGTTCCTTTGCTCCAAATCTACAAAGAAGCAGTCCTTCTTTTTGCCAAGGTCAAGGCCAAGGCTTATCACCTCCTGAATTATGACCCTTTGTGTAATCCTTCTCTTTCATCTTTAATGTCTCCTAATCTACTAGGTTCTTCCCTTTTCACTGCAAATATAGCAATCTCCACTGACTTTCCCCCTCACTCTCTATCTCACCCTAGCAGTTCCAGAACCCAAATGGATGCCCAGGCAGCAGTAAGACCCACCATCAGCAGGGGAACCCTTCCACCATTTCCCTCTTTCCATAGATATCCAGGCTCCTTTACTGTTTACATGGTTCTGATGAAGAGTAACCAATTCTATGCCTTGTAGTGGGATGGAGGCCCACCAGACCTTACCATTTGTCCTGTCTATATGACCTGCTGATAACTTACCCAAATATTGTCATCTGACATACTAATATAACCTAAGGATCTTTGGCCCTTGCCATCATTCCCTCTGAAGAACCCTTTGGATTTCCAGGCTTTTCTATCCTTCTTATAGCTGTAGTGTCTTTGATGTATTGTCTTCCCCAGTTAGAGTGTGAATTCCTCAAAAGCAGGGACCATCTACCTTTATCTATTCATATCCCCAACACTTAATACAATGCTCACCACACAGTAAATACTAAGTAAATGCTTTTTCATTCATTCATTCATTCATTCATTCATTCATTCATTCATGTCTTGGTCTCCTCCAAAACTTCATTTAACTCTGCTATCCCCTTAAGTTATTAATCCTCTATCTCTCTTCCCTTTCACAGCAAAATTCTTAGAAAATGTGTTTGTTTTCATTATCATCATTTTTTTCCCCTTTGCAAACTGAATTCTGATCTTACCACTTCACTGAAACTGCTCTCTCCAAGACTACCAACAATCTCTTCATTGCTAAATGAGATTGCTTTTTCTCAGTCTTCTTTATTGACCTCTCTGTAGCTTTTGGCACCATTGATCAGACCCTCCTCTTGGATACTCTCTTTAGTTCTTGTGATGCAGCCTTCTCCTGGTTCTCTTACCTGCCCAACTGTTCCTTCTAAATCTCCTTTGCTTGATTTGTTACTCACTAGCTGCACCTCTGTCCTGGACCCTTTCTTTTCTTCTCTCTCTAAATTCTTTCTGTGATCTCATAATTTTCATGGATTCATTATCATCTCTGTAGGTAGGAGCAATATCCCAACCCTTCCCCTCCTGCAAGTTAGGCAAATTTTTCCTTAAAAGGAATTGAGATATTCCTCTAAGCTTAGTTGACTCAGGATACTAGTGGCTCAGATTGTTGATGTCACTTCCTTGTCACCTGAATACAAAGTAGCCATAGTTTGTTCCAGGGGTTCTCTTAGTCTTGGCTGGTGGATTACAATGGGCAACTTAGACAAGAGAACTTCTTTCAGTTGAATCAATTCAAGGTGCCCTAGATGCCTATCCTTGTTAAATATCCTTCTGCTATGGCTAAACAAATTTTTTTTTTTAAATTAACTACTGAACTACCTGCAAGTGTCTCATTTTGTCCCAATATAAAACCTAAACTACCAGGTGGACTGGCCTGAGTTTGACCTAGCCCAGAATAATCTCTAACCAATAAATATATCTAGCCCTAATTAATCTTGTTCCTTAGCTCCATGCCTCCACCCCCAGTTTCCTGCTAGACATACCACCTGGATGTCTAATAAGCATGTGAAACTCAAGATGTCCAAAACAAAACTCATTCTCTCCTTGCTTAAACCCATGGCTTCTCCAAACTTTCCTATTATTGTTGATTGCATGCTTCCAATCACCAAGCTTTGAAACATGAATACCCGATTCTTTCTTCTCCCTCATCCCCCATGGCCTATCAGTTACAAAATCTTTTCAATTTCACCTCAATAACATCGCCCACATTGTCCCCTTTGTACCACTCATGTGACCACCATCCCAGTTCAAGCCCTAAGATATATCCTGGGCAATTGCAATAGCATCCAGAGGGATAGCCCTATTTCTAGTCTGTCCCTTATCCAATCTAATGGATTTCACAGCTACCACAATCATCTTTCTAAAGCACAGGCTTATCATTCCTACTCTCAAGAATCTTCAGCTATTGCCTCAAGGATAAAACACAACTTCCATAGTTTGGCATCCTAAGTCCTTCACAATCAGGCCTCAGTCAAGCTCTCCATACTTATTTAGCTATATTGTCCTGCTAAGCATTCGAAACTCCACCCCTCACTTCTATGGCTTTGCATAGTTTGTCTGTCATACTTAGAATGCATTCCCTCTCCTCTATGCCTCAGAATCTTTAGCTTCCTTCAACCCCCAACATTTTGAGGCTAATGTCATATAACTTAACCATGCCCTTCCATGACACCTCCCTCGGAGGCAGAACGCTGGGCTGGTTAGTCCGATCCTTGGTTGATATTGCTTACGTCCTTTGCTGGATGGGGAACTAGCACCTGGAGTCAGTATTGGACTAAATCAGAGGTTCCCAAACTTTTTTCAGTTTGAGGTACCCTTTGTTGTCATTTTTCAGTTGTGTTTGACTCTTTGTGACCCCATTTGGGGTTTTCTTGGCATAGATACTGGATTGGGATGCCATTTCCTTCCTCATTTTACAAATGAGGAAACTGAGGCAAACAGAATGACGTGACTTGCCCAGGGACACCTGGCTAGTAAGTGTTTGAGGTCAGAGTTGAACGCAGGCCCAATACTCTATACACTATGGCACCACCTGGCTGCCCTGGTATTAGAAGATGTGAATTGAAATCCTGGCTCTGACACTACCAATATGACCTCAATTATTTAGCCTTTCTAAGCTTGCTTCTTTATCAGTAAAGTGAGTGCAGTTCCCAGAAAAAGCATGTACACAATTACTATACCAATATCACTGGAAATAACAACAAAATCAAAGGAATGCTATATAATTGTAAGGGAAAGATTCACACTTCCCTTCTTTGCAGAGGTGGGAGACCTTGGGTGTGAAATGTTGCATATAAGGTCACAGTTGGTTTAAGGTACTGATTAATTTTTTTTTAAATATCACTCTTTTTTAAAAAAAAATCATTAATTTATTTATTTTCAGTTTTCAACATTCACTTCCACAAGATTTTGAGTTCCAAATTTTCTCCCCATCTTATCCCTTCCCCCACCCCAAGATGGTGTGCATTTTGAATACCCCTTCTCCTAATCTGCTCTCTCTTCTATCTCCCTACCCCTTCTCTTATCCCCTTTTCCCTTCAATTTTCCTGTAGGGCAGGATAGATTTTTATACCCCATTGCCTGTATATCTTATTTCTCAGGTACTGGTTAATTTTGGTGAACTGATTTTTTTCCTCTCTTTTTTAAAAATTCTTTGTTACAAGGGATAGCTTTCTGGGTGGGTGAGGAATGAAAGATATATTTATATTTGGAGATAATGAAAAACAAAAGTTATACATAAAAAATTTTTCTTACATGAGATTGGCCCTTTCTAGCACTAGTATTCTATGAGTCTCTGTCTATATAAATCTAAACTGCAGAAAAATTTTAAACCTCTCATATTTAGAAATGCTGATATATATCATAGAATATACAGGATATTATATAAATATATAAAATATTATACATGATAACTATATATTACATAGAATTTTGATTATTTGTAATTTTAATTTAACTTTAATATTTGATAATTCTTCCTAATTGTGGTTTGTAGATTTGTGTTTTCTGACCACATACTAGCTCTGATTCCATAATGTGATGAATGTCAGAGTGAATACAGCCTGGGATTAAAAATTTAATATGGCTAACTCATTCAGGTTTTCCATAATTCACAAATGAGATAGTATTTATGAAGTGCTTAATACAGTGTCTGGAACATAGTAAGTACTTAATAAATGCTAGTTTCCTTCCCTTCCCAGAGCCACACAGAATCACTGAGAGAATATTAGTGTTTGGTTTTTAATTTTTTTTTGGTTGTTGTTGTTTGTTTCTTTGGTTTTTTTTTTTTGCTTGTTTGTTTTTTGGTGAGGGCAATTGGGGTTAAGTGACTTGCCCAGAGTCACACCGCTAGTGAGTGTTATGTGTCTGAGGCTGAATTTGAATTGAGATTCTCCTGACTCCAGGGCCCATGCTCTATCCACTGCACCACCTAGTTGCCCCAGAGAATACTGTTGTTAAATATAAATAATGATGAAGCAGTTTGGGATCCCCAACAGCATCCTACTTTTCCAAATGCAGTCCAGTTTGCTTTCCTCTTCCCCTTCCATTCTGAACCCAGTGCATTGTTCATCTGCAGTGTCTGTCTAAGATGTATCTACTGAGAGACTCACTCAATAGACTATATATTCTTCAGGGATGCTATACGTCTGCAAATCACAGAGCGCCACAATTGCTGAAGAATGAACATTTTGGGTGACCCATGACACAGCAGAGAGACGCATGATAGGCATAAGGAGGCTGCAGCATGTTACCCACAATGTCAAGCATGCAAGAGGAGGCAGAAAAGGCATCATCTAAAAGATATATGGTGAGAGAAGGTTGGCTATCTATTATGTGAGTATAAGCAATGACAAGTAGATACTCCTAGTGCTATACTCCTACCCACATAATTGTAGATTCCCAAAACAAAGATGAAAAAGAACTTAGAGGTCATTGAGTCTAAATACCTTATTCACAGATGAGGAAACTGAGGCACAGAGAAGTACCCAGGGTCACACAGCTGGCAAGCGTCTAAAGCAGGATTTGATCCCAGTTCCTCTGTTTCTGTCTCCCTTTATCTCCATGTCTTCATCTCTGTTTCTGTCTATCTGTGTCTGTGTCTGTCAATCTCTCTCTGTCTCTGTCTCTCTGTCTCTGTCTGTCTCTCCCACAGGGAAGAATAGTGCAGATGTGTGTCAGAGGCAGCTCTAACACCAGCACTCATAATATTGGACTGAAATGAGGCACTTGTAAGTCACTGAATAGTTAACCAAAGAAGGTTTAGTTTGCCCTAGCACAGCAAGGGTATTCAGCCAAGGTAGCTTCCCTGGATGAGGCCTGCCCCTCCCCCTCTCCATATTGAGTCACAAGATCAGAGTGAGAAAGGGTGAAAGATTTGGTAACTAATGATCTCCAGAAAGCCACCACATCAGAGGGGTCTAGTTAGATTCCTGATGACTGGGGCTTTTTACAGCTTTAGATGACCAGGAAGCTGCACCAGGGAAGCCAGTACCAACAAAGGTTCTGAGCAATTTTGTTTTGGGTAAAAGTCTCCCTGTATTGTAGGTGGGAGGAAATAAGAAATACCAGGAAGTAGTCTAGGTGGGATATGGTGGGTGGAGTCGGGATGGGAGGGCAGATTTTGGAGTCTTGGAAATTACCTCTAATCCTAGTCCTCCAGGCTCAAATTTGCTGCAACCACCTTCAGTTCGATATGAAAAGATTTCAAATTGGAAAATACCTTAGGAGACCATCAGATACAACTTTCTGTGTGTGTGTATTTTTTTTTTTAAATAAGTCTGTGGTTTTATTGGTGTAAGAATCTCCTGGCAAGAAAAGTCCTTTTAATAATAATAATAACAGTTGACGTTTATATAATGCTTACTATGTACCAGGCGCTGTGCTAAGTCCTTTACAATTATTATGTTACTTGATCCTCACAACAACTCTGGGTGGTAGCTATTAATATTACACCATTTTACATTACAGATGAGAAAATTAAGGCAAACAGAGGTAAAGTGACTTATCCAGGAGCTTACAACTAAGTCAGTATATGAGGCTAGATTTGAACTCGGGTTTCTCTGACTCCAGACCCATCGCTCTATCCATTTCACAACCTAGCTGCCTTTTACTAATGTGTATCAGCAAATGCTCTACAATTTAAAGTCTTAGGAAATTTCCTGAGAGATCTAATGACTTAACCAAAGTCTCATAGACAGTAAGTTAGAATTTGAACTCAGATCTTCTTGATTCTGAGGCCAGCTTTCCATCTATGCCCTACTCTCTCTCCCCAACCCCAGTTTTACAGATAAAGAAACTGAGTCCCAGAGAGATCAGATGACTTGCCATGGTAAGTTTCAGAGCTTAGATTTGAACCTGAATCTCCTGACTCCCAGTCTAGCATTCTTTTCAATATTCCATACTGCCTCTCACTACTTGAAAACTGTGTAGATCTTAATTTGCTTCCTATACCTAAGTGGGCAACTGAGTTAGTGTGTAAATCTGTTTGAGTGTGATCATGAAGGTATATTTCTATTTGCATGCGTATACATATTTGTATATATGTCCATGTCCATTTGTGTGTGCTTATATGTATATGTATGTTTGTGTGTGTGCGTGCATCTTGGCTGCCCGTCATTACAGCTCTAATGGAAAGACTGCAACGGATGGCAGCTTTCAATTAGCTCCTTGGGAGATTGCTGTGACAGCCAGTTACTGAACAGCAAGGCCTGAAGGAATGGATTAATTTGTAGTACACGGCAGTTTGAGTCACTGTGTTAGCAATAGAATGAGACAGCAATAGACCCTGATAAGGCTTACCTATTGAGGCACCAGGGAGTAGAGTACCTGGCAATGGCCTTTTCCCACTTGTCCTGGTGTCAGAGATGGACTCAGATCAGAAAACAGGGAGCTATGGGAGATGCGACCATTTTATTCACCTCCTTGGCACTGGGTGCTGCCTCCCCACCTGAGCAGGATGTGTGGGACTCTAGTTGTCTCCAAGCCAGGTAAGAGCCCCTCAAGCATGAGGCCTTGCTGAGGAGGCATCGCAAGTATCTGCAAACAAAACCTTCTATGTCTCTGTCTCTTTTTGGCCAAGTAAGTGTGTGCCTAGGCAAAGAGAAGACCTTCCCAAAGGTGGCGTGGGACAGTGCGTGTGAAGATCAGTTCACAGGACAGAGTAAACAGGTGTGAGCATTGTCCCCTTATTCAATTGTTCCCTGCCCCGCCATGTCCAGGGCAGCAAAAGACATTTGCTTGGTTATCCTCTGGGGGAGCCCAAGTCATGTGCTGCCATGTGACATATCAGTAATAAACACAGAGGTCTGCCAAAGGCCGTGTGTTCCGGTTCATCCCCGAACCCCAATCCCTACTATGACATCCATCAACCAGCGGGCAGTTGGCCAGCCCTTGCTTTGTGACCGCCAGGGAAGGGGCACCCCTGCATCTCAGGGCAGCCCACTCCACTTTTAGATAAATCTAAATGAGATTGTTAGAAAGTTGTTTTTCTTCCCTGCCATTGAGCCTAAACTTGTCTTCTTGACATTTCTGGCCATTGCCCTTTATTCTGATTATTGGGGCTGAGGAGGATAAATCTGATCCCTCTTCCTTATGGTGGTGTGTCAAACACTTACAGATAGCTCCTAGGTGACCCTCCAGTCTAAACATCCTCAGTTCTTTCAGCCCTTTTCCTATATGGTATGAGCTCAAAGGGAATCCTGATTGCTTTCCTCTTGACATATTCCAGCTTATCCTTCCTAAAATGTGGTTCTCAGAACTGAACACAATACTCCAGATGTGGTCTGACCAGAGGAGAGTGTATCTGAATTATCGCCTGCCAGTCATGGACTCTATGGCTGCCTTAAAGTATGGTGACTCAGTGGATAGAGTGTCTGGCCAGGAATCAGGAAGACTCATCTTCCCAAGTTCAAATTTGGCCTGACACTTACTAGCTGGATTACCCTGGACAAGTCACTTAATCCTTTTTGCCTCAGTTTCCTGATCTGTAAAATGAGCCAGAGAAGGAAATGGCAAACAACTTCAGTATCTTTACCAAGAAAACCCCAAATGGAGTCACAAAGAGTTGGACACAACTGAACAACAACAAAAGAGCATGAGTGCAACAACATACTACTGTATGTTTTTACATGTAATGTGCCTAGAAATACTAGAAATCATTTCTCTGGTGACTTTCTGACATAGGAAATCTGGGGGCAATCTGCCAATGATAAAAGATTGTGGTAGCAGGAGTTTGGGCTCTGTAAGTTGGTAGGAAGATAAAAGCCCTAATTATCATACTCTTCCAGGGTTAAAAACAGAACATGTCTAATCTCTCTTCCACAACATCGTTATTAACACCTCCATCATCTCTGACTTTTATGTACCATTTTCAAGTTTGTGTTATATCATGAACACATTATTTTTTTCTGATCCTCACAACAATCCTTTACAATAGGTGCTATTATTATCCAAGTTTTCCATTCAGGGAAACTGAGGCTGAGAGAAGTTAAGTGAGTTTCCCAGGATCATTCAGCCAGTCAGTGTCTGAGGTGAGATAGGATATAGGCTTTCTAGACTCCATGTCCAATGGTCTCTTCAATACGCTATGCATAAGTCACCCCTTCAAAGAGCTGGAGATTGCTATCACATCTCCCTGCATCTATTCTGTCTTCTCTTCCATAGTTTAAACACTCCACTCCCTTCAACCAATTTTTATAAGGGATGGTTTTAAGTGCTCTTATCCTAGAAGAAGGTACAATGAAAGGAGCATAGACTATGAAGTTAGAAGACCTGAGTTCAAATTCTGCTTCTGATTCTTACTATCCACATGACCTTTGACAAGTGATTTAATACTTTTGGACCTGTTTTCTCATCTGTGACCTGAAAGGATTTGGACCAAATGGGCTTTGAGGACCCATCTGCTCTAAGTTTTAAGTTTATAACCCTCTGATGTTCCTCCCAACTGATGTTGCCAACTGACAGATATTTGACTCTCTTATCCAGCACTTTGTCACAGAAACTATTTGCTGGTGAATTGATTAAATTAAAAAGTATCTAGGTTATGCCAGCATCAAAACTATGAGCCAGATTGGATTGGGATCCAGAGGAGTATCCTGGGGAAGCCATGGGGGCATTCACTGATGTGTCGTGGTATATTGTTGTGATTTTTGGCAACCAATCTCTAGACATGTTCTAGCTTCTCAATACCCTTTTAAACATGTAATAACCAGAAGAAGAAAAAAATAAAGATATGAGGGATGATGGGAAAGAAAGTTGGAGAATAAGAAGAGACAGTGGAACCATTTTATTTTTTCCCTATGTAACTCTAACAGTTAAGAGTGACTCTGGCATTCAAACTAATTTTGCTGTTGCTTGGTTGTATCTGACTCTTTGTGACCTCATTTTGGGGTTTTCTTGGCAAAGATACTAGAGTGGTTTGCCATTTCCTTCTCCAGCTCATTTTTTACAAATGAGAAACTGAGGCAAACAGGGTTAAGTGACTTGCCCAGGGTCACCTTCTAGTAAGTGTCTGAGACCAGATTTGAACTCATGAGGATGAGTGTTCTTGGTTCCAAACCCAGGGCTCCATCCACTGTACCACCTAGTTGCACAATCCCTATTCAGACAGCACCCTGATTTCATAGAGGGAACAATGGGTGGAATTCAGGTCTCTGACCTTTTCTATCATGATTTAAATGAAAGGATAGATGTAGGTATGTGCTGGTAAATATTTAACAACCAGCTCTCCAGGAAAAAAAATACACAAGACATACTTTTAAGTTTAATCTGCCTTATTAATATTTTCCCTATAACTTTCTTAAGTCTAGACCATCAACAAAACAATCACTCAAGCTCTGATTGGTAGTGTTTGCTGATTTTCAAAGTGTAATGAGCTCCAGCACACCCCTAAAGAGATGGTATTTTTATCAAATTTCTCAGTGGCAGAAGCTGGGAAGGACAGTTCATACCCTAGGTGACAGAATCAGTATCCAGAAAGATCTCGCTAGCTGTATCTGTGTGCTAAAGCTAACAAGATGAAATTTAATTGATACCTAAAGACAGGTTTGTTTGTTTGTTTGTTTTACTTGCATGGCCTTTGAAATTACAACATGAGAGAGAAATACCTAGAAAGCAGTTCACTTTTTTTCTTTTTTAAATAGTATTTTATTTTATTTTCCCCAATTACCAGTTCACTTTAAAAAAAAAAAAAGATATGAAGGCTTTAGCGGGCTGGCCGCCAGCTTAATATAGTATCAGATCCGACATGCCATAAAGCTAATGTGATTTTGGTCTGCATTAATAGAAGCATGATGTATCTAATAAGGGAGGTGATGAGTCTGCTGTCTTCTGCTCTGGCCAGACAATATCTCAAATATTTTTTCTAGCTCTGGGCACTCCATCTATAGGAGTCATTGACCAGCTAGAATACCTGCCTAGAGAGTAAAGTAACCAGAATGGTGATGGGGCTGTGTCTCATGTCACACAAAGACTGGGCAGAGCACCTGGCTAATGGGTTGAATGGAGAAGAGAGGCTTGTGGGAGATAAGATGATTATCTCAAAGTATTTGAAAAGTTGTCTTGTGGAAGAGGGATTAGACTTGAACTAATTAGATGTGAAGGGTAGAATTAGGAACAGTGGAAGTTACATAGGGGCACATTTTGGTTCAGAAAGAGGAAAAATGACCCAGCAGTTAACTATTATTTTGTTCGCATCTTTATATTCTGTGGAGTTCAGATAGAAATGGTCTTAGGAAAAATCATTATCCAACTATTTTCTTTTATGTCTAATATTTATCTAATTATTATTCAGATAGATAAAATAATTGGGCAATTAGGTGGCATAGAGTGGATAGAGTGCCAGGTTTAGAGTCAGGAAGATGCATCTTCCTGAGTTCAAAGACGTCCTCAGACTTTTACTAGCTGGGTGACCCTGGGCAAGTCACTTAACCCTGTTTGCCTCAATCTCCTCATCCATAAAATGAGTTGTAGAAGGAAGTAGCATCTTTACCAAGAAAATCCCAAATGGGGTCATGATGCATTGATGTGACCGTACAATAACAATAATAAAATAATTTATTCTTGCAGTTAAATGAAAGTGTTGGAATGCAAGCTCATTTTCCATAGGCTTATAGAACAACTCTAATAACAGACGGGACAACAAGGTTGACATGCACTTCATCCTTCTCCCATGTGGTCTTCATTTCTTCCTAACTGCATCGATTTTATTCATATAAAATCTTTTCAAATTTGTTTAATAAAAATGATCAATTTTAGCATCTATGATCCCCTTCAGCTTTTGTTTGGTCAGTAACACTTTCCCTCTCTAGAATCATGAAAGGTATCTGCTATTCTATATTTTTTCATATTAACTTTTATATCTAGGTCATGCACATGTTTGGAGCTTATTGGGTTATATTGTGTGAGATGTTGTTCTAAACATAATTTCTGCTGGCCTGCTTTCCAGTTTTCCTGACAGTATTTGTCAGATAGTAAATCCTTATCCTAGTAGTTGACATCTTTGGGCTTATCAAAAATTATGTTACACTGTTTGTTTGCTCCTTGTGTTATAAACCATTGAAACCATTGTTTCAATGATTAACTTTTCTATCATTTCTCAGTACCAAATAGTTTTGATAATTATGGCTTTGTGTTATAGCTTGAGGTCTGGTATTTATTTGGCTCTTTCCTTTATACTTTGAGATTCTTGATCTTTGGTTTCTCCAGATTAATTTTATTAATTTTTTCTAGCTCTGTAAGGTAAAGGTCATCTCTAACTTTTCTTTTTTAAATTAATTTATTTTGAATTGTCAACAATCACTTCCATAAGCTTTTGAGTTTTAAATTTTTCTCCTCCTCCCTCCCGACCCCCCTCCCCAAGACGGTGTGCAATCTGATGTAGGCTATACATATACGTTCCTATTAAATATATTTTCACATTAGTGATGTCATCTAACTTTTCTAAAATTCTATTCACGTCCTTAACTTCTTTCTTCTTTAACTTTTTGTTACATATGTTGAGTTCTGAAAGGGATGTATTGAGTCTGTAAACTACTATAGTTTTGCTATCTATCTCTCACTGTAATTCTATTAATTTTCCTAAGTACTTAGGTGTTATGCCATTCATCACATCTAAAGTCAATCCATTGAGGAACACATATATGGCAGTCACTGTGTTATTTCATTGTCTATGGTGCCTTTCTGCGTAGTGTAGTTTCCAGGCCTGATAGGTGGTACAATGGATAGAGTGCTGGGCCTGAAGTCAGGAAGATTAATCTTCCTGAGTTCAAATCTGTCCTCATTCACTTACTTGTTGTCTGACCCTGGGCCAGTCATTTAACCCTATTTGTTTCAGTTCCTCATCTGTAAAATGAGCTGGAGAAGGAAATGGCAAACCACTCCAGTATCTGCCAAGAAAACCCCGAATGGGATCACAAAGAGCTAGACACAACTAAAATCACTCAACAACCAGTTTCCCTATGTATCTATCTCCTTTTACCGTATCTGTTTTTATTGGGCGCCATTTTGAGTCATTCTGATCTATATCTGGCCACTGGACCCAGATGGCTCTGGAGGAGAAAGTGAAGCTCGTGATCTTGCACAGCCCTCCCTCACTCAAATCCAATTTACTTGCAAGTCACGGCATCATCTTCCTGATGTCATGGTCCTCTTCCAGAATGAAGGACAAACAACAACCACAATAAGTTGCTACTGCTGGCATTTCCCCTACTGTTTTAGCTCACCTAAAGCACAATCAGTTTTGATATATCCCATTATTTTGACTCTCTATGCTTCAAGTGTGTTTCTTATAAAAAACATATTTTTTATTCTCTTTTCTAATCATTCATTCTGCTGTCCTTTGTTTTATAGGTTGGTTTATTCCATTCATGTTCATCATTACTATGATTATTAATTGAATATTTCCCTCCATGATATCCTCTTATCTCTTTTCCTTTCCTCTAGGATAATAGATTTAGAACTGGAAGAGAGTCCAAAGGTCTCATTATACAAACAAAGAAACTGAGTCTAGAAAAGTTAATTGATTTGCCCAGGGTCATCACACTGCTTGTAAGAGGCTGAAGTAGGATTTGAACCCAAGTCTGTCTGATGTCAAGTCCAACACTTTATCCACCAAATTATGCTGTACTTCCTAATTATTTCTGAGGTCTGATCTTTGGGTTTTCTGATCATCCTGGTGTTTTCTTGATAGCAAGACCTTTGCTCTTGTTACTTGTGGATACAGAGCCTTATGTGGTCCTAATTGTGGTTCTTAGGTACTTGAGCTCTTTCTGCTTGCATATGTTGTTTTTTTTTTTTTCTTTGACTTGGAAGCTCTGGATTTCGACTATGACTTCTCTGTGTGTTTTCAGTTTGAGGCTACTTTCAGTAGGTTGTTGGTGAATTCTTTCCATTTTCACATTGCTTTCTGATGCTAATAGATCTGGGCAGTTTTCTTTTATGTTTTCTAGAAATACGGTGTCCATGTTTTATATATGATCATATTTTGGGGGAGTTCTGCAATTTGTCCTAATTATTAATTTATTTCTCACAGATATATTTTGCAGGCCATTTTTTTTTTAGTATAAGATACTTCACATGCTCTTTTATTAGATTGTGAGCTCTGTGAGGGCAGGGATTTTTTTTTTTAGTTTGTATTTGTATCACCAGTGCTTAGCACTGTATTTGTACTTACCCCAGTACCTGGCACATAGTAGGCACTTAATAAATATTTATTGATTCATTTTTTTGTTTTTGTTTTCCTGAACTTTTGACTTCATTCTAATATTTCTTATTGTCTCATGAAGTCTTTGGCAGCTGTTTGCTCCATTATATTTTCCAGGGTGTCCATTCCTTGAATAAACTCTCCTTTCTGTTATTTGAGTAAACTTTTTACTTTCTGTTCTAACAATGTATTTTCCTTCCCATTTTTTCCTTTCAAACTCGATTTTCATTTATAATTTCATCTTTTTTAATCTCTTGCCTAACTTTTTCCAGTCATTCTTGTAATTCTGCTGCCAAATCCTTATTTTCTTTGAGTCACTGCTTGTAGCTTTTAATGGGAGTTAGTCTTTTCCTCTAGGTTTACCTTTTGGGCTTTTCTTGAATCACGGTATTTCTTTATTTGTTCAGCGTTTGCTTCTGTTTGCTCATATTTTCCACGTCAGTTCTGGCATTGGCATTTTGTGCTTGGGCCGGACTCCTCCAGTACTCTTGAATAGGTTGGGTAGACTTGGTTTGCTCCTTTCCCCTCTGCAGTCTAGTGGTCACTGCTGACATTGATTTTGATGAGGTGGTACGCCCCATCCTGTGCCCCAGTCACAGTTGGTCTCCTGATGGTTTCTGACAGTTTTTGGCTTCAGTCAATCTTTGTTTTCTCTTTTCACAGGAGTTGGTTTTGTCCCCTACTATGGCCCTGGATGTCCACAAAAGGATGATAAAGAATGCACTGGTTTTAGGCCTCCTTCACAGTCCACAATACTAGCACCCAGGTGCTAAGTTGATGGAGTCTTCTGCTTGTGACTCCTACAGTTCCAAGGATAGCAGAACTGAGCCCCGGGCCTCAGTCCCAGCTTTCAGTCCCAGATTATGAAAGGTCACTCTGGTTTGGGAATCCTCCCTTTTCAGAACCTCGGCTGACTTTGCATACGTTGGCCAGAGCTTGCCCTGGCTTTCCTGGTTCAGCTCCTCTCCCAACCTCTGCTGGTTTTATTTTATCTGCATTTGCACTGGTTCCCTGCCATGACCTCTCTGTCAGCTTCAAGTTGTCTTTTTGTGCATTTCTGGACAGAAGCAGAGGAGAGCTGTTTGCTGAGATATTTTTTCAGACATTTCCTGGGGTTTATATGGGAAAGCTGGACCTCTCTATGAACTTTGAAGTCACCATTTTGACTAGAAGTCCTTGTTTTTGTCTTCTTCAGTAGTGTCTAAATAGAAACAAGAGAAATAGTCCTAGGACAAATGCCTGTCCCATTATTACTTTTCTGTATTTGATGCTTTATGGACAAAATAGCAGCTTCTTGTGATTGAATAATAATAACTAGCATTTATATAATGCTTTAAGATTTGCAAAGTACCTTACAAATATTATCTCATTTGATCCTCACAACAACTCATTATCCCCATTTTACAGTTGAGGAGAAGTTAAGTGACTTGCCTAGGGTCACACAGGTACTCAGCGTCTAAGGCTGGATTTGAATTTAGGGCTTTCTGACTCTAGGCCCAGTGCTCTATCCATTGTGCGACTTAGCTGCCCTACATCTACTCTAAACTCAGCGCTCTATTCACTGCACCACCCAGCTGCCTCTAATAAAATTATTAGTTTGCTAGCTTACCTTCTGTAGGTTCAGTGAAAGCATTGGCAGCGTGAGAGGAGCACAGAGATCATATGCACCTCATCTGAGTCCCACATGATTTTAATCTCCTCTGTTCAGTGTCTCTATTTTAAAACTTTTCATTTCATGTAACTAGGAGATTATGAATATCTTGTATAACAATAAATATGTATATACACATTTTAAATTCTTCTCAGGTTTTTGTGGATCAATATTGCTCCCAGACAATTGTGGGCAACAGCTTCTTCTGTGATGATGGTCTTATTCCAGTATACTTTATTGGTTGAATTCTCTAGGATATTTTAATATTTATTTATTTAAAATCAAATGTATTTATTTAAATACATTTAATATATTTGAAATATGAATATTTGTTTTTCTGTTAGTCCTTGAAAGATAATGAGTTTCTAACTACTGGGCCATGTGTTTCTAGGTATTCAGTAGGTGCTAAACTTTTTCAGCCTTCAATGATGTATTAAACAGCTTCTACCATTTCCTCCTGTTGCCTACATTGATAAATAGGTACAGTCTCCTGTAATTTCTGATAGCAATTGTTATTGTTGTGTTGTTTTCAGTTGTG
Source organism: Vombatus ursinus (assembly GCF_900497805.2). Lineage (NCBI taxonomy): Eukaryota > Metazoa > Chordata > Mammalia > Diprotodontia > Vombatidae > Vombatus > Vombatus ursinus. Next base: position 21,853,995 of record NW_020954723.1, read on the forward strand.
TCTGACATTTTGTAACCCCATTTGGGGTTTTCTTGGCAAAGATATTAGAGTGGTTTGCCATTTCCTTCTCCAACTCCTTTTACAGATGAGAAAATTGAGGCAAACAGGGCTAAGTGATTTGCTCAGGGTCACACAGCTGGGAAGTGTCTGAGGTTGGATTTGAACTCGGGTCTTTCTGACTCCAGGCCCTGTATTTTATGTACTTCACCATCTAACTGCCCCTCACGAGTAGCAATAACCTGTACCATAACTGTCAATGTAAACCAACTTCCCCTTCCTCCACCATTTCCATGAAAAAAAAAACTCTGCATGAATCATCCAAATGTTTGAAGTTTCATTGTTGATGTATTGTTGGCTGCTTTTATGTGGATGTCAACGCTGGTGGGTCTTTCAGTATTACTCCTGGATCTCAGTCATTTCATAGGTTCTATCTGTAAATCAATTCAGATCCAATCTAATGTACTTGTTATGTACTTTACTATGCCTTTACTAAGGCTCAGTAATGTCTGCTTATTCTAAAAATATTTCTGTAGTTTTTTGACCTATTTGTCATGTGCTTCAAAAATGTCTATCAATCCTCTTCTTCTCTTTTCTTATCAAATAAGTGTTAATCTTTCTGTTATCATTGCTATAATTAGTCTGAACCTGTTGTTTCTTCTGTATAGCAGAGCTCTTGGTGTGAAAACTCCCTCTACTAATGTAGATTTGCAAATGTTCTGCAACCTGGAGCTTTAGAGAACTGCCTGGGGCACTGAGAGTTTAAGTGACTCTCGTAGGGTCACACGGTCAATATGTGTCAGAGTCAATACTTAAATCCAGTTGTATGGTCGATAGAACTATAGGCCTGGAGTTAGGAAGACCTGAGTTCAAATCTGGCTTCAGACACTTACTAGCTTTGTGATCCCTGGGTAAGCCACTTAACCTCTATTTGCCCCAGTTTCCTCAACTGTAAAATGAAGATAAAAACAGGACCTACTTCCCAGGGTTGTTGTGAGGATCACAAATCCTCAAATGAAATATCAAATGAGATAATATATTTAAAGTGCTTAGCACAGTGTCTAGCACATAGTAGATGTTACATAAATGCCAGCTATCGCTATTGTTGTTATATTGTTATTACCATCATTATCTTCACCACTATTACCATCATCATCATGATTATTATAATTATCCTGATTCCATGGCTTTATTTGCCAGGCTTCTAACAAACGCAACTAACTAAAATAAATAAATAATCAAATAAATAAACATAAATAAATAAAAGGGGTGTCCTATCTCTGGAGCAAAAGTAGACTCTTAGTATTAGATTTAGAGTTGGAAGGGATCTCCCAACTGAGATCTTCCAAATACTTTCCCCCCACATTTTTGTACATAAGGAAACAACCTCAGAGAAGTCAAGCAACGTCTTCTATCACTTAGTACAGTGGAAGACACACACATACCCCAAGATAAATAAAGTTTAGAAAGTATGCTTCATGGACCCTCATGGGTCCTTTGACATTGTTTTGGATTAATATTTTGATCAGAGTAACTAAGTCTTTCACAATTGATAATTGTTACAATATTGCTGTTCACTGTATATGATATTCTGGTTCTGCTCACTTCACTTTGCATCAGTTCACATAAGTCTTCCCAGGTTTTTTTTTTTTCTGAATGCATCGTGCTCATCATTTTTTATAGCACAATGTATTCCATCAAAATCATATACCACAACTTGTTCAGTCATTCCCCAATTGATAGGGGGATCCCTCAATTTCCAATTCTTTGCCAACACAAAAAGAGCTGCTACAAATATTTTTTGTACAAATAGGTCCTTTTTCCTTTTCTTTGATCTCTCTGGGATACAGACCTAGTAGTGGTATTGTTGTGTCAAAGGGTATGCACAGTTTTATAGCCCTTTGGGCATAGTTCCAAATTATTCTCCAGAATGGTTGGACCAGTTCACAATTCCACCCAGTGCATTAGGGGACACAGACTTCTAAAAAAGAAAAGAAAAAGAACAGAGAGGAATCAGTGTGAAGGGCAAGTATCGTGTGGTCTAAGGAATTGGTGGTCTGGGAGTGGTTCATGTTCCATGACTTCAGAGAAGAGAGAGCCCAACTAGTAGTTTAGAGCCATATAATAGAAAAGCCAACTACAAAACAAGGTCAGTATCATACATGACCAGAGGAATTGCTTCAAAGGATCCAGAACAGCATAGTGTGGTACAGTGGAAATAATTCTGGACTTGGAGTAGGGGACTTTTGTCCAAATACCACCTCTGTCATTTACTTCCTCTGTGACCTTGGACAAATCACTTTACCTCTCTGAGCCTCTGTTTCCTCATCTATAAAATCAGGATGTCAGATTTAAGTGAGTAGAAACCTCATATGGGGTTGCAGCCCACAGTTTAAGAAGTGCTGAAAGGGTCACGAACAGAAAATGTTTAAGAAGCCCTGGATTAGAAGACTTCAGAAGTCCATTCTAGCTCTTAAGATGAGGGACAGCTTCCAAGGCTGGAGCCTCCTCAATATTTCTTAGGAAAGGGGTGAAATAAGTTGGGAGAGACAGTCTAAAGCCCAAGGGGACATGTTCTTGGGGAAGAGAGGGAAGGATCTTTCTCATACAGATAGCCAGAATTGGGGTAAAGATAGTTTCTCCCCAAACCCTGGTCAATGAAGAGAAAAGTTTGTTTGGGGAGATGAGGAAGCTTAGAAAAAGCAATAACATATCAAGAGCAAGGGCTACCCAGAGACAGGCATTGGGAAAGTGGATTATAGAAGGGCTGAGTCCCTAACAGCTTTGTTAAATGTAATTCCTGAGTCATTCAGTTAATAAACATTTATTAAGTGCATACTGTATGTCAGGCACTGAGCTAAGCCCTGGGATACAAAGAGAGGCATAAGATGGTCCTTGCCCTCTAGGAGCTCACAATCAGCTAGAGACCAAGAAGCTATGGTAAATGATAGCTATGTGGATGACTTTGGCATAAAGAGAAATAGAGTATCATCCTGAAAGAAGAGGGAAGCACAGTCAAAATTACTACCATCTACGTGTGTTTAAGCCTGAGACTGACTAATAAGATCATTAATTTAAAACAGGAAGAGACCTCAGAGACCAACTGATTCAACCTCTTCCTTTTATAGACGAGGAAAGTGAGTGCCCAGGAAAGGGAAGTGACCTGCCCAATATCACACAGGGAGTAAAATGAGCAGAGCTGAGTTTTGAACCCAGGTCCTCTGACTCCAAAGCCCGTGGTCTTTCCATTGTTATGTATCCTTTTGATTGTTACCCTATCCTCCCCCAATATATTTTCCTATAATGTTTAATACTGAAAGAAACCCCCAAAATCTAAAAAAAAACACAAAACTATGGAATCCCAACACTTTAAAATAACAAAAAAGTTATAATATGATGTTATGATAATGATAATATGATGTTTTTCAACAGCAAGAAGAGAGAAAGGACTGGAGGAGAGGGGGTCATTTCCAGGCCAAACTAGGGCTCAGGGCACTCACTCCAGAGAAGGTAGATGGTGATAGCTAAGGTCAAGCCCTGGGGTTTCTAGGTATAAGAAAGGAATCAGGTCAAGTGGCATCAGTCATATCACCCATTCAAATCTTTGGTATAGAGCAAAGACCCCAGGACTTGGAGGTGGGGGAACAAGTTCAAATCCCGGGTCAGACATTTACTAGTGGTATGACCAAAGGAACATAGGATCATAGACCTAAAGCTGGAAATAAACTCCGAGGCCATCTAGTTCAACCCCTTCATTTTTCAGACGAGATAATGGAGGCTGAGGAGGTTAGCTGCTCTTAACCTCAATTTCCTCATCTATAAAATGGTGTTAATAGTACTTATATTACCTACTTCACAGGACGGTTGAGAGGATCAAATGAAATGTATCTAAGCCACTTTGAAAACCAATGGATACTCCATAAGTGCCAGCCGTTTTTATTACTTCCTATGCCCACCGGGGTGAGACCATGGGTGACACAGAATCAAGCCTAAGAAATATCACCCACATCTGAGGAAGGAAGAGAGCCTGCAAATTACCAATTCCTGACATAGGGTAATAGTGACAAAAAAGAATAACAATAACACAGAACTCTTTCAGGGTCTGGTATTGGGAATGAAGAGAAGAGGAAGGAGAGAGACAAAAAGGAAAAGAAAGGGGTGCTTATATTGGAATGTGTAGAGAAAGTGGGACTAGCAATGGCTAGGACACTATTTAGTAAGTAGGTAATATCCTTGGCCTCATGCTCTGTGGGGATAATATCATCATAGTGCAAGAGTGGGGATCTGTTAAATTAATCAATCAATCAATCAATCATCCCACCCCACTTAAAAGTAATTACACGAACCAGACACAAACACCTCTGTTGAGTCAATGAATCAATCAAAGGCTTTAGATTAGGTGGGGAAAGCCTTATTTAATTTAGGAATACTTGAAAGCCATTGGACCAGATGGATTGTTTGAAATATATAGAAAATATATTTGGATTGGTTGGGAAAACTTGACCATGCCCTGTGGGTTTTGTATAAATAGTAAGCCAGTTTGGAAGCCAGGTATTCTAGCATCTGACAGATGAATGAGAAAGATCCTATAATTTCATAAGAAACATGAAGGGCTAAGGGCAGAATGGACTGGAAAGGGATAAAGTCAGACATTCCTCTAATAGGACTGAATGTTCTTCTTGGTCTTCCCTCTACCTTAGAAGAAGTTGCCTCTCCCAGAACAGCAGCAGAACTGAGTCCGGGTTTAAATAAAGGTCAAATGCATAGTAAAGAATAGAGGAAGGATAATGTGTGCAAAGGCATTGTGGTAGGATAAAGCTGACCCTTAGAGTTAATTGCTTTCTCGATGCAGCTTCCTTCCCCATGCCCATGCCTCAGCCACCACGGAACAAAGCTACCCCTTGGACTTGATTGGCCCTGGCTTCTCTGATCCATCTTCCTGGTCTTCTGGGAAAATAATAAGACCATGCTTCTCAGTCTTGGTGGGTGCTTAAGACCACACTAGTTGCCATGCCCTGGTGAACAGATCTGGCCTCAGATACTTACTGTGTGACTTGGGGCAAGTCACTTAACCCTGTTTGCCTCAGTTCCTCATCTGTAAAATGAGCTGAAGAAGGAAATGTTTACCATTTCCTGGACTGGTTTACCCATTCCAGTATCTTTGCCAAGAAAACCCCAAATGGGGTCATAACTCTTCTCATTTCCAAAATGGAGTAGAGTGGGGGTCATCTCCATAAAAGCCAAGTGGCACTTTATCCTTATTGCATTTTCTTGCTATTTGGGGACAAAATAAGTCTCCTTTGTTCAATGACTTTTGAGATCCTCATTTAATTTTAATGTTGAACCTGAATCTAAGAAGTGCTAGTCTAGGAGCAGCTAGGTGGCACAGTGGATAGAGCACCGGCCCTGAAGTCAGGAGGACCTGAGTTCAAATCCGGCCTCAGACCAAACACTTGACACTTACTAGCTGTGTGACCCTGGGCATGTCACTTAACCCCAATTACCTAAAAAAAAAAAGTGCCAGTCTTAAAGCTGTGCCTCCAACAGGCATGGACACCAGTAGAAAAAGTCACGTAAGTAGGCTAGCTAAGTTGGGACTGAGGGACCAAATGAGAAATATCATTAGAGAGGGATGTGAGGCTCAGCAGCTAAAGGACTTAAAATGCTTGGCAGAGTCTGGATTTAATATGATGGGTAATAGGAAACAATTTATTAGAAGACTTATTGTAGCTGACAAAGAAAATTCTTGGTCACAACTGCCTAGCAGGGAGTAAGCACATTCAAAGATGTTTGGCCAAAGTCACCCTTACTATACCAGTGATCCATGGAATTGATTTTCACAGTAGAGAAGCCTGAAGGAAGTAAGAGACTCTGTGTTCTGTCTGTGTGTGTGTGTGACAGAGAGAGAGAGAGAGAGAGAGCAGGAGAGAGCAGTAATATAGTTTATACAGCTGGAATCATGTCATCCACGCCAGCTAATCATGGAGTCGCTGTTCAGTCATTTCAGTTGTGTCTCACTCTTCATGTGAAGAGTTGTGACCCAATTGGGGGTTTTCTTGGCAAAGATATTGGAGTGGTTTGTCCTTTCCTTCTCCAGCTTATTTTACAGATGAGGAAACTGAGGCAAACAGGATTAACAGACTTGCCCAGGGTCACACGGCTAATAAGTATGTGAGGCCAGATTTGAATTCAGGTTCTTCTGATTCTAGGCCCGGCATTCTATCTACTGCATCACATAGCTGCCCCACTAGATACAATTAGCCTAAGTCACAGGAGTAGGGAATCTGCAGCCTCGAAGCCACATGTGGCCCTCTAGGTCCCCAAGTGCAGCCTTTTGACTGAATATTTAAGACATGTGGCCCTCTAGGTCCTCAAGTGAGGCCCTTTGACTGAAACTTCGTCAAGTTTGGATTCAGTTAAAGGTCTGCACTTGATGACCTGGACGGCCACATGTGGCCTTGGGGCCACCCCAGGCTAGGACAACATCAGGGACTCCTCAGAACTGGTGATCTGATCAATCGTCTTTCTCATCTTGCTGAAATGAAGTCTTCATAGAGTAATATGCCACTGAGTGGGTCTAAGGCCATGACCTTTGTACTTCAGGAAGTAGAAGTAGAAGACTTTGGACTTTAGGGAGTTCTGAGGTGAATCTGGAATCTATTGAAGGGAAACAATTGTTTTCTAATCTAATTTTATTTTTGTTTTACAACTGAGAAAATGGAGACACAGAGGGGTGAAGTTACTTAGCTAAGGTCCCAGAATAAGTTAGTGGAAAAACTGGGACTAGAACCTATATCTCTCAACTGCTAAGCTACTGCTCTTGCCACCCTAAAAAAATTTGTATTCTTTTGAACTTTTTGTGAATGTCTGTGTCTTCCCTTGCAACCTTGCTCTTGACTTCTAGATTTTAAAATTATGCCATATCATATCATCAAGGGACTTCTCTCAGTGGCTGGGGTCTTTTCACCCTGAAACATCTACCCACTCTTGAGACCTTCTTAACCTGGAACTTCTCCAAAAACCCTACCCCCTTCTCTCGTGGGTGGATTCCTCCTGAAGCTTCCATTTTGTGGAGGGACCTATGCTGGCCTTCAACCCTCTCTCCATCCTATTCCTGGTTTCCAAACTTCAAAATCAGGCCTCCATATCAGATGATTTCTGCCCTACCCCTTTGAACACACTCACTTTTCATCTCCCTTCTGTGTATTGTCTTTTCCCATTAGAATGAATGTAAACTCCTTGAAGGCAAGAATTGTCTTTCTTTTTTCTTGTATTTATATTCTCAGTGGAAGTCACTTCCAGTCATCCTGATCTATATATCTTGCCATTGGACCCAGATGGCTCCAGAGAAAAAAGTGAGGCTGGTGACTTTGCACAGCCCTCCCTCACTTAAATCCAATTCACTTCAAGTCATGGTATCATCTTTCTGATGTCATGGTCCTCTTCCAGAACAAAGGACAAACAACAACAATAACAATAATAATATATCCCCAGCATTTCGCACAGTGCCTGGCACATAGTAAGTACTTGATAAATGTTTGTTTCCTTTTTTCCTTCCCTTAGGGTATTTGCTTTTTGGAAGGGGATAATGCCTTGTCCCTTATGTTTCCAGGCAAGTGGAGACACTTGATTGGGAATCCACTGCTTTCTTTATCTCTCTGTGGATGGTGAGGAAGATCCAGGGAATTGATTTAAGCTGGTCAGGTTGCTAGAGATGACAGTTTTTGATGAGACAGAACTCAGACTAAGCTATCCAGTCTTTTATTTGAGAGTGCAGTTCTGAAGATGGCTGTGGTTCTACTATCAGAAGGAAGACATAAGGGAAAGAAGAAAATATTCCCATCATTGGATTTTCCCTTTTCTAGCTAGCCTTGCCTATGTCTTCCTTCTCTGAATTCCCTTTGCGTTGAGTGGCTATAAAATTTGCTGTGACTATTACACATGTGTATGAGTTCTTGTCTCCCAGGGAAATTCTAGGTTTCTCAAGCTCAAGAGACACAGATTCTCTTCCCAGTTTTCCCACTAACTTATTCTGGGAACTTAGATAAGTAACTTCATCCCTCTGGGTCTCAGTTTCCTTAATTGTAAGATGAAAAGATTAGATTAGTTAATTGTTTCCCATCAGCTCTAGATTCCAGGTTCACCTTAGAACTCCCTAAGCTCAAGTACATAGTAGACGTTCAGTAAATACTTGTCGAGTGAATGAAAGACTAGATGAATAACAAAATGGATAAATGAATGAATGAATAAATACTCTTATGCTACATAAATGCCATACCATACACACTTTGAACAAGCCTCTCCCTACGGATGATTTCAGAGCCTTGACCAGCTATTAAAGAGTCCTTCATTGCACCACCACGCCCTTGCCAGCCAGAGAGTCTTACCCTCATGTGGAAAGAAAAGAGAATGAGTCAAGAGGCCAAGAAGCCTGGGATGGGATGGGATGAGATGGGATGGGATGAAGAAGAAAGGAAAAGGAAGAGCAGGAAGAAAGGGGTGTGGGAGAGAGAAAACAAAAGATCAATAAAAAGAGAAGGGAGGTGACTTCAGAAAGCAGAGGGAGTCGATCTCCTGATTAGAATTCATGAACTCCTCTCTTACATTAAGTCTTTATATGACACCTGGCCTTTAATGCGAAGCTGCCTGCGAGCATTAAAAATTAAAAGCCGAAGGTAGGCTACATCCATCTCCGATAGTGCGCACGGTGCGGCTCCCCTCCTATCTGAGGTCTGCACAAAGCTATTACACATTGATAAATTATTTTGGGTAATAGCTGAGATATTACATTGTTTCTGAGTGAAGGTAAAATCTCTTCATGACATGGGCATTTATCAGGAGTGCCTTTCATCCTATTTATTATGGTCCAGATGAGCTCCTGGTTTGCTGGCAGAGCTGGGTTGTTGGGCTGGTCCCCTGCCCCCTTCCAGTCACCTCCCTTTTCCTCTGTCACTCCTGTGATGGGATATTGATGGGCCTTGTGACAAGTTAATTATTAACTAAAGATATGCAGTTCACCTTTAAGGGGGTGGGGGTATCAGGGAAGAGGGAAGGATGGCTCTTGAAAAACCAGATCCATCATGGACCTGTTTATCGATTCTCCCTCCTCCCCAACCCCTAGCCCCACTTACAGTTCTGTTTTATTTTTTTTTCTGTTGGATCAAGCTTGCAATGGGGGCCCAGGCAGATAGTAAACCATGTCTATTTTCTTCCCTCTGGATCTTCTCCCCTCCCTCCTCTAATGATCTTATATTTATTTATCTGTGCCTATGTTCTCCTTGCCTCTAGAAGAATACAAACTCCTTGAGGACAGGGACTTTCTCATATATTGTCCTCTTATTCCCACTAACTAGCACAGTGCCTGGCACATGGCAGTAGCTTCTCAATAAATGCTCAGTGGATATATTCAAATCAAATCAAGTTGGGTGTCAGTAATTCCTTTTAGCCTCCTCTAATCATTAGCCAGGGAGAATCGGATAAAACACATGTCATCTCCAACACTTAGGTCAGCCTTTGGAGAGGTGGCAGGTGGGTGGTGAATAGAGAACCTAGAAAACCAGACTAGGTTAGGGAGCATAGAGCTATAGAGAGATGCAAAAGGTGCTTCATCTGTCCCAAATGATTCAAGGTTGGGGTGAGTAATGATTGAGTGTAGAGTTAACTAGGAAAAGAAGAAAGGCCCTGATTTGTGAAGCCTATATAAGGTATACTTCCTTAAGATGAGAGTTTAATGAACTAGATTTGCACTATGAGATGCTATTATTGTTGATTCCAGTATATGACATTCTCATAGGATGTTTGTGCATGGCCCTTTCTCTGGAAGGCCTCAGTAGCCTGACTTGGGCCAGGGAAATTCAATCAATCTGTATACAGTTGCCTGAATGACCACAGTGTTTAAAGATACGTGAGGCAAAAATGGTAGGATTGTAAGATTATCTATTTGGGAATGAAAGAGATCTTAGAAACCACCCAGGACAACTTTCTGGTGCTGAAATAACATTTCTAATAGGTGGTAGTAACATATATGGATATCCAGGAGACAGAGACCACTATTTCACTGCTTCTGAGACAGAACGGTCAATAAGCATGAGTAGAATAATAAAAATCATGTGTGTGTTTGTGTGTGTGTGTGTGTGTGTGTGTGTGTGTGTGTGTGTGTATGTAAGGGGTATGAGAGTAGCCTGTTGGATACTTTATTGACCCTGCCATAGAATTTCCACTACACCCTGACTGTCCGATTCATTTCCCCTTGGGGTATAGGATGTGGAATGGGGTAGAAACTGAGTTCAAATCCCACCTCCAACTCTACTCTCTGTGTGGCTTCAGCTACATGTCCTAACTGACCTAGAAAGCAAGGAGGTCCTTTTTCTAGCAATCTCATAAAAAAAAATCTACTAGAATTAGTTGTGGGATTAGCGGGAGTTCCTTCTTCTTCTCTCCTCTCCCTGAGTCATGCCATATACAGTGATAGATCAAAGAGATAGAGAGCACATTAAGAGACAGGTGGCACATTGGATAGAATGCTTGGCCTAGAGTCAGGATGACCTGAGTTCAAATCCAGGCTCAGACATTTACTTAGTTGTGTGACCCTGGACAAGTCACTTAACCCAGTTCGCTTCAGTTTCCTCATCTGTCAAATGGGCTAGAGAAGGAAATGATGAACCGCTCTAGTATTTTTGCCAAGAAAACCCCAAAAGAGGTCTTGAAGACAAAGATAGGACCAAAAATGACTAAAGAACAACAACAACAGATAAGAGATATCAAACTCAAGGCCTCTGCAGGCTGAAAAACTCCCCAGCCCATGAACCAGATCAAACTATAATTGGGAAATGTTTAACAAAATTATTACAACATAGATAATGTTAACTCCTGCTTTCCTAAGTCAATATGCAGCCTTCAAGGATAAGCTTCTATTTGAGTTTGACACCGCTGGGTCAGATAAACTCTAAGATCATAAAATCATGCATTTAGAGCTGGAAGGCACCTGAAAGGACAATTAGTCCAACCTATTCATTTTACAGATGCAGAAACTGAGTACCATAGAGGTTAGTTGAGCTGCCCAGGGTAACCCCATTAGTAAGTGATAGAGCTGGGATCTAAACTCAAATCTTCTGATTCTTTTTGCCATAACCACATTGCCTCTGCCTACTTCCACCAGTGAGATTTTGTGATTCTGACAAGTCATTTAACTTCTTCAAATCTTAATTTTCTCATCTGTAAAATGGGTATAAAGACACATGCACTAACTTCCTTTCATTTATTTATTTATTTATCCATTCATTCATCTATTTGTTTATTCTGGTAAGGAAAATGCTTTGTAAATGATTAAGTGCTTTGGAAATGTGAACTGCTGCTTGTTGGTTAACAGATATAGCATCCCCAACCTGACATGAGGTTTGCTCACATGCCTGACTGGTAAAATACGATGCCTGGCACGGATCTGGGACATTAAGTCAGTTTATCCACAAAGTGCAATTGCTTGAGCGGCTACTGTGTTTGAAGACACATGCAATAGAAACGATAGGATCATAAAAATCATAGATTTAGAACTAGAAAGGACCTTAAAGGCGATCTTTTCTAACCCTCTCATTACATTACTCTGCTAATTGAATGCTAGGGTACTTGAAGTGATTTGAGATAGCAGGGGTTTAGTCAAATGATACGAAAATGCAATAAGAAAAGAGATTAAAATGTAACAACACTTCACTAATCTGTATTCCAATCATTTGGAAATACAGGCATACTTTGGAGATACTGCAGGTTTGGTTCCAGACCACCATAATAAAGTGAATATTACAATAAAGCAAGTCACATGATTTTTTTGGTTTCCCAGTGCATATAAAATGTGTTTATACTGTACTGTAGTCTATTAAGTGTGCAATAGTATTATGGCTTAAAATGTACATCTATTAATTAAAAATACTCTATTGTCTAAAAATTCTAACCATTATCTGAGCCTTCAGCGAGTCACAATCTTTTTGCTAGCAGAAGGCCTTGCCTCAAAATTGATGGCTTCTTACTGATCAGGACGGTGGTTACTCAAGGCTGGGGTGGCTGTGGCAGTTTCTTAAAACAAGACAACAATGAAGTTGGCCACATCGATTGACTTTTTCATGAAAGATTTCTCTGTAGCACGTGGTGCTGCTTGAAAGCGTTTTACCCACAATAGAGCATCTTTCAAAATTGGAGTCAATCTTCTTAAACCCTGCCACTGCTGTATCAACTAAGTTTATTTAATATTCTTCAATATGGTTGTGTCTCAGGGAATAGGGAGACCTGAGGAGAGGAAGAGAGATGAGGAGTAGCTGGTCAGAGGAGCAATCAGAACATACACATTTATCAATTAAGTTTGAAATCTTACACGGGTGCAGTTTGTGGCCCCCAAAACAATTACAATAGTAACAACAAAGATCACTGATCACACATCACCATAATAATAATGAAAAAGCTTGAAATGTGTTGAGAATTACCAAAATATGACACAAAGTCATGATACGAGTACATGCTGTTGGAAAAATGATGCCAATAGATTTGCTCAATGATAGGCCCAGAGTTGCCACAAACCATCAATTTGAAAAAAAAAAAAAAAGCAGTATCTATAAAGTATAGTAGTAAATGAAGTGCACTAAAATGAGGTATGCCTGTAGTGATGACTTAGACCAGACTGGGTTGAAGTTTGTCTTTACTTTCCTTATTCTGAAAAAGAGAGTTCGCTAAGTAAGGAAACAATGTAAATGGGATGGACAGGTGTTTATCCAATGAAAGAAACAAGTGCTTTTTAAGTAGTTGAGAGGCATTATGCACGTATTAAAAAGAGTTTGATACAGAAGTGTTCTGGTAAATGTTTGACAAATGACTCTTAAAAAATCACTTTTAAGGTTAACTGGTTAATTAACACTTTGGACATCCACAAAACAATAAATCAAGCCCTGGTTTGCTGATTTCTGAGATGTTAATACTCACACTGAAAATTTAACAATCAGACAAGCAGGTTCGAGCTGGCTCCAGCATACCCCTGTAACTTACCGCGAATAATTTACCTATTCAATCCCCAAAGAATTTGCCAATTCAATTCCATTTAACAAACACTCATGAAACTCTTACTCCATGCAAGACATTACAAGAGGTATTAGGTATGCAAAGATAGATATCCAGTAGTCTTTCCTCTAGGTGCTTACAATTTAAAGAGGAGGCGGGGAGGCAAACACGCAAATATCTATAATATAAGGAAGGGTGAGACAAGAATAAATATAGGGGTCTTTGACAAGTGCTATGAGAAATTTGGGAAAGCAGACAACACTTTCACCTGAGCAGAGGGAAGGGATTGGTATGGAAGGGTTCATGGAGAAAGTGGCATCCATGTTGGACCTTCAAGAAAGAGAAGGACATTAATAGATAAATATTGAGAGGAAAAATGCATTCGGGGCATTGAGAGCAATTTGCAGAACCAAGTGGAGGCAGCATGAGAATTAGAGACTGACATTAGTTCACTTAGATTGAAATATAGAGTACATGGAGAGGAATTGCGTGAAATAAGACTTTATGGTAAAGGGAAGCCAGATCATGGAGGACCTTGAAGGTCAGGTTCAGGAGTTTCTACTTTATTCAGGAGACACTGAAAGTTCTTTGAAAAGAGGAAAAAATATGATCACAGTTGTGCATTAAAGTTATTTGGCCAATGGTTTGGAGAATGGATTGAAGAAGGGATAGACTATAGGCTTGAAGATCAATTAGGAGACAATTACAATAGTCTAGCTAGAGTACAAGAATAAGAGTACCTGGCATTTTAAAAGCATATTAAAGTTTGCAAAGTCCTTTAGATACATTACTGCATTTGAACTGATTGTAAGGCAGAGTCTACAGGTATTATCAGCCCTACTTTATGAATGAGGAAGCTGAGGCTCAGACTTGACTTGCCCATGGTCACAAAGTAAGAAACAGGAGCAAGATCTAAACTCAGGTCTTCCCAACTCCTTGTCCAACACTCCATTCTATGTCAAAGATTTTGTTATTGTTTTTTGTGGTTCAGTCATTTTGGTCACGTCCAACTCTTCATGCCAGAGATCACGGACTAAAATAAGTTATTTTCAGAGGTGGTGGAGTATGTAAGAGATATTGGAATAGGAGAGATATTGGAAAGGTAGAAATGAAAGGACGTATTAATTAACTGAATATGAGAGAGGGGACAAGAGAGAAGTGTCGAAGATGACTCCAGGGTTATAAATCTGGGTGACTAGAAGAATGGCAGGGTTAGAAATCCAAATAGGGATTTGGGGAAAGAGGAAGAATTGGGGCAGGGGACATGAGTTCAATTTCATATTTATATTTGAGGTGCCAGGTGGAGGTATCACCAAGGCAGTTGGAAATATGGAACTAGAGCTTGGTGGAGAATTTAGACATAGAAATAGAGATTTGGAAAACCACTGCAAGTAATAATTGAAGTTATGGGAGTACAAGATGTTGAAAAAAAACCGGAAGAGAGCCCAAGATAGATCCTTGGAAGTACTACCACGTTGATGGGGTGGGAGAAAGATACAGATGCAAGCAAAAGATACAGGGGAAAGGGGTGAAGAGTCATGTCATCAAAGTCAAGAGAAGAGTAGGCATAAAGGTAAGGGTAATTCAGCATTAAATGCTACAGAGACTTCAAGGAAGAGGGCTGAGAAAAAGGCCATCAGGTTAATGATAAGTGACCTTGCAGTGATCCATCTCAGTAGAATTGTGGAGACAGAAGTCATATTGCAAGGGGTTAAGTGAGGGCGTAGTGAGGATGCAGAGGCAGCAAGTGCAGGCTGTTCTTTCTAGGAGTTTGACAATGAATGACGAGAGGTGACAACAGCTCAAAGGAGGTAGCCAGGTCAGGAAAAGGTTGTTTGCTTTTTCATGCTACAGGAGACATGAACATGTTTATAGGTTGAGAGGAGGGACCCAGTAGAGAGGGAGAGATTGATGAATGAGGGAGGAAGAATGATAGATGGGAAAGAGTCATGAAGGAAATGGGATGGGATGGAAATGGAAGAGTTGGCTTTAGCAAAGAGGAAGGCCTCTTCTTCCTCTGAGAGTGGAGGAAAGGAAGAGGAGATGAATGAGACAGACAGATTTAGAGAAGGGGAGTTCATGTCAGAAGACCTCATCTTCTCAAGGAAAGTAGGTGAGGTCATCTTCTGAAAATGAGGTAAGAGGTAGTGGAATTGAGGGATTTATAATAGAAGATTTGGAACAACTGTTATAGAGAGTGTAATAGTCAATAAGGGTCTAATAAAAAAAAATTTCACGGCCCAGTGAGGACCCCGTTGAGATTTGGTAGCATATATTTGTAGTAGACCTAATCTGCATGATTTTGTGATGTCCTTTCACAGCGACTAGCCAGTCAGAGTAGGATCTGAATAGAGTAGGGAGTACAAGGACCTTATTAGCAGGCAGAAACAGTAAGAGACCAAGGTTGCAAGGGTTTCTAGGATAGAAGAGAGAGTATTATTGAAGTGGTTAACCTAGTTATGACTAGATAGAGAGGAAAAGCACACTGTTTGAGCAACAAGGAAAACAGGGAGAAGTCAAAAGACCAAAGGTCATGCTAAGTGATAAGGATAAAGACCAGATTAAGGAGAAATAAGGGAATTAAGATAGTTGTAAGGACCAGGAGGTTGTGGACCGAGGGGAATTTCCCAGCTCAGAATCTTGGAGAAAGAGCAGCTTTGAGTAATACTGAGGATTGAAGTACGACTTTTCCCTTTTCACTCCTATCCTCACTCCCAACCTGCCCAGGGAAATAACTGAAGAAGAGGAGAGGTAAAAGTTATGGAACTTGCCATTGATGTGTTGGTTAATTTTATTGAACTGCTTTTGTCCCTCTTTCTTTTTTATCCTTCGTAACAAGGGATGTTGTGGACAGGGGGACGTATTAAAGATTAAAGTAAAGTGAAAACAAAAGATATCAATACAATTTAAAAATAGAAAGTTTTACTTGATAAGTTCAAAAAGGGGGGAGAGAATAAGCATTTATATAGTAGCAACTATGTGTCGGCCACTATGCTAAGCACTTCACAAATATTATCTCATTTGATCAACCCAACACCCTGTGAGATGGCTGATATTAAACCCATTTTGAAGTTGAGGAAACTGAGACAAAGAGAGGTTAAATGACTTTCCCAGGGTCACACAGCTAGCTTATAAGTGTCTGAATCAGGATTTGAACTCAAGTCTTCCTGACTCCAGGCCTAGCTCTCTATCTGCTGAACCACCTAGCTGCTTCAAACTATGAAGACAAAGCATTGGAAGGGTTATCCACACGGATATTGAAATCTCTAAGGATGGTGGTAGAAAAAAAGAGTGGTTCAATCATGGAGAAAGATGAGAAAGCATTTAGAAAGTTGGCAAATAGTGACAGAGATAAGTAGGGAATGGAATAGTTGATGTCATGAACTTCAAAGACATTGCTGAGAGTCATGGTGGAAAGCAAGGGTAATGAAGGGGAAGTGAGGAGCAAAGAGTAGGCTGATTTCTCTTTCATTCCCCGTGAAATTGGAGAAGCAGGACAAGGAGCGACCAGATTCAGAGAGAGCAGCTAGGGTAGTGGAGTCAAGGTAAGAGAAAGCCCTACCATGTCAGTTTGGAATAAGTGTGGAAGAGAAAATGCTCCAGGATTGGGGATCCATGGAAGAGTAGGCAGGGCAGGATGTGACCTAAGAGGGATTATGGTTAGGTGAATGAGAATAAAATTAGGAAGGGAGCTACCAGCAAGATGGAACTTGTGTCTCAATGTTGGTGACTGGATAACTGGTTTTGAGGGAACAAGATAGTGGGAGCTTTGGAGGAATGTGCTACCACAAGGAAAGGGGAAAGGAAAGAGGATTACTTTGTAGACAAAGATGGTAAATGGAAAAACTTTGTAGTGTTAAGCAGCCACGTATTTCTGATTAGAACCTTGGTTTGTGTCTCGATCTTTTCCAACTGTAGCAGGGGAGGGGAGAGTCAGATGGTAGTTTCCAAAGTCCAGGCTGGAATGAATTTCATTCTTTGAGTTATGATATATTTTCAAAAGTAATGAAACAAGTGTAACAATAGCTACTATTTATATAACACTTCAGGGTTACAAACTACACAGACAATATCTCATTTAATTTTCACAAGAAGCCTGTGAGATAGGTTGTACATATATTATTTTACAGATGAGGAAATTGAGGCTCAGAAAGGTTGAATGACTTGCTAGTAAGCTACAGAGTCTTTGGAAGGACATTCATTGGAAGGAAAAATACTGAAGCTGAAGCTTAAATACTTTGGCCACATAATGAGAAGACAGGACTCATTTGAAAAGCCCCTGATGTTGCAAAAGATTAAAGGCAAAACGAAAAGGGGATGGCAGAGGATGAGATGGATAGATAGTGTCACAGAAACAACAAACATGAGCTTGGATAAATTTGAGGAGATAGTGGAAGACTGAAGGACCTGGTTTGCTATGGTGTCTATGGGGTCATTAAAAGGTCAGACATGACTGAATGACTACATAAGAGTAAGCTAGAGAGCCAAGTCTCTCCTCCACCAGTTCAATGTTTTTTCAACTATCCTGGGTATGTGAGTATGCATGGGAGTTTTTATTGCATACATTTGGTTCAGGTCTGACAGCCATAACTAGGAATTTTTGCATCAAGGACAAGCATCATGAAAGATACCTTCAGTTGGGTGTTGAGGATAAACTCTGTCATGGGGAAAGACAAAGACCCTGGAACAGAGGCTTTCGTGAATGGAGACCCTGGGATACCATAATGTCATGGCTAAGGAGGATGCACCCAGAGAGAGGGAAAGGTAGCTTCCTATTTTTGCTAGTTATTCTAATTAATTGGGTGCTAAAATTAGTTGTTTCTTCTGATTTGGCTTCTCAAAAACCTGATTACTGGCTGCTGGGGGTGGAACGTAACTCTATAGCAAATAGATGCTTTCAAGAAAGGCTGAAAGATGCCAATTTTCCCACTGCTCCCAATCTTAGCATCCTGTTACCAGTCTCTGCCCCTCACATTCTTTAGAGTAATGCCAATGCCTTTAGCATCTTCTAAATTTATTCCTCTGGGGCCAAACTCTGGTTACCCAACCCTAGTTTGGGTTCTAGAGTCTAAGGTCAAATATTAAATGATATTAAATTATGTCTGGGGAAGATGGAAGTGGAGGGAGGTTGAGGAATATAGTTTTATCTCTTGTTAATGAATACCTAGACATGGCCTTAAGTGGAGGATAAGCAATACAACATTTAAAAATGCAAAAAAAACTAGTAAAAATGCAATAACTTACCCCATTTGTCAAGTAATAATAGTAAGTGTGAATGTGAGAGCATGTGTATATGGTATGACTGTGTGTATGTAAGTTGTTGATGCCTGATCAACAGTGTGACTTCAGGAAATAGTAATTGTTTCCAATTTTCATATTTAAAGGTTCCTGTTAGATAGAATGCCATAGTTATTTATTCATTCATCCAATAAACATTTAATTAAGCTTGTGCTATGTGCCACAATAGTATTTCATCACATTCATATCGTAATTCTTTCAGCTATTCTCCAATCGATAGGCACCCACTTAGTTTCCAATACTGCTTTTCATGGGGGTGACTAGGGCATAGAATATAGAATAATCCCCCTGCTACACACTGTCACCAAGTCCTACCTGCTGGGACAGCCAAGCCCAACCTTCACATACACAGAGCAAATTCAATAGAGTGGTCAGGGATAGAAGCCAAATTGAAAGGGGTAGACAACAGAGAAGGTGGTGAGGAAGCAGAGGTAATAAGGACCTAGAATCTTTTTCTTGAGTCTAGTATCATGGAGATTTGCCTGGTATCCTTTAAAGAGGAAGGCCCTCTGATAGTTCTGAGCCAAGCTGAGAAACACTTGGCAGCTTCCCCTACAGGAAGAGATTCATTCATCATGTCAACACTGAATGTTATAGATGGAAAGGACCTTGAAGATGATTTAGTCCAGCCTTCTCATTTTACAGGAAGACTAAGAAACCAGTGTTCCCCAAAGTTAGAGGGGAGTTGAGAAGTTAGAGTGGAAATTTTCTTCCACTAAAGAGCTCACTGTGTCTCTCTGTCTCTCTCTGTGTCTCTCTTTCTCTGTCTCTCTCCCCCACATGCATTATATAAATGTTAGTTATTATAATTACAATAAAATGCACCTACCACTAAAATTTTAGATACGATCTTCTGGTGGCACCAACAAGCAGATAAGATAAGCACAGGAGCCCTGGGAATGGTAGAATCCCTTAGACCCGCAGTTTTGCTTCCAGCAAAGACCTCACAGCCATCAGCAAAGGTAGCAACTTCTGTGGAGAAAGGATCACCTACATCCACCAGCTGCCAACCAAATACCATTCACTGGGCAGTTGAGTCAGCCCAAAGCACCAGGCGCCACTAAGGGAAAGATAGGAGGCAGAATGTGCCAAGCAAGTCAAACCACCACCATAACCTTGACTACCATTTCCCCTCAGACTCAGCTGCATATAGCCCAGGACCCTGAACCCAAGAGCCTTAGGAATGGAAATGACTCCAGGTCAGCACCCTCAGCCATTGTCTCGGGAAGCAACTCTTGTGTAAATACATCCTGGCAACCACTCCTATAGGTGCTACAGTCACAGCTACTAAAGACTCAGAAAGGAAAATATTTGTTGCCAAAGTCCTTAGCTCTGTCAAATGTTTCAATGTCAGACACTGATATTATTTTATCAGTGGAAATGACATTAAAAGGAGGCATTACTGTCTGTTCTGCCACTGTACTTTGAAAACCATGGGGCCTTTCCATCTGACTTGCAACCAAAACCTTCCGTATGTATTATCTCCACCATTAGAATGTGAGCTCCTTGAGAGTGTGGAATGTCTTCCTTTTCTATTTGGATCCCCAGCACTCACCACAGTGCCTTGCACACAGCAAGGGTTTAATGAATGCTTCATTCATTCATTCATTCTGAGGTTTCTGAAGATCAGTGATGATTGTACAAGCAAGGTGTGAGGTTTGGGGAGATAGAAATTTCTGGTGGATAACAAAGGACACATTTTCCGAGTTGCTCCTAAGTAGAATGGGAATCTGCAAGCAGGGGATGGCTTACCACTGGTGGAGAATGTCACGCCGAGGATTCTGGCTCAGGTAATTGATAGGGATGCATCAACTGTCCCAGCAGGCCTGTTCCTGTGATACAATGAGAGAATCAGGCCACCTTGGTTCCTTCCCCGTCTTATATTCTCCCCCACACCCAGTCTGCTTGTAGTGACTGACAAGGATCCCAAGTGACAGGTTGCAAATATCTGGTAAATCTCATTTTCCCTCTACTTCAACCATCTTTCCTCACTTTTTAACTTTTTCAAGCTATTCGATCATTATTTTGAATACATTTCATTGGATGCAAAAGAAATGCAATGGTATTGCTCTGTGTCAAAACCCTTGGGGAGGTCCAGAGACTGTCTTTCCCAAGAAAGGATCTCTCAGAGCCTGCAAAGTTGGCCTCTTCCTCACTGGGCAGAGGAGGGCATTCCCCACACACACCACAATCCCACTTCATGCCTATGGAAAGCATTTGAGACAAGGTTGGCGGAAGAACCACATTAGTCCAAGTCCAGCAACCTAAAGCAAAAACTAGACTATAAGATGTCTGACAAACCCATTTTTACTTCTAATGCCATTATTCAAGAGGCAGTTAGGTAGTAAATTCAGCACATTATGTGCTAGATCTAGAGTCAGGAAGACCTGAGTTCAAATCTAGCTTCAAACAATTCCTAATGGTGTGATGCTGGGAAAGTTACTTTTCCAGCTTGTTTCCTCATCTGTAAAATGGGGATAAAAATAGCACCTATCTGCCAGATTTGTTGCAAGAATCAAATGAGATAACACCTAGAAAGCTTTTTGCAAACCTTAAAGTATAATATAAACGCTGTTATTAATTATTATTATTTTATTACTAGCTATTGTCTTTCTAACTCCATTGTCTAAAGGGTTAATCTCTCTGTTCTGGAGGGTGGGAGAGGGAGGGAAGGTGACAAGGTAAGATTGGGGGGGGGGAGAGAGTTTATAAACCCATTGCCTCTGCTCCTAGAACCTGCTAAGGGGCAGTGGTCAGAGGGAAACAGAGGGAGAGAAAGATATCAAGTGTAGTAATCAGAATGAAAAATGGAGCTTCGGTTACTTTAAACAAGAGCTAATTCATCACAAGAACGAGTGGATAAGTAGCTGAGTTTCAGACGTTCAGTAAGTTCCCCGTTCTGCTCCAAAAATTATTCCACCCCTGTCTCCATGCTCCCATAAATCATCCTCTTCTTCACATCGGCTCTGATTACCAATTACTCCTGCCTACAACAGGCTTTCCCTGCCCAACACCATCTGATGGGGCCTTGCCTTTTAATTTTACAAATGCCTTTATCCCCCTCCCTCTCTCCCTCCCTCCCTTCTTTCTTCTTTCTCTTCTAGTCGTCACTTTTCTTTCAGTCTCTCTCTCTCTCTCTCTCTCTCTCTCTCTCTCTCTCACACACACACACATACACTCTCACACGCTCTCACACACACATTCTCTCTCTCTCTCGCTCTCATACACACACACACACACACATACACTCACACTCTCACACACACATTCCCTCTCTCTCTCTCTCTCACACACACACATACACTCTCACACGCTCTCACACACACATTCTCTCTCTCTCTCTCTCTCTGTCACACACACACACACACACACACACACACTTCTGGAAGAAAAATCCCAGAGGTGATGATCAGGGTGACCCTGGGTGGAGATTGGAGTAAGAACACCATAAGCAAAAGAATGATCATAGGAGATAAAATTTCTCTATTCACACTAACTCACCTAGGCATTCCAACTTGGATTAGGAGCAGGGAAGGGTTTAAGAACTGGGATGCCAGTTTCAAAAAATCATTTTGATAAAAACATAGCCAGGGGTAGGACTAGGCAAGGTAGGAAGAAACGTAGAAAAATAATAAGAAAAATCACATTTCTATCACTCCTGGGCTAATAGATTTGGAGCTGGAGGCAGAATGACACTAGGGGAAAAAAAAAACTCTGAGTTTGGAGTCAGAGGACCAGGGTTCAAATTCCAACTCTGTCATGGCACAGTGCAAAAGGCTTAGGATTTATAGTCAGAGAGCTGGGTTCAAATCCTGACTCTAACACTTACAGCCTATGTAACCTTAGACAAGTCACTTCACCTCAAATTACATCATTTGTTAAACAAGCAGATTTTACTCAATTACTTTTACATTCCTTTCCAATTCTAAGTCTATGATCTTACCCACGTGACCTGAGGCAAGTCACTTCAACTTTCTGTGCCTCAGTTTCCCCTTTCATAAAATGAAGGGGCTGGATTAGATTATTTCTCAGTGTCTTTATAGCTCTAAATACATGATATTAGAGGTTATATAATCCAACTCATAAAGTGGTTTGCCCATTGTCTCAAGGCCAGTAAATGTCTGATCCAGGATTTGAACCCAGGTCTCCTGATGGCCCCAAGGGTCCTGATTACAAGTGCAGTGTTCTTTTCACTAGACCATGTTACACACCCACAGCACAACCCTGAAGAGAGTCACAACAAGAGACCCTTTTCAATAACACATTTAAAAAGAAATGTGCTGATTTCTAATGCCAAGAAATTCTACTTTCCATGGAGTACTTCCATGTATTTATGTTGTGACTCTAAACTGGATGATGAGTTACAGTGATTGCCCAAACCCTCCAGTGGCCAGTAAACACAGAGAGAATGAAATCAAACCTTGCCTCAGGCGTATAAATGCCTTGTCTTGGCTCTAAGTAAAAGGATAGCTGTTCAGCCAATTGACACAGTCCTAAACTCCCCTCAAACCTGGGTGATTACACAGTGAATGTCATTATCACTATTGTGGCCTAGAATAATAATAAATGTTTATTGGTTACTGGAAATTAAAGGAAGCTGACTCTGAGCAGGACTTTCCAAATCCCCTGGAAAGTCATCTTTCTTTCCCCGGTATTGCTCACCTTTTGTCTTCTGATTTTCTAAAGTTGTTTCTCTCATGGGCTAAAGACTGGGGTAGTCTACAATGAAATGTACACGGGATGAGGAAGGTGATCTGGGTTCTAGTCCAGGCATGCCACTCACTAGCTGTGTGACTTTTGGAATATCACTGTTTTTCTCTGGGCCTCAGTTTTCTTATATGGACCTGGTGATACTGGTTATATCCAGGCTCCCAAGGAAGGAAACTCATGAGTAGCAGGGATGGAATCCTGCCTCGGGCTCAAGAATTCATGTACACAGCTTTGTCTCTGGGATTCTCCAGGCACTGTTGGATGGATTCTAGTCAAATGGAACCATTATGCTGCCCTTTGATGATTGTTGTTGTGTAGTCATTTCAGTCATGCCTGACTCTTTGTGCCCCATTTTGGGGTTTTCCTGGCAAAGATATTGGAATGGCTTGCCATTCCCTTCTCCAGCTCATTTTCCAGATAAGGAAACTGAGGCAAACGGGGTGAAGTGACTTACCCAGAGTCACACAGCTAATAAGTGCTCAATTCCATTGAGTATCCAGTATCCATTGTGCCACCTAGCTGCCTCCTTTGATAATTCCCAAGGACAATAAAGGAGAGTAAATCTGAGGTAGAAGTATTGGAGTTTTACTGTTCACAAGCAAATGTAATGTGAGTAAGGCTAGAAAGGGTGAGATGGGAAGTTAATTACTGCTGAACTTGGACCTGAAGAAGAGATGAGAAAATACACTTCTCTCCCTTCTTTGAGGAGATGGGGGACAATGAATGTAGATAGAGAGCACTGGACACATGCACTGTCAGTCCTGGTTGATGTATTTGTTAGTTTTTGTTGCCTCAGACAAACTGAGACTTAGCAAAGACCTTAATTTAGAAAGGCCATGTTCACCCACTGCATCTTGGGCCATCGCTAGTCATCTTGACTTTTGTCTTGCCACTGGACTCCGATGACTCTGGAGGACAGAGAGAGGTTATCAACTTTGCACAACTCTGCTTCACTTAAATCCAATTCTCAAGCAGGACAAGACATCACCCTCATGATGTTATTGGTCCTCTTTGAGAATGAAGAATGAACAACAACACACTGCTTTTTTCCCCTCTATTTTTTATTCTTCTTGTGATAGGTCTCTGAGGAGGAAAATAGGGAGGAAATACTTGGGAATGAAGGTGCTACAAAAACAAATTATATCAATAAAAGTTTTGTTTTATTTTTTAAAGAAAGCATTACTGGCTACAACCCATAAATTACCAGGTTTGGTGTAGTGAAGAGTACTAGACTTGGAGTCAGGAGACCTGGGTACAAATCCCAGCTCTGAAGCTTGCTGATTGGGTGGTCACTGGGCAAATCTCTGAGCCTCAGTTTTTGCATTTGAAAAATGGGGACAATAATAGTTGCAATAACTACCTAGGTTTTTTGTAAGAAAAGAACTTTAAAGCCTTAAAGTACCATAAAAGTATGAGCTATTATTATAGCCATGGACCCCAAATAGTTGACTGAGATCCACTCTAAACTTTGAAACCAATTGCCACTGTCACGCCCACACCCTTTAAAGACTATTAAGATTCCCACCAGTGGCAAGCAGAGTGAATGGCATTTCCCTTCCTCCTCAGAGACATCGATGTCATCAAGTCTCCTCACCTCCATATTGCCTCTATATTTTGGAAAATTGTGAAGTAGGTCATGCACACATGCACACATGCATACACAGAAACACACATGTGCATGCACACACGCAGATTCACACACATGCACATACACACGGGAAATATTCCAACAGAAGTTGAGTTATACTTGGGTGAGGGGAGGTGCAGTTGCAGAGTAATGGAAAGCATAATGGATTTGAGCTCACAAGGTCTGAATTCAAAATCTGGCTATTTGCTATTTATTATTTAGTAATTTATAAATTATTCATCCATTATTTAGTAATATTTAATTTATTATTATTGCTGTTTATTATTTACTATTTGCTAGCTCTGTGACCCTGACAACTTGCTTAATCCCTCTGAGTTTCATTTTCCTCATCTGTTTAAAAAAACAAAAAAGACAGTAAAACTTGTACCACTTATATCCCAGAGATATTGTAAGGATCAAAGGAAATATATAAAAGCAAATATATATATGTAAAGGCAAAATACAAACTTTAAATGGGAAGCTAGGTGGAACAGTGGATAGAATGATGGGCCTGAATTCAAATCTCACCTCAGACATTTATTAGCTGTGTGACCCTGGGCTAGTCATTTAACCCTGTTTGCCTCAAGTTTCTTCATCTGTCAAATAAGCTGGAGAAGGAAATGACAAACCACTCCAGTATCTTTGCCAAGAAAATCCCAAATAGAGACATGAAGAGTTGGACACAACCAAAATGATTGAACAATAACAACAATATATTATATAAACATGTTATATTTACATAAATTTATATTTATATAAATATGTTATATTTATATTAGAGAAATATAAATTACTATTATTACTATTGCTAATAGTAACAGTAACCTTTATTACTATTGCTAATAGCAACATTTATTACTATTGCTAATAGTAACACTATTACTATTACTAATTGTAACACTTACCATTATTAATATTGCTAATAGTAACACCAACATTACTATTGCTAATAGTAATAATTACCATTGTTACTATTAGGAATTGCTATCAATATTAGATAAGGAAATGAAGTTCAGAGGTCAAATAAACCTCACAATCTGAGGTCAACAATTAGAATGGATTGCTTCAAGAGATACCTCCTTCTTGGAGGTCTTCAAGCAGAGACTAGACAACTACTTGTTACAACTAAGATTCCTTTAGGGTATGTGTTGGACCCTGAAGTACCTGCTAACTCTCAAATTCTAAAATTCTGTTATCATTTGAAATAGCTAGCAGTGAAATATTGGGGACTCAAAGTCAAGTCTTTTGAATCTAAATGTTAGATTGTGTTTTGACCAACCTAATAAAAGCAGGTAAAGAATGACAGACAAACCAGTGGAGTACGTACTTTAGCCAAGAAGATTGAAAGACATTGAGCAACTGGCCAGTGAAATACCATCATTTACTTTTATGTGCTGTCTTCCCTAATCTGAGTGTGAGATCCTTGAGAGCAGGGATTGTCTTGTTTTTTCTTTTTGTAACCCCAGAACTTAGGGCACTGCATGTCACAAAGCAAGAACTTAAATTACTGTTCTTTCACTAATTCATCTATGCAATCATTCATTTATTAATTCAGAATATGGAAAAGTCTGTAGGACAAGAGTAACAAGGCACACATGACCCGAGTACTTTCTTTGGTCTGCTTGGGTATCAGGGGAGAAAGAGACAGAGAAGGATATTGATATTGCCACTGTCCTTCAAAGAAATTACAAGTAGAAAAGTGGGAATAGAAACTAGTCCTCTCCTAGACCAAGCATATAGATTGCAGATAAGGCAGACCAGGGGTAAAGCAACATTGTCAAGAAAGGCAACTTCTTCCCAAATGATGAGGTGAGTAAAATCAATAAAGAACCTCTGGTGACTGAGTATGAGGCTGTCTATTCAAGCTTGTTTTTAACGAGAAAAGAAAAGGAAGGGAAATGTATGCAATTACGAAGTAATAATAAAAAGAAATAGGTAGAGGGTCACTTAGAAAAATTAAATACCACATGCTGACATAAATCAAGATGCTGGATGACATGCATATAGGAGGTTTTAAAGAGTATTAGCTAATGAACCTGTGTAATTCCTGGTAAGTAGTTTCAGGAAGTTAGGATGAACTAGAAGAGGGAAGGCTCAGGAGATTTCAGGAGCAAAAGAGAGCCTCTGCCCTGGTCAAACCACATGTGGAGATCCAGGTTTACTTCTGGATACTTTGATTTCAGAAGGACATCGAAAAACTGAAACATATTCAGAGTAGGGCAACCAAGATGGTGAGGGGCCTTGCCATATGAGAACTGGTTGAAGGAACTAGGAGCGTTTAGCCTATAGAGAAAACGACTTCGGGAGGGGGGCACAGTAGTTGTCTTTTAAGTATTTGAAGAACAGACATATGGAAATAGAATGAGCACTACTCTGCTTGTGACACAGTGGGTGGAACCCTGGGCCTGGAATCAGAAAGACCTGAGTTCAAATGTGACTATAGACATTTACTAACTCTGTAATCCTGAGCAAGTCACTTAACCTCTGTTTGCCTCCCTTTCCTCAACTGTAAAATGGGGATGATAATAATATCACCTAAGTCCTAGGGTTGTTGTGAGGATCATATGAGATAATATTTTTAAATTGCTTAGTACAGTGATATATATATATACACACACACACACATATATGATATATCACTTGTTTATACCCCTTCTGTCTGATATATAAATGCTATTGTTCATTTATCTATCTATCTATCCATCCATCCATATACCTACTTATAGGTTTATCTGTCTATCAATTGATTGATCTATCTATCAATCTATCTATCTTCTATCCATCTATCTATCCCTCTATCCATCCATCCATCCATATATCTACTTTGGGTTTGTCTGTATATTTATCGATCAATTGATCTATCTATCTATCTAGCTCCAGAGAGCAGAACTAGAAGAAAGGGAAAGAAGTTCATAGGACTATAGATCTGGAGATGAAAGAAACCTGGAGGCCATCAAGGTCAATCCCCTCATTTTGCGGGTGAGGAAACTGAGGAACAGAGAGATTAAGTGACTTGCCCTGGGTCACACCTTGTAAGTGTCTAAGGTAGATTTGTACCCACATCTTCCTGACAACAAATACATCAATCTGTCCACTACTCTAAGTTGCCTCAGAAAGAGAAATTAGAGTTTGATAAGATGAAAAAAACTTACTAATTAATTATAAGAACTATTCCAAAGTGAAATGGGTTGGCTAGGGAGATGGCCAAATCTCCATCACTAGAAGTCTTCACCTGTTAAAGATTTTATCCAGAGGATTCCTATGCAGGTACGGATTGGAAAAGGCAAGCTTTGAGCTTGTGGTATTCATAGTCTTTAAAAATAGAAAGAAAATTAGTATGGTAAATTTCCCAAGTTGAATCATAAGTCCAGTCCCTGAATAAGCCAAGAGAAAAATCTTATATAATATTAGAGCTGAGAGGGACTTTAGAATTCATATGGTTCAATCTCCTTTTACATTCAAAGAAATTGTGGCACAGAGAAGCAAAGTTACTTGCCCAAGATCACACAGGGGTGGGGAACCTGCAGCCTCAAAGCCACATATGGCCCTCTAGGTCCTCAAGCGTGGCCCTTTGGCTGAATCCAAACTTCACAGAACAAATCAAGACCCTTACCTAGCCCTCTTCTCTTTTTCTAGACCCAAATTTAAAATGAATGAATGTCAGGAGACCAACTGATCTAGGATTCTGAGGTCATCCTATCAGGTTGACCCCCAAAACCCACACCAGGAACTCCACCACACCTTTTGATTCTAACCAATTTGTAGCATTAACAGATTGAGGAACTGCCAAAGATTTAGTGTGTTTCTAAGAAAAATCTTTGATTCAGTGTCTCATGAAAGCTGGCTTTCAAAATCAATTTAAATTGGTATGGGCAAGGCACTGTCACAAGGAGAGACAGAAAGGGTATAAACAAGGGTAGTAATAAATGACCAGAAGCAAACTGGAGAGGTGTGGTGGCAAAGAAGGCTCTGGGCTTCTTGGCATTCTACTGGAGAGTAGGTTTGTGTTTATTCACATTCAGAGGTTCATGGCCAAGCAGTTAGACATGGGAAGCATCCTGGTTTAATGAGAATGGAATTAGAACACTTGGATGGGAGTCTGCTGTCTGCCACTTACAAGCTGTATCCTCCACTGAGGACAAATGACTTCAACTCTGTGAACCTTAGTTTCTCCATCTGCAAATTGAGGACAATAATACAGTATTTGCACAACCTACCACATAGGATTGTTGTGAGGATGAAGCGTGTAAATCCCTTTATAATCATAAGGGGTTATACAAATGGAGGTAACTATTAGTAGTAGTTGAAAGGTATGTACAGTAAATAGGAGTGATACAAACCCTCAAGCAGGGGTCCTTAACCTTTTGGGTGTCATGGACCCCTTTGACAGTCCGGTGAAGACTGTGGATCTCTTCTCTGAATGTTTTTTTTTAGTGCAAAAATAAAATATATAGAATTGCAAAGAAAACCAGTTATATTGAAATATAGTTATCAAACTATTAAAAGAACAAGTTCATATTAAGAACTTCTGCTCTAGAGAAACCTTAAATGGTAGGAGGTATAGCCAGGAAAAAAACACATGCTAAAAACTATAGAGTCATATGAATGAATGAAAAAAAAACCATTTATTAAGTACTATGTGCCAAGCACTGTGCTAAAGCCCTGAGGCTACAAGTATAAAAAAGTAAGGCTATTGCTTGCCCTCAAGGGACATATATTCTGTTAAATAGTGATTTCTTATCCCAGAAGCTGGAGTCTTTGGATTTACCAAATAGTAGATTAGTATAGTCATTGACCATTGTGTCTTGCATATCTAACCTATTTCACTGATCCACCACTCTACTTCTTAGCCAGCACCAAATAGTTTTGGTGATTGCTACTTTATATGACAATTCAAGATCTGGTACAGCTGGGCCAGGGACTTACATTCTAAAAAGAAGAAACAACATAGAGGGAAGTGGTGACCACTGAGAGACACTTTGGCTTCTCAAGTTATAATAATGATGAGTGGAGCCTTAGAGGAATAGTATGACTTACCAGGAGCAAGAACAGAGTTGATTTGGTTATGAAGGGAGAGATTCTTATTCAGCAAGATTAGCGATCAGTGGTGGACTTTCAGATCCACAAGGTAGGTGCTGATGGAATAGACCCTAAGGGTCTAGTGACTAAGAAATAGTCCTGGTGAATCCTAATGTGCTGCTAATGAAGAAACCCTCTCCCTAATTATTTCTATTATGAGAGAGTATTGAGAGAGAATATTGCATAGTGGCTAGAGTTGGGGACATGCCATCAAGCAGGCCTGGGTTTGAATCTTATTTCAGACACTTATTTATCTATCTGACCCTGGGCAAGTCAATTTCTCTCAGCCTTGGCTTCCTCATCTATAAAATAGGGGTGATAATAAAAGCACCTCCCTCACACAGTTATTGCATTCTTTCCAGTGATCACTGTACTGCTCAAAACAAACAAACAAACAAACAAAAATCAAACAAACTTCAAAGGCTCCTCATTACTTATTTGGAAAATCCTTCTCCAGGTCAAATGGTCCCAGTTCCTTCAATCTATCCAGGCTTTTTGGTTGGTATTAAAGGTTGTCCACAATCTAGTCCCAATCTCGGTCTCCAGCCTTATGTTATATTATTCCCCTATGCTGAAGACTACTCATTTTTCCCCATGTAAATCTTAATTCCACCAGCTGCCTTACCACCCTGTAACACAATTCCCACACTTTGGGCACCTTCTTCAATTCACATTGTTGTTGCTCAGTTGTTTTAGTAGTGTCTGACTCTTCATGACCCCATTTGGGGTTTTCTTGGCAAAGATACTGGAGTGGTTTGTCATTTCCCTCTCCATTTTACAGATGAGGAATCTGAGGCTAACAGGGTTAAGTGACTTGGCCAGGGTCACACAGCTAGTAAGTGTCTGAGGCCAGATTTAAACCCAGGAAGATGAATCTTTCTAACTCCAGGCTCAGCACTCTATCCACTGTGCCACCTAACTACTCCAATTGATGAATTCCTCCCAGTACCTCTGTTTTGAGGAAGTGTTCAAACCAAGCATGCTCACTCCTTCACCCCACTTCCAGCTTCACTTCTGACTTTATACACCTCTTCCTCATGTACCCAGGTATCTTCACCCCACTTTTCAGCTCCTTCTAAGTATCATCTTTCTCTGTTTGAATATAAGCACCTTGAGAGTGGGACTGTCTTTTCTTTTGCTTGTATTTTTATTGTCAACTGTCAATGCGTGGGAAAAGAAACAGGATGGGAGAGGAGAGGCTCTATCTGATGCCCGGCAGCTGGATCTATTTTTGCATTCTTTGTTCTCAGTTATGGAAACTTCAAGGGGAAGGAGGTAGGAGCCAAATGGGCATGCTTAACTGTGGACCAAGCACGGACCCAAGTTAGATTCGAGTGACATAATCCTGAAACCCCAGCTACTGTTGTTCAGTTGTGTCTGACTCTTCATGACCCCATGGACCATAGCATGCTGTTCTGGTGCCATAACTTTTAGCATTTTAATACAGTCCATGGGGGTTTTTTTGGCAACACTACTGGAGTGACTTGCCATTTCCTCCAGTGGATCACTTCGTGCAGCTCTGCCTCACCCAAATACAATTCAGATGCAAGTTAAGTCACTACACTCGGGATATCATCGGTCCTCTTCACGAACAAAGGGCCAGCAGCAACAATCACCATCACCTCTGGTCAGAACTCTTTACTATGACCTGTCTGTCTTAGGTAACCCTGCACTGAATAGCTCATAGTTTCATTGAGGTACAAGCCCCTCTGCCATGATAAGGCAGAGATCCAGAAGGGGTTTTGTTATAGAAAAGATTAAAAGTGCACCAGAAAAGCCTCCTGGTCTGAGGAAGTCGATCCCCCACAAGCTTAAGGCCTTCCACTAAAAGTTAGCCCCATTCCCCATCTTATTTTGATTCACTGCCCTATAGGTCAGTCTGACCAACTTCGGGTCTCATGGCTGGTGGTTAGGGAAATATTACTGGCCATTCCTAAAAGCACAAAATATATACATATATATATATGTATATATATATATACATATACATATATATATCTGCCTACTTATACAAAGAGAGCTGATAATGATCACTTGCATTTCTGTGGCATTTTATAATTTACAAAGCATTTTCCACCCCACCACCCTGGAAATACCTCAAATATGATAAAAGATACTATGGCCAGAGACTGCATATGTGCAAAGTTATGCCCCCTATCCCTACCCCCACCCCAGTCTGGCTGCAGCTCAGAATATAAATCCCTTTTCCCCCTAGCCATAGAGCAATAACAAGGACAGGGTTCTCAGGGATTTGTCCCAGGGTACCAACAGGACATCAATATCTTGAGGGGAAGGTGATGTTCCAACCTGCCTACTCTATGCCTTTCAACCTTTTTCCTGCCCTGAACTGTATGTCACCATCCTTGAGGGTCCCACATCTCTCTGGGACCCATTTTCTCCTACTACCATCACCTTTACCTACCACATTTCTAATCTTTTGCCTCTTCCTAGGGGCTAGGAGGTTTGGGGTCTGCTATGTCGCAGAAACTGGGATCAGATTCTCTAACAGATTGCCAATCCCCCTTTCCCACTTAACTGACAGACTTGAGTATCAGAATTTCAATTTCTGGCTCTGCCTAGTTCTCTTCCAAGCCCTAACAGGTGCTACTACTATGGTATGGAGCAGAGAGAGGGAATAGAAGCCAGCTGAACAGGAGGAAGTGAAGGACAAGGGAATGGGTATAGGCAGTCTAAAGGGAGCTGAAGACTTACAATCTTGGAGCTATGCAAGAGTGTCCTTATCATGGTCACCTCGGGAGGCTTTTGTCACATTTATTCCATGTCTTGAAAACAAATCTCAGTCTAGAAGATTATCTTGGAGGCTCTTTAACAAATCCTTGCCTGTGCCTATTACAAGAGAAAATCAATTAAACTGCCCTAGAGGGACTGCTGGTGCTGGGCAGAAGCAACGAAGAGGGATTCTGTAGGTATGAGGCTCTGGGAACAGCAGACAATTGGGCCAATTCCCAAATCCTTCACCTACCTCAACAGATGACGCAAATGACCTAACACTTCAATGCCCTCATATCAGGAAATTTCTTAGTGTTCCAAGTATTTCACACACTGGTTCCAACCTTCTAGCTTCATCTTCCATCACTATCCTATCTGAACCCTTCAACTCCAGCCAGAAAGGTCTGTTCATTATCATTCAAATATACCTGGCGCTCTCCAGACTCCCCACACTGGTTTAGGACTATTTGGTCTATCTGGAATACCTTCACCCCTCTTCTTGAATGACAGAAATCCAGCTTACCCTTCAACCCCCAGCCTTCATTGTTTACTTCCCACGTCTAACTCTTTGATCATCCCAGCATAAAACATCCTCTCTTCCTTCTAACTCCTAGCATTCATATGGCAGTTATCACATCCTGTTTTATATTATAGTGATTTACTATTTCCTTTTATAATAATTTCAGTCTTTGTTAATCCAGAGTCCTGGATCCAATATCGGTATATTTGAAGCATGCTTCAGATTCAGTCATCACACAGCTTTAGACAACCTTGTGATTCTGTGCCTCAGTTTCTCCTCCATACCCTCTACTTCACAAAGCAGGGACACTGTCCAATTCAGTCATTAGTGCTAGCAGAGCTTCTTGAACTTGTTCAGTCCTTTCATTTGTGTCTGACTCTTCATGCTCCTATTTGGCACTTTCTTGGCGAAGATACTAGAGTGGTTTGCCATTTACTTCTCCAGCTTATTTTACAGATGAGGAAACTGAGGCAAATACGGTTAAATAACTTGCCCAGGGTCACACAGCTAGTAAATGTCTGAGGCCAGATTTGAACTTACAAAGATGAGTCTTCCTGACTCTAGGCACAGAGTTCCACTATCCACTGCACAGAGCTTCACAGCTTGTAATAAATAGATGAGAGGAGGCAGGACACTGTTTTTATTGAAGCTGGTATCAGGGAGAATCCTCTTGGGGAAAATCCTTAATACTCATTCCACCCTTCTGTACACAGCCTGCTTAGGGATCCTGCTAGTTCCTTCTGCTGGAACAATCATTGCAGTAGACAGAGTCCTGGATTTAGAATCTAAGGAAATACATTCAATGCTGTTTATGCTGCCTATGGCCTTGAGTAAGTCACAGACTCTCTAGGCATCTATAAAATGAGGGGATTGGGCTAAATGACTTATAAAGTCCCCTCTAACTCAAAATTCTATGATCCTAAAGTGTTACCCTGCCCTGAGACTTTGAATCAGGACGTTACAGAAGGGAATGGATGAAAACTATTGCAACTGAAGCTAAGGTAATAGGATTATAGCGCTGGGGCTGAAGATATGTTGTCCAACTCCTTCATTATACAGATGAGGAAACTGAGGCCCAAGGAGGGTAAAGTGACTAAGCCACTGATAACAAGTGTCAGAGGAAGAATTTGAACCTGGGTCTTTGGACAATGGAGGCAGTACTCTTTCCACTGTACCTCTTTCCTATAGAGTAAGCAATCCAAGCCTTGGCACTTAAAAGGAAACAGTAGCTCCTAAAATCTCTCTCTCTCTCTCTCTCTCTCTCTCTCTCTCTCTCTCTCTCTCTCTTTTCTCTCTCCTCTCTCTCTCACTCACACACACACACACACACACACACACACACACACACAAAATCTCCCCTCACTTCTTGGAATTCTTTAATAGGAAACGAGGTCTTCATTTCCACAATTACAAGGATTCAAATACGAGTACCCCTGGGAGAAGGATCACTGTGACTAACCATTGCATCCAGCCATCAATGACTGACATGGCTGACTTCCCTGAAAATGAGAGAATATACCATAGAAAGGGTCACCTCGGGTCAGTCCTGCCCGTGATGATCTTTTTCTGGTAAGTGCACTTTAGGCATCAGGGTGGAAAGCTGCCTTGGGTTACTGGGGCCCAGAGATGGTTAGGATATCTAAGCCAGCCTCTGAAATCTGGCTGCTAGGCCCTGTGCTGTTCAATGTATTTTATCAATAACTTGGATAGAGACACAGATGATATCATATTTATGGATGACATAAAATATGTTGAATGGTAGAATCAGGCTCTAAAAGAGAGAGATGAATTCAGCGGATTAGAATGATTGGACCAAATCTAATAAAATGAAATTGAATAAGGTAAACATAAAGACTTCAATTTGAATTCAAAAGATCAGCTGCACAAACACAGGATAGGAAGAAAGGAGACCAGCATTTATTAAGTGCCAATTGTGTACCAGGCATTTTGTTAAGTTCTTTTACACATATTAGCTCTTTTGATCCTCACAATGGCCCTGGGAGGTAGGTGCTATTATTATTATCCCCATTTTACAGGTGAGGA
Organism: Vombatus ursinus; assembly: GCF_900497805.2. NCBI lineage: Eukaryota > Metazoa > Chordata > Mammalia > Diprotodontia > Vombatidae > Vombatus > Vombatus ursinus. The sequence continues at coordinate 21,889,037 of NW_020954723.1, forward strand.
AACAAGGGCAGCTAGGTGGTGCAGTGGAGTCAGGATGACTCATCTTCCTGAGTTCAAATTTGGCCTCAGACACATACTGGCCATGTTCCCTGGGCAAGTCACTTAAGCTTGTTTGCCTAAGTTTCCTCATCTGTAAAATGAGCTGGAGAAGGAAATGACAAATTACTTTAGTATCTTTGCTAAGAAAACCCCAAATGGGGTCATAAAGAATCAGACACAACTGAAATGATTCAACAACAAGGGGGCAGATCTAGAAGCAATGGGTGAAAGATGCAGAAGGCAGCATTCTCTTAAAATCATTAGGAAGTTTTCTTTACATTAAACTGCACAAAAGTGGAACAGATTGCCTGCTGATGATTCCTATCTCTCCCTGGAGGTCTTCAAGGAACTACCAGATATTGGGGCTGTCATAGAAGGATGCCAATTCAGCTGAGCTAGAGTGATCTCTGAGGTCCTGGCTAACTCCAAGATTCTCTGATTTTCCATGCTTTTCCAACATTATAACACACAACATTAATACTTTATGTTCTAGCCCAAATGATCTTCCATTCTTAATCTTGCCTTGTCCTTCCTGACCTCATCAGAATCCTGCCCCTGCCTGGAAGGGATTTCTTCCACAGTTTGGCATGTTTCAATCTTTCTCTTCCTCTTAGACCCACCCTGAGGTGCCAGCTCCACAAAGCTCCCTGACCCCTGTAACCTTCTCCTCTCAACCCCAGCTAGAAATCATCCCACTCTGTAGTTTAGTTATTTACGTATATTTCTTGTCTCCCTAGTGGACTATGAATTGCTGGAGGCCAGAGACACCTAGGTATATATATATTCTTAATCTGAGCCTCCCCAGGGCCTAGCCCTGAATATAGGGGATTTTTCAGGGATGTTTGTTGAATTGAAGCTTTAATCTAATTTAACTAGCAAATTATTAAGCATCTGCTATAGTGCCAGGCACCAAGATAAAATTAAGGGGCAGCTAGATGGCATGGATGAAGATCTGGTCTGGAGTCACTAATACCTGCGTTCAAAACTGACTTCCAACACTTATTAGCTGTGTGACCTTGGGCAAGTCACTTAACCTGTGTTTGCCTCAGTTTCTTCATCTGTAAAATGGAGATAATAATAGCACTTACCTCCCAAGGTTGGCTTAAGGATCTAATGAGACAATAATTGTAAAGTACTTAGCACAGTGCCTGGCACATAGTAAACTAACACATAAATATTAGCTATTGTTGTTATTATTATTAAATCAAGTAATCTCTGTCCTCAGTGAGTTTATGATGCAAAAGGAAGATGGGACAAATCTACAAAATAACTCTACTACTAGAGGGGTAAGGGACAAGGAACAAAATGTACACAGTTAAGTAAATACAAAGTAATTTGGAGGGTGGACATGAATAAGGCTTGCCTCCCTCCCTCCTTTCCCTTTGTCTCTGCTTTGTCCCACAGACTCTTTTACTTGTGGTCCCAACTCAACCTCTCTGTCTCCTATTCCCTCCCCAGCCTCTGGACTCTGATCAAGATGCAGCATCACACTGAGTTGTTTTTAATCCTCGCTCTATCTCCTTTATTTTTTTCCCTTTTGCTAGGCTTCCTGGGCTGTAATTTTTCCCTCGATGTAATCCATCACAGACACAACGTGGCTTGTGCAAATTAAAATGCACCTTGGAATAATAAAAAAGGGGCTTTTTTTCCCTCTCCCTCTTTCTCCCCCCTTCTTTCCCAGCAGCAACTCCTCATCAGAAACCATTTGTCTCTAGGCAGGAATGCAGGAAAGTTAACCCCGTACATGCCACCCCCTCATCCTGTACCCACCTGTGTGGCTGGGCAGGGATTCTAAATTGAGTAGGCAAAAGGGTTAGAAGCAATGAGCTCTCTGAGTGTGAGGAGGCCTCAGCATGATGCCCTCTCCTGTTTGTCACAGTTCTCTTTGTCAAACAAGATTCCTTCTCTGGGGCCTCTGAACTGCCAATAAGAGGAAACTAACGGAGGTATTGTAAGATAGGTGTTTGCCTAAAGCATTGGAATTTAGGCTGAGGTACTCAAACTTATCTCTGCAGTATAGGAACAATGGAGCCGAGCACCTAGATGGCAAGAATAATTAAGTAGGAAGTTACCAGTAGCGGATGTCTTCACCTCCGACCCATCCCGCTCTCCATAGCAGCCTCAGCAGTAGTCTTGCTGTGTCTTAGGATCTCTTCTGGTTTTTCAGTTGAATTTGTCTTGAGAAGTTGATATGATGATGTATTTCATGCTTTATGTCCCAGGCTTCAAAGCTACTAATTATAGGTCTACCTGAGGGTAAACTTCTAGTGGGAGTGATTCCCAAACTTATCAGATTACCTCTGTAAGGACCCGTTTCCTATGCACAGGTCCAATATTTTAAGATATAAACCAAAAGTCCATTTCTTCCATTAAATATTCCTTAATTGCTCTCATCAGAGAAGCTATATCTTCTTATGCTTTTATTTTTTTGGGGGGGGACACTTAAAGCTTTTCACAAATTGGCTCTAGCTTCCCCTTCCAGGTGAATTACACATTGTTCTCCTTCATAAAATCCAGAGTTGTGTCAATCTTTTTTTGCTGTTCCTTACACAAAACATTTGCTCTCCTGTCTTCATGGTTTTGCACCTGCTGTCCCCTATTCCTGGAATACTTTCCCTCTTTATGTCTGCCTCTTAAAATCCCTGACTCCCTTCAAAACTCAGTTCAACCCCCTCTCTTTCCCACAACCATCTTGCCACTGCTAGTACCTCTCCTCTAAAATCACCCCATGTTTTCATTTTGTATTCATTTGTGTAGTGTGTGTGTGTATGGAGTGGTGTGGCTTGCTTTTCCCACCCAGTCCAGTTGCTAAAATCATAAAAGGGAGCAAGTAACAGAGAGGCAGTGTGTTAATATGTTCAAAAAAGATTCCTGTTAAAATGCAAAAATTAGTCTATGTGTAGTTCTCTATTTATAGAGTATGAAAAGGTTTTCCTAATGGAACTGGAAGGGCAGTTGGCCATTGACCGCCAGATTGATCCTATTCCTAGTGACCTTTAAAATGTTCCAGAAGGAGTTGAGGAACTTGAGTCAGGGAGTCCCTTTATGGCATATGACCCATGTACTTCTACCAGAGGGCACTCACTTGCTAACTGTGTGACCCTGGGCAAGTCACTTAATCCTGTTTGCCTCAGTTTCTTCATCTGGAAAAGGAAATGGCAAACTACCCCAGTTTCCCCTCCTTCCATTGGCCATGGCATCTGGAAGTGGAACACATCACATTTATCAGGAAGGAGAGACAGGGACAGATGTAGCTTCAAGAAGCATGACCTCTGGCAGCAGAGAAGAGAGTCAACTATGTATTCAAGAGGGAAGTAACTCTCATAGTTGAGTTGAGCTTTGGAGAAAAAGCAGGGAGCTTGGCTGACTGGCCTACATAGCAGAGATACTAGGTCATGGAGGAGCAGCATGAAGTCTATGAGAAGAGACATAACATTGGGACCTTCAAGTACCAGAATTATGAGCTAACCTTAGCCATATATGTCCCTATGTGTGTGCCTCACTACTAGTTGACACTAAATTTGTGCCCATTTTTCCCATAGACATCATGTGCATTTATATTAATTATTTCCTATGTCTGTGGTATATAGTTTGTTCATATACATTTGTTTGCATGTTGTCTCCCCAACTAGATTGTAAGCTCCTTGAGGGCCAGGACTATTTTTTGCCCTTTTCTGTGCTTAGCACAGTGTCTGGCATATAATACGCAATTAATAAATGTTTATTGATTGGTTATGATGGAGAGGAGGAGGATATGTGGAACTATTGTTCTTACTATGTTATCTTAGTAAGTGCATTTGCTTTGTGCAAATTGTGCCTTTTTGTTGTTGTTGTTCAGTTGTTTTTTGATTGTGTCTGACTCTTTGTGACCATATTTGGGTTTTTTTGGCAAAGATACTGGAGCGGTTTGCCATTTCCTTCTCCAGTTCATTTTCCAGATGAAGTAGCAGACAAACAGGATTAAAGGACTTGCCCAGAGTCACACAGCTTATAAGCAAGGCCAAATTTGAACTCATGAAGAAAAAATGAGAGTTTTCCTGACTCCAGGCCTGCACTCTATCCACTGCTCCATGTAGCTGCCGACAAATTGTGCCTACTGTCTATTAAAAATAAGTTTATCAAATTAGATTTGCAAATTATTTTTTAGGAGTGTGGATTCACAGAGTACCTTTGAACCTAGGAACACTTTCCCCCTTGGGGATCCAATGTGTAAACCTATGAATGCTGAGTTGAGGAGGCAGCCAAGATACTACATGTCTATAAACTTATATGTGTGTATGTATATGCATGTATGTATACATGTATGTATATGTATGTGTATACATGTGTGTATATGTATATATGTATGTATATGTATCCCTTCAGTGTTGGTCCAACAGTCCACGCTCTCCTTGCTCCTCCCAAACTTTGTGGACCTGCAAGATCTCCACCAATTTGGACATAAACATCTCGAAGATTCCAGGATGACCCTTTCCCCTAAGGAGCTATGTCAGCAGTCTATGGAACCATTCAGGACAGTCCACACCCAGGATGTGATAGCAAATGTTTAACAACCAGCTCTTCAGGGGGGAAAATGTACGTGTGACATATGTTTAATATTCATTATTTACATTTTCTACATAATTTTCTTAAGTCTAGACAATCAACAAAATAATACATCAAGCCCTGATTTGTAGTATTTGGTGAATTCTGAGGTGCAAAGGCTCGTGCTAAAAATTTAGTTATTGACTCTCAAGAGCCCAGCGTACTCTCAGGACTTACAAGTTCTTTCCATGAACTGATTGTAAGCTCTTTGAGTTCTGGGATTGTTTCATTTTTTTCCCCTTTGTATTTTCAATGTCTAACAGGGCCTGGTGCATATTAGGTGTTTAATAAATGCTTGTTGTTGTGGGAAAACTGGAATGCTAAGGCATTGTTGGTGGAGTTGTGAACTGATCTAAGTATTCTGGGGAACAATTTGGAATTATGCCCAAAAAGGTTATAAAACTGTGCATACCCTTTGATCCAGCAATACCACTACTAGGTCTATATCCCAAAGAAATCATCAAAAAAGGGAGAACTTCTGAGGACAGAGCTTTCAGGAATTGGTGAGGTCATATGTTAGTAATGTTGCTGGGACAGGAGACTCCGAATGAGATGGTTGGGTTAGGTAGATAGCACCTCTTTCTCCCCACTCACCCACCTAAGCCTACCCTTTGTGATGAAACCTAAATCACTCTTTCAGAAAAACTTTCCTCTAGCTAGTTCCAACTCCCTCCCTCCCCACTCTCCCTTTCTTCTGTCTTCTAATAGCATCTCACCCCACACACGTGGAAGGGAAGCTCACCATCTTTTAGCAGTTGCATCAGAACATCCATTTGGTTCCAGGTCATACACCTTTAAAAGGACCTTCTGCCATCCTTCCTTCTCTCCCCAGGCTGGTTCTGGGGGCACTTCCTGTCTCTTCATCCTATACCTAACATTTAATGCTATGGGCAGGGGAGAAAGCGTGGACATTTTATTATGTTGCTACTGTTTCAGGCCCTCTTTTTCTTTTTATCGGTGCCCAAATACTGTGGGATAATATGGGATGTGTGTAAGAAAATCGGTGTCTGCAGAACTTCTGAAGAACATGTTGAAAAAATTGAACTCGGAACACAGGCAGGCCCCTCCCTGATCTTTGCCCCCCTCACTTTATCCCCCCATGTAGAAGGAGGAAAGAAAAAGAAGCAATTCTCCTACAGAAGGGAGAGGCAATAAGAGGAAAAGAGCCTGGTGTTGGGTGTGTGTGTGGTGGGGGGCAGAGTGATGGAAATCATCATTATTCTTAATCATTACCCAGCGTATTAAAATAATATGATTATTCTGTGGAAATCTAATTAGGGCTAATGAAGAGTAATAGGCATGCAAGTGGGTTTAGAGTATATATAGATATATGCTTTCACCCCCGAGCAAAGAAACACAAATGCCTCACTCAATGTTCCAGTCTCCCTACCTGGCTAAGGGGATATGACAAGTCATCTAACCTGACTGACAGGTAGCTAGTCTCTCGAAAACAACCTGCTCAGTGTTACAGGGTGGGATGCCAGGCCCTAGGCCCTATTTGGGGAAGTTCATTAATCTTCGTTAGTTAACAAAATACAGAGGGAACTAGGATATGCCATGGGACAGGAGAGGAGTGTACAGAGGCAGAGTGAGTGTGATGGCGCATGGGCTATGTGTCTAAGTGGGGCAAGGTGTTTGGCCAGACTGCTCATCTCTTCCAGAGTGAACATTGATGACATGGTAAGGAGGAGAACGGAGAGGAGAGGAGCAAGTACCCTGTGATATATAAAGGCCTCTCTAAATGGCTAGTTTCATGGAAAGTAAAGGGGGAAAGTTACTTAGCTTACCATTTTCTGCTTCTGAGGTTAAATGAGTGCTGAAACTCATCCATCTATCTGTCTCCTGGCAAATCTTCATTTTTTTCTCTATACCTGTAGATTATTTGTTTATGCCAAGGTCCTGGCCGAGTTTCTGACATTCTGACTTCAACCCTTTACCACAGTCTTATCCTGAAATCTCCATCAGCTACTGGGGGCCTCATCACCAAAACAACCATCCACCATGCCAACTCCCAATGGCGAATTCTTCCCAAGGCCTCAATTTTGGAGACGGCCCAGACCGACCAACTTTCATTCCCCTCCCAGTTGCGCTTCTGATATCATCACCGTGCCCCATCTTGAGTATAGTGCCTTAATCCTCCCCTTCATTCCCTTTTGTGTGTTGTCTTATCCCATTAGAATGTAAGTTCCTTGAGGGCAGGGACTGGATTTCTTTTTGCTTTTATTTATATACTCGGTGCTTAATGTTCTCTAACACCTAGAACCTAGTAACGCTTAATAAATGCTTGTTGCCTTGACTTTCTTAAACTTCCTTCCCTGTTTCTGTGAAAGATGGAAGTCAATACCTCCTATATCCATTTTCATAATTATCATCATCATCATTACTGCAATAATGATATATTACAATATAATGTGTAATAATTATTATATATCATGACATAATATATAATAATAATTATCACCTAGCATTAATACAGTGCTTTAAAATTTACAAAAAGCTTTACAAACATTATTTTGTTTTATCCTCAACACAACCCTGGGGAGTAGGTATTTTTATCACCCTATTTTGCATATGAGGAGACTGTGGTAAACAGAGTTTAAGTGATGTGCTGAGGGTCACACAACTAGTAAGTATTTGAGGCCTCATTTGAACTCAGGTCTTCCTGACTCTTGGTCCAGTACTCTACTGTGCCACCTCATTGCCCGTCACCAACACCAACACCGATACCCCCATGAGTATACCAGAGTAGCCTGGCAAACTGTCTTTCTAACACTCACACCTCTGAAATGAGTAAAGTACATCATAGTTTCTGATGCTTCTGGACAATGGTTGCCCAGCCCCCACCAACTTGGTGCTTCTATTTCTACTTGTAATATTAGCCAGTCTCTGTAACTCTACAATGATGTGGATGCCTATTTTACTTGCTTAGCTTTGTCTTAACTACCTGACAAGACTCCTGGGATCCTGGACACCTTCTTTATAGACTCAGCCACTCCCTCCTCTAATCCTCCGGACGCATCTCTTTTATTCCAGAGTAGTCTTCCCATGATGCAATCACCCCATTCCACTGGTATGCAATCTCATGGAAACTGAAATTCTAGGAACTTCTCATCTTCCTGAGTTCAAATCTGGCTTCAGACACTTGTTGGCTGTGTGACCCTAGGCAAGTCACTTAACCCTGTCTGCCTCAGTTTCCTCATCTGTAAAATGAACTAGAGAAGAAAATGGCAAATCTCTCCAGTTTCTTTGACAAGAAAACCCCAAATGGGGTCACAGAGTCACAACTGAAATGACTGAACAACAAACTGCTAAGTGATTGTTTTCTGGGGCCAAGCATTCAAGGAAATGCAATCTGTTCTCTTTGGGCTTGCCTCTGTTATATAAGTATATGAATGTACATGTATGATCACTGATAATCATGCAAATACATATATGTATATATATACACACACATGCACATACACATACACACGTGCACATCCTTACTCTGGATTCAAATATGAGATGATTCTGAGTGCTGACAGTCAAACAAAATCAAAGACTATCCCAGTGAGAAGGTACCTTAGAGTATTTAGTCCATATCCCTCATTTTACAGGCAAGGAGCCCAGAGAGGTTAAATGATTTTTCCCAAGTTTATACAGTTAAATAGCATAGTAGAGCCAGGATAAGAATATAGGCCTCTCAATTTCCAATCCTTTAATTCAGTGCCTTGGGATAATCCCTCTCCCCCACACCTTCTCCAAAAACAAACAACCAAAAAAACAGAGATAACCTAGTATCTCTAATTTTCTTTTCACCTCCTTGTGGGTCCATTTCAGTTTGTTTGTTTCATTCCTAGATGATCCTGGGCTGTGCTAGTATTTTGGTTCCTCTTAATGGAATATCTTTCCCCCACTAGGCTAGGGCTGAAGCCCATTTGATTAACTGTGACATCAACCCCTGTCCTGGAGGATGTTGTGGACAGCAAAGAGACATTTCCAAAAGGAGAATTCTCCACAGAGATGGAGAAACTTCTCACGGGGGAGGTTGGCCAGGCCACATTGACCTCCCTTCCCCTACCAACCCCAAGATTCCCTCTCTTCTCCCTCTGCCCCATTTTAGAAGGCACCCCCAAAGAAGATGGATTGGGCTGCTGACTCTGAGCAGAAATGACTTGATAGTCGGAGCATCTTTTGAAAGCAATATACTGCCCTGTGCCCGCGTCTCGTTACGTGCTGGCTTCATTGCTCTGACAGCATGAAGGATGCCTCGTTTTGTTCCTTGTGCTGTTATCATTTATCATCCTCTTGTTAAGCTGGAGCTCTCCACCTGCTCCCCCTCCCCCACCCTCTGTGCCCCTCTGGCAGCCGAATTACCCTGTTCTTGCCTCTCTTCTTCCCCGAGGAAAAGAGCTCTAGGTCCTTTGGGCTCATCTCTGAAACTGACCTTTGGACTTCCAGTTAGGATGGGAAAGCGAAAGGTTAGGCTCAAGAGTCCTACAGAAACCTCAGCAAATATCCGAAACTAGCCTCAAAAGGACCAGTGATAAGGAACCACACCTATCCTCCAAAAAGAGAAATATATACCCTAATCCATGCCAGAACTGCACAAAAATTCTGGTGGTAGAGAGTAGAGGCTGGTAGAGGGCGTCAAACCAAGGAATCAGGTGCCAGCATTAGTGATACAGGTAACGGAGACCAGCATGAACTCTGACGACCTGGATGGAAGGTGGTAGAGGCAGAGAGAAGAGGGAATATAGGGCCTGTAAATGTGCATGAAGTTAGTGCAAATGCACATGAAGTTAGTGCAAATGCACTAACCCTCCAAACAACAGAGCTCAAATCCAGCCTCAGACACTATCTGTGTGACTTAACCCTGTTTGCCTCATTTCCTCATATGTAAAATGAGCTGCAGAAGGAAATGGCGAGCCATTCCAGTATCTTTGCAAAAAAACAAAAATGAAAACAAAACCCAAATGAAGTCCCAAAGAGTTGGATGCAACTGAAAAACAACTAGAAAGGGGTTAAATAGTGACGAAGTGTTTATATACTGGACCAAGTTGGATTTAAAACAGGTATGCAGGGCTGGTTCAGTATTACGAAAATCATCAATACCATAGAACATAAGGAAATTAACTTTCATCTCTTTTATTGACCTAAGACTATGGGGAAAAGTAGGGGATTTTTAAAAAGCAGGTTGGAAGATAGAGGAAACTGCTTGAAGTGTTATAGTCAGAGGGGATATGTACTCAGATAACCTGGGTTTAAATTCCACCTCTATCGCTTACTACCTGTGCGACCTTGGGTGAGTTACCTAACTTCTCTGGACCTCAGTTTCTTCATCTGTAAAATTGTGTGATTGCATGGGTGGTCTCTAAGGCCCTTCCAATTCTAAATCTATTATCCAGAGAGATAGAGCAGCCATCTGGTTCTAGAGGATGTATTCTAGAATTCTGAATGCTCAACTTCCTAGAGTTAGTGTAGGAAGGGGAGGGCATCTAGTCTAGTAGGTACTGAAATAGTGATTCATGGGCATCTCAGTAGAGTTAGTCTCATGTAGCACTGATGCTGGGTGGCTAGGTGACACAGTAGATAAAGCACTGGGCTTGGAATCAGGAAAACTCATTTTCCTGAGTTCAAATCTGGCCTCAGACACTTACTAGCTGTGTCACCCTGGGCAAGTCACTTAACTCTGCCTGCCTCAGTTTCCTCATCTGTAAAATAAGCTGGAGGAGGAAATGACAAACCACTCCAGTACCTTTGCCAGAAAAACCTAAAATGGGGACACGAAGAGGTGGACATTCTTGAACAACAGCAACAAAGCATTGATGCTTACTATAAAACAATGCCTATATTATAACCTGAATGAATGAGTTACTTAAGGTGTTTTAAAGATATGATATGCCATCTCATTGCCCCCATTGAAGTCATTCCCATCAAATATGGGAAGTTAAATTAAATTCAAGAAACATTTATTAAGCACCTTCTATATACAAGGGACTATATTAGACTCTAAGGATACAAAAGCAAGAACACAATAGCCCCTGCCCTCTTGGAACTTAGATTCTAATGGTGTAGATCAGGGCAGGGTTTGTGTAGGAGGTTTAATCTGAATTGAGCCTTGAGGGAAGCTAAAGATTCTAAGATTGGAGCGTGAGGAGATAGCATCTTGCAAAATTAGTAGTCAGAGGAGAAGGTGTACCCTGTGAGAGGAACAAAGAGAAGCTAATTTGGCTGGAAAATAGGGTGAGGAAAGAGGAGTGATACATAATGATGCTAGAAAGATAAATTTAGGACAGGTTGTTAAGGGCTTTAAAAATCAAACATAAGAGTTTATAATTTATATTAAGGGCAATAGAAAGTTCCTGGAGTTTATTAAATAACGGAGTGATAGGGACAAAATTGTACTTAAGGAAGACTATTTTGGCAACTTTTGTGGTGGATAGATTGGAGTGGGGATAGACTTGAGGCAGGGAGACCAATTAGGAGGCTGCTGTAACAGTCTGGGTGAAAAATGATGAGAGCCGCAACTAAGGTGGTGGCTGTGTGAGGAGTGAGAAGGAGAGCAGTATGAGAGAAGAAGGAGTGGAGGTAGAAAAGGTAAGATTTGACAACTTACTGGATCTGTATATTGGAGAGACACACACACACACACAGAGAAATAGATAGATAGAGAAAACAAGAGAAAAGACAGAGAGAGAACGAGAGGAGGCAGACAGACAGAGAGAGACAGGGAGAGAGAGCAGAGAGATAGGAGAGAGAGAGGAGAGAGAAAGAAAGTTCATAATGCCAAAATTATAAACCTTAGAGACTTGAAGAATGCTGGTGCCCTCAACAGAAATGAAGAAGTTCAGTAGAGGAATGGGTTTGAAAGGAAAGACAACGAATTCTGTTTTGGACTTGTTGAGTTTGAGACATCTAAGGGAACATCAAGTTTAAAATGTCCAATTGGCTGAGAACTACAATGTCATTTTCCCTTCCTTGTCTTCTAGCCTAGTTATAAAGAAGGGAAGTTTTAAAGGTTTTCCTCATTTTTCCTTCACCACATTGAAGAAGCTGTATCCCAAGGTTCAATATAAGTACAGATTCTGTGCTGAAGCATAGTTGGCACTGCCAGTTAATGCCAATAGTGCTAGAATCCGACCTGATAATGATGCCTGAATGATCCCTATGTATTACGCTCATTGACACACTGCTTGACTTGTATTTTTATATACCTTTGGAAAGGTTGATTGTGGTTTGTTTAGTGAGATATACAGAATTGTAACTGGAATGAAGCAAGCAGAGCTTTGCTCCAGAGCTCCAGAATCCTATGGGACATGTATCTTTTTTTTTTTAAGGCAATTGGGGTTAAGTGACTTGCCCAGGGTCACACAGCTAGTAAGTGTCAAGTGTTTGGTCTGAGGCCGGATTTGAACTCATGTACTCCTGATTTCAGGGCCCGTGCTTTATCCACTGCATCACCTAGCTGCCCATGTATCCTCATAGCAACTTTGACCCTTGGAGGAACTTTGCTTCCTGTGCCCCTCCCTTACTGCCCCATAGAACAACCACTCTCAGGGAAGGGGGGATATTTCCTCCTCTTGATGGCCCTGAATCACTATTGTCCCCTCCCCAATCCACCTTCTTAGGGTTCCATTGCCATGGTGCCTTTCTATTAGTCTCTATTACCCAACCCTCACCCTCTAATGGGTTGAAGGTTGGGCAGTCCTGTGGTCTAACTGTTCTCTTTAGTTGCCTATCACCCACTTTCCCTGAATGTTTGTACCCCATGTGAAAAACGTTCCCATTTATAGCTCAGGGGAAGGTATATAGTTGTTGGGGCCCTACCAATGACCCAGGCATTGATGATCAATAGAAACACCACAGGGAGTAGCCTATTTGCATAAGAATGGCCTGGAGACTGCAGAGTGCTCAACAATACTAAAGTCCACTTCTCTGCATCTCCTTTGTCAGACACTTTGACTCAAACCCTTACTCTTTCTTTGGTATGATTGGCCAACAAAAAGATGCTGATTTTGTATGATTGATTAGCATCCTCTGAGCTATCCCTTGTCACAGCCACACCTCTGCTCCTAGTGTTCCACTACAATGATGAAGGTGGGTTACCTCAGAAGGTAATATGACATTTGCCTTGAGGTCTATTTATACTTTTTTGGGTGAAAGGAAGAGGAACAGTGCCAGGTCAAGGAGTGGAGGCGCAGCCCTCCCTTATTCTTGCCTCCTAAGTGATGTTATACACCCCTTGGGAATGTGCTTGGGCTGTTGGGAAAAAGTAGGCTAGCCTTGATCACTTCATAGAGAAAGAAGCAGATGTTTTAGTGGGGGTAATTGCCATCCACAACACCATCAGTAGGAGTTGTATCAGTATCGATGATAGTATGAACAAGCAGACTTTTATCAGGGTCCCACTATGAACATGTAAGGCACTGTGTCAGGCTCTAAAGGTATAAAGAGGTATAGGGTTCAGCATCTGCCCTTACAGTATACAGTCATCCCTTCCACATCATGGAGGGCACTTCTGGGATCTAGAAAATCTGTGTAAAATTTTTTGGTCCCTTCATACCAAAGAAGAAGTCCGATTTTTTTCTTTTTCTTTTATGCAGTATTTACAATACCTTATTGTAAAATTTGGGTTGATATCATACAATACTATCCATATATTGTATGCATTTCTGAGTTTCTAAACTTTTTTGGTGTCATCTGCTGGCCTTCATGTGTCATCTGCAGCTTTCCGTAAAACTCCCCCCAAAATTCCCACTTGATTTTTAACGCCACCCCATGATATATTGAAACTGCAGTGGAGAATGTCATGATGAGGAAGGGATAACTGAAGTTGGGGAGACAGCATATATTTAAAAAGGTACTAATGTATATGGTGAAACCTCCTTACTTATGTGATCACAGGGGTTGTCTACTTAAAATTTAAACCTTTTTATCATCCTCGTTATATTTCCAATGTTGCTAATATCCTAAATTTTCACAACTTTTCACTTATGCTCTAAGAAGTCCTTGAAAAATGTTTCCACTGTTTTTTGATGTGGACTTAGCATTGGAGAATTAGCAAAAGTTCCTATATAAGCTGCTATTGGGGGCTTAGCAACTTCTTTAGAGAGTGATCGCTCCCCTGAACCAGGCCTTTAGAAAGGTCTTGCTGTAAGTAATTTACTTATACCAGGGGTTCTTAACCCTTTTGGTGTCATGGACCCCTTTTGTAGTCTGGTGAAGGAAACTTAGTGGGCCTTTTCTTAGGATAATGTTTTTAAATGCCTAAAATAAAATACGTAGAATCACAAAGGAAAATAATTATATATATTTTTGGAGGCAATCAAGGTTAAGTGACTTGCCCAGGGTCACACAGTTAGTAAATTTTTTTTATTGAAATAAAGATATAATTTTTCCCCCATGCATGTTTTTGGGTTCCTTGAAATCTAGCACGCTCATAGATCCCAGGTTAAGAACCTCTGAGAGGTAATTCACTCACAATATAGAAGGAAATGTTATAAAGTTGCCCCTGGAGAAGACTTTGTTGGTTGTCCAGTAAAAAGAAAATGAAAAGGTCATAGATCTGGAACTGGAAGAGATCTCAGAAGCCATCTTGTTCGAATTTTCCATTTTACAGTTGAGTAAACTGAGTCTCAGAGAAGGGAAAGGACTTGTCCACGGTCACACTGCACATTAGTGCCAGATCTGAATCTCCACCTTAGGTCTCCTGACTCCCAGGTTAGTGACCTTTTCGTCACATCACACTGCCTCCTTTTGAAGACAGTCTGGTCTAGTTGGAGAGACAGGAAATAATGACAAGATAATGTAAGAACACAGGGAATCAAGGCTGAATTTGGTGGAATTGTAAATACCACAGTTCTTACCACCATGTGGAATTAATTACGATTCATTGTCCCAGTGCTGGGCAGCACCTAGGGTTCGTAGGATTTTGAACTCAAGTCAAATACTGATTCAAGTCCTGAAATTTTAGATTTTTGAAGGAACCTAAGATGTCCTCCAGTACAGTTCCTTCATTTTATAGAGGAGGAAATAGGACCCCATGTAGATTTGGCATTGCCTAAGGTCGTAGGAATCACAGGGGAAGGCTTCAACTCTATGTCCTCCGACCCCAAATAGAGGGGATTCTTCAACTGTCCCATGATGGCACATAGCCCCAGCAGCAAGGAGCAGACAGCAAACCTACGGGAGTTTACTCCAGGGCCGGATCTCTGAGTCTATGTAAATACTCTTGGAAGAGCTGACCTTATTTGTTGGGCATGTGTGTAATTCTGCCCCTTGCCTGGGTCTCTGGGTTCTCTCCAACCCTTTATCAATCTTCTTTTCGAAGAGCTCTCCTATCATCCAGCCTGTCCTTGTTCTGGCCGCCCTCAGTGACTGGCACACATCTGAGGAGTGACTTACAGGGGGCCTTCTCTTCCTGGGCCCTCATTTGCATCCAGTGATTGATGTTGATATGTCATCTAAACACCTCTGCATTTTGCATTTTAAACAAAGCAATTGCCAGAGAAGGCAGGCTAGAGGGAAATTGGAAAGCTTCCTATAGGCTCCCAGGAACCATCTCTCCTGCCCCCTTTTCTTTTGCCCAAGCCCTCTCCTCCCGCTGCATAGGTCAGAACATCACAAGTCAGTAGGATTTTGGAGCTAGAAAGGATCATTGAGATCATCCGACCCAACGCCTTCGTTTTCCAGCTGAAGAAACTGAGGAATGAAGAAGAGAAGTGATTTGCTCAAGATCTACTTGTATCTGAACATCAGATATGTCACATTGGGTCAGGCCCATGATTTTCCCAGCTCCGTCTTTGACAGGGACACTGACGAACATGTCAGGGGGTTGGGCAAGGACACTGACCACAGAATGGTAGCTCATATTTATACAACTAACAAAGCGATTTCCATTTAACAACCCCATGAGAAGAATAGTTTGAGTATTACTATCTATCCCCTTTTTTCAGATGAGGAAATCAAATTTTGGAGAAAGGAAATAATCTGAACACAGCTAATTGGTGTCAGAGCCAGGATGCCAGGCTGAGTCTCCTCACTCCATGTCCAATGTTCTTTCCATTGCATCACTTGGAACAAAGTGCCTGATAAACTATAAACTGCTACATAAAGACAGTCACTATAAAAAGAAAATGAATGACAACCATGATAAGACTACTTTCAGGATCAAATATAAAATCTTCTTTTAAAGCCCTCCACAACCTGGACCCTGTTTACCTTTCTCATCTCCCTTCTATCTCCTCTATGACCTAGGGACACTGGCCTCTTTGCTGTTCCTCCTACAAGACACTCCATCTTCTGGCTCTATACATTTTCACTGGCTGTTCCCATGCCTGGAATGCACTCCCTCATCACCTCTGCCTCCTGTCTTCCCTGGCTTCTTTCAAGTCTCAGCTAAAATTCCACTTTTTGCAAGAAAGTGCATTTCCCATTTAAGCCTTTTCCAATTTGCAAGAAGCCTTTCCCTCTCAATGTTGGTGCCTTTATTCTGAAATAATCCCTAGCTTATCACACAATATGGACATACATGTACATATATGTACACAGTGTACAGATAACATGTGCAATGTACACCTACAATATGCACAATATATACTGTACACACGTATACCCATATATTACAATGCATACATGCACATACATGATTACACATGCATATACATATGCATGGTAAAAATAAAAATCCTGTATACTGCGTTATATGTGCATTTATACATATTACATAATTAAATACACATGTACATGAGTATATTAGAGGAGGAAATGGCAAACCACTTTAGTATCTTTGCCAAGAAAACCCTATGGACTGTATTGGCATGCTATGATTCACAGGGTCACAAAGAGATTGAAGAAGAAAATATATACGTATATATGTGTGTATATATACACACACAATTATTTGTATACTGTTTCCCCTATTAGACTATGAGCTAAGAGCAGGGATTGATTTCACCTTTCTTAATATTACCAGGCCTTAGCATAGTACCCAGGACATAATGAATGCTTAATAAACACTAGTTTATTTGACCTGATGACTCAATAAAAACAAATTTTTCACCTCTCAATTACCTAAAACCTGAGTTTGATTTGCTTTGTGAGGCAGTTGGAATCTCTTGGATTTGAGGAGGCTCTAGTTCTAGGAAATATATACTCACACACACACACACACACTCACACACACACACACACACACATATATATATATATATATGTTTAATTTAAATGTTTAGCTGGAGTCAGGCCAAGAAGGAAGTTTGTTAAAGTTGTATTTGTGGGGTTGGCTTATCTTCAAGGCCTTTGGCCTCTTTGCCTTTCACTTGTGTGAAACAATTCAATTTATTAAGAAAACACTTACTAAGAATCTGCTTTGTGCCATGATGAAAAGATAAAAGATTATACAGGCTCTGCGTTCAAGGAGTTTACATTTTATTATGTGGGTTAAGTATTGTGCACATATGGTACAAAGTAGAATTTTAGGCAAAGGAAAGATACAGACTGGGTTCACTAGGAAAATTTGTGAAAGGAGAGAAAACTTCCAGCTGAGGGTAGATCAGGAAAGAGAAGGATTAGAAAAGGTGGAGATGGCAGCTGATTGGAGGTGGGGTTAAGTGTGAGGGGAAAGTCAGAGATGACTATGAAGTTTCAAACCTGAATGAATGGGAGGACCATGGTACCATTCATAGAAAAAAGGAAGTTGGGAGGACGGACAGGTTTATTGGGAAAGGTGATGAGTTCAATTTTATATATGTTGAGTTCGAGTTGAGAACAAGACATCCAGGAGAAATGTCCAGCAGATAATTGTAGATGTTGCCAGTTCAGTAGAGATTTTAGGGAAGACTACATAGGTTCGGGAGCCATCAGTGTAGAGGTGATCATTGAGCCCATGGAAATGGATCACTGTATGTAAGTGATGCTGAAAGGTACAGAGATGTCAAGAAGAATGAGGGCTGGAAAAAATGTATCATTGAGCTGAGCAATTAAGAGAACATTAATGACTTCAGGAGGAATTTCGGCAGAGTGGTGGGATCTGAAACCAGGCAGCAAGGGATTGACAAGTGAAAGGGTGGTGAGAAAGAGGGAAAAAAAAAAGAAAAGAAAAGAGGAAACAGGGATTATAGATAATATTGTTCTTTCTAAGAGTTTAGCAGTGAATAGGTAGAGAGATATAGATTGTTAGCCTGTGGGGACTGGCAGGGTCAAGGGAAGTTTTTTGTTTTTGTTCTTTAACGATGAAGAAGACCTGTTCATGTTTGTGGGTTGAAGAGGAGTGAGTAGTTAAGGACAGATTGGAAGATAGATGAAGAATGATCAATGGGGCAAGGTCCAGAAGGAGATGGACAGGAATATGATTAAAAGTATATATAGAGGAGTTAGTCCTGATAAAAAGAAGACTACTTCATTCTTTTGTTACTGGTACAAAGGAGGAAAGGATGGGTGAGGTATATACTAGAGAGACTTTGGAGCATGAATAAAATTTGGTAAGGTAGTACAGTGGTTCTTTAAACTTCTTAGTAATGCAAGAGAGGAGATCATCTGCTGCAGGAGTGGGGCTGAGGGCAGGGGGCTGGAGTTAGAAGTTTGAGGGGGAAAAAAAAGATTTGGAAGAGTCAGAGTAGGAAGTGTGATAGGTACAGATCTGTGACTAGCAATTTTGGTGCCTGGGGCAGGCAGCAGGAAATGAACCTTCAAATAGATTTTATATTCATAGTTTAGAAATTGTACAAGAAATAAGACATGTTTGAGTGGGAGAGAAAATCGGTTATTCTAGTGACTTCTATAGTGCTGAAGGAGTATATGTGTTAAATTTTTGTAACAGCTAAATTTTGGTGCCCATAAGAAAAGCCCTTGTCACCCTATCTAACTACCTCTCTAGTTAAGTAGTCAAATTGAGATGAATAAAGGGACTTCTATTCCATGGTGACTGAGCAACAGAGCTCAAATAATATAAATTTGTAGTGAAGCCTGTTTACACAGTTTCAGGATTCCTTCAACAACTCAGAAATGGCAGCAGAGAAAAATGAGTGGTGGGGATGACAAGTGTTGTCTATGATTGTAACCACTTGTCCTTTATGCAGAAAAATGGGGGAGAGAATTGAGATACGGTGGGTAAGACAATATTGAACATTGTAATGCTATACACTAGAGTCAAAAGCTATTCTCCATTTTACTGATGGGGAAATGATAAGAATAAAAGTTGAGTGATTTGCCCAGGTTGATAGAGCTGATGTGTCTATGATAGGATTTAAATTCAAGTCTTCTTTCTCCAAGTCCATCACTCTACCCCCTATCCAGGGGTGGGGAATCTGCAGCCTCAAGGAGACATGTGGCCCTCTAGGTCTTCAAGAGCAGCCCATTGATTGAATCCAAAGGGCCACACTTGAGGACCTAGAGAACCACATGTGACCCCAAGGTCACAGGTTCCCCACCCCTGCATGCCATCTAGCCAATAATAGCCAGGTGACTCAACTACTATTTAGTTGGAGTAGAAATAGTGTAAGTGAGACAGTATTGGGCATTGAGGTACTTCAGCCAAAAGTAGATTCAGCTTCTCTTGGAGTTGCTAACCAGTACTACAAAACAGTTGAACTCTGTTGAATTATAATGAATGATCACAGTCTTGGAGAAACCGCTAAGGAAACTCACCTCTATGTACTATCAAATGCTGTTGCTATGTCATTTGACTTGATTTAAATGTTGTTGTTACAAGGGTGGGTTCAATACAGGGGGTGGGAGTAGGGGTTTTGGGGAAACACATACAATACAGGACAAAAAATAAAAGATCACAAGATATCTTTCTACAGCACTGGATCAGGAGTCAAGAGACCTCTGATCCAGCCTCAACCTTCCCACTAATGGGCTGGGGGATCTCAGGCAAATGGGTTTCATTTTCTTTATTTGCAAAAAGAGATGTTTGGATAGGAAGGTCTTGAATGTCCCTTCCAGCTCTAAATTTTATGACAAGCACAGAAATCTTTACACTTCACGGTCATCAATAAAATGACATCATTGTACTAAATGTCTCAAAGGTCTGGAGGGCTCTATTATTTCAGGATTCTAATCTCCTGAATTTCTGAATCCACTTCCTGATGATCTGGCATCCCAACAAAGATCTTTCTCCTGTAAATTATAAGTTACTTCTCTATTCCAATGAGACCAGAAGAGATAATGAAGGACTTAGGATTCCTCTCAGGAAAAATTGAACAATCATAAAACATGGCTGTCCCTTCCTGTAAGTGACTCACCAGTGGAAAAGGGGAGGTGCCTGGTGGGCACTAATTTTATTTTGTTACCTAACAGGGCATCTCCAGGTATGGAGAAAGGGGTTGTAAATGTTGCCAAGTCAAAATGAATTTAAAGTAACTTTAATTCTGAAAGCACATATGGCTTTGAGTATGTAGAAGGTAGTGCAATTGGATGTCCCCCATCTACTGAAGATAGGATAGGACAAGAAAAAAGAGGTTTAAACCAAAATAGCAGAGGGCTTAAGGAAAGATCCATAAGGATAAGTTTGTTGATATTGAGAGATGTTGCTCCTGATATTAAGGAAGGCTCTTCTCCCAGTTTCACAACTTATTGCAAAATTTCTATAGTCCAGTTTCTTTTTTTCCCCCTTTTTTGGTGAAGCAATTGGAATTGTGACTTGCCCAGAGTCACACAGCTAGTGAATGTTATGAGTGTGAGGTCGGACTTGAACTCTGGTCCTCCTAACTCCAGGGCCGGTGCTCTATCCATTGCACCACCTAGCTGCGCCCATATAGTACAGTTTCTTACTACAGAGTTTCTGTCCCCCTCTCTATGCTGTGACTTAGCTG
This sequence comes from Vombatus ursinus, assembly GCF_900497805.2. NCBI lineage: Eukaryota > Metazoa > Chordata > Mammalia > Diprotodontia > Vombatidae > Vombatus > Vombatus ursinus. Next base: position 21,909,457 of record NW_020954723.1, read on the forward strand.
CCTGATCTGTCAAAGATGGGGACAGTTACATGAATAATGGTCGTGATCTTTTAACTCAATTAAATGAGCAACAATCTATTAATGTTTAGTTTACACCAATGAAGGGACCAGTAGCACACAGCCTCAAATTGAAACACACTTCATATTTATCTTTAGAATTCATTATAATTCTGTAACATAGTTACCTTCCCAATTCTGTTTTGTTAAACTACTACTTTTTATCCCCAAGTATAGACAAAAGCCATGGGTGGGGATAGAGAGAGGTAAGGGCTAGATGATTTGGGTATAGTGGCAAGTATGTTGGGAATGTTTGGAGTATTAGTGCAGAGGATGACCTGGATGTTGTCTGAAATTAATCCATAGTGTGAATAATTTCAATTCAACAAATATTTATTAGGACCATACTATATATCATAGCAGGTATAGCAGATTTGAAGTCAGAAGATCTGAGTTCAAATCCCACCCTTGCCACAAACCAGCTTTAGATGCTTACTAGCTATATGACTCTGGGTAAGTCACTTAACCTCTGTCCATCTCCGCTTATTTGTCTGTAAAATGGGGATAATAATAGTACCTATATCTCATGGTTATTGGGAGGATAAGTTAATATTTATAAAGTAACTTTGCAAACCTTAAACACTATGTAAATACTTTTGTTTGTTGTTGTTTAGTCATTTATCAGTCCAGGCCCAGCACTTTATCCTTTGTGCACCTAGAGTGTAAATGCTAGCTAATATTATTATTGTTGTGGTTATTATTATTATTATTAAATCTAAGTTCTTATGAGGAGAAGCTAGAGTGCCAGACCTCAAGTCAGGAAGACCTGAGTTCAAATCCTCCTCAGACACTTACTAGCTGTGTGACCCTGAGCAAGTCTCTTAACCCTATTTGCCTCAGTTTCCTCATCTGGAAAATGAGCTGGAGAAGGAAATGGCAAACTACTCCAGTATCTTTGCCAAAGACTGAACAACAACAACATCCTATAAAACTAAGTCAAGGGTGGGTAACCTTCAGCCTTGAGGCCACATGTGGGCTTCTAGGTCCTCAGGTACAACCTTTTGACTGAGTCCAAGTTTTACGGAATAAATCCTTTTATTAAGGAGATTTGTTCTGTGAAGTTTGGATTCAGTCAAAGGGCTGCACTTGAGTACCTAGAGGGCCACATGTAGTCTCGAGGCTGCAGGTTTCCCACCCCTGAACTAGGTGATATGATATAGTCAAAATGGCAGGGAATATGGAAAGAGATGTTAGAGCTTTATATAGTACAATATTCTCACTAAACAGATGAGGAAACTGAGGTAAAGATGTTAAATGACTTGCCCGAGGTCACACAGGTAATAAGCAGAAGTTTCAGGATTTAACATTGCCTCCATCACTCCAAATTCCATGCTTTTCCCACCATACCACAGTTTGTTTTTTTCCAAAATTTCCAAGCAGTTAATTAGCTGGCCCCATCTGCAAAGGCCTATGCCTCCTCAAAGCTTGCTGTGCCCTCAGACATATCTGATCTAGGGCAAAAACTCTGGGTTTCAGCACCTGTGTGTCTGATGGGGAAGAGGAAGAGTGGGGAAGGGCAGAAGGAGAGAGGACAGGGAGAAAGGTTATATCTGTCACCGTCTATTTGTAAGCCAAAAAGGCTTTGTCTTTTTCAATCATCTGTTATCTGTGATCATTAGTTATGTCAATATGTCAAGGATCTGAGATTTCATCAATGTCACTGCCATTCAATCCCTCTACCATTAACAAGTTAATAGACAATTTCAAAAGTTTCCGTGGCCAAAAAAAAGTCATTACCTGGAATCCAGTCTTCTGCTGATGAACCTCTGGGTAGGCTGGTCCTCAGACAACAGATAAATGTCACCAAGCCCTACACAAACCTTTCACAGGATTGAGAGCTAGAAGGGACTTAGAGGTTAAATCCCTAATTTTTTACAGATGGGGAAACTGAGGCCTGGAAGGGAACTTGCCTGAGATTATACTGTTAATAAAAACAGCAGAGAGAGGTATTGAGTTTAAGCCTTGGTTCCAAGACTGGTGTTCTTTTCACTAGGCTACACTGTCTCTCAACTTTGTAGGATCAGTCAGACCTTGCACTCCACTGGCATGGTCTTTAAGTCGACTGATTGTTGCTTTTCAGTCATTTCAATTGTGTCTGAATCTTCATGGCCCCTTTTGGGGTTTTCTTGACAAAGATACTGGAGTGGTTTGCCTTTTCCTTCTCCAGCTCATTTTACAGATACAAGGAACTGAGGCAAATAGAGTGAGTGACTTTCCCCGGAGTCATCCAGCTAGTGTGTCTGAGGGTCAGATTTGAACTCAGCAAGATGTCTTCCTGATTCCAAGCCCAGTGCTCTATCTACTGTGCCACCTAGATACCCAGTCAGTCAATTAGTAAGCATTTATTAGGCTCCCACTATGTACTAGATTCTGTGCTCAGTGCTGGGGATACAAAAAAAAAAGGCAAAAAAACATAGTCCCTGCCCTCAAGGAGCTTACACTCTAGTCAGGGAGTCAACAGAGTCACCTCCACAGCACAACCAGGAATCAGAATTCTGTCTGCTTGAGCAGAGGGAAGCCTTTCCACACTATTCTCCAAATAATGTCACAAAATGTTGCTTCCTAGATCTCCTCCTCATGTTCACGTTATGAGAATACCCCTCCTCCTAACTTGTTCTCCTTCAAGCTTTACTATTGAGTAGATGCTCTAAAACACTGACAGGAATTCTCAGCGAGATTGAGAATTTTAACAGACCTTGGAGTTGGGCCTTTGTGTCATGGATCATTTTGGAAGTCTGGTAAAACCTGTGGATGGATCCCTTTTCTGACTAATGTTTAAATGCACAAAATAAGATAAAATAAAATAAATAAGGTTACAGAGAAAATCAATTGTACTGAAATAATTATCAAAATAGTTTTTTTAAGTTCATGGACCAAGTTAAGTACCCTTAATCCTTTGAATCTTTATGAGGGTCTTCTCAACAATAGCCTGGGACACATGGGGAGTTCAATCTGCCTGAAACTGGACTAGAAAGACAAGAAAGGGCAGAGGTGGGGGAAGAACTTTCCATATATATTCCATGATTTATTGGAAATAGGACTGAGAAGTCTCATGGCATTTTATGTATAAGGAGTTGTTCAGGAAAACATAAACAGAGACAGATGAGAAAAATGAGGGATGCTGCAACATTGGGATGGTGTCTTTAAAAATATGTTCACAATTTGAGAAGCCATGTGAGCCAAAAAAGAAGGTGATTTTTTTCAGCATTTGTTTGTTTATTTGTTTGTTTGCTTCTCTCTCTTCCCACCTTTCTGTTCCATGAGGATGGGTTCTTAGGTTCTCTGAGCTTTCCTTGTTTAGGGACCACTATTGCAGGTTGCCTCCCAAGCTTCCACAGGAAGCTGAATGGAGCTACCTGTACAGGAGTCTACCTCCTTGGGGACGGCAGCTCAGACAAAGAGGTTACAGTCCAGCACAAAAGGAAGAAGACCTTCAACAGGGAGGAAAGTTTGGGGCATCCAACTCTATCTACCCTAGGGAACCACTGAGAGTATTACCTGGACAATTTAAAGCCACTAGCATGGCCTGGTGACACCTGGTCTGGGACTGAATGCTTTGCTGTACTCCAAGGGATGATCCTCACATCTTATTCTTACATCTCCCTCCCTCTGTTGTGAGGTTTGGCCACAAAGGGCAGTGTGTGGAAGCTAGGAGAGCCTCTCAGGGCCAGGAAAGTGAACACAAATAATAATAAAACCCTATATCTCTAAGGTTCCTCTGGGAGGAGAGAGGATTCAAGAAAGCCCAGCAAATACTACTTTCTCCAGGGTTGGATTTTTACATTTTATTTCTTGGTTTGTTCAAAATGACCTGTACCACAAGAATACAATTGATTAGAGTGTGTATTTCTTCTTTACAGAATTTTTCAGGAGCAGCTGTTTTTGTATAACCTTTAGGCTAAGTGTTTTTGGGGGTGGGGTATGGCAGTGCACCTGAGCCTCTCTTCCCACCTTTCCATCTCTTCAGATTCCATTGGGCATCCAATACATCATCCCCACCCCCTGATCCCCACCTCTAACATATGAGCCAGCCTAGGGGATCAGGCAAAGGCTACAGAAAGTGGAACCACTCCAACTTCTTCCATTAGAGATGGATCAGCCAACCATTTACCAAAAGTTTTCCCATTGCCAGTTATAACTTTTGGTTTCTGGGCAAGTTCTGAATATATTTAAGAGGGAGAACCTTTTGATCCCTCCTTCTCCCCAGCAGTAATGAAAAAAGAGGGAGGTGGCACAGAAGCATGGGTTCCGTGGTCATCTTGTTTGGGACAGTGATACCATTGAGATTCCGAGATGCAATGTCCTCCCTGCATCCAAGAATGGGACACAATATAGTTCTGTCTGGAAGGTCCATCCCCCATGGTATTTTCTAACCTGAACTGAGTTGACTCCCATAGCACCAGCAGCCGAGGATGCCTCTCCCCAGAATAGATCAGCAGCAGATACCAGGAATTATTTCTGAACCTCTGGGGGCAGAGTTGTTCTTTACACTAGGTTGACTGAGGGGTGCTTTGTTGGGGGTGCTGGAAGTGTCACCATAAGGAAGACTCATGACCTAATTTTCACTGCTGATGAAGTGGGGACCATCTCCCCAACCATCCTCTAGTTTTCCCTACGAGCTCTCTGTCAGAAATCACAGAGTAATTCCCATAAAACTGATCTCAATTTGTCCTCTGTGAAATTTCTTCATTTCAAACTCTACAGAGCATGGGAACTATAAGGATGTATCTTGTGGGATATTTTTATACTAGGTTTGGTTTCTTAGTTATAATGGCCAGATCCCAGCTTTGTGGCTGAGAGAAAGAGAGAGCTATTGCTTTGAATGCTTATGACTATATAGATGAGGGTCAATGAGTGAGTAATTGTGACTGGGAGTGAAGAGCGATGTACTGGTTTGGGTCCCGTTGCTTCCACTGACTTGCAGTATGACACTAGCAACTCCTTTTTTGTCTCCCCAAGCTCAGTTTCCCTACAGACAAACCGTAGGGAGCCTATTGCTTGCTGGTGAAATTATCTTGTGGTTTTTGGATGAAATAGTCTATGTGAACACAAAGTACTAACAGTCACTATGTTGCTGCAGCCAACTCACCTATCAAGCCAGTCTGTCAGACATTCTGGTTTCCTACAATGAGGTCAGGCCTCAATGAATACCAGAAGCCCTGTTGGGGGTAGGACAGAGTTGGAGTCTGTTGAGGTGAAGAGACAGGGTTGGTGTGTTGAAGGGGAGAAGTTTTTGTAACTGCTTCCTACTGAAAAATTATTCAGGATCAGGGTCGAAGGAATGTGTGGTTTGTAGTGGTGGGGCTAGGAGGATGCTTGATTTCCTTGTCCATTTCTGTCCTTGCCATGTAATGTGACTCAGGTAATATCTGTCAAGTGAGAATAGGGTGCCCAAGCCCTCATAATGGACAGAGGGTTGATTAGTAGGGGTGGAAGTGTGGGGATGCCTAGTATTGGTTCCTATACAAGTGTTTGGAATAGTGTTTTTTTCTTTGTTCCCTTTGGCCAACTCAGCAGGGAAACCCTGTGCCTTGCCTTAGAAGATGTTTTCACATTAAGTTACAAATGTCTCCCCTAATTTCCTTCTTCCTTCATTGAGCACATGTAGGACTTCTGTGAGATCATGAGAGAAGGGACTTTTTTTTTTTTTCAGAAATGACCAGGCAGAACTGAATTCCTTATCAATTGGTCCCCTTAACTGGTTGCAAAGATATATGGATCTGGTTTTGATTGGAAGCTCCCCCATAATGGTTCAGGGGTGATATGTACTCAAGGCCTTAGAGGACTTCCCCAAATCCCCACCCCCCACTTCTAGGACTACTTAATTCCGGAGGGCTTTTGTGTTACCCAATCAGAGGGACTCAAGAGAGCCAATAGGTTTTACAGGTACAACCTCAGCTCGCCCCTCCATGCCCAAGGGAGTCTTCAGGGGACCTCAGAGCACCCTTTATCCACCCTCCCCAACCTCAAAGGTTCATGATATACCTTATATATACCACTGATATGACATAAACAAGCTGTGTGGCCTGGACCCAAGCACTGTCCCTCCTAGGACTGAGCCCGAGGGCAAAGGAAACCATAGAAGAGGTCCTGAAGGAATGGCTGAGGGAGTCCAACAGCTTCTTATTCTTTTATCAGGTGATGCCACACTGGCTTCCCAGCCAGAGACACAACCCAGAGGTCACAGACACATCTGGCTTTTTTTTTTAACCCAGGGTGGAGAGTGACAGATTCTCTGTGGTCGAAAGTGCATTTCTTCTGTTGGATCAAGACGGATGCTGGGAGTGAGATGGGGGGGGAAAGGGCTGTGTAGCTTGGAATGAGGAAAGCAACCTTGGGCTTTGCTTTCTGACAATGTTTCAGACATTTTCTCACTCCGCGTGGGCAGTTGAGTCTGTGGGTATGAATTAAATACATAAATGACCTATGATTTCATTGAACTGGAAATTCTCAATGTGAGATCTGGCTAAAAACCTAGTAGATAAACCCTATGGAGCTGCCTGAAGCTCATAGAGGATAAACAACTTGTCTAAGGCCAAGGAAACTAGTAAGTGAGAGCCAGGATTTGGACCCAGGATTTTCTGACTCCAAGCTAAGAGTTCTGTCCCTTTCAGCACGCTGACTCTATTGAATTAAATGCCTCTTTTTAAAATCTTTCAGATGATTCTCTTTGGGGCATGAGTGGAACAGGGTCACAGTTAGCTATCTCCCTGAGCTACTGTGGGATATTCAGAGACAGACCACCAGTGACTTTCACTCTTTTACTCCCAGCTACCAAAATCTGTGACCAGACCAGCTGGCCAGGACCCAGACAAACTAGCTTCAGTGCTGTCTTTCTCTGTCTTCCCTCTCCCTCGAGGGCTGTGGGTGGGGTTGGTGAATGGTGGTGAAGAGAGAAGATAAGGGGCAGAAACCAGGGAGGCTGACTCCAAGAGGCAGAAGGTAGACTGTCCAAATATCATGCTTCTCTTCCAGCTAGATTATTAACCCCTTAGTCACTAGTAATTGAATGAGTGTTCTCAAGGGGGCCCCCTTAGCGGCTCTTTTTTTTTGTCCCTAATGGCCTGAGGAGCAAAAGAAAGGATGAAAGACCCTGGTGTGAACTGGGACTCTTATGATCCCCATTCTCTCAAGTGATATAAATCTTTCCAGGAGAGACTCAACCTAGCATTTCAGAGGGTTTACAAATTAGACCCAGAACTCTGAGTACCTCTAGACTAGAGCAAACTCCTCTTCCTTGCCACCTAGACCCACCATAATTCAGACCCCTTTCCCCATCAGGCCTTAAAACTAATCTGGAGCAAGTTCTAGATGCAGGGGCTAGATGCTTGAACACATTTTCTGGGCTTTGCATTCCTATCTAGAACTCTCCTTTCTATTTAGATTCCCTGCTTCCCTCCCCCATATACCAGTTGGTTTTTCATATTTTTAAATGTTCCCCTTGGTTTCTGTGATGCTCATGTCATCTTAGCTGGATAACCACCCCAGCCAAGCAAGCTGAGGTGAGACTGTTTGCAGCCAAGGAGAAATCCTGGAGAAAGAGAGAAGGAAATTATATATTGGGAAAGGAAGTTAGGAAGGTACTTGGTTCTTGTGGAGGGAATCACCTGGAAGGACAGAGATAAACTAGAGAGCACATTAGTATTGGCTGTGATTCCTTCGTCAATGGGGGTTCTGGTATTGAACTCTGGGTGAGCCTAACTGGGTGTACAAGCATGTGACTTCTAGCCTTTCCTTCCAGCAAAGAGTTGTGATGCTAGGTGGGTGAGAAGAGTTGGCGGCCTGGAACTGAGGTGAAAAAAAGGACTAGAAGCCCAAAGAAGTTAGAAGACCAATGTCCTATGAGCATCTCTCGTGGAGGTCTGACCCTCCTGACACTGCCCCCACTGACAATACAGAGGTCCCTGATTGGATAAAATCTCCTGCTCTCTTTGGAAGGGGGAACAAGAAATTCCTCTGGACCCTGCTCCCCCTGCCTCAATCCTCCCGGACAATTTTCCCCAAAATTCTTGTCTTTCTGTCTGCCCACCCTCATCTCATAACTGGTACCTCCTCGGGCAATGGAAGGACAGGACGAGGGGGGTAGGAATTGGGCAGTGTAAGTGCTGCCTTCTGATTGGAGGTGCTTGCTAGCTTCAATGCTTCCTCTAGGGATCTCCTATCTCCTCCCAGGAATTGGCCTTGACAGGGGCCTTCGGGCTGCCCACCAAGAAGTAAGAAGCACAACCAAAAAAAAAAAAAAAACCCAAAAAACCAGATCACAAATGAACTGAACAGCCCCTCTTCCACCCCAGCCCGCCCCCTCCCACCCCCCACATCCCCACTCCCCATTGTACATGTGATTCGGCATACAGACAGATGGACGGATGGTAAATGACTTCTTCCGGTTTTGCTCTTAGCCACAATAAATGAGTGGAAGGTTAAAGCCAGTGGCCGCGGGGTTGACTTTTCCCTCCCTCCCTTTGTCTGTCTGTGGGCTGGAGTCTGTGTGTTTGCTAGGAGTGGGCGCCAGGGCCGTCAGACCTTTGCCTCCAGCATTTCTAGGAAGAGTTTGTGCATGGGCACCTTGCCCTGCAGTTTTATGCTGTAGAAGTGCTGGACGGCCTTGGCTGCCGTCTGCCGTAGCAGGGGCAAGGTCAGCAGCAGCTTGCCTGCCCTTCGAGGCTCCTCGTGGCGCTGGCTCAGCTCGTAGTCCTGAAGGGCCTCATGGAGCAGGTCTTGAAGCTTTTGCACGGCGTCCATGTCTTCTATATGCATGGAATCTGTGAAGAAAAGAAAGGCTGGGAAGCAAGATTGTGATGACTAACGGAAGGGGGGGGGGACTCCCCTGTAAATAAATATTAGAATCACAGGATATTTGAACTGGAAGAGACCTTAGGTATGTAATAAGATATTTGAGCCTGAAGAAACCTTAGTATCGTAGGCTGTTTGAGCTGGAAGAGAGAACTTTTTTAGAGGTCACTTATTCTGAACTCTTCCTACTACAGGCTGAGGCCTGGTAGAGAGAGGAAATTACTTGGCCAAGGTCATACAGCTAGCTTATGTTAAATCAGACACCAGATTGCCTGATGCCTAATTCAATTATCTTCTTATTATACCACCCTACCTCTTTTATTAAAGTCCTACTATTCCCCTGAGCATAGAGCTATAAAATTCCCATAGCTGCTCATATAGGTTTAGCTCCAATTAAAATTATCCATTCCACATCACGACTCTCCCCATCATGGTTTCAATGTATTGAGGCATAAGAAATTAAATGGGAATCTTGGGGGAGTTTTGTGGAAGCTGCAGGTGACACGCAAAGGCCAGCAGACAACACAGAAAAAGTTGAGAAACTCAGAAATGCATAAAATATATGTATAGTATTGTAAAATATCAACATATTTTATCTTTTAATACCAGAATAATTCAGACTTCTCTGGTACAAAGGGAGGGCCAAAAATTTGCAGATTTTCCAGTTTATGGGGGTGCCTTGCCCCTAACCCCCACGATATGGAAGAGATAACTGTACCTACATTCCCTTTGTCTTCCACCACCAAAGTCATTCACTCAATTACTCATTAAGGAAGGCACAGGAAGAACTGACATTTGATACCTCTGTGTCCCCTCCACAGAATGTAGGCAAGCTCTTAGAATTTAGGAACTTTTAGGAAGTTTGTCTTTGTATCTCCAGTTCTTAGTAGAGTTCTGTACATGTAGTAAGAAATTAATAAATGCCTGTGCTGCTTTGTGTATGCTTTATGAATGACACTGGCTTTGCTTCTCTCTACCTTTTACCACTATATCTCAACCCTCTTGAGGCAGCTAGGTGGTGCAGTGGATAGAGCTCTGGACCTGGAGTCAGGAACATCTAACATCAAATCCAGCCCCAGAAACTACTTGTGTGGACCTAGGCAAGCCACTTAATCATTATCTGCCTCAGTTTCCTCATCTGTAAGATGGGGATAATAATAGCATCCACCTCCCAGAGTTGTTATGATAAAATGAGATATTTGTAAAGTGCTTTGCTAACCTTAAAGTACTATATAAAAGCTAGCTATTATTATTATAACTGATTGAGGTGCTAATGAATTCCCAAGGATGTGTTCTCTGTTATGTTATATTGCATACATATTACAAATATATTATAATACATAATGAATTATGTTATATATTATAAATATGCAATATATTATATGTTATATTATAAACATATACTGTATTATCATATATTATAATAATATATACATTATGTTATATTACATGTTATTATAAATAGCATATATTATAAATACATGTCATATAATATGTAATAATACAATAATAATCATATTAGATCAGAACATGCTTAGGAGTTCATTAGGACTTCAATCAATCAGTAAACATTTAATAAGACCTACCATGTCTAAGGCACAGTTCTAGGGTCTAGAAATATAAAGACTAAAATGAAATAATGCAATGTAAGCTTCCTCAAGGTCCTTACATTCTATGGGAAGAAATAGCATGTAGATATATAAAATATATATCAATATGTATACAGGCATGTTACATACAGATAAATATACATATGCATATATCTATCTGCACACACACACACACACACACACACACACATATAAGAAGTGATGTGGGAGGCAAGAAGCTCACTGAAGGTGAAGGAAACTAGAATCAGAATGACTCTCTGTGATGTCCCTCTGGTACTTGACAGGGAGCAGAATACCCTGGCAAGGCAAAATGAGGCAGGCAAAGGCTTTTGCCAAAGTATTTCATAAAACATTGATCAAAGCCAACTGTAGCTGGTATTGGAATTCTTGGGTGTTTTGAATTATCTGGGCTTGTGGAAGGAAAGAAGGAAACAAACATTTGTGAAGCACCTACTATGTGCCAGGCACTGCGCTAAGTGCTTTACAAACATTATTGTGGCAGAGAAACCTGTGGGTAGGGTGATGCTACCTGGACAGCCTGGCCCATGGGCTGAGCTAAACTTTGGAGGAAGGAAACACTGATGGCCCAGCATGTTGTTTCTCCTTCCTTGACCCTATAGAGCCTTCATTTTGCCTTACTTCATGACTGTACTAGTGTTCCCCAGAGTCTGAGAGAGACTTAGGCCTAGGCTTAGGCCTGGAGAGGTACCACAGTGAGACAGTAGAAAACCTTTTTAGTTAAGAGGGTAAAAATAGTCAGGCAGGAATATTTGAGCTTTTCTTTTTGAAATATAGAAATTTCCATTTTTAAAATTCATAACTGGTCATATCTCATGCTGTGATATGGGAGAATTGTGCTGTAAACATGTAGATTTTCAAAATATGTACTTCAGTTTCTGATGAAATAATCTTGTGAAACTAACATCCTAGGCTTCTGCCCTTCAAAAATCCACTAGATGGTAAGTTTCTTAGGAGGGAAATGGTATCTTGTTCATCTCTGTATTCTCCACAGCATTGAATAAAGGGCCTCCCATGTAGTGGGCACCTAATAATATTTATTGAATGAATGAATGAATCAATGGATACCCCAATATCTCCATCTTCTCACCCCCACCCAGGGGCACAAATGTACTGCAGGGCTTCTTAAACTTTTTCCACTTGTGGCCCCATCAGCACTTCTTAAACTGTGGGTCCCAAAGAAGGTGACATTGGAACTTCCTGAAGTTGAATTATTGGAATAAGGGAAGGGAAAGGAAAGCCAGAAGAATTCCCCCCTCCTTTTGAGGTTTCTAAAAAAGAAAAAAAAATAAGGAACAATTTCTGGTTAGATTCAAACTCAAATATGACCAAAGATTATATGAACTGGACCATATTCAGAGAAGGACAGATAAAGGGTAAAGTACCTTGGGTTCATGACACAGGAAAATCAGTTGAAAGAACTGGAAATATCTAGCCCAGAGAAGAAAAGACTGAAGTGGGAATGATCTCTGTCTTCAACTATTTGAAGGGCTGTTGTGGGGAAGAGGGATTAGATATGACCTTTTTGGCTACAGAAGGAGGAACTAGAAACAATGGGTCATAGCTGCAGGGAGGAAGATTTAGGTTTGGTGGAAGGAGACACCTTCTAGGAATTAGAGGTACCCCAAAGTGGAATAAGCTGCCTCAGGAAGTAGTGGGTCTCCCCTCCACCACCGCCACCCTTGCCATTTGAAACTTTTCATCAAAGGCTGGATGACCATTGCTCAGGTATGTTGTAGAGAGAAACAGAATCAAGTTTTTTTCAGGTATGAGTTAAACTAGATGACCCCTGGGAGTCCCTTCCTACTCTGAGGTTCTGTGTGATTCTGCATGACTTACCAAGACGCCGCTCTAACCCAGAAGTCTATTATTAGCCTAAACTTCTGCCTCTGACTTTAGGGAGAGGGTTGGTTAGAAGAATCACATGATATATATCCTTAGATTCTTATCCTTATCCTTGTATCCTTAGATTATTGTCTTGTTTTCTGAGGGGTGGCAGAATCTATGATTTATCTGGCACGGTAATGGTGCCGTTTTCTAGGTTGAGTGTTACTGGCCCCATTGTCCTTGCTAGAAAAGTGTAGGTCGAGGGAATGTTGTTCAGCAACCAGTGAGGGGTCAGCCTTTGTCATATGTTAGGTCGAGTACATCCTTCCATTCTTGCTCTCTTAGCAGGTTATAAAGAGATCTCCATTGCACCTGACCAGAGGCTATTTGGAACAGTGCCAGCAAGTGGCCGTACAGAACCATTATCTCATCCCCTAGATTCCCAACTGCTGTCTACCTTTCTTTTCCCCATCCTCACTCCCTCACCCCACCCCCATAAAGGAGAATGAAATTGGCAGCTGTCTTAAAAAAAAACAAAACTTTGCAGGATTAATTTCTTTGCAATCCATCAGCAAGTCTGTATTGATGGCATTGATAAACTGTTAATTACAAAATCAATGACTATGAATTTTTACTGCTGTCAGGGAACTTTGGGACTGCAGTAGCGCAGGGCGAACAGAGGCCAGCAAAGTTCCCAGGGGATCCTTGGCCACAATAGCCATCATGGAACCCAGCACTCTCCTCTACCGGCCTCTCAGCTCCTAAAGAAACAAGCCCCAAATACCTCCATGAACTGAGCAAAATGAAGAGGGCATTGGTAGTCTGTACTGCCCTGTTACTTCTAACTCCATAATATTTCCCTCATTTTTTTCTACTGCTACTACTCCTAGTAGGGCAGGCCCTTATTACCTGTTCAATAGCTTGTCCTGATTTGTCATTCTGCCTCCACTCCCTTTGTTCCCTGAATACACTGTGGTGAGATTAATCTTCCTGAAGTAGATTTCTAATCACATCACTCCCTTTCTGAAGTCTTTAGTGACTCCCATTGCAAAAACTCAAACTTAAGACCCTTTATAATTTAGTACTAATCTGCTTTTCCAACTCTATTTCTCAATCCCCTCTACATACACCCTAAGTTCCAGCCAAATTGATTACTCATCATTTTTATTCTTCTTTTCTTTTCTTTTTAATGTGTTTTTATTTCAAACTAAACAAACGCCAAATAAAATGGGCATTTCTATGTACACAATAGAACACAAAAAGAGGATTGTACACCCGAGTACTCATCATCCCTTGAACATACTTATTCTCTAACATACCTCTATGCCTTTGCTAATTCTAATTCTCCATCTGAAATGCCCTCCCAACCCATCAATATGCGTTAAAATCCTACTAACCTTTTAAGACCCAGCCTAGCTCTAACATCACTGCAGCTATGAAGCCTTCTCTAGTTTCCCTTCCTACCCCCATCCACCCTAAGCAAGAAATTATGGCTTCCTTTCCCATGTCCCATCAGCATTTTCAAATCAATCAAATATTTATTAAAAGCTGACTGTGTGCAAGATGCTATGTTAGGTGCTGGGGATACAAAGACAAAAATAGTACACTCAAGGAGATTACACTCTATTAGGAAGGAGTGGAACATTGTGTGTGTGTGTGTGTGTGTGTGTGTGTGTGTGTGTGTGTGTGTGAAGAGAGAGAGGGAGAAAGGGAGAGAGAGAGAAAGAGAAGGGAGAGGGAGGGATGGAGAGAGAGACAGAGACAGAGAGAGAGACAGAGACAGAGAGAGAGACAGAGAGGGATCTATGGAAATATAGAGTAATTTGAGAAGGAAAAGAGAAGTAACAACTGGGGGTGCAACATATCCACAGACAAGGACATACAAGGTAATTTGAGAGGAAAAGAGAAGTAACAACTGGGGAGGAAGAAGGTTTCATAAGGAGGAGACACCTGAGATGATTCTTAAAGGAAGATAAGGTCTCATAGTGACTGCAATGGGAAGGGAGTGCATTCCAGGCATGGGAAACAGCTTTCGTAACTGCACAGAGTCAGAGATGGAATGACAAGTTCAGAGAACAGCTAGTTGTCCAGTTTGACTGATAAGTAGAGTTCACGCAGAAGAGTAATGTGAGATGAAGCTGGAAAATAAAGTTAGAGCCATACCACAGAGAGCCTTAAACATCACACACAGTGTCTAGGGCTTAGCACTTTGCCTGGCACATCAGGCAATTAATAAATGCTTGTTGATTGACTGTTTTATTCTAAAGGCAGTAGAGAATCACTGAAGGATTGTGAACAAGGGGGTGACAGACCTGTGTCTTATGAAGATTACTTTGGAAGTGGCCAATATAAAAGATGCATTGTAGCAGGGAGAGATTGGAGGCAGGTAGATGAGTTAGAAAGCTATTAAAATAGTCTAGTCAGGAAATGAATAGGGCTGAACTAGGGAAAGAGCCATGGGAGAGAAGAAAGGAGTGTAGGTGTTAAGAATGTTGTGGAAATAAAGTTAACAGAACTTGACCATTGTTTGGCTGAGAGAGTGAGGGATGACTCCAAGAGAAGATGACTCCAAGGGAAAGGGGGAGAGAAGGGGAGAGGAGAAAAAGGGAGGGAAAGGAAGAAAACAATCATTTATTAAGCACCCAAGCACTGTGCTAAGCATTTCACAAGTATTACTTTATTTGATCCCGGATGACTGGGAGAGTGGCTGTACCATCAACAGAAATTTAGGGGAAGGTTGATTAATTAAAATTAAGGGGGAAGTTGATAGATTATTTGGGGGCATATTTGAAATGCTGGTGGGATATTCAAATAGATATATCCAGCAGGCAGTTGGCAATACTGGGCTTGAAGAAAAAAGAAAAAAATAGGGCTATATTTATAATTCGAAAGTCATTTGTGTAGTGATTATAACTGAACTCATTAAAGCTGATGTAATCACTAAGGGAAAGAAGATAGAGTGAGAAAAGGGTCCCAGAAAGAAGCTTAAAGCCAGTCAGACTAAGGGAAGAAGAAATTGATAATAAGTCAGGATACTAAAAAGAGTGGTTAGATAGGTAAGTGAAGCAGAAGGGAGCAGTATCACTGACATCAAGAGGATAGAGTTGATCAAGGAGTAGAGTTTGGTCAGTGGTATCAAAAGTTGCAGAGGTCAGGAATGATGTGTGCTGAGAAAAGGACTTTCGGCCCTGGCAATTAAAAGATCATTGGTGACCTTGGAGAGAACAGTTTCAGAACAGAGCCCTAATTATAAAGGGTGAAAATGAATAGTGAAGAATCAGAGTTGGTAGAAGTAGACAGCTTTTCTAGGAATATGGCTGTGAAAGGGGGTGGCAAGGTTGAGCAAGGATGGAAAAAGAGCTGAGGCAAGGATGGCAAATATGGGAGAAGAGCTGAGGATACTTGTGGGAAGTAAGGAAAGAGCAGAAAGAGAAATGCAGAAGATGATGCAGGATGGGATGGGATGATTGCTGAGAAAGATTCCAGAAAAGCAGGAGAGGGTAGGATCAAAGTAGCAATAGCTGACAAGAAGGGTCATCTCTTCCTCAGAGAAGGAAATGGGGTTGGGAAAGGGAAGGGAACAAGCATTTATTAAATGCATACTATATATTTGGCACTATGCTACAAATATTACTTCATCTGAGCCTCACAAAAACTCTAGGAGGTAAGGGCTATTATTATCCCCATATTTACAGTAGAGGAAACAGAGGCAGACAAAAATTAAGTGCCCAGGATCACACAGCTATTAGTGTCTACAGCCAGATTTGAACTCAGTTCTTTCTGACTCCAGACCCATCACTCTATCCACTGAGGTATGGATTAGAGGAGACAAAGGAATCCAAGATAGATGGCCTTGATTTTCTCAGTAAAATGGTTGATAAAAACATCTGATGAAAGAGAGGGAACTGTGGAAGATGCAGGGAGCTTGAAGAAAGAAGTTTGTAAAAGCTACTGTAGGGATTGTGATGGAACAACAAAACAATTGCCATGCAACAGTGAGGGCCCGTTAAGATTACATAACATGAATAACACTTTAAGCCTCCTCCATTGCACTTTAATTTCTTTATTCCTTCATTCAGCAAACATTATTAAATATGTAATTATATACAGAGCACTAGACTAGACCTTGGGGGAGATACAAAGTTTAAAGCATACATGATCTCTGTTCTCACAGAAATTAATCTAGTAGTCTCACATTCTACTTCATATCAGAACTATTGAGAGAGTAGAAAAAACATATGAATCCAATGTTGGGCTAGGGTACAATCTGAAGGCTATTTCTGTTAGAAGATGGCCTTTTCCACTTGATTTGTTTCTTCCCACTAAAGTCAGACTCCTAATGTGTCTATGTTTGCATCAGATATTTATGAAATAGAAGCTAAGAATGACAACTGGTCATCTCTGGAGGTAGAGTTCTTTGTTAATTCATGGCCCTCAAGGAAAGGCATGGAACTGAATGATGGAATAGAACCTCTTGTTGAAAATTTAAGAAAAGAAACTAAGAGATGAAAAGAGATCAAAAAGAGTATTTAGATAGGTAAGCAAAGCAGAAAGAGGCAGTATCACAGAAGTCAGGAGGATAGAGTTGATCAAGGAGTAAAGTTTGGTCAATGGTATTAAAAGTTTTAGAGAGGTCAGGGAGGATATTGTAGAAAGGCTCCCTATCCAGGTATGAGTTAGAGGAGGTGTGCTCTGAGACCTCCTTTAAACTCAGATGATGTGATCTGTATCTTTTTAATTGCAAGTTGACTTGCCCACACTCCCCAGTACCCTCCTGGCGACTACATCATTCCTCTACCCACTTTCTATTGTATAGCTTTCTGCTTGAGTATTCAGGAAATGAAATGTAAAGTTGTTTTAATGCTACACTAAGTGAAATAATTAGGATGTTAAATCTACCTCCTATCAAAAAGTCATCGTGTATTCTGATACATAGTGTAATATGGATAGCATTTTCTAAACTAGGTGCCAGAAGGTCTGGGTTCTAGTCTGGGTCTGCCTCTTACTATAGCTATGTGACCATGAGAAAAAATCAGTCCATCTTCCTAAGCCTCTTTTTCCTTATATGTAAAATGAGGATAATAATAATAATGTTTATGATATTTACCTCACAGGGTTGTTGGGAGAAAGATACTTTTTAAATTATCAAATACTAGAAAAAGAAGCCATGATAATTATTATTTTAATCCCTTCCCCTTATTTGAAATCATAGAAAGTTGACTGCATCCTACTATTGTCTCCACAGCCCTAGCTGGTTAATTTCACTCCTTCTTCTCCTCTGAGAAGGAGAAGACTTGACTTCAGTCATTGTTGATAGCCTAGACTGTCTAGTTCACTCAAGAACTCAAGATTACAGGACCCAAGAGCTCTGTTCTAGAATCTAAGCTGATGCTGTTGTCCATCTCCTCCAGTTTCCCCTGCCCCAAGGGTCTCCCTGGCTTATGCAAATGTAGCATGGACCATTACCTGAGTTGGCGAGGGCGAGGGCCTTGAGGGTCACAAACTCTTCTTTCTCTACCTTGAGCTTCTTGTACCTGCGTACCAACTGCAGGATGGCCAAGTAGAGCTCTAGCAGTCCCGTGAGGCGGGAGTGCTCCTCATCCATGATGTAGTCTTCGGCGTACACCAATTTGTCATCATAAGGTAAGGAGCGGTACACAATGCCCAGGATGAGGATCTCCATCCAGGCACTCTGCAGCAGGCTCATCTGGTCTCCCAGGGAGAGGTTTGAGAACCCTGGTTTAGAAGAGCAAGAAAGCCAAAACACAAGAGCCTGGTCAAACTAAGGTAAGGAAGAGAAGCATTTGCCTGGTGGTCTCTAGAGTAGTTAATGCTTTTCTAGGAAGGTAAACGGGAGGATGGTGCCAGCCAGCTACCAAACAGCCTACCGTGGTGTGAAAAGCAATAATACTGTACATAGGGAAAAATCAGGAGTAATGAATGGACAGAAATTGCAAAGAGGCAAATTAGACTTGATTTAAGGAAAAAAATGTTCAAACAATTAGAGCTATCCAAAAGTGGAATGGGCTGACTTGGGAGGAAGGTCCTTTCTCATTGGTTATTTTTAGAAGAGATTCTTGTTCAGGGACAGAAGGGGCCAGAGGGTCACTGTGGCCCCTTCTACCTTCAAGATTTTGTATGAATCTGTATGATTAAGGAAATCTGAGTTTAAATGTCAACTCTGCCACTTTGTGGCTGTTGGTCACTTAGCCTCCTCAGTTTCCCCATCTGCAAAATGGGGATGATAAGAATTAAGATATAGTAACAAATACACTAGATTTGCAATCAAAGAGTCTCGGAGTTCAAATCTTTTTTTGCACTTATTAACCTTGGGCAAGTCATAACGTTGTTGGGCCTCCATTTCTTTATACTATAAAACAAAGAGGTTGAACTAAATGATTTTTAAGGGTCTCTTCCAGTTCAAAATCCTTCAGTCTAAGACCCATCTCTACCCTGTTCTTAATCTCAGCTCCTACTGATGATGTTACATCACCACTGGAAGAACATTTCTAAGTGGCATGTGATTGTCTAGCATCATGGGAATATGTTGGGTAGAGGGCATTCAAGAGTAAATGGACAGAGTTGGAGGTTTTAAATGACTGCATTGCTCCTTCTTGTTCCTTGTTCCTTCATTTCTAGACTTGTCTGAAGGCACTGAAGCAGTGCTTAGATCTTCTGTTCTGACTCAGTTCTTAGGCTTCTCTGTGGAATTTCATTTGTGTTGAATGAATAGCATGATGCAAGAGGAAAAGTATTGAACTTTCAACCATGGGACCTGAGTTCAAATACTCTCTGTCACTTAGTATCTGTGTGACTGTGGGCAAGTTACTTAACCTCCCCAGGCCTCTGTTTCCCTTCTCTGCAAAATGAGAGAGTTTGGATAAGATGGCCTCTAAGGTCCCTTCCTTCCACTCTATATCTATGATCTAGATCTGGCTTTATGAAGAACTTGTACATCTGTTTTTTTTTTTTCTTTCAAGCCATTCCTGTAATACTGAGGGGGTCAAGATTATTTTAGATTGACAGCTGAAAATTCCCTTAAAATTAAACTTGGCTGGTCTAAAACAAACACACCCCTCCTTTCCTCAATTAAAAACACTTACCTCCTTCCTAGATTTCTGTTAGTGGTGCCACCATTCTTCTAGTGACTCAGGCTTGAAACCTTGGTGCTATCGTCCATTCTTCCCTTTCCTTCATCCCTCCTACCATATCTCATCAGCTGTCAAGTCTTGTCGATTCTACCCTCATAACATCTCTCCCATCCATCCATCCATCCATCTCCACTCACATATGCTATCCTAGGCCAGATTCCCATCACCTTTCTTCTGGTTCATTGCAATAGCTTCCTAATTTGTCTTCCTACCTCAAGCCTCTCCTCTCTCTAATCCATCCTCAAGAAGATTTCTTTCCAGACTATCTTGTGTTTTTTTTTGCATTTATTCCATATATACTTAAATAATAATAATAACAATAGCATGAATATACCACTTTACAGTTTATAAAGCACTTCACAAATATGTCAATTTCTATTCATAGCAATTCTGTGAGGTAGGTTCTATTATTATTCTCATTTTACAGATGAGGAAACTGAGTCAGAGAGAGGTTTACATATGTGTTGTCTCTATCAAAAGAATGTAAGGTCCTTGAGGGAGGGTCCTTTTCCATTTTTGTCTTTATATTCCCATCACCTAGCACAGTGTCCGGCATATGACTAATTGATTGGTTGATTGATTTTTGAAGTTGAGGCTATGGGTTCTTGGCCAAATGAAAAGTGACAAAAAAAGGAGAAAGTTTTTCAGGTAGTTAAGGAATGGCAGAGTGATTAAGTCTTACACTTTGGGAAGAAAAGGCAGAATTCTCCTGAATATAAATGCTGGTGCTACTGTCTCTTTCAATCATTTTTCTTTGTTTCTGACTCTTCATGACCCCATTTGGGGTTTCCTGGCAAAGATACTGGAATGGTTTGCCACTTCCTTCTTCAGCTCATTTTACAGATGAGGAAACTGAGGCCAACAGAGCTAAGTGACTTGCCAAGGTGACACAGCTAGTAAGTGTCTGAGGCTGGATTTGAACTCTTTAAGGTGAATTTTCCTGACCCCAGGCCTAGTGCTCTATCCATTGCACCACATATCTACCTGGTGCTACTCTAAACTAGGAATAAAGGAGAACTGGGTTTTGGTCTACTCTGGGAGAGGTGTTCTTTCGGCACATGGATAACGCTTGAGAACTGTTTGTTGAATTGAATTGAATTGCCTGACTTTGCCACACCCTTGTTATATGATCTTGATACGTCACTTCATTTCTCAGGTTTTCAGTTTCTTATCTAGAACATGACCAGGTAGGAGCAGATTACCACCAAAGTTCCTTTCAGCATTTGACACTCTTCTGCTTCTATGTTTGGGTGTGTACAATGAATATGATATTTTCAATTTGGCCTGAATATGCATCTTATGTTATAATTATGTGATTCTATAAATCTATTCTATAATTCTATGATTCCATGCATCATTCCATCATCAGTCTACTAACCAGGTTAAATCTCAGGCTAGTTTCTCCCATGACCCAGAGACTTCTAGATTGCTACCCTCAGACCCTCATCCCCGTGCTGTGAGTTTTCTTTCAGTCACAGTGTACTCAGAGGATGCAGACTCCTTTGAATATTAACCTCGACAAGATAAAATTAGGAAGAGAAAGTCTGGGGCCAAAAGATTTCATAAAACATTGGTCAAAACCAAATATAGCTGATGTTGGTATTCTTTGGTGATCCATGGATTGTCTTAGATAATCCACACTATTTCTTTCTCCTGCCAACTCCTACCTCTCCCATGCACCAATAATAATAATAGTCAGCATTTCTATAGTGTTTTACAAATATTTGAAATCATTTTACAAATATTTTCTTTTTTGATACTCACATAAACCCTATTAGGATCTCCATTTTACAGATAAGAAAACTAAGCCGATCGAGGTTAAACAGCTTGCCCAGAGTCATACATTTAATAAGTGTCTCAGGTCTTCTCCACTCCAGGGTCAGTGGTCTATCCACTGTACTACCTAAGTGCCCCAAAGCACTGGCTCCAGCAAATGCTGATTAGATACAAAGAGACCTTATGTGTCCTTTAATTGCTTCTAGGGAAATTAAATTGTGGACTTTACAGGGGTATTTGCAGACTTTTTCTTTTCAAGTGTCTTTGGCTCTTCCCCTCATCTATTTTTATCCTATACCTCCCATGCCCTCTACCCTGGCCTGCCACTAGTCCTCTTCTATAAATGGATTCTTTCTATAAATGTATTTTTCCTTTTCCCCAAAAGGGAATCACAGAATGTTGGAGCTAGAAAGATCTTAGAGGCCATTTAGTTCAATTGCCTTCACTTGACAGATGAGGAAACTGAGGCCCTTAGAAGTTAATTAACTTGATAGATTGATTACTTTGGGTCACATAGGAGTCAATCCTGGGACTTCTGATTTCAATACTCTTTCCACCATACCACATTGCTTCCTAGCATTCCTTTGCTCAAGCTTGTTCAGAGCACCTTATAGCAGAGACTCATACTCAAGGAGTGAATTATACAGACTCCCCAGCATCCTCCTTGTCTGAGCATCCTTGTGCCTGCAGCTGGGTCTATGGAGCCCAAGTCTTCAATGATCCTTTGATGTTCCTTGTTATCAAGTCAGCAATTAACAAAAGAGCTGATGATTGCTATATTGACTGGCCATGCTTTGGGTTTTGATATATGTGTTATCTCAGCCAAAGATGCAGTAGCAAGGAGAGGGGCAGGTGATTATGTATTTATCACAATGCCGTTAGTGTGAGAAGATGTGTGCATGCCTATAGTTGCCAGGGGAGGTGGGAGGCAATAATGGAGAATCTAGGGATGGACATCCAATTTTCCTTATCAGGCCACTGAAGGGGAGAGAGGCCTCAGGCTACATTAATTAACAGATACCAATCAGCAGGCACATAAGTGTATGTATTGGAATATGTTGGATTGGGGATAGGGGTTGGGGGGGTAGAAGGCAGACAGGCGGAAGGAAGAGAAAGAGGAGTAGGGGGCAGAAGGGAAAGGAATCGATAGACCATTGAGTTGAGGAGGTGGCAGAAGAGGAGGGAGAAGGGATATAGCCAGAGTAAAATAGGGGGCAAGGCCTTTGGAAATGGAGGAAAAATGCCAAGCAAAGTCCTGTTGGTGTAATCAGGAAAATAAACTAGAAAGATTTTAGATAGCATTAATTCTTTCTAATGGCCATTGGCTCCCTCGTTATTGAGAGGGCATTCCTATGGAGGCTTTACCTTGTACTAAGGACCACAGAATTTCAGAGTTGGATGGGACCTTGGAAATTATCCAGTTCAAAGTAAACCCGATCAAGTATTTGTTCTACTTTTGGACTAAGTTTTAAGGTCAGTGGCCTCTGCCTACTATGTACTGTGTGTGTGTGTGTGTGTGTGTGTGTGTGTGTGTGTGTGTGTGTGCGGGCGCACGCATGCATGTGTATATGTAGTGGGAGGTAGTCTTGCTTTTAGGGAAAAAGGTGACCCCACGGAAGTTTATATTGTATTGCGATTGTGTGCCTACCATGTGTAGTAAAAGGTATGAAGAGAACGATCTGAGATTAAGCATTACTAGTATGAGCAGATGGACTAGGTTTCTGATCTCTCTCTTTGATTCTCTTTGAAAGGGGTCAGCCTCTTTCCACATCCTTCTAACCAAAACCCCATTCCAAAATATTCCCATATGCATATTCAAGTGCCTTTTGGATGCCATTCTAGTAAAGCAGTGGCGACCTCCTCTCTCCTCTCGGTGCCCCTTGAAAGAAATGATCCAAGCAAGAATTGAGAGCCAATGGAAAAGAATAATCTGAGGGGGAAGAGAGAAACTCTCACCAATGTCAAGAGAGTGAGAACAGGACACAGAAATGCAAGAGAAAAAGAAGAAATTATCTGAATCGTTGGAATGATTGATAAGATCCCTAAGTGGTGTGGGGCTCTTGACATTAAAAAGTAGATTTGCATCTTTTGAATAAGAAAAAGGCATTTTATGCACCACAGAATTATAACAAGAATTCATAGGTGTTAGTGAGCACAAGAAAATTAGTTATTGGACACAGGAATAAAAGATGTGCCATGTTGGCCCATCAGTTAGAAGAGACCTCAGAGACTTCTCATATAACCCCTACTGGACCTGAAGTCCCTTCTACAACATCTCAAAAAAATGGCTATCTAGTCTCCTTTAAAGCAACTAGGTGGCGCTGTGGATAGAGTGCTGAGTCAGGAAGACTTCTCTTCCAGAGTTCAAATCTGGCCTCAGACACTTACTAGCTGAGTGACCCTGGGCAAGTCACTTAACCCTGTTTGCCTCAGTTTCCTCATCTCTAAAAAAGAGCTAAAAAAAGAAAGAATAAGCCACTACGGTAACTTTGCCAAGAAAACCTCAAATGGGGTCACAAAGAATTGGACATAATTGAAAAATGGCTGAACAAGTCTCCTCTTGAAGTTCTCCAGTGAAGGGAATCTCACTAACTCCCAAGGTACCCTACTCTACTTTTGGACAACTTAAATCGTTAGCAAATTTTTCTTTATACCAGTCTAAATGTGCCACAATGTAATTTCTAACCCATTGTTCCTAGTTTTGACCTATAGGACTAAATATAATATGTCTCAGAGAAAGATGCAGCCCTTCTCCTTGCTAATTCTAGCTCCATTACTGGTGTCCTTGATCCTATCCACTCCTGTCATCTCTGGGAGTTTGACCCTTCAAATGGGGGTCAAAGAGAGGGGTCCCCTCTCTTTCTTCACTACTTTAAATTAAAAGTGAAGATTTTAGAATAGAAAGGAGGATTTGAGGACATACTATTATACAGTAGTATTTGGCTCTGCAGATCAGACTCTGTAGGTCAGTATAAGGTTCTGCTGATCTCTTGGCCAGCTATTGAGAACTCAGAAGAATACCTCTGACTGAAGATTTGCTAAAATGATCAAAATCATCAAACGAGTGGTGGAGAAAATTACCCAGATATAACTGCCAACTTAGTTGCCATCGACAAAAACTGGTATGATGTGGACAACAGTGGAATTGACCATCAAAGAAGAAAATAAGTGAGAAGACAGGCAAAGATACTCTAATGCTGAGAGCTTGGAGAAAACTGTAAAAACAAACAACTTTGAAAGCTGTAAGAACTAAGATCAAGGGGGCAGCTAGGTGGCGCAGTGGATAGAGCACCAGCTCTGAAGTCAGGAGGACCTGAGTTCAAATCCAGCCTCAGACCAAACACTTGACACTTACTAGCTGTGTGACCCTAGGCAAGTCACTTAACCCCATTGCCTAGCCAAAAAAAAAAAAAGAACTAAGATCAAGGCAAAGACCATTCACAATTCTAGATAATCCATGATGAATCTATCAATTACAGAGAAGCAAAGGATTTTGAGCATAGAATAAGGCATGTGTGTATACATATATATTTAAAAATATGCACACAAATATATAAATATATATGGATTTAATATAATTTAATTATATAATATTAAATTAATATAATTTAATCCAGTGGATTAAGGCAAATAGAGGTTAAGTGACTTGCCCAGAGTCATACAGCTAGCAAGTGTCTGAAGCCAGATTTCAACATAAGTCTTCCTGACTCCAGGCCCAGTGCTCTATCCACTGAGCCACCCAGATGCCTCAAATACATATACATATATATGTATGCAGCAATTAAGGAAATTTGTTTTGCTTGAATATGCATATCTGTTACAAGAAATGTTTTTCTTTCCTTTTTCCAATGGGGTAGAAAGTGGGAAAGAGGGAAAATAGATTTCTGTTAATTTTTTAAAATAGAGAAGGGGGCTACTATAGATGTAAAATGTGCATACACTTTCAGGTGAGATTAAAGTAATATCAATTTAACTTAACTGCTTTATTTTGTTGCAAGAGACCTCTCAAAAAGTGGGAGTGATCTGTAAATGTTTACAACATCAAAACAAAACATCAATAATTTAAAAGAGCCAGGAAGACCTGTGTTCAAAACCAGCCTCAGGAACTTACTAGCTGTATGACTTGAATTATTTAGGCTTAAACTCTGTGCAGCTAGCACAGTAGGTAGAAATCTGGACTTGGAGTTAGAATGAACCTGAGTTCACATCCTGCCTCACATACATCTTAGCTCTGTGACCTTTGACTAGTCACTTAATCTCTCTCAGCCTCAGTTTTCTTATCTGTAAAAAATGGGGTAGATGATAATAATAGCACTTACCTCTGTATTATTAAGTAATACCTCTGTATTATTT
This sequence comes from Vombatus ursinus, assembly GCF_900497805.2. Classification (NCBI taxonomy): domain Eukaryota; kingdom Metazoa; phylum Chordata; class Mammalia; order Diprotodontia; family Vombatidae; genus Vombatus; species Vombatus ursinus. Next base: position 21,935,042 of record NW_020954723.1, read on the forward strand.
AATAATACAGAGGTGTCAAGCATGCAGACACTATACCATTCCTGCATGCAGGCCAAATCAGGTTACATAAAATATAATTGGGAAGTATTTAACAAAATAAATAAAAATACACTACAACACGGATAATGTTAACTTGTGGTTTTCTAAGTCATTATTAGTGAGCCTGGGATCCCTTTCTAAATGATTTTGACACTACTGCTTTGATATGTGTAAAGCTTATAATGCTATATAAATATAAGTTAATATTATTTAATTTCCTCACCTGTAAAATGAAGGCCCTCAATTCAATGGCTCTGAGGGAACACTTAGGTCACTTTTAGTTCTAAAATCTTTGATCATATTTTCTTTCTTTCTTTTCTTGGAAGCAATCAAGATTAAGTGACTTGCCCAGGATCACAGAGATAGTAAATGTCTGAGGCCACATTTGAACTCAGGTCCTCTTGACTCCAGGGCCAGTGCTCTATCCACAGCACCACCTAGCTGCTCTGTAGATCATACGTTCAACCACAATAAGGTTTCTCCTAACAAAAGCTTGTTGAATTTAAGGTCTGAGTTGCACTCATGGCTGGTCCCTTTCCCTAAGGGAGTTTCAGAATTCCCTTGGTTGTTGAGTGGTCCCTCGCCCAAGGAAGCACATCTAGCTTCTCCTAGGACAGGAGTTCATCAATTCACCTGTTCCTTCCCACCCCTGGGATGGAATGGGCTCTTGCATCATAGGCTGTCCCCGGGCATGCCTAGGAGACAGGTGGAAAGCTCCACTCATTGCCCTTCCTTTCCAGACCCATATAAGTCCCAGAAAAGTTGCTTTATTGGCACTGGCTGAAGTAGTAACATTCAAGCTCTTTTTCTCCCTCTCTTAGTGCTTTGGCAGTATAAGCTCCCAGAATTAAAAAAACACATAATTTGTGGCAAGTAGAGTTCATAATCTGTTAATTTATTATCGTTTCTGTCGTCCTGGAGGGCCATTAGCAGAGGTAATAAAGGGAGATGTAATTATAGGATCTGAGGCCACTCCAGACACAGCTGCTGTCACTTGGCTCCCCATATTTCATCATCTGCTGGCACTCTTGTCTTCCTAGGGAAAGACAGACAGTGGCTACCCCGGGAGAAGAATTTCCCAGAGCCTCCCTTGTCAGTAAGGAGGCCCCTCCAGGTGGCCCCTCCCAAGCCACATGCAAATGGCAGGAGTGATAGATGCTGGGGTGTTAGGGAGGTGGGGCAGCACAGGGAGTGACAAGAGAGAAGGGGAGACCTCACTGGAAAGGGAAGGCCTCCAAGCTGCCTGGGGAGGACATTGAGCTAATAATGTTTGTTGAATGCAATTAATCAAGTAATTCCCATTCTTGGTCGTAGGCATCGGGTCTCCATTTAATCTTCTCTCCCTCACCTGGAAGAAAGCTGGGCCACAGTCCCTTTAAGGACTCGGATTGTTTGCCTGAGCAAAAAAAAAAAAAAAAAAAAGGCAAAACACAATGAAAAAACACATGTTTAGGGGTAGACCTGGCCCTTAATTAAGTGGTGATGATACTGTTAATTTACGTAGGGCCTGTCTCTAAGGGGCTATCCCTGCTGCATGGGCAGGATTTCATTCAGTCTAATGTTTGGCTTATTTCTTGGTGTCAGACTTTGCAACTCATGCTTATGAATGGGGTCCTGTGTCTTTAGAAAATGGGGGAGCAGGAGGGGAATGGTGACTGAGAATTTGCTACCCCTTTCACTTCAGGCATGGTCTCTTCATTGTCCCCTGAATCCACCTTTGTTCACTGTGTTTTCACTTGGACCCCTCTTCCCTCTTTCTCCTCTTTGTTGGTCAATATCTTATCTATCAGTGAAGACTGAGTGTCTCTCCCCTCGCTCTCCATGAAATCCTCATGATTTAGCCTAGTTCATAGAGCCCTTTCACTCTCTGAAACTCTCTAATATTTCTTGTCTGCATATCACTCATTTGGCAATAAACCACATCTTGCCTCATTAGTTGTCTTTTCATGTGTGTGTATGTGTGTTTATGTGTGTGTGTTGGGGGGGGGGTTGTTCCCAGACTAGACTCTAAGACCCCTCAAGAGCTGCTTGGATGCCACATATGGTTTCCCCTTCTCTCCCCACTGCAACTAACACAGAGCCTTGCACATGTTCAGAGTTTAATATTTGTTGATGGATTAGGTTACAGGGCCCCTCCTGCATGATCTGTCCCTGAACAACCTAAAGGGTTCTGTTCTCTCTCTAGGAAAGAATCTCCTAACTTGAGGAATCCCAGCATGAACTCCAGGGGTATGACAAGCTTGCTAAGTTGGGAGTATGAATATTTGTTAAATATTTATATTATCCTATTGAAATTGTTTTATTTCTTATGTATTTTATATATTTATTTTGTATGCATTTTATGTATTTCTTATGTTTTTTTTAGTTTCAGTGAACTTTTATTGAGATAAATGAATAAAATCAATATTTTGCCAACTTTATGAACTGAGTGGAGATTCTTGGTTCTATATTCATGTACATGCAATACATCATACATTTCAACAAAAATATAATCCTCAAACTCAAATTCACTTTCTTTCGAATTGAATAAAGGGCATGAGAAGATTTACTGAAAATCTCAAAGGAAACAAGGATTCAAAAAAGGTTGGTAAGCCATGGTCAGGGAGGGAGGACAAACGAAATAGGTCTACCACTGGGCCCACTCCTAGAGAGAGCACTTTCAGTCTTGCTTCCTCAGGGACTGATGGACAGTCATGTTCAGCTGGGTTTTGTCATTGATCCTAACTGGGTTAAGTCAATTCATTCAAAAATAGTTGGGGTAAGCTTGTCTCCAGAAAGGGTTGAAGAAAGACACCACCCTCTCATCTTTTCAAAGATAGAGTACCATGGGTGTGGGGAGTCACCTACTGGGTTAAAGCTTAAAACTTCATTGAGACTTTTTGGGACACTGAATAGTATCTGATAGGGTTGATGTGTTGATTGGTTTTACTGAATTGCTTTTTTCCCCTCCTCTTTCTTTTTAAAATCTCTGTTACAAGGAATAATTCCACAGGTAAGGAAGGGGAGGACATATTCAGAAATAAAAGTAGGTAAATGAATGAGTGAATTTTTAAAAACATTTATTAAATGTTTATTCTGTGCCAAGCACCGTGCTAAGAACTGGATATAAAAATAGAAAAACACCAATTCCTGTTCTCAAGATCTCACCCTCAAATTGGGGAAGATAAAACATAGGATAGTTCAGTAGTGGGTAGAAGAAAACTGAAGATAACAATTAGAAAAACAAACATGCTTTTGGACTGGATCTGTGATTAGCATTAAGACTTTCTGGTCAGAATTTCCTGCTCTCAAAGAGTTACCTGCCCACTGAGAGATTAAATAATTTGCCTAGGATTACACAGTCAGTGTGTGTGTATGTCAAAGATGGAACTTGTACCAGGTCTTCCAGGGCTGGAGGTTGGTTCTATAACCATTATACCTCTCAGAAATAAAAGATGAAAACATTTAGCACCTTGGACAGTGCTACTATTAAGATAGGATTTACCTGTAAAGGTTTGAGTTTATGCTAATTAATTTTATCTATACTCTTAATAATAATGATAATAGTTATAAAATACCTTAAAGTTTGTCAAGTAATTTAGCTACATTATCTCATTTGGGGGTTTAAACCCAGTTTAAACCTGATTCTAGATCCAACATCCTCTATGTCCACCTCAAGCACTTACTAGCAGTGTGACTCTGGGCAAGTCACTAAATTCGGCCTGCCTCAATTTTCTTGATTGTTAAATAGGGATAATAGTAGCATCTATCTCACAGGTTGTTATGACAATCAAATGAGATAGTATTTTTAAAAGTGCTTAGGATAGTACCTAGCACATAGCAAGCTCCATATCAATGGTTATTCCCTTTCCATTTGCATCTGCCCTTAAATTAAATGCCTGAGAACTCAGCATACAAACATATTTAGAATAAGAGGCAAGTTAATATTGGGGGGTTTTGTTTTATTTTTTCTAGTTGATACAATAATTATTATTAGTAATTCATAAAAATAATAACAGCTAAGATTTAAATAGCTCTTTAAGATTTACAATATATCCACTGTGCCACTTAGTTTTCTCAAGTGCAACATAATTCAGGGGAGGGGGAGAGAACAATCTTTCATTATGATAGCTGAAGAGCAACTGGATTCAGTTTTGTTTTACTGTACTATCAGGAGGCACAGTAGCAGTGGATAGAGCACTAGGCCTGAAGTCGAGAAGATCTGAGTTAAAATCTGGCCTCAGATACCTCCTAGCTGTGTGGCCTTGGGCAAGTCACTTAACCTCTGTTTGCCTCAGTTTCTTCATCTGTAAAATGGGGATAATAATAGTACCTCTTTTCCAGGGTTGTTGCAATGATCAAATGATATAATAATCATAAAGTGGGACAAAGTAAGCACTATATAAATGTTAGATGTTATTACTGTTATTGTTATTATTATTATTATTATATCTTCTCCTCTACAACTTACAGTCCTAGAAAGCTACCTAGAGTACTGAGAGATTAAGTGACTTGTCTTGGGTCATAGAGCTTCTCTATGAATAATTATTGTTATAGCCCACCTTTTTATATCACTTTTGAGAGACAGTGTGGTTTAGTGGCTAGAGAGCCAGCCTACCACCTGGGTTCAAGTCCTGCCTCTGACACATCCTGGCTCTGTAACCCAGGGCAAGTTACTTGACTCAGTGCTCTAGAAAGCTTTCTAAGACTGTCAGCTGCAGAACCATGCAGATCTGCATTGCTTACAGGGAGTTTCTTTATCTGGGAGTTCCCTATACCCCTGATATCACAGGTCCAGTCCCTAAACCATGGTTTCCAAAGTGTTTTACACTTAGATTATCATTTAATTTGATCCTCACAGCAGCCTTGTGAAACAACTGTGTGCAAATATTATGGTATCCATTTCAGAGAAGTGATGTGTAGTAAGTGATGGAACCAGGACAGATCAAGACCTTTCCCCAGAAGGCCAAGCCATAAGTTACATAGGTTAACCTAAGGGTGTTCAGGCATTAGAGGAAAGGTCCTACTTTGAATCAAACCAGCTTGAAGCCCTGGGTATCTCAGCCCCAGATCAGTGATCCCAAATGAAAGCCATATGGCTGGTAAGGAGCAGAGACAGGATTCAAACCCAAGTTCACAACAGTCAATAGTTTCAAGAAATCCCCTGGGGGACAAGGAGAATGAGGGGAGACCATTGCACTGAGGGAGAGCACAGCAGCAGTAGGTTGGGCTGCAATGGCCTTCAGAAAGGAGCTCAGGACAGAGAGAGAAAGGTGGTGACAGAGTAGTGACACCAAGGGGCGCCCATCAGCTATCAATACACAGTCCTATCACCCTTCCCCCATGCTGACCACCCATGAGCTTCAGGCTCAATGTGCAAGCTGGAAGATTGTACTGGATCCCTTAGCTGGGTTAGTGGAGCAATCCAGGCTGAGGTATCTTTAGCAGCAGCCTAACCCCACCACTGTTGCTGAACCAGCAACAGGCAGCTTCGAAAAGCAGAGAATATAATCCTCACTAGGCTGAGCTCCTTAGGAGAGGGTACACCCGGCATTAACCACCTGCAAACACACACATGCTGAGTTGGAATAACATGGATGGCTTTCTGCACTAAAAGGGGAGTGCCCTGGGGAAAGGGGAAGTCCTAGAGTTTATAAGGCTTAGAAAGGCTTTCTGAAGTTGGCCATTGCAGCTCCCCAAATCCAAAGAATCAAGAAAACATGCAATATGAAATCCCAAACAATCAGTCTGCTGAGCTAACTAGCAGCCATTCCTACTTGTCACCATCAATCTTTCTGAACTCCAGAATTTAGGTCCCATCTCCATAAGATTATAACCAACCCCACTTACCAACCCCCATACCCTCTGAGGATGGTTAAAGCATGAAAGAAAGAAGATACATTATAGGAAGAATGTTGGATATTTTTACAATCCACATAAAATTTTTAAAATTAACAACTTAGATTATTGGTCTAATTCATAAGATTTTGGTGACAAGGAAATGAATTTTTTTTTCTCACACATGATAATGCCTACGGTTCTAGAAAGATAAGGCATGGCCTAGTAGACTAAGCCCTGAATGTGGAATCAGGAATGTTTGAATCTCACCTAAATCATTCATTAGCTGTGTGAGTGACTTAACCTCTCTGAGACTCAGTTTCCTCATCTGCAAAATGGGCATTATAATAGCACCTACCTCAGGAGACTGTTGTGAGGATCAGAAAGGATAATGTATGAAAAGTGCTTCACAAAACTTAGCATGCCAAAGAAATGCCACCTAATAATACACAGGTCAGAGTTTATTAGACCCATTCTATTTTTTTAATTTTTCATTGCGTCTGAGGTATGCAACTGGATTGCACAGTGGTCTCCAACTTTGGTAAACATGCTTTTAAAATAAAAGCCCTTGACAATGTGTTTTTATCAGGGCCATAATTAAAGTCACTGAAGTTTTAGTACACAGAGGCTGTATGAAGGTCAACATGGAAAATATGCATATGGCTAGAGATATATCAAATCAGGTCACACTGGCTGCTCCTGGCAGGGATGACTGAAGTGGGCTGGGCCCTTTGCATACAGGCTACATGGTCTCACTGTAATGTTAAAAAACCATGGAACCTAAAACTCTGAGAGTCACAGAGCTCCAGTAAAGTAAGAAGACAAGCACCTGCTCTTCAGTCCTTGCTGAATCAAGGAAGAAAACACTTGGGTTCAGAGTGAGAGTCCGCAGTCCCATACCCTACCCTCTCTGCCCTCAGCCTATCTCCCCCACAGTCCTGTGCTGTTTGTCCAGCTTCTCCAATCAAGACCCAGGCTGGCAATAAATGGTCCACCTGAGGCAGGAGCAGGGACCTGCCCCCCCAAACAGGGGGCAGGTTTGTGTTGATCCACAAACAAATAATCATCACACTCTGATTCTCTGTGGCTTTTAAAGATGGGCTGTACAGATACCTAGAAATCAGGGCAGTCTGAGTAAGGAAACGCTGCTCTTACTTTTCTTCCCAGCAGAATGGCAAAAGAGTCTACGACTCGCTTGGTCTGTAGTTTTCCACTGTTCCCAGCTGGGAAAGAGTGGTTAGGAAAATCCTATACTTTCGGCTCTCTGGCGTTAAGAGACCTGCTCTCTGAATTCTTTCTGCTGAATATAAGGTAATTAAAAACACCACCCCGGGTGGTTGTGATATCATTTCTCTGTGTACATCAACTGCTTCTGAGACCCATAGCACTTTTACTGCTTCTGTTGCTGTCTCACCTTGGGCAGGTAGGTCACCTCACCTTGATGAACCTCAGTTTCCTCCTTTGTGCAAAGGGGATGATATTACTACTACCTACCTACAACAACTACAACTACAACCTACTACAACAATCTCAGAGTTGTTTTGGAAAAAGTACTTTCTAAACTTTTATATAAAAACCTTGAAACGATCACATTGTATAAATGTGAGTCACCATTGTTAATATTATTTGATTATATTTTGTTTTGTTTTGTTTTGTACTGGATCCATGTCTTCATCTGTGTAGAGAACTTCTAGAATCCCAGTGTGGAAACTGTCTCCACAGATGCAGATTGACAGCTCCTTGTAACTCATACTCTTAGAAAATGGTCTATATAAATAGGCCATTTAATATAAAAAGGTGGCCTAAGCACTGAGTCTAAATGACTTACCTAATGTCACATAGCTATTTTATGTCAGAGACAGGACTTGAACCCAGGTCTCTCTGACTCTGAGACTGGTCTTCTATATACTATGCAAGGGCCTCAGCTTTCTCATTTGTAAAATGAGGGGGCTGGATCTGATAAAGAGCCAGATGGTACAGTGCATAGAGGTGCCCAGGCTGGGGTCATTTCTAAGCTCAAATCCAGCCTCAGACACTTACTAGGTGTATGACCCTGGGCAAGTCACTTAACTGTGCCTCAGGTTCCCTCATCTGTTAAAGGAGCTGGAGAAGGAAATGGCAGACCACTCGAGTATCTTCGCCAAGAAAACCCCAATAGGGTTGCAAAGAGTCAAACACGACTGAAAACAATTGAACAACAACAAAGGTCCCTTCCAGATCTAAGCTTGCGCTCCTATGCTTCTATAAGAGTAATCTTTGTATTATTGTTGTTCATGAATATTACTTGATCTTTGATCAATCAATCAAGACGTATTTACTAATCGCCTACTCTGTACCAGGTACTGAGGATAAAAGAACAAACCACGAAACAATCCTTACTCACAAGATACTTGTGTTCTAAACTTCTTCTTTCCACCAACAAAATCGGGAAAAAAGACACAAGGACTTACCCAAGGTCCTCTCACACAGGTTTGGTACCCAGGCTATCTGTTCTATAACTTTTAAAAGAAATGAAGGGCTGAAATTAGTCTTTTGGATTCCCTCCTGGGCTCTCCCATGAACAGGAGCACCAACCTTGGTGTCTTGGTATCAGAGGGTTTTTTTTTTT
>NW_020954723.1:21943515-21963968 GCF_900497805.2 Vombatus ursinus
TTTTTCCTTCTCTTCCTTCCTCCTCACCTCCCCCTACCCCATACATACTCCAGCTTTTCCCCATTCCAGAGGGAATCCTGGACCATGAAGCTTTAAGGTCAATTCATAAGAATGAATTCCTAGTAGTTTACTTTGAATGGAGAAAGAAAGAAAAAGAAAGACAGAAAGAAAGGAAGGAAGGAAGGAAGGAAGGAAGGAAGGAAGGAAGGAAGGAACTAAGAAAAAAGAAAGAAAGAATGAATGAAAGGCGGAAAGGAAGGAAGGAAGGAAGAAAAAAAAGAAAGAAAGAAGCTGAGCACTATTCAAGGAACCCTGAGCACATCAATAAGTGAAGTTTCAGGTAAGATAGAAACAAAAGAGAAAAGAATTTTTAAAAAAGAAAGAAAGAGAGAAGTAGAGAAACAGAAATAAGGAAAGAAAGGGGAAAGAGAGAAGGGAGGAGGAAGAGAAAAAGGAGAGACGGGAGAAAAAAGAGCCGGGGAGCAAGGAGGAGAAGCAGCAGCATCTTGGGCCAGAAACAGCCAGCCATAGCAATCCACTTCTTCCAGAATGAGGGCCTCTCCCCTACGGGCTATCACAGTAAAAGGGTCACTTGCCACTCCCTGGGTTTAAAGTCTTAGTCTTTAGTCTGAACATGAGATGGAGGGGGTGAAGGAAAAAGGACTAACATGGCATGGTGTCATTGGACAATCGTCTGTGGAATTGATTTAGAGCTGGAAAGAACACTGGACATCATCTGAGTCCAATCTCTTCATGTTACACATGAGAAAGGACAGAGATAGGGACTGGACCTGCACATTTATCGATGTAGGGAGCTCTCAGATAAGGAAACACCTCACAATTTAGTATGAAATTTTCTCTACCATTATTAGTCTGAGAAATGCTCCAAGCACTGATGGGGTTAAGTGATTTGCGTAGGGGTCATACAACTAGCCATGTGTCGAACAAAGCCAGGACTTGAGGCCAGGACTTCCTGGCTCTCAGACCAGCACTTTATACCACACTGTCTCTCACGAATGAAGAAACTGAGGCCTGCAGAGGCTAATTGATTTGCCCCAGGTCACAAAGACAGTAAATAGCAGAACTCATATTTGAACCCGGGTTTTGTGATGTCAGATCCAGTGTTTTTCCTGCAATAATTCATAGCCTAATCACCTCAAGGGGAGAGGAGGAGGAGGAGAAGGAGGACAGGAGAAGGGCTAGCTTGGGAGTTGGGTACTATCCCGTCCCAGTATGGGTCAGGATTCTGAAGAGAAATATATCGACCTTCAATCAACACCTTTAAACCACATATCCCCAATACCGCCTCTCTGCCTGGAAAAAGGAAAGAAGCCCCTGAATTGTTGATAGGATTCATCAAGGATATTCCTCATGGAGGTAGATGCTGCCTTCAACCTATATGAGTAGTTCAGAAGTCCCAGCTGAGGCAAATGCAACTATGGGAAGGAATTCAAAAAGCTGAGGACAGTGACCTCCCTAGACCAGGAAACTTGGAGACTGTAGAGGGGTCACAGGTCAGCAGACAGAAAGCTCTGCCCCACCCCCACCGCCCACCTCCCCTAGCCTCTTACCTTCCTTCAGCATCCCCACTTTGAGACATTTCATGAAGCGACACGCCTGGCAGGATTTGCGTCTCCGTTTTGTGATTTCACATTCATTTGTGGCCGGGCAGCTGTATTCAATGTTCCCTGCAACCAGACACAGAGAGGTCACTCCTGGAGGGCATCTCATGGCACAGCACCTGCCCCTTCTGCCCAGACCTCACCTGTCCAGCCGTCCAGAAGGGGCGAGGGTGAAGGGAACCACAGTGGCCCAAGCTGGTAGCTTTCTGCTGCAGTTTTTCTCAAACATTCCCCTAAGATTTCATCACACCTCACTGACCTTAGAGCCATCAGTGAGCCAGATAATCAAAGCTTATTAGATAGCCATTTGTTAAAAGTACTGCTCCCCTTTTCAACAACAGACTTAGGGGCATTTCTTTACAGTCAGAATCACCTGGGTGAGGAACAGCTGCAAACAGCTTTTGTTGGTTTGAGCTCCAATGTCTTAACTCCTTTAGGGAAGTTGCTGAGGGTCTGAGCCTTAGCTTCTGTGACCCATGAAAGACCCAAGCCTGATTTCCCTAACACTTCATGAATTGCCTGCTACCTTCCCAGCCTGGCACCAAGGCAGCTCTGGAAATAAAACATTAGGGCCAAGGACCTAAGTGGCCTGAAGCTAACTCCCTGGTCTTCCCTGACTTAGCATAGCCTTGTGAAGTGACTGTTGTTGTTGCTGTTGTTTTGTGTCCAACTCTTCATAATCCCATTTGGAATTTTCTTGGAGAAGAACACTGGAGTGGTTTGTCATTTCCTTCTCCAGTTCATTTTACGGGTGAGGAAACTGAGGCAAACAATGTTAAGTGACTTGCCCAGGGTCACACAGCTAGTAAGTGTCTGAGGTCAGATTTGAACTCAGGAAGATAAGTCTTCCTGATCCCCAGCCCTATGCATCACCTAGCTGTTCACTGCGAGATGACTAGTCCCTAGAAATTCAGTTTCCTATCTCTTCCTTGAGCATCCGTCCTCGCATCCTGAACCAGCCTAGGTAACATAGAGCCACTCTTGGAGACCAGACTCAGCTTAAAATAGTAAAAAGAAAACCCAATCCAGTCAACTCTCAATTATCCATGAGTCACTTTCCCCTCAATAAATGCAAACTAATTTCAACATGAGAGGAAGCTAAGCATAATTAGGAAAGTATAACCAGATAATATATTCTAAAGACAAATAGAAATGCTCTGGGGAGATTCCATCAATTTGGAGTAACCGTGCCATAGAATTAGAGAGCCTCAGAGCTAAAATGGACCCCAGAGATCATCTAGGACAGAAGTTCTTAACTTGGAGTCCACAAACTTTTAAAAAGATAAATCAATAACTATATTCCAATATAATTTGCTTCCTTGCTAATCCCGCATATTTTATTTTGTTCATTTTAAAACATTATTCTGAGAAAGGATCTACAGGTTTCACCAGCTGCCAAAAGGGTCCATGACACACAAAAGGTTCAGAGCCCTTGATCTAGTCCAGTGATTCCAATCTGGAAGTTAGGGTCCAAGGGTCTCATGCTAAAAATTCAATGGCACCTTAAACAGTAAATAATTGCAAACTATTATGAATAGCATATTAAATTACCCTGGGGGTTCACAATACATTTTTATCGAAAGGGGTTCAAAGAACAAACACCTTTGGGAAACATTGATCTTAGACCAACCTATTCCTGAACAAAAATCCCCTCTATAATACCCTTGAGTCAAGGGCCTTGACGCACGAGCAACTAGCCTTTTCCTGAAAACCTCCAGTAATGGGGAATGCAAGAGAGCCCATTTTATATTAGGATATCTTTGCTGGTCTCTGCTCCCATTCATATCTGCCTCCTCATCCCCACCAGCACATAGGACAATATGACAATAAAATTAAGAAAATGTCACAACCAGGATACACAGTGCAGAGAGATCCTGAGATCTATCATGACCACAAAGTATAGTTATCCCACCCACATCTCGGGGACAGGGACACAGCGTACCCCTGCCCAAATCTAGAAAATCCTTGTAAAATTTTTGGCCCTCCCTACCAGAGAAGAAGTCTGAATTATTATGGTACCAGAAGATAAAATATGTTGATATTATACAATACTATACATACATTTATGCATTTCTAAGTTTCTAAACTTTTTTCCACGTTGTCTGCTGGCCTTCGTGTGTCATCTGCAGTTTCTGCAAAACTCCCCCCAAATTCCCATTTAATTTCTTATGCTGACCTGCAGTATATCAAAACTGTGATGGGGAAAGTCATGACGTGGAAGGGATAACTGTACTCTAAATAACTTTGAATGAAGGTTGTACATGTATCCTTGGTTCCACATTGAACTCCTTGTGCATAGACAATATATAATTAATCTACAAGCTTTTATCTCATCATCCTCGCAGTTCCATTAGTTCTTTTTGGGAAACTGACATCCAAAAGGATGACGGTACTTGCTTTAGTTTACAGAGAGATCTAGAGGCAGGGCCAAAATTAGAACCCATGTTTCTGGACTCCCCATCCTGTGTTCTACTACACCACACTGACCTTTTACTTTGGTACAGAGTTCATGAGCGCTCAACTAGACAGCAAAATGTCTCTTTTTTTTCTGGGAGGTGGTACTTATCTGCTGTGTGGCCATGGTAAAGTCACTTATTATCAGTTTCTTCCTTTATAAAATCAAAATAATATCTGTAATGGGGCATCTATGTGGTGTAGTGAATTGAGCACTGTCCTTCGAGTTCCACCTCAAACATTTAATCATTGTGTGACCCTGGAAAAAATAATTAAACCTCTTTCAGTCTCAGTTTTCTCATCAATGTAATGGGGATAATAATAGCATTTAACTCACTGAGCTGTTGTGAGAAGTAAATGAGATAACATGTGAACGGCATTTTGTAACCTTAATTAAATTCTAGTACTAGTAGAAGGAGGAGAAAGAGGTGGGTAATAGCAGAAGCTATGAACCTAGGAACTCAGGAAGACCTGAGTTCAAATCCCATCTCTGACATAAACTAGTTGTGTGACCCCAGTTCAAGTCATTTAACCTGTCTGCCCTAATTTCCTCATCTGTAAAATAGGGATAATAATAAACCTTCCTTTCTAGGGTTGTTGTGAGGATCAAATGAGATAATATTTGCAAAGCTCTATGTAACTGCTAGTTGTAACTACTAGTAATATCACCTACTTCACAAGACCATGGAGAGACTCAAATAAGACAATGTATGTGAGGTATTAAATAAATGTTAGCTATTATTAATAGCACTTCTATTGCCTTACGGCATCTCTTGTTATAGTTATCTTAAATCGTTATCTAATTCTTATATTATTATGGGAGTGCTATAACAAAAAGCATGCTGCTGGTTGGGGTGTCAGGAAGACTGGAATCTACTCCTGGCTCTGCTGTCACTATGGTCACTGCTGAATTAATGTGTTTGCCAGCTGCAGATAAAAACGAAAGCAGCCACAGAAGACTGGTGCCTCTGGGTGAGTATGTTGGCCAGGGTTCCCACCATCACTAAAGAATCATGGAATCCCAGAATCTTAGAATTAAGAGGGACCTCAGACATCATCTGGGTCAACCCCAACCCAAATTGTGAATCCCACATACAACCTCTCTGGTCATCCTTTTCCACTCATACACTAAGGACTGGGAGCTCACTACCACCCCATCCCATTATGAAGCAGCTCTAATGGTTAAGAAGTTTTTTTTTTCTTTATGCTGAATCAAAATCTGTGTCTCTGTCACTTCCATACGCTCCTCCTTGTTCTTCCCTTTGAGGCTAGATCTAATCCTTTGACCCTTTCAATAAGTATGCTCTTCTACAGGCTTGACACCTTCAAATCTTTCAATATTCACAAGGCATGATTTTGAATGCTCTCACCATTTTTTTTTTTGCCTTATTCTAGGTGCATTCCAGTTTGTCAGTTCTAAAATGAGGTATCAAGAACTGGACAGAATATTCCAGATGTGGCCTGATCAGGTGAGGAAACACTTGGACTTCACTGTTTTTCTCAGTCTAAGCACGATGCTTCTATTGATTAGAACCCATTAGTTTCCCTGGCTTCCAACCTCCCAAGAGCAGGTGGAAAGAGGGTCAGCAACAGCAACCTAAGAAAAGTTCTTGGCCCTTTAGGGTTCAGACTGGGAATGGGAGTGAGGGTAGGGGAAGGTGAAGGTCCTGATTTTATTTGTTTATTTATTTATTTATGTCCCTTTCAATTTGTTTTATGGGCCTGGAGGCTGGCTGCCAGCAAAGCCGGCTGGTAGCTTTGTCTTGTAATTTCGGTAAGTGCCCCATGATAAAGTGATGAGATTACCTCATCAGAATTCCAGCAGTCTCTCAGGGGCAGGCGGTCACACGTTCTGCTCCATATCCCTGTATGCTAAGAAAGGGGGTGATTGGGGAGAGCTCCAAGACTGGGGGAAATTCTGATGGGGGGGTTTGGAGAGTTTCAAAGATCCTTGCATGGATTATATACATTCATGTGTAGGGTGGCTATATGTCAAGGGTTCCCTGAGCATTTATACACCAGGCTGGGCAAAACAGCTGAATATTTTCTAGCTGTGACATTTAGAGTAAGGGGTACCCAGTTTGAGATTTTTTTTTTAAGTATCAAGAACTCAGAGGCCAGTGCATTGGCTTCACCTCAAAGCTCCGGAGTAGGGTGGGAAGGCACAGAAGCAGGCCTGGGTTTGTATGTTAGGGTCCTCAAATACAATAGGAATCCACTCTAAAAAATGCACTTTCAGGTCATATTTTATTGTAGTGGGAACCATCCCATGGAGTATGGATGAGACTGTGCCTGTACCCTGGCACCATTTCCCCTCATTGTAGTCTAGCTAAACTGGACAACTCATCTTCCAAAATTAATCTTTGATTTTCCACCTTTGTGTATTTTTTGATACTGTATCCTACTCCTGATATACCTTTCTTTCACCTCTTCTTGCTGTGTTTGGAGTCAGAGGATGGAGGTTGATATTCTGACTCTACTACTTACCAACTGTGTGACCTTAGGTAAGTCACTCAGTTTCTCCATCTATAAAAATGAAAGGATTGGACCAGATTGCTTCTAACGTCCTTCCAGCTATGAATCTATAATCACTTTAACCTCTTTCATGATACTTTCAACCAAAAATATTGTCTCTCTGTTATGAACTGTCAGAGTACTTTCTGAATTTGTGTCCTATTTTCTTTGATAAGTATTTTGTATCTCTTATCACCCCCTACTTCTTGTAAACTCCTTGAAGGCAAGAATTATGTGTTAGTCACATTTATATGCCCCCAAGGCAGCTAAGTGATACAGTGGATAGAGTGCCAGGCCTGGAGTAAGAAAGATTCCTCTTCCTGAGTTCAAATCTAGCCTCAGACACTTCCTAGTTGTATGACCCTAGGCAAGTCACTTAATCCTGTTGGCCTCAGTTTCCTCATCTGCAAAATGAGCCGGAGAAGGAAATGGCAAACCACTACAGTATCTTTGTCAAGAAAACTCCAAATGGGGTCGTGAAGAGTCAGACAGGACTGAAAGCACTGAACAACCAACAGGGCCTCAGACTTGGCAGCTGCTAAATAAACTTATGAATGAATGGATTAATGGCTGAGCCTTCATGAGGATCTGAACCTCTCCCCTCCTCCTTCCTACCCCTCATGAGATACTCAGATTCTCTGTCATCCTGGACTGAACTAATGAAGACTCATCTTTCAAGGATTATCTTCAAAAGTTATCAATGAACATGCATGGGACCATGGCCTACCTTAGATGCAATGAATTATGGGAATGGAATGGGGAGTCCATCATCTCAGAGATGGAATCGGCAAATTAGAAACCACTATGGGAGCCAAGGAGTTAAAGAAATTTGCAGGTGTCAGGGACCAGATTGGGGGGAGGAGCGAATTTTGGGTAGCTGCTGGCATAGATACAAGAATGGTCCTCTCTAGTTTTAAAAATAACCTTGCTATTGTCAGTGTTATCATTTAGAAATGTATAGCCTCAGTATTATTCCCATTTTATCTCAAGAAATAGCCTCGACAAAGTCCTACTCTAATGCTCCATTGTAGTGTGGAGGTGACCCTGGGTTGCTGAAGGTTATGCTAACTGAGCAAAAACTCAAGCAGGTTTTACTATGCTGGTAAGATTTTGAGCATGATTCTGGCAACAGACTATGCTTTCCAAGGACTAGTCAACCTGAATTTGTCACATCTCAACAGTAAAGTGGCCCTTTGGTGATTCTTTGACCCTGGCAACTCATGAACCATAGAAAAGCACAAAACTGTGCACAGTCTTTATGGCATCTTTATTCTATGGTGATGGTGCCTCAGTGGTGAAAGGATGATGGAGCAGTAGTGGGTACTAAGAATTACACAATTTTTAGACCATCTACAAACATTAATTAAATTAATTATAATGTAACAGCTAGGTGGCTCAGTGGATAGAGAGCTGGAGTCAGGAGGACTCATCTTTCAGAGTTCAAATCACACACTTACCAGCTATGTAACCCTAGGCAAGTCATTTAACCTTGTTTGCCTCAGTTTCTGTAAAATGAGCCAAAGAAGGAAATGGCAAACCATTACTGTACCTTTGCCAAGAAAATCCCAAAAAGGGTCACAAAGAGTCAGACAATGCTGAAAAAAGACTCAACAACAACAACCAAAAAGAACTCCATTAATTTGACTGTTGGTACCCTTGTCTAGGGACAAATGAATGGACACTCCTACAGGAAGAGAATATATTCGTCTTGACGTTCTCACTATAATAATAATAACAGCATTTTATAGAGTGTGTTAAAGTTTGCAAAACACTTTACAAATATCTTGTTTTATCTTCACGACAACCCTGGGAGGTAGGTGCTATTTTACAGATGAGGAAACTGGGGCAGGCAGAAGTGAACTGACTTGCCCAAAGTCACATAGCTACTTTGTGTCTGAGGCCAGATCTGAACTCAGGTCTTCTTGACTTGAGGTGTAGCACTCTATTCACTACATGACCTAACTACCTCTCAACAACTATAAATAAAACTGGAAGAAAAAAGGGAGTTGCAACTCAAGGAACAGATGGCTTGCAGGTTCCTGAAGAGTAAGAGAGATGGAAAAGTTCATTGCACTCAAAGGCACCAAGAACCATTTCAACTACGGTCTACCCAATGTTCTTATTATAGATGATAATGGGTTGATGGCATCAAACATTGCAGAGTCCCCTAAATGACATCTGTAATCCCTCAATAGAGTTCACTCTGACTATACACACTGGAAAAGCCAAGTCAATGAAGAATGCCTACATGCACTTGGATGGACCCCTTGATGCATACAGCCAAGTCCTAATTAGTGTAAATAATGAATTCCCTGAAGTGGCCACATTATTCCGATGCACATGGTATATTTCAGTGACTGACATATAATAGGCACTTAAGTGTTTTTCTAAAAATGGCTGCAGTCAGGAGTTACCAGAAACTCATAGAAGCCAGTGAGCCATTTATTCATTCACTCGTTCATTCATTCACTCAGTCAGTCATCCTTTCATTCATTCATTCACTCATTCATAGTCTGTAACACATTTATTCATTCATTCATCCTTTTGTTCATTATCATTTATTCATTCATTCATCCAGCTAGCTCCTAATTAACATAATTTTCAGTTGTACCAGTCAGCCAGCCAACAAACAACTGTTGAGCATCCATAGCCTGATGCTGTGCACTTAACCCTAGGTAGTACTCTTCTCTCTTCCTCACTAACTACCTAGGGAGGACAGGTAGATGATGTATTGGTTAAAGTGCTGGACTTGGAGTCAGGAAGACCCGAGTTCAAATATTGCCTCAGATACTTTACTAACTCTGTAACCCTAAGGAAGTAACTTAGTGCTCTCTCTCTCTCTCTCTCTCTCTCTCTCTGTCTCTTTCTGTTTCCTCATCTGTAAAAAGGTGCTAATAATAACACATATATCCCAGGGCTGTTCTGAGGACTAAATGGGATCATATTTGTAAAGCATTTTACAAACCTTAAAGTGCCATATAAATATTAGCCATCATTATTATTATAATGAGTCAATTAATATGTTCTATTACTGGAGGAGTGTATTCTGTACCATTGGTCTACGGACAAGGATTTCATAAGTAGAGTATGGAAATGCTAGTTTTTACTGTTACTATAATTATAATTACTACATTTTGTTTCCTTCTTCAACTTAATCTTTTCCCTCCTTTCTTCCAGCCCTGACTCTCATCACTTCCATGGGTTTCTTTCCCTTTCCTCCTTTCTAGGGAGATCTGGATGCTTTCTAGGATCTACACACGTAACTAAGCCAACTTCCAAGAGGACTAACCCAGAGGTCAGTCAAAACAATTTGATTAAGTTCAGCTTTAGGGCAGCTAGGAGGCACAGTGGACAGTGCCAGGCCTGGAATCAGGAAGACTAATCTTTCTGAGTTCAAATCTGGCCTCAGACACTTGCTAGCTATTTGACCCTGGGCAAGTCACTTCACCTTGTTTGCCTCAGTTTCCTCATCTGGAAAATGAGCTGGAGAAGGAAATGGCAAACCACTCCATTATCTTTGCCAAGAAAATCCCAAATGGGGTCGTGAAGAGTTGGACAGGACTAGAAATGACTGAACAACAAAAAAGTCCAGCTTTGAGACGGCAAAAGGGCATTAATTAACTCCCACTGGGGTCTGACTGCAAAGGCAAAGGTTATGAGAATCCTAGGATTGTTTCCTTGAAAAACAAATTGTTCCCATTTCATCTCTTTTTGTTTGTTTGTTTGTTTGTTTCTAATACCAATAGTAGATAGGCAATTTCCTATTATCTCACCTCAGCCCTTTTGATTTTTATTAAAAAAAAAAAAGGACCAAAAACAAAAACAGAAGTTAAATGGGAGGGGAGGGGTAGGAAATATGCGCGTTGTAAAGAGTGCTTGTTGTTCAGTCATGTCAGGCTCTTCATAACCCCATGGACCACAGGACATCCATATCGTCCATGGAGTTTTCTTGGCAAAGACACTGGAGCGGTCTGCCATTTCCTTCTCCAGCCAATTTTACAGATGTGGAAGCTAAAGCAAATAGGGTGAAGCGACTTGCCCAGAGTCACCCAACTAGTAAGTGTCTGAGGCCAGATTTGAACTCAAGTCTTCCTGACTCCAAGCCCAGTGCTCTACCCACTCCTAAGCTGTCAGAGGCCCTAGATTGGAAACAAGACTCTCTGCTACTTTCTGGCTTCAGAAGGCAGCTAAAGCCCTAAGCCTGGAATAAGGAAGCCCTGAGTTCAAAACTGACCTCAGATACTTACTAAACTGGGTGACTCTGGACTAGTCACTTAACCTCTGTTTGCCTCAGTTTTCTCATTTGTGAAGTGGACATAATAATAGTACCTATCTCACGGGGTTGTTGTAAGGATGAAATAACATTTGTAAAGTGCTCACCACAGTGCATGGCACATAGTAGGTGCTATATACTTATTTCTTACCCTTTCTCCACTACTTACTATCTGGGTGACTCTAGATAAATCACCTAACTTCTCTGGCCTCAGCTAACTGCACCACAAAATTAGAGGGTTAAAGCAGATAACCTCTGAAGCCCCTACTAGCTCTAAATCTATGAAATTAGCTATGCATTTTTGGGCAAATCACTTGTCCTTTCGGGGACTCAGTTTCCTCATATGTAAAATGAGGGGTTGGGCTAGATCAGGGGTTCTTAACCTGAGGTCTATGGATTAGTTTTTTTTAAGCTATTTTGATAATTATATTTCAGTATAATTGCTTTTCTTTGTAAGCCTATAGGTTTTGTTATGTTTATTTAAAAACCTCATTCTGAGAAGGGGTCCATGGACTTCATGAGGTTGCCAAACGGGATAATAATAATAATAGCATTTAGGTAGCATTTTAAGACTTGTAAAGTGCCTTACAATATACTTTTTAAAAGGCTAAGAATCTCTGGACTTCCTAGCTCCACCGTTCTGTATTTGTGACCTCCCCTTGATCAAACCCACCAAGGCTGAGAGCTTTCTGGGACAGAGTGTGTGCTTATACATACAGCCCTTGGGGATGCCATGAGGGGATACTTGGCAGTGAAATGACTCTTGGATTACAGCATTTCCCAAAGAGATCAAGAAAAGCAGATGGAAATCAGCTCCAACAATCCCATCCGCTCCCGGTGCCAGACGCTACCCTTGTGCCACTCTAGTGTCTGCCTGTTTTGGAAAGGTTTTATCTCTAAATGCCCATGTGTGTCACTGAACTCATCTCTCCTTGGATCAGCCAATGTTTTCCAGGACAAAAGGCCTTGGAAGCGATCCAGAACAACTTGGATCTAGACAAACATCAGCCAAGCAGACCCCATTTCTGATAACTGATCAATCACTTCCTGCCATTGCTTCTCCTCGGGGGAATATTCTTTCTAGTCTCATATCAGGGCCCAAAGTGAAAAACAAAAGCATTTGGAAGGTCTCCCCTCTGCCTCCCTCCCTCCCACCACAAGCCTGCCCACTCTTCCCCTTTTCTGTAAATAAAAGGTGCTGGAGCCATATTTGGCCACTATGTGAACTGGTGGCCTACCAGTTCAATGCATGTCTGGTCAGTGCGTACTTCAGGATCTCCCAAATCAATTCTATTAGGGATAGGAC
The DNA here is from genome assembly GCF_900497805.2 of Vombatus ursinus. Classification (NCBI taxonomy): domain Eukaryota; kingdom Metazoa; phylum Chordata; class Mammalia; order Diprotodontia; family Vombatidae; genus Vombatus; species Vombatus ursinus. Next base: position 21,955,685 of record NW_020954723.1, read on the forward strand.
TGCCATGTCACATCAAAGCCTCATCTAATGCTACACTCCCCCTCCCTAAAAGAGGAAAGAAAGCTAAATCCCACTTAGGCAGGCTTGGGTTGGCTTTGTTGGGCCAACTGGGAGCTCTTTGGTTAGCTCTAAACAGAAGGCGTGGAATAATAAAATGTCAGAGCATGAAAAGACCTAAGAGGTCCTGTAATAAAACCCTCCTCATTCAATATGAGCATCTACACCTTAGAAATTGGAAAATGCTACAGATCAGGGCTTGACTTATTGTTTTGTTGACTGTCTAGCCTTAAGAAGTGATGAAGAAAATGTTAATAATGCAAATTCAACTCACAAGCATATTGTGAGTATTTTTTTTCCTAAGCCAGCTGTTAAATATTTACCAGTACACCACAGGGCACCTACGTGACATGGTGGGTAGAGTGCTGGGCCTAAAGTCAAGAAGACTCATCTTTCTGAACTCAAATCTGGCTTCAGACACTTACTAGCTGTGTGACCTTGAGCAAGTCACTTAGTTCTGTTTGCCTCAGTTCCTCATCTGTAAAATGAGCTAGAGAAGGATATGGCAAACCACTCCAGTATCTTTACCAAGAAAATCCCAAATGGGATCGTGAAGAGTCAGACATGACTGAAATAACTGAAAATAGTTCATCATTGATTATACTTTATTTCTCACCAAAGCTCCACCTTCCTCTCTCCCTTTTCCTCATTCCCAAGGCTGGAAAGAACCTATAAAGCTGGCTAATACAAAGGGATCTCCAAGAGTCATTCTCTCAAAAGATTTTATCTCCAGGTCCAATTCCCACTTGTATATGGACATTCAATTCAACTGAATCCAACAGACATTATAAAGCACCTATTATGCATAACGTACCAACAAATTCTCCCCGCCTTAATAATATTTGTCCATTTTGTTTCTTCTTTCCTAGCCAATCCTCAATGGGCATGGACAAAACAGGTCAGTATCCCTCTTGTAAAAACTTATCAAATAAATCCTTGACAATGTTAATGAAGCCATCTCTGAACCTATTTCTCGCCTGGCTTTTAAAAGCATCAATTCCTATAGTCTTTCTTTTTCTACACAGACCACACTAGTCTATCTCACTGTACTTCACAAATGTGTTCCTAAATGTTGCTTGTAAATCATTTTTTGGTAAACTCAGTCCTATTTTAAGTACTAAAGAACTAATATTTTTCCTTACGAGATCTTACAGTGAATCCCCTTGTGAAGCAAATAAATTATCTTCTGATTCATCTTTTATAAAGATCCAGATTTCTGAATTATGTATTCCTTAAAGACCTCTAGATTTAGAGTTGAAAGAGACTTCAAATATATTGTCTACCACCACTGCTGCCTTAATTTTACTGTCAGTCAGCATGTATTAAGCACTTACCATATGCTAGGCACTGTGCTAAGCACTGGGGATACAAAGAAAAGCAAAAGACATGTCCCATGCCCTCAAGAACCTCATATTCTAGTGGAAGAGATAATGTGCCCCCCCAAAAATATTGCACATGTAAGATATACATTTACAATGGAAAGTAATGTAAATGGAAGTAATCATAGAGAAAAGGCACTAATGGGGGAGTTGGGAAGGGGAAGGAGAGATATATAAAGAAAATACAAAAGAAAGAAGAGAGAGAAAGACAGAGAGAGAGACACAAACACACACCCAGAGACAGAGACAGAGAGACAGACAGAGAGAGAGAGGGGCAGAGAGAGATAATGAGAGGAAGGAAGGGAATGAGGGGAAAGGAGAGAAAGAGGAGAGGGAAAGAGACAGAGAGAGAAATAGAGAGAGACAGAGACAGAGAGACAGAAAGAGACAGAGAGAGAGACAGAGACAGAGACAGAGACAGACAGACAGACAGAGAGAGAGAGAGAGAGAGAGAACTGGAAAGTCCTCTGCAGAAGGTAATATTTAAGTCTTGAAAGAAGCCAAGGAAATCCCTGAAAGCAGAGGAGAAAGTGTGAGACAGCCAGGGAAATCCCTGAAAGCAGAGGAGAAAGTGTGGGACAGCCAGGGAAAAGGCATGGAGTGGAGATAAGGTGTCATTTGTGAGGAATAGCAAATGTCAATGGATGTTAGAGTACAGGTAGGAGAGAAAGGTAGAAGGAGACTATAAAGGCAGGAAGGGACCAGGTTGTCAAGGACTTTACAAACCAAACAAAGGATTTTATATTTGATCATGGAGGCAATAGGGAGCCACTGGGAATAAGGCAATGGCATAAGGAAAATTACTTTAGCATCTGAATAGAGAAAGGATTGGAGTGGGGAGAGGCAGACCCACCAGCAGGCTTTTGCAGTAGTTCATTTGTGAGGTGATGAGGGCTTGAACCAATGGTGGCCATGTCAGAGGAGAGATGGAGACAAGAGATGTTGCAAAAGGAAAAATGACAAATTTGGCAAGAGATTGGATATGGTGGAGGGAGGAGAGTGTGAATGAGGAGTCAAGGATGATGCTGAGATTTCAAGGCTGGTTTGTCAATAGCATAGGTGCTATTATTATGTCCACTTCACAAATGAGAAAACTGAGGCAAACAGAGGTTAAGTAACTAGTCCAGAGTCACCCAGCTTAGTAAGTATCTGAGGTCAGTTTTGAACTCAGGGCCTCCTGATTCCAGGCTTAGTGCTTTAGCTGCCTTCTGAAGCCAGAAAGTAGCAGAGTCTTGTTTCCAATCTAGGGCCTCTGACAAGGATGTTGGTGCCTTCTACAGTAATAGGAAAGTTAAAAAGAGGACAATCCCAGAGAGGCTAATCAACTTTCTAAGGTCACACATGTAGAACACTGACATTTGATGTTTCCTTTCTTTTCTTCTCTAACTTCTCTATGTCCTTTAAAAATGTGATGATCCTAACAAGACACAATCATCTCCCATAGATTTGATGACTGCAGTGACATACTAGCAGGATTCCTTCCCAGCACCTGCAGTTCAGGCTCCTCTAAGTATCTATGGCATGTTGGTGTTTGTCACATGGTGCTTGACGGCTGTCAGTCTTTGAGTGACTTTGATATCAGTCTTTGACTTTGAAATCAATCTTTGACCTGACTACTAACATCTTTGGCTAATATTAAAACTCTGACCCTCCCAGGTTGGTCTTTGGTTCCTCCATCTTTCTCCTCCCTCAAATTATCATGTCAAGTTTCTGTCTCTCAGTCTATTCTGTTACCTTTATCTTTACTAAATTTCTTATTTTCTTGGAATACCTTTCTAAGTTAGCAGGACAGTTTGGTTTTTATGTTCTCTACTCTGAAGTTTTAACAACTCCAACCAATGCATATTACCTGCAGATATGACGGACATATTCTCAATTCCTGCATCATCAAAAAGACACTGATGAGATTAAGCCTTGGGGATGGTTTCTGAAGACCCTCCCCCATTTATTCTATTTTAATTTCAACATCACAAACTGAGGTTACTGCAAGATACAGAATCATAAATGTCATGGCCTAAATCTAGATGGGTACCTGGAGAAATCTGCATGTTATCAAATGGGCCCCATCCACATATAGAGAACCATTTAGAGAAGAGTTTCTCAACCTGGTGTCTGTGAACTTCGTTTTAAAAAAATCCTGATAATTATTTCAACATAATTAATCGACCAATACTTAATCAATAAGTACTTATTAAGCACCTACTCCGTGCCCGGTGCTGTACTAAGCATTTGGGGATACAAAGAAAGGCAAAAGACAATCCATGCCTTTAAGGAGCTCATGATCCAATTGGTTTCTCTTGCAATTCCATGTATTTTATTTTATACATTTGAAAATATCATTTTGAGGAGTCTATAAGCTTCACCAGATTGTCATTGGGGTTCATCTCTCTCTCTCTCTCTCTCTCTCTCTCTCACACACACACACACACACACACATTAAGAACCATTGCTTTAGAGCCATTAAAAATCATTGACGATCAGTTCTAACCTGAGCTAAGCAGAAGAAATCCTGTCTACTGTTTTTTAGTTCTGAAAACTTTGTGAAGCTTGAATATCTTGTGAGTATATCTTAATAGGTTTATTACTTATTGGGCTTAATGAGAGTTGGAGAAGTGACATTTGCATTACTAATAGCCCTTTCTCACGGTGTGTTGACACTTCTAGTGGTTATGGATGACTCCAATGTTTTTTGAAATTGGGTAGATCCCATTTGGCCATTTGCAGAAACATACAGATAGGCTTCTAACCACTGGTCTTTGGCACACATATTTTGTACATTCCAGTGGCCAGCATCTTCAGCTGTTCCCTGACACCAATGATTTATTTGAGGTTGACTCTTGGAATATGTGTATGATATGGGACTTTAGAAAGAGCATCAATATGCAGTCCAAAGACCAGGATCCAGGTCTTGGATTTACCATTCACTAGCTCTTTGACATTAAGAAAAGTCACTGTGTCTCAATGCCTTAGTTTCATCATCCAGAAAGTGAGAATTGGACTAGACCAGAGGTTCTTAGCTTGGGGTCCACAGATCATCAAGGAGTCCACAGACAGATTTTAAGGGGTCCATGAACTTGGATGAGAAAAATTACATTATTATTGCAATATAATTATTTTTCCTTTGTAATCCTATGTATCTTATTTTAACTATTTAAAAACATTATTTTGAGAAGGGATTCATAGGCTTCACCAGAATGCCAAAGGGGTACATGATGCAAAAAAAAGGTTAAGAATTATTATAACTAGATTATCTGTAAGGTGATTTATGACTCCTACATTCTCCACTTCTATATGGTGCCTACTGCTCTGTGTCCATTTAGTCAGTAATAAACTGAAAAGGTAACTGATATTAAAAGCAACCTGGTCCGCATGGGAGAGTTTCTTGACTTTCAAAATCTATTTCTCAGTCCTGACCTGTCAAATACTGATTTCTGTCATTATCCCAACTGTCCATCTGCACTGGCTGTGGCAATATTTTATAAGGAAGAGTTCAAGATTGACTTCTAAGCAGAGATCATTATCTTATTCATGGTAGCAAATAATTAAATGTATTTGCAGATTCTCAAGACAACTTGCTTTTCTTACTTGCTGATTCCTGACTGAGATTACTTCCCACCAACCTCCACTTTTTTTCAGGCTGAAATTGGACCTGTTCATGTCTCTGCCTTCTGTCTTAGAATTTAGAAAACTCGAACTAAATCTATTCAGTCACTCAAGAGTTATGGAAATTGCCTTGCCTAAAAAGCAACTTTAAACTTTTATATCTAAAAGTAGCTATAGAGACCTAATCTGTTATTTCATGGATATAAGGAACTCCTAGTTGAGAAGATTCTCTCTTCCATTGTAGGTTAGCATCTTCTCTGTAACTTAAATCTAAGAGAATTGTCAGGGGCCCTGAAATGACTAACCCAGGATCACCTGTTCAGTATATGTCAGAAGTAGAAGTATGATAGAAATAATATGAAAATGAAGCACTACTAGTATACATACATGAACTATGTGTACCCAAAGACATTTGCTCCTTGACCTTTTTTTAAGTAAATACAATATGTGAAGATACAATTTTATTAGATAAATTAATCGGAAGATCTTCATTTGCCAGAAGATTTAACATAGAAGTCCTGAGAATAGTCAGCTTCTCTATGGCAATTAAAATGTGATTCAGTTTACAAAAATTCAATTTTCATGTAACATTTTCAGGAACTCATCAATTATATAAAGTAAAGGACCTTGTGAATTCAATATTTCTGCCCTTTCAGGATGAGTAGCAGTAGAGTTTTTATAATTACAGAGTTATTTTGCATCTATGAGCATTTGCTGCTATACACATACATACATATGTGTTGATAGTAATGGCAATCATCATATCTAGCCTTTTTATATAGTCCTTTAAAGTTTTCAAAGCACTAAAATTTACATGTATCATCCCAATATCTGTCACAATCTGGATGTATCTTTTAGCTGCACTGATAAATATGCCTAGATATGCATGTGTGCTCTTGATATGTTATATCTGTGCATGCATCTTCCTTTTCAAGATGCAATTGCTTTAAATTAAAGATTACATATATATATATATATATACATATATTATTGTTACATGGTTGACAATGAGACTTGGAATTTTAGAGTTGAAGGATAATAGAATTGTAGATGTAATGCTGGAAAGGGCCTCAGAGGTCATCTAGCCCAACCTCCTTATTTTACAGATGAGGAAACTGAAGCCCAAGAAAGATGAAGTGACTAGAGTCACAAAAGTAAAAATTGTAGACCTGGTGTTCAAATACAAGTTCCATGATTCCAAGCTCAATGTGAAAGTTTAGCAGTCTTTCAGCCATACCATGCTGTTTCCTGCCTCCTGCTCCCCAAGATGCAGTGGCTTGCCCCAAACCAGCAACACAGGAGGAATCAAAAATCACCAAGTGAGAAGAGAAACAAGAGTTCCCTTGACAATATCACCAACAAGCGGCCATCCAGCCTCTACTTGAAGGCCTCCAGTAATGGGGAACCCATGATCACCTGAGACAGCTGATGCTTCTTTTGATCAGCTCTCATGGTTAGGAAATTTTTCTGTATATCAAGCCAAGCTCTCCTCTCTACCACTCCCATCCATGTCTCTTGTGTCTTTGAAGCCCAAGCAGAACAGTCTAACGTCCCTTCCCCATGGTAACTCTTTAGAGCTCTTGACCCTCCCAGGTTCTACAACATCCCATGCCTCATGTTTGAGGACAAACACAAAGATATCACCGTACCTTGAATTGTCCTCTTGAAGAAAGCTTTGCAGGCTTCACAGGAAGCTACTCCATAGTGGTACCCAGAAGCTATGTCCCCGCACACCAGGCAGAGCCTCTTGGGGATGGCATTTAGCATATACTCGCACTTGGTGGGTGAGTCTTCCATGATGGCACTGGCACAGTCATCGTAGCGCTTGCGGCAGGGAGTGCCACCCAGGCCTGTGCCATTGAACATGGGAGGTGAGTCCAGGCCATTGGGATGACCCATGGCCAGGCCATAACCACCACTGGCGTCAGAAGAGCCGCTGGGACTGTGGTGGCTGATAGCATCAATGCCCGAGGATGGGCTGGAAGGCTCTGTCTTGATAAAGGAGCCACAGCTGGAGGTGAGGTGCCGCTCTTCCGTGGACATCCTATTCAGCAGCCTGTAGAGAGAGGACAGAAGGAATCACCTATTGAAATAAGCCAGGATCTGGTTCCTGCAGGGAGTATGGCAAGGGTGCAATTGACTATAGACTAGGCCCCTGGCATTGGCGTAGAAAGAGATATGCTCTATATTATTTGATTGGTGGTATTCTGGGATTGTCCAGAAGACTATACCACATATAATCATTTCATTTCATCATAGTAATAGTAACTTATGTCTCTATAACACTTTTAAATTTTACAAGACACTTTTCTTACAACAATCCTATGAGGTAGAAAATACAAATTACTGTGATCCAAGTTCCTAGATGAGGAAACTGAGGCTGAGAATGATGAAGTAACTGGCCCAGAAACTATATAAGTGTCACCACCAGGGCACATAGGCTCATAGATCTCATCCTGAAAAAGACTTCAGAACTATCTAGTTCATGCCCATAATTTTACAAATGAAACATTGAACTCAAATAGAAACAGGATCCACTAATCTATACATAAGGATCTCTGGAGGCTGCACATTCGCTTAGTTTTAAAATATAATTAAATTTATGTTTTTTAAAATAAACTATACATAAAGATCCTTGCAAAAATGAAAAAAAAAGAAAAAGAAGGAAGGAAGAAAAAAAGAGGAAGGAAAGAACAAAGGAAGGAAGGAAGGCACTGGAAAGACCAGGAAAGTTAAGTGACTTGCCAAGGATACCCAAGTATAAAGTGCCAGAGGCAAGATTTGAACTCTGGAGCAACTAGGTGGCACCGTGGATAGAGCTCCAGGCCTGAAAATCAGGAAGACTCCTGAGTTCAAAGTTGGCCTCAGACACTTCCTAGCTGTGTGACCCTGGGCAAGTCACTTCACCCTGTTTGCCTCAGTTTCCTTATTTGTAAAATGAGCTGGAGAATGAAATGGCAAACCACCCCAGGATCTCTGCAAAGAAAACCCCAAATGGGGTCATGAAGAGTCAAACACCACTGAAAACAACTGAATAACAACAACCTCTGACTAGAAAGCCAGTGTCCTTTGCACAATTCAGTGCTGATTCTAAAGCAGGAACACAGATCTATACCAAGTACAATACAGTTTCGCTACAGATCTGGGGCTGCAGTTCCAAGATCTTGGTTCATCAAAACAATTTCTTTCTATATTCTTTTTCTTTCTTTCTTTCTTTCTTTCTTTCTTTCTTTCTTTCTTTCTTT
>NW_020954723.1:21963978-21964131 GCF_900497805.2 Vombatus ursinus
TCTTTCTTTCTTTCTTTCTTTCTTTCTTTCTTTCTTTCTTTCTTTCTCTTCCTTTCTTCCTTTCTTTCTTCCTTCCTTCCTTCCTTTCTTCCTTCCTTCCTTTCTTTTTCTTTCTTTCTTTCTTTCTTTCTTTCTTTCTTTCTTTCTTTCTTT
>NW_020954723.1:21964141-21966198 GCF_900497805.2 Vombatus ursinus
TTCTTTCTTTCTTTCTTTCTTTCTTTCTTTCTTTCTTTCTTTCTTTCCTTCCTTCCTTCTTAGCAATCAGGGTTAAGTGACTTACCAAGGGTCACACAGCTAGTAAGTGTATGAGGCCAGATTTGAAGTCAGTTCCTCCTGACTCCTGGGCTGGTGCTCTACCCACTGAGCCACTTAGCTGCCCCCAATTTTCTAACAACAGCATTTTAGTACTAAATTCACTTTTTTAAAAAAAATTCAGACTAATGATTTCATTGATGTTGACAACTTTCAGTGAAGAAACTCCCCCCACCAAGTCGGATCAGCAATCGTTCCATGACTTACACAGTCTTAGAGAATCTCCCAGGGCATGGAGAGTTTAAATGGCTTGTTTGTCCAGGAGGTTATAACCACTATGTTTCAGAAGCAAGACTTGAACTTGGGTCTTATTGACATCAAGTTGAGCATTCTAACCACCATGCTAAGCTGCTTTTCAAGGTCATTTCATTGTCTACTAACTTGCAACCTATTGTATTCTAATTCTTTGGAAATTATTTTTCATGATCACTCTGTTAACTAGAATATTTGATTAACCAGAATCTCCATTCCCAACTATACTGAATAATATATACTATAATTCATATATGATAATGAACTCTGCTCCCAAGATCTGTGGAGTAAGTTAAATCTGTTATAAGCTTCCCCGCCCACCTCCCAATTATGGTAGCCACTTTGTTCTGATCTTTCTATGCCCTTACCCAGTTCCTTCTATGAGTATCAGTACTCCTTTTCAAGGGCAGATATGTGGCACAGTGGATAGAATGCCCATCCTGGAGTCAGGAAGACTCATCTTCTGGAGTTCAAACCCAGCCTCAGATACTTACTAGTTGTGTGACCCTGGGCAAGTCACTTAACCCTGTTTGCCTTAATTTCCTCATCTGTAAAATGAGTTGGAGAAGGAAATGGCAAACCACTCCAGTATCCTTGCCAAGAAAACCCCAAATGGGGTCACAAATAGTCTGGCACAACTGAAATGGCTGAACAACAACTTTTCAAGTCAGCTAGTCAGGGCTAGAAGGATAGTTTATGGCTACAGAGCAGAGCCAAACTAATGGGCCCACAAAGAGATTGGACCCACAACCTTGAGCTTATTAGCACTCATCGAGCTTACTAGCCCTGAACATGGGCTTTGGACAATCAGCCCCAGCCTCAGAAGGGTGTTTGGAGGCTACCTGACATCACTTGGTGATTGATAATTCATGAACTGATGCCTTCAGTTATTTTAGACCCAAGTCACTTGTTTTCCTTTTTATTCTTAGATTAGATGGATCAGGCTTCTCCAAGTCCTATGTGTGCTTTCCATCACAGACCCCAGGGGAATGCAGCATTAAGGAAGGTAGCACAACAGGAGAAATCTTTTCTTAGGGTCTCAACTTTGCTGATAAATCTAGGTCTTTATCCCATGATACCAAAGCTTGGAAATGCAGGCAATGATAAGAATTTTTTAATTAATTAATTTATTTTTAGTTTTCAATTCCATAAGATTTTGAGTTTTAAATTTTCTCCCCCTCTCTTTCCTCCACTCTCTCCAAGATGGCGTGCAATCTGATACAGGCTCTACTTATGCGTTCGTATTAAACATTTTTTCATATTAGTCATGACCTAAAGAAGAATTAGAGCTAATGGGAGAAACCACATGAAAGAAGAAACAAAACAAAACAACAAAGGAAAAGGAGAGCAAATAGTATGCTTCCTTTTGCATTCAGATTCCAAAGTTCTTTCTCTAGATGTGGACAGCATTTTCCATCGTGAGTCTTTTGCAGTTGTCTTAGAATGATAAGAACTTCTGTGAGGACACAGCTACTAACTGGCCAGCTTCCTTGGCTCAAAGGACTGACATTTCCCCATCTCCAGAGGCCTGGGCCAGTCATGCCCCTTTCCTGGTACTTTTCCACCAGGTGAGGTGGGTTATTCTCTTGCCTACTCCCCCAGGACCTGCCTGACCCGGAGGACCTATGTCATGCATACACAACACACACACACACACACACACACACACACACACACACACACACACA
>NW_020954723.1:21966208-21974967 GCF_900497805.2 Vombatus ursinus
CACACACACACACACACACACACACACACACACACACACACACACACCCCTCTTTCTGCCATAACTGCACTGGCCAATGCTGGCCCTCACTCCCCAACAGCCAACTCAGTCCATCTCTACCCCAGGCACTCTCTTTGCCCTCTGTTCCTACTATTCCCTCTGAGAACCTTTCTCTGTTATCCTAAAGTGGAAAGGGTACCAGATTTAGCATTAGCTCACCTGAGTTTGAATCCTGGCTCTGCCACTTACTAGGTGTGTGACCCTACATGAGTCACTTCCCTTCTGTGGCCTCAGTTTCCCTATCTGTAAAATAAAAGGGTTGGCGTAGATGACCTCCGAGTTCCTTTCAGCTCTGGTTTATGATCCCGAGAGTCAATGAAAGCTGATCTAGGCTAGCGGCGAGGTGGACAGGGTCCTCTTCCCTTCCTTTAGCAATCGCTCTGAGAGAAACCAGCAGCAGAGATGCTGAAGAAGAGATTCATGTCTCAGGTATGGCTTGGACCAAGTGATCCCTGAGGCCTGTTCTCACGGTGTGTACTCAGGGAATGCAAACATTTTAATATCAGCCTGAACAGAGCCTAATTAGGAAGGTAAATCTGATGGGAAAGAATTTCATAATGATAATTTGGCTATTATCTGCTCTTTGGGATAATCCATACCACTGCTTCCTTCTATTAGCTCAGGTCATTGCAAGTTGACTGGGCACACTTTATTTTTTTTTTCATTGATGAATTAATTAATTGGGTGCCTTCTCAATTGAAGCACAGTATTTAGCAATGTAGGAGATATAAAGATGAATAAGACATGAGAATCAGACAATCCAATTTAACCTTTACTTAAGTACTATGTACAGGTATTTAGAACCTACTATGTACAGGAAAAGAACTAAAAAAAAACCCCACAGGGAAAGATATAAGGTCTTTAAGAGTTGTACAAACAATCCGTGTTGTTTTATTGCTTCAAGTTCTGCTGATCAGCCTTTGGAGAGAATAAAATCATCCTACTGGAGAAATAAGCAGAACACCAGCCTTTGCTAAGACTTTCTTTTCACCCACATCTGTTTCCATCATTCTCTTGGGTGAAATAAGGTAAGCATCCCATGAGCTCTCCCAGTCATTAGGTGATGTGGGCAACTCACCAGAGGAAATTAGACAAAGACCCACCACATGGTCCCTGCAAAGGACAATGAGGGAGGGATGTTTACCTCATTACCCCTCACTAGTACTCTGATGAGGAGTCATAGTGGGGGTAAGGGCTCAGAGTGCTCAGGGCAAGCTAGGTTTTTGTAGCTTTGCCTTTACATATGCCCCCAGCAATCTTCCCTTTCTCCATCCTGAATGTTTACCCTTTGTTTTAGACCTAGGAGAAGAGCAGCAAGAAACCCAAGGGTAGTACAGGTCCACCCAAGCTCCCACCTTCTATGCAGATTTGGCTCAGTAAGCCCCTCCTCCATCCTGCACAGAAAATGTCAGACATGTTCATTGAGTTCTGGTGACCTCGAGAATGAAAAGGAAACAAATTTGATCCTGCTTTCCTCGGAGCTGGCAGGGAAGCTGGGCTGCTATTTTGGTGCCTGAGTCATGGACTTGAGGATGTTGGGGGTTGGGGGGGTCTAAGCATTTCATTCCCTTAGTGTCTCCTCTGAGGTCATTCTTTCTACTCACTTTGCCATTTTCATGACCATTTGTTTTAGCCCTGCCTTTACCCGAGAGAGCCCCTTCCTGTCCTGAGATTTCTAGAATTACACATAGTGCAAGGACTATGCGGAGAGAGAGAGAGAGACTGTGTGTGATAGCTGGGGGGTTGGTCAAATTCTATCTCCTCTGAGTGGAGTGAGCTGGCTAAGGTACCCAGTCTTAGGATCCCAGGCTGGAAAGAATCTTAGCGATCTCAGAATTAATGGATTTAGAACTGGAAGGAATGTTAGAAACCGTTGATTCCAACCCCCTCATTTTACCAGATGAAAAACTGAGGTTAGGTAATTTGCCGTAGCTAGAAGGTAAGGGAGGAGGAATTTGAGTCCTGGTCTCTGACTCCAAATTCAGCCCTCCATCCACTACTCCAGGTTGCCTCATGTAGCTCAGTCTCTCAGGTGAGAAAAAAGAGGCATGGAAAGGGGATATATCTACCAAGGTCACCTGGGTAGAAAGCAGCTAAGCCAGGATCCAAGATCCACATCATCGGCTTCAAAATTCACTGGATTTCACCACATTATGTTTCCCCCCAGCCCCATTGGGATGTGTAGATGTGTGCCTTCTCTCAACATCTCAGGTAGATTTAAGCTTATCTCAAAGCAGGGACTACTGAGTTTTCTTGTCTTAGGAGAGGGATTTAAGTATTCCAATGAAAGCATTCGACCTTAAGACGTCTTGAAGCCTCAGACTCTGAGGATGGTAAGTATTTGTTGAAGAGGACCTAAACTCTAGGGCATGAGAGTATTCGTGGTGGAGGAGCAGTGGGTCAGGGCCTGCTGCAAAGGACCAAAGGAAGAGGCTCCCAAGATACCTAGATCTTCAAAATGAGTGTTTGGTTGGGTCTGGGTGATGATGGGTGCTTCCAGTTTAGTATAGTCCCTCTTTTAATAAGTGGTTCTTCCTGTCTCGGTAGTAAACTTTTCTTCCACCTTCTCCCAAATCTGTTTCTGTATTGTAGACAGCAGCCAGACTGGGTCATAGTGCTACAAATGAATTATTAAGAGTGGGGCTAAGGGGCAGCTAGGTGGTACAGTGGGTAGAGCACCAGCCCTGAAGTCACGAGGACCTGAGTTCAAATCCGGCCTCAGACCAAACACTTGACACTTACTAGCTGTGTGACCCTGGGCACATCACTTAACCCCAATTGCCTAAAAGAAAAAAAAAAGAATGGGGCTAAGAAAGAAGACAATTATGTTAAGCCACACAAGTAGCCTGGAAGAAACTGAAGTGACATCATCAAAATTATCATCATCATCATAGCTACTGTTTCTATACCTCATTAAGGTTTACAAAGCACTTTACATGTATTATCTCATTTGATCTCATTTGATGGGATATAGGTGTTATTATTATGCCCATTTTACAGATAAGGAAACTGAGGCAAGCAGAGGTTAAGTGACTTGTCCAAGGCCATATGGCTAGAAAGTGTCTGAGGCAGGATTTGAATTCAGATCTTCCTGATTCCAAGTTGGTACCCTATCCACTATGCCATGTAGCTGCCACCTAGAGATGTGACCAACTCTGGACATTTTTTTTTGCTACCATGAAGTTAAGGACCAAGAAGAAAACTTCCATCCTGGTCCCACTCTTCCTTTTTCTTCTTGTTGCTACCTAACATTTTCCCAGTTGTTACTCTTTTTTGGTGAGCTCTTTTGCCACATTTCACAACTAAATTAATTTCTGGTGATAGCATGTGGTAGGGGTGAGGTAGACAGCACATGAGAAGAAGCTGATGAGAGATGAAAATCAGAAGGATTGGATTGAAACCGGTGGCCAAGGAACGCCCCTTATGCTGCATCCAGAAATTCTTTCAGTGTCTCTGAGGTGGTGGAGGGAGGCAAGACCAGGAAAGGGAGGAGGAGGGGATTGGTTTCAAAATGCTGTCCTCACTCTGGGGAGAAGTGGGTCATATCAGGTCCATTGTGCATTCCTGGCTGAAGTCCAGTTCCAAAATGGATCAATGAAAATTGACTCTTTTGGGGGGAGGGCTTCGAGGCCAGAGTCAGAGCTGCCTTTTGTAAGAGCAATATTTTGTGGCCTAAGCCCCCAGGGGTATTGTTTTCCTTTTGATCCATCTCATAACTAGATCTGAGCTACGTATTGATAGACCTGCCCTGACTCAGATTTTCACCAACATCCTAACCAATACTGCCTCTCCCTCCACCCCACCATGCCCAACCCATTCCAGTCTCATCCCCCTGGGTTCCTAGAAAGAGGTCTCCTTAGGGTGAAGTATCTTACCCTCAGGCATCACTGCTCTGGCAGGATTCTTAGAATGAACCCTGGGAATGAAGTCTGTAGAGGTTTGGTTTGGGATGGGAACAGGGGGATGACTTCATAGAAATCTCAAGTGTCTTAGTTCCAAACTGAGAGTGACAGGACCTCTTCTGTCTCATTCCATAGCTTCAGAATTCTGTTCTCAATTTGGCTGGTTCCTCTCTGTTGATTTTCTTCAATTTATCATATATATGTATATGTATATATATATACATATATACACACACACACACACACATATATATGTGCATGTGTGTACATACACATATATACGCACACAACTATATATATGTGTATACATTTTATACATATTTTTGCATATATGTTTTATATATTTTATTTTACATAATTTTCATGTTGTCTTTCCCATTAGACCATAAGCTCCCTGAGGTCAGGAACTGTCTTTTGCCATTCTTTGTCTCTCCACTGCTAAATCTAGTGTTTAATAAATGTTTATTGACTGACTTGGAGGCATGATGGAGGCAGCTAAGTGGCTCAGTGGAGTCAGGAAGATCTGAGTTCAAATCCAGCCCCAGAGACTTACTAGCTATGTGACCCTGGGCGAGACACTTAACCTCTGTTTGCCTTAATTCATTGGAGAAGGAAATGGCAAACCACTCCAGTATCTTTGCCAAGAAAATCCCATGGACAGTAGTGGCGAGCAATGGTTCATGGGGTCACAAAGAGTTGGACAAGACTGAACAGCAACATGGAAGCAAGATAGCAAGACAATCTGATCAACCTCATGTATTTATTGCTAACTGGCTGTGTACAAGACCCAGTGCTAGGTACTGTGAGGGATATAAAGAAGGCTAACTTGATTGAAAGTTCTTGCCCTCAAAGAGTTCACCATCTAATTGGGAAGGGAGTAAAGACCGGTTGCTTGACATAGTGGGTAGTACTTTATTCTTAGAATCAAGGAGTCTTGGCCTTGAAATCTGCCTTAGACACTTACTAGCTGTAAGACCTTTGGCAACTCTCTGGATCTCAGTTTCTTCATCTGCAAACTGGGAATAATAAGAGCATCTATCTCACAGGGTTATTATGAGAACCAAATAAGATAATGTATGGAAAGAGCTTTGTAAATGTTTAAGGCACTATTTTCAATATAAAGCTATTTTTAATTGATCAATCCAGACATGAAATTTTAAATAATGTTACAATAAATAAACAAAGTAAGGCAATTTGTTGTTTAGGAGATGTCACAAAGTAATCCTTGATTGATTGATGGAGACCAAAGGAGGTCTATAGATGGACAAGATTTCTGAATTCAGAAAACTTTTGCCATATACAGAGATAGCCTGGGAAGATGTTTTATAATATATGAAAACAGCAGACCTTGAACAATGGATAGAGAGAATATTATCACTGAATTCTTTTACTGTTGTTTAACTTTTCACATTATTTCATGTCTTAACTCCATAGTACAGCAGAAAGAACACTCAATTTGGAGTTAGAGAACCTTGGTTTAAATCATCTCTTCTATCTTTGTGGCTTTGGGCAATGCACTTTTAACCTCTCCAGGCCTCAGTTTCCTCCTGATGTAAAACTGAGGTGGTTGGATCAGAGGGTCTTCTAAGGTCCCATCTGATTCTGCATCTGTGATTCACTGAACCTCAGGCAACATCCTTCCTCATCATGACTTTCTCCTCTGCTTCAGTTACCATCCCAGGCACTCCCCATCACTTACAACTATTAACTATAGCAGGGATGAGGTGGGAGGTTCTTCTTGGTGGTTCAGATGGCAAAGCTGAGGGCTCAAAGTTTTGATGATCTTATGTGTTACTTTATAGTACTACCACTGGTATTCCCATATTACTGGTGGTGTTGTCCATACTTCTGTAATTTATTTCGTTGTGAGAATGGTTCTTTCATCTTGTAGCTTTTTTCCAATTAATATACACAGTACAGACATACTTCTTCTTCTTCTTGTTTTTGCTCTGTTATTCAGTCATGTTCAACTTTTTGTGATCCACTTGGGCTTTTCTTGGTAAAGATACTGGTATGGTGTGCCATTTCCTTCTCCAGCTCATTTTACAATTGAGGATACTGAGGGAAACTGGGTTAAGTGGTTTACCTAAGGTTATATAGCTAGTAAGTATCTGAGGTCAGATTTGAACTGAAAAAGATGCATCTTCCTGACTCCAGGTCCAATGCTCTACCCACTGCACCACCTAGCTGCCCCACAGATGCACTAGTATGGTGGAAACATACATAGAATTTCAGAGTTGGAAGGGACCTAGGATATCAGTTCAGTGTCTCCTAAGCTGCATTTCATGAAATACTGGGGTTCCAAATGACATGAATAGGGCTTTTGGTGAGATAATTTAAATACCAATGATATTTGTCCCCTTAAAATATTAAATATGAAAATGTATCCATATGAAAATACTTGTGTGCAGAATTTGTTTGGTATGAAGATAAGCTCAATTTCCTCTATTTTGGGCTAAATTTTGCCTGACATCCCTTTGTCCCCTACCAGGGAGGAATTCCATACCTGGAGAGGCAGCTAGAAGTATCACCCTATCCACTGATGGAGTGATGGATTTGTAGTCAGGATAGACTTGAGTTTAAATCCTGCTTCAGACTCTAACTAGTTGTGTGACCCCAGCCAAGCCATTTAAGTTCTTTGTGGCTCAGTTCCCTCACCTGTAAAATGGGGATAATAATAGTACCTATGTTCCCACACTCTCATGTTTGTTGTGAGGATCAGATTTTATAACATCAGTAAATTGTTTTGCAAACCTCAAAGTTCTATTTTAATAATAATGCTAGCTATCATCATCATCATCATTATCATTGAAGACAGTCAACGACTTAGGAGTCAAGAAGGCCTGGGCTCAAATCATGTCTCCGACACATACATGGTTTGTGACACTGGGCAGGTCACTTGACCTCCTTCATGCCCTAGGTAATTTTCTAAGACTAAAAGGTGCCCTCACTGGGAATTCCTTATATCAGTGAAATCATAAACCCAAGCTTTAAAAAAATTTGAGTCGCTAAGGCCCCCCTTCCCAAGTTGTATTTACAGATTTCATGAATATAGTTCAAGATCGAAAGAGTTCCAGAGCAAATTAGTTTGGAAACTGTTGACTTAAGCTAACACTCCCATTTTGACAGATGAAGAAATTGAGACCCAAAGTGGTAAAGTGACTTGCCTAAGGTCACATAGACAGTGTGACAGAGACAGTGTCATGACTTCCAGTCTTTATATCTCATTTGGAGGTATAAAGAATCAGAAGATAAGCCTGGTAGAAATATAAGGCCAATAGGTTAGGTCTGAAGCATTCCATTACTTCGCTGCCTCTTGCAAGACTTGGCTTTCTTGTGTCTCCTCTGAAGCTATCGCTGCGTATTGTGTCCCTCCCCACTCCCCCACCGTCTTTCTCTTCTAGGGACCCCTCCATGACCCTTCACTGAAAAATGACCCCAAAGCAAACACAAGCTCTGGAGTGTGAGGCTGCCTGTTCAGTGCCCACTGGAGCTCGGGGAGAAATCTGTAATTAAGTGTCTTGTAGTTAGGAAGATTACTCCAAACCAGGCTGATCTTGGACAACTGATTGAAATCTCGCTCCACACAAATTACAGCGTGGAAAATAATGATGGGTAATTAGTGCTTTTCAATCAGGGTTTTTTATCCCTGACTTTCTTGGAAGCATCAATCAGGATGAACAGGGACAGAAGCAAGTGCATAGAACAGCGTGAAACAGCATGGCACTCAGGAGCCCTGCCGAACTGGAAAAATGGGCTGCGACTGGTGAGAATTTGGGCCTGGCACTGCATAGAGGGCCCATGGGGCTGGGTTAAGTTATCAAAGCATAGGAACTGATACCCTAGACCAGGCCAACTATGTCAGGGCAATGTCCTTAACTGGGATACCAAAGGATGAACTATGGGACAGGAAGAAAGGAGGGAAGGAAGGAAGGAAGGAAGGAAAGAAGGAAACAACCATTTATTAAGTGCTTACTATGTGCTAAGCATTGGGCTAAGTACTTTACAAATATTATCTCATTTGATCTTCACAATAAGACTGTGAGGTAGGTGCTATTATTATCCACATTTTACAGTTGAGGAAATTGAGTCTGAGAGGTTAGGTGACCTGCCCAGAGTCACACAGCCAATTTAATGTCTGAGGCCACATTTGAACTCAGATCTTTTTAATCCCAGTCCCAGAGTTACACAGCTAGTTAGTTTCTGGGACCAGATTTTAACTCAGATCTTTCTAACTCCTGGCCCACTGTGCTACTTAATTGCATCTGATTATTCTATTTCAGTTTCAAAAAAGTTAGGGATAAAACCATAAACATCTCTAGTTTCTATTCAGAGCCTATTATGGATCTATCATGTATAGATTTCCTTAAACCCTTTTGTGTCTGACTCTCTTTGACCCCATGGCCCGTACTATTCGTGTGGTTTTCTTGGCAAAGATGTTGGAGTGGTTTGTCATTTTCTTCTCCAGCGGATTAAGGTAAACTGAAGTTAAGTGACTTGCCTGAAATCACATAGCTAATAAATGTCTGAGGTCAGATTTGAACTCAGGTCTTCCTTAAACCCTTCTTGAATCTATTTTTGTATCTATCCCATATCAAAAAGTAAAACAGAAGGAAAACAAGATTAGGAGTAGGAGCCTTCACTTTGTTGTGAACAAGTCACTTCACCCCTATGTCTATACCATGACTAAAAGACTGTAAGGGAAATGTGGGTAGGGAATAATTTCCCTCCAGCCTCAATGTCCCAGGGCTCTGTGTGTGTGTGTGTGTGTGTGTGTGTGTGTGTGTGTGTGTGTGT
>NW_020954723.1:21974977-22012040 GCF_900497805.2 Vombatus ursinus
TGTGTGTGTGTGTGTGTGTGTGTGTGTGTGTGTGTGTGTGTGTGTAAGATATAATAACAAGGAAAAATGCAAAGTATGGGATTCACCTCTCATTATGCTCTCTTCCCCCACCCCAGATACTAACAGGTAGAGGAACACCAGAAAAGAGAAAAGAAAAGACGTTCTGAGATAGAGGGACAAGCAAGACAGGTTTCCATGTGGCTCATCCTTATGCAAACACCAAACCTTTTTTTCCCTCCTCTTCCCAGTTTGACCTTTCTAGGGGACCCAAGATTATTTTCCCCAAAGAATTCCCTAAAGATCTTCCTAAAGCCCAGATCTTACCATTTCAGTACTCTTCTCAATAAACTCCAGTGGCTCCCTATTATCTCCAGGATCAAACTTAAAGTCCTCAGTCTGGCTTTTAAATCCTTTCATAACCTAGCCCCTGCCTACTTTTCCAGTCTTCATATGATGTTTCTCTTCCATGTAGGCTAAGATTCAGCTATACTGGCCTTCTTACTATTCCTTCCACATGACCCTCCATCTCCCAACACTATGTAGCCTTTCACTGGCTGTCCTCCATGGTTTCCTCTTGAATATACCACATTTATACCTAGTTGTCTGCATGTTGTCTTTCCCATTAGACGGTGAGCTCCTTAGGAGAAGGAACCGTATGATATCTTTCTTTGTATTCCATGCATTTGCCACATCGCCTAACACAAAGTAAGCAGTTAAAACATGCTTGTTGACTGACATACACTTGCCGGGTATCAACTTTTCCCCTTCCTAAAAACTTTCCAACCTGAATCTCAAGGGTCCAAATTGAACTAGATGGTAAAAACTCACAACATTTATGTATTTGTTTCTCAGAAATCAATAAAATTGTATTGGCAACTAAGATATCAGGCAAGCAAAAGTGCGTTTGAAGGAACAGTTCATTGGTAGCACTGACCTGAGAAAGTGGGGCATTGTCTAGAAAAAGAGGAGGTGCTGGTGTCAGAGAATAAGTATGGAATAAGTCTGACCAGTTCTGATTTTGATCTCCACACACTCTCGCCTCGCCACAAGTCATTGCCAGCTGTAGTTTTAGGACCTCCAGTCTCATTGCATCTTGCAAATAAAGATGGATTACCCTTGTCAAGTCTGGCCATTGCTTAGCCATGACCTTTAACCTGACCCTACAGGAATTTGGCAGGGCTCGTCGGTCAGGTGAAATCTGCAGGGAACCAAGAGACAAACTAGTTTGTCTAGCAAGTAATTAGTTGCATAATCTAGGAGCAGATTATCATTCACAACTGTCTGCTCATTCTCTCAACATTAAGAAACACAGGAGAAACTTCCTCAGACTGCTTTGGGGATGCCAGAGGGAAGTACATATGGAAAGAAGATATCAAAAGAATTAATAATTAGGTGAAAGAAAAGAGTCACTGGAGAATGTTCTAAAGGGAGGTCTGAGCCACGGAACAGCCACAATTTTGACCTAAGGAGAGATCCAGGCTCCTACTAGTAACATTTCAAGTTTTATAATTCCTTTAGAAGTGTCAAATAAGGAGAGACTTGCAAGAACTTCCCCTTCCCTTTCAAAATATGAACCACTTTGACACTAGAGGAAATTGATTATGCTCCGGCAAGTCTGACAACTCAGCCTAGTGTCAATTCTAGATCCACCCCTTACCATCTCCCATGTGGTTTTTTGAACTTGAATGGGTGGACCAGCATCCCTCTAACTGAGGGGTCAGGAACCCTGGGAACAAAGGAGAAAGGGAAGGAGCCGTACGGGCAAAGAGTCCCAGGGCCAGGGCACCACCCAGCATTTCTGCAGAGGTAACATCACTGAGCCGGACATTTCTGCTCTCATTTCAGAGCCGGAAAAGAGGAAGATCTAGAGATCTAAGTTATTCAAGCTTTTATACAGGAACAGGAACTAGTCCAGAGAACAGACAAAAATATCTCTTCAGACAGGATGGCATGAAATTAGGAGTGCACTTAATTAGAAGTATCATTATCAAAACTGCTGCTTTTGTTGGCCCACAGAATTTCATCGTTAAGAGGCACAAAGTCTTTTCCCAGAAGGCCCGTGGTCCAAATGTTTTAGCAGGCTTTTGGCTAACTAATGGGGAGAAGGGCACCATAGATGGCAATTCTACAATTATCTCCCAGACAAACTAGCCAACAGGGAAGAAAGTAATCAAATCCACTTGGTTTGGCAGCTCTTGAGTGATTTCAATTGTACAGTATTTGAAAACATGCATGAGTCTGAGCACTTTCTGTTACCTCTAGGTCAGAGCTAATCAGACAAATTAATCCTTGTTAATAGGTTGTCCTTCTGGGAGAACTCCTTCTCCCCACCATCCATGCATACTCCCATTCAAATCATACCATATAGGTCCTTCTACTCTCATGCTCCCTTTCTGCCCTAGATAGGTCTGGCCTTTAGAGCTGTAGTAATCTGGCTCTCATGGGTGTTAATGCTAGTGGACTAACAAATACCAGGTATTTAATATATATTTGCTGGAATAAATGATCATTTTTTTCAAAACATAGGAAGGAGGTGGAAAGGAAGGGAAAACAGCAGTAAGAGTATCACTTTAGCTTGCTTTATTTTTCATACTCATGGAGGCTGAGGACTTTGCCTCCCAGGACTGAGAATTGCCACTTGGGGAGTAATAAGGTTACCCACCCCACTGGGAAAGAAAGCAAATGCTAGACACTGGTCACACCAAATCAATCTCTCTCTGTCCTCAAAGAAAGAAGAGTGAATGGAATAGGCTGCATTTTTCTATTTTCCAAAGGTAAAAGTAAAGTTTTCTATTCATCTTCATCTTCCATTTGTCTCTTCCATCACTGATGTCATTTTTATGCTTCATTTAGTATTTTATTTTTCCCCAGTTGCATGTACAAGCAATCTTTAACATTTATTTTTAAAACTTTGAGTTCCAAATTCTGTTTCTTCCTCCCTCCCCACCTCCCCTCATTGAGAAGGCAAGCAATTCGATATAGGTTATACATGTGTAATTGTGCAAAACATATCTGTAATAGTCTTGTTGTGAAAGAAAACATAGACAAAAAACTCAAGAAAAGTAAAGAAAACAAAAAAAAGTATGCTTCAATCTGTATCTTCCATCATTAAGACCTCTGATTCTAGCATCTCTTTTATTCCCATAGGACTTTATTTAGTTGTACGGGCAGTTTGATAGAAACTAGGGCTTTGGGCCAAGCAGACCATGAGTGTAGGGAAACAATGAAAGGGCACTTTGAAAGATTGGATAGAAGGTAAGACTGAACTTGTAGAACTGTCTTTTAACTCTGGTGTTGGGGGACAAAGCCTGGAACTCATTAAAGGGTTGTCAGGGATGCTACAAAAGATGCCTTCTAGGTTACAGCATGGATGGGGGCTGTAATTTGACTTGCAATATAACCAAATCTGACCTACCTTTGGAGAATCTAGATTTGTTGCTTTGACTCCAGAGGGAAGAACCAGGAAGAAGAGGTAAATGGGCAAATTTTAACTCAATATTAGGAAGAACTTCCTAAGAATTAGAGCTGTCCCAAAATTTAACAAACTACCTAGAGAGAGAGTGGATTTTCCCACTTTGGAAGTCTTTAAGCAGAGTCTGAATGACTACATGGTGGAAATGTTATTGGGGGGGGGGGAGAGGCAGTTCTGTTTGGGTATATGTTGAACTAAAGGTCACTGAGGTCCCTTTCACCTCTAGGATTCTGTGATTCTGTGATTCTATGAATAGCAAAAGATTTTACAGTTATCTTTTCTACATTGCGACTTTCTCCATTGAGGTTTTGATATATCTGGAATTAACATGAGAAATTAAATGGGAATTTTTGGGGAGTTTTGCAGAAGCTGCAGATAACATATGAAGGCCAGCAGATGACACAGAAAAAGTTTAGAAACTCAGAAATGCATAAAATATATGTATAGTATTGTATAATATCAATGGACTTCTTCCCTGGTATGAAGGGAGGGCCAAAAAATTTTATGAGTATTTTCCAGATCACAAGAGGCACTGAGCCCATAACCCCAGTGATATGGAAGGGATAACTATATGATGGAATTTTACTGGCTTGCCTTTCTATGAGTTTACACAACAGAAACTTAAAAGTCCAAACCACAAACCATACGATTACATTCACCATCACCACCCCCAATACTCTCACTTACCAGGGGATAAAATGCTAATGAGGAAGTGGAGTACTTTCTACCACAACTCCCCTGACTTAGCTGTTTTCCCCAGGGTAATTTGGAAAGAGGGTTGAGTCAACACCTTGAGGACTTCAGTGTCAGTTTCACTTTCTGATTTGATTATTCAATCTTCTTGATAATGGACAGGGTAGGTAGGTGACAGAGAGACAAGGTAACTCAAGTGGACAGTTACCTGGGAAGGAAAGGGTGGGAAGTGGACTGTGGCTGGATCGAATACCTCTGTAGTGAGCTCACCTCCAAGGAAGGATGAAAGGGCTAATGGGACTGGTAGAATTTGAGAAAATATACCTGATTAGCCAAATATAGAGCCCATATGTTAAAGCAGGGAAAAGTGCCACAGTGAAGGAGATACCAGGCTTAAAATGTAATTGAGAAACTGCACCTATATGATGGGATTGCCACTTCCCCATTCACCAATTCTTAGTTCTAATCTCATAACTTTCTTCTCTATAAAATGAAAGGGGTTGGACTAAATGGTAGCCAAGGCTGCTTCTAACTTTCTAGGCTTCTATCCAACTCAGAATGGCATGGTTTTCCATAGCTCCTGTCCAGGTCCCACCCCACCATTCCCCATCCAAGATCCCATCCCCTATGGGAGCCTCACAGACTATAAAGGAGAAAAGGACTTTAGAGATAATTAAGCATAAGCATATGACCAAGTTTTCATCTTTGTTATACTGGAGATTCCTTTGTAGCATTATTCGTACTAGAAGGATGCTAAAGTCCATTCCAATTGTCAAATTCTCTGATTCCGTGAAGTCATATGATGAGGTTTTATTGGATTTGCTTTTACATCAGGTTAACTGTTTTCTATGAGATTCTTCTGTGAGTTGCAGTAGAAATCTAAAAGTCAAAACCAAAAACCATCCAACTGTCTGGATCCCTTCTTCCCACTATCCTTCTACAGAAGGTAAAAGCTAGTGAGCAAGTGGGCTCTTTTCTACCAGCCCTTCCCTAGGGTGATTTGGAAAGAGGGTTAACTAAGCCAACACTCTGAGGACTTCAGGGTCAGTTTTACTTTGTGACCTTTTTGTTCAATCTTAATGACAGGGGAGGTAGGGTCTAGTCCAGTGGTTCGTAATCTTTTTTATGTGTCATCAATCCCTTTGGCAATCTGGTGAAGCCCATGGACCCCTTCTCAGAATAATGGTTTTTAAATGCATAAAATAAAAGATATAGGATTAAAAAGAAGACCAATTATATTGAAATATGTTTACCAAAATGTGAAAAAAAAACCAAAGTCATGGACCCCAAGTTAAGAGTCTTTGGTCTAGTCCAACCCATACACTAAAGCCCAACCTTCCCATTTTACAGAGAAAGAAACTGAGGCACAAACTCACTTGGCCAAGGTCACCCAGGTAATAAGTAGCAGAGCTAGATTCAAATTCAGGTCCTCTTATGCCAAATGTGATTCACTTCCCACCCAATCATACTGCCCTTCCCTCCCTCCCACCCCTGTCCCCTTCACCACACAGCCAGGGCTGCTTTCTAACAATTCTAGGTCCTTTACAGACACTACAAACAAGTGCCTTTGTCAGGGAAGGGGGAATCGTTGAGGTGAGTGTCACTTTCCAGCCTCTCCTTGACCCTCCTCCTAGTCTGGGGAGTCAGAGCTCTCTATCCTGCTTACCCTTGGAAATGCTGTCACTTATTATCACACTGACTTCTCCAGATGGGGCATTTTGGCTATTGATCTGATAAATAAACAGCCTGCTCGCTCGATCAAAATGTTATTTTGCATTTCAATTACTGCTCACTAATGCAACCTTCATCCCGCCAAGAGAGCTGCTGGCAATGACACCCGACCTGGCACCAGCGTTGGGAGCAGATTCGGCAGTACCCACTGCAAGGGCCTAACGGGATTACCACACTCCATTAGCTGTGCAAGAGAAGAAGGAGATCAGAGGTGGACAGACAAGCTTCGGCTGATGGAGGGTACAGATGTGAATAGAAAGAAAAAACAGCTGTGGGCTTCGAATAGTAGGAGTGAGACAAGATCAAGGGTGAGTAAGGAGGGATGGAGTGAGGTGACTTGTCAGGATGGCCGAACTGACCAACAGAAGAACAAGAGTCACCTCTTTTTGATGAAATGTATTCTACTCAGCTTGTGGAGAAATTCAATCTACCTAGTCTGCTTCAGAACCCAGAAATTCTCTCCTAAAAACTTCGATAACATGTGATTGGCCCTGCCACTATTCAGCTGTGTGACCATGGAGAAATCATTTAACTTCTTGGAACCTCAGTTTCCTCATCTGTAAGATGGGTTAAAACTACCTTATGTTTCTACTTCACAAAAGTTGTATGGCATGAATTTTGTTTTTACCCAGACCTGTGTTTTCACAAGTGTGGGGGGATCTCCCAGTGTGGAAACTCCCTTCATTGATGCAGATCAGAAACTTGTCTGGAGTCTATATAACAACCCTTTCCTGGGTGTATTGAGAGGTTATATCATTACCCCATGCCAGTATGTGTCAGAAGCAGGATTCAGAAAACAGTCTTACTGACTCTTTCGTCAACCCTTGATCTAGTAAGTCATACTGCCTTTCTAATAGGAGTGTAAAACCTTTGAAAAATAAGTTAAAGGAGCTATGCATCTACACAACAGTGATATAATTTTTTAAACTTACATATTATATTATAATTTGAAGATATATAATTTATATATAATTTGAAGATAGGTAATATATACACATATATAATTTAAAGGCAGAGAGCATTCTAGGAGAAACAGAGACTTTGAGTATTTTTCCATTCCTCTTCCTTGCTGTGACTGGATATAAGGAAGCAGTAGATAGTACATTAGATTTTGAGAGAGATGAATAATTGGGATGAGGACAAATAATTTCATCCTTTCCACTGTAGGTTGAAAAGGAGTGAGAAAATTCTGGACATTTTGAAGGCTATAGCTGACCAGAAAACCATTGGCCTTAGATTATAGGGTTATATCCCACAGTGCAAGAATTCAAGGTAATAGAGATAATGTGCAAGGGAGAAATCAAAGATTGAAATCCCAGTCAATGAAGCATCAACAATCACATTCTGAGAGGAAACAAGACAAGAGCAGAGAACAGGCCTAGAGACCTTCAAGAGCCAGTAGAAATTAGGTGAACTTGAGACAACTACATATTGGGTCTGGACAGAGGGAGGTATTACATCCTAGAAGCAGAATACTCATGGGTCTGGGCAAAGAATGGAGGAGCAATTTCCCAACAGGAAATCCAGGAGAATTACCCCAAATCTGATATTTTTTGGACCATAACAGCCCCTTTCAGTCACCAGCTTGTGACTCACCCTCCCCTTACCACTCTTTCATCAAGCTCCCCCAGGGTTGGAGCTGGGATATGTTTTTTCTCTGATCTCAGACGTCACAATGAACAAAATCTCCACAGCCTAATGTTGAACCATCATCTAGTGGAAGAAAGCAGTAGGACGCTCATTGATGATTGATTAATTGATAGATTAACTGACTGATTTGGATTCTGCTTTCAGTTCTATCACCAAATGATATGTCTTTTGGAAAGTCATTGGACCTAACAGTCATTCTACCTCTCTACCTATAAAGTGGAGACAAGTGTGCTTATCTCCAGTATAGTCAGTCAGTCTGTCAACAAGCATTTATTAAGTACCTACTATGTGCCAGTCACTGCTCTAAGCACAGGTAGGGGTGCTACCACTCCTTTCTAAATTTCTAAACCAATAAATGTAAAAAAAAAAAAAAAAAACCCTCAGCTTGCCCTCAAAGAATATGTAGTTAGAAAGAAAGAACATAAGTTATAGAGTCAGAAGACCTGGCTTTGAATACCGGATTCTTTCTTTACTACCTCAGTCACTTCTCTAGGCCTCAGTTTCCTCATCTGTGAAACAAGGAGGACTATGGAACTCTGAGCAATACAGTGACCAGTCATGACTTCAGAAGACCAATGAAGGATGAAACATATTTCTCACATGTTTCTTGGAATGTGAGTTGGCACATCTTGGCCATATATATAACTTATAGGGTTATATCCCACAGTGCAAGAATTCAAGGTAGTAGAGAATGTGCAAGAGATGATGGACTAGAGGTACAGAATGAGACAAACATTTTTAGGCTTTTCTAGTATGGGACAGGTAGGCAGAGCAGTGGATGAAGGGCTGACTCTGGAGTAAGACAAATACTAGCTATGTGACCCTGGACAAGTCACTTAACCCTATTTGTCTCAGTTTCCTCATCTGTAAAATGATCTAGAGAAGGAAATGTAAACCACTACAGTATTTTTACTAAGGAAACTCCAAAAGGGGTCACAGGAATGTGGGTCATGACCGAAAAACCAATGAACAACAACAAATTTGTTAAAAGGGAGCACTTCTTGGGTGGGAAGGAGTGAGTGGATAAAAATGGAAAAAGAAAAAAATGAAAAAAAAATGCATCAACAAAATACTTAAAGAACAAGAGAACAGAAGAGGGCACACCCAGGGTGATTTTGTTACCACCATATTTAATTTAAAATACACTTTAAAAATTGTACATTACTAGACCATGGTTTCTTTTTTGTTCTTCTTTGTATACCACAATACTTGTGTTTGCTGGTAAGTATCCAATTAAAAATAAAATAAAGAGACTGACTTGATGACCTCTAAAATCCTTTTCAGCTCTAAATTCTAAGACACTAGGAAGGGCATGAAGATGAGTGAAGTGGCACATGAGACAACATTCTGGCTCTTTTAAATGAAGACGTGATATCAATGTTAAGGTTGGAGAGGTGATACGATGAAGTGGAAAATGTGCTGAATTTGGAATCACAGGAAATTAACTTGAGTCCAGATTCCAACACGTATATCTGTGTGATCTTGGACAAGTCATTTAACACCTTGGGGCCCCAATTTCATCATCTATAAAATGGGGGCAATTGAATAGATGCCCTCTGAGGTCACTTGTTGTGCTACCTCTATGCCCTTGTGATGATTATCATCATCATCATCATCATTAAGGACTCTTGTCATCTAGAAATAATATCCCTCTCAATCTAGTCGCCATCTTTTTGCATGGGTTGGTTTCCCCTTACTGCCCACATTAAACTACTAATGGAAACTCAAGGGTTAAAAATAAAGCTGACCAATGAAAAATCCACATTACACAAATGAAACACTCACCATAATACACTGGAGTGAGATCAATATGATGTGTAAAGACAGAGAATCCATAATCCCCTAACCTCCAACCCCAATCTACAGACATAGCCAAACCACACTCTCTGTCCTAATGCTACCTCCACCCAACCTGCTCTGGGGCATCTAGTTGCCTACTTTATCTCCTCAACACAAAGCCCAGGCAGTCTCCAAGCTTCATGTACTGTCACTTTGGTAATGGAGGAGTGGGGGTGAGGGGTAGAAATCATGGAACTAGAAGGCAGAAAACTTGGTTTTTCTGTCCAGTTTTGTTATTAGCAATCACTTTGGGTGAATCCCAAATCTCTTTGGACATCAGTTTCCTAATGTGTGATATGGGACCTCAAAGATCTCTTTCAGTTCTATGATTCTTGATCTAATCAGTTCTTTCGATCCTATTTCCTCATTTTAGCCATTTAACCAAATCTCTTCTACCTTCAAACCAACACTCTGAAGTACTCTTATATTGGATCACACGGGGTAATAAAATGAATAATATATTAACTCACTTTTATGCAACCACTTTAAGGTTTTCAAAATGTTTCCTATATAACAAAGGTTCTTAGCGTGGGGTCCATTATCTTGTTTTTTAAATATATAAATATATATATTAAATTAACTATTGTAATATAATTGATTTTCTTTATAATCCTATGTATCTTATTTTATGCATTTCAAAACATTATTTTGAGAAAAGGTCCATAGGTTTCAACAGATTGTGAAATGGGTCCATTATAGAAAAAAGATTAAGAACTGCCTTATGATATGGATAATATAGGTAGTGCGATTGTTATTGACCCCATTGGACAGATAATGAAAATGAATCTTAGGTGAAGTGAATTATCTAATGTCACCCCACTAATAAACAGCAGAATCAGGACTTGAACTCAGGCATTTGACTTTTAAATTATATCCATTCAACAATATCCAGTAATCATAATAATTTAATTAATACTTCAAGGATCTATGGTTTTATCCATGTGGGTTCTTCTTCCAGCAAAATAGCTCACAACCCTTCCATAATTTGACAGGCTAGTCTTTGAGAACTTGTAAGGCCAAAAATAATAATAGTAATAATAACAACTAGCATTTATATAGTTTGACATGTTTATTTTATTCATTTAATCCTCACAACAACCCCAGAAGATAGAGGCTATTCTAATCATGCCCATTTTACAGATGAGGAAACTGAGGCAGACAGAGATTAAAGTGACCTTCCCAAGGTCACACAGCTAGTAAGTCTTTGAGATTGTATTTTAACTCATTGATCAGTCATATCCAACTCTTAGTGACTCCATTTGGGGTTTTCTTGGCAGAGATACTAGAGTGGTTTGCCATTTCCTTCTCTAGCTCACATTACAGAACTAGAGGAAACTGAGGCAAACAGGATTAAGTGACGTGCCCAGGGTTATATAGCTAGGAAGTGTCTGAGGTCAGATTTGATCTCAGGAAGATGAGTCTTCCTGACTCCAGACCCGGTGCTTGACCACCTAGCTGCAGTTGAATGCAGGTCTTGCAAAATCCAAGTCCAGTACTCTCTCTGCCATGACACCTAGCTTTATCCTCCAATCAATACTCCAAACTTTGTAAGGTTGGTCTTTAGACAAGACATGGTGGGTCACCGAGATTATAAGGGATTTTTCTAACCTCATAGAACCTGCTTATGCCTTCAAACCTCAAAGACCAACTTCACACCACAGTGAAGTATCAGAGGAATATTGTAATGCAAAGATTATATTAAAACTATATAAAAAACCTTAGAGCATTGTCTCTTTAAGGGTCATTGATTTCAAGCTGGAAAAGACCTTAGAAGCCATCTTATTATAGGACCATAGATTCTGAACAGGAAGAAATCTTGGATGCCTTGGAAGTCCAACCCCCCTCATTTTAGAGATAAGAAACTTTTGACTCCTTCATTCCCAAAGAGGTGAAGTCAATTGCCCAAGGTCACAGAGATAGTAAATGAGAGACATGGGTTTGAAGCCACATTGTCTGACTCTAAATTCTAAGCTCTTTCCTCTCTACTAAGCTGCTTCCAAGAAAAGCATTAGACACAGGAAGATACAGGTTGTAACACTTCCACAGGAGATACTGGAGTCTACCTCAAGGGTACTTTCTCTGGCCTCCCATCAATCAACCACAAAGTATTTACTAAGTACCAGTTACTTATACAGGGATACAAAGTGTAGATTCTGTCTTTAAAGGGTTTACAATTCAGATGAGATCACACACTTGAAAAGGATTCACCAGATAGTCAATGATTTGTGCCAAGTGAGCAGTACAGACAATAAATGCTGAAGGAGGATAATACGTGGACTCAGTTGCCTTCTGAGACACTAGATTCACCATCAGTGAAAATATTCAAGCAGAATGTAGATAACAACTTGTCATGGCTGCTGGGGAGATTTCTGGGTGGAACATGAAGCTGGTCTTTATTACTTATAAGGTCACTTCCTCCTCTCTGCTCCAAAAAGCACACATAACACCTCAAATTCTTCATAGCACTTTGCTAAGTTCTTTGTACTTATCCTATTTGTTCTTGTATTTAATTTGATAAGTATTAAATGGCTCCTAAAAGCTAGGTAAGGCATCTGGGTGGCTCAGTGGATAGAGCATTGGACCTGGAGTCAAGAAGAGCTGAGTTCAAATCTGGCCTCAGACACTCAGCAAGTGTGACCCTGGGCAAGTCACATAACCTTTATTTGCCTTAATCTACTGCAGAAGGAAATGGCAAACCACTCTAGTATCTTTGCCAAGAAAACCCCATGGACAGCATTGGTATACTATGGTCTATGGTGTCATGGAGAGTAGGACATAACTGAATGCTTCTTAACCTTGTTTGCCTCAGTTTCCTCATCCATAAAATGAGTTGGAGAAGAAAACGGTAAACCACTCCAGTATCTCTGCCAAGAAAACCCCATCTACATTACTGGCATGCTATGGTCCATGGGGCCACAAAGATTAGGACATAACTCAACAACAATAACAACAAAAGTTAGGTGCTGAGGGTATAAAGATCAACTCAATAAAGAGTCTGAGGCCCTTCTTTATTCTCCCAGTTGTTAGTTCTTCTACTTGTAAGTGACTATTTATTGTGACTGTTCTTATTTTTTATCTTGTTTTGACTGTATATGTTGCATGTCCCCTGTTTTCCTTCTGACTCCTGGTAGACGAAGTTCCTTGGGGACAGAACGGTTTTGGATTTATCTGTATCTGCAGCACCCAAAATGCAGTAGGCCCTTCTACCCCAATTAGGAGGAGGAGCTCCAACCACTGAGAGGAAACAGGAAAGACTTCTCCTAGGAGGTGATATTTGAACTGAGCCTTGAAGGTTGTTAAAGGCAGAAGTAAGGAGGGAGAGCATGCCTATGGCATGGAAAGAGGGCAGACTGCACAAGCGCTCAGAGACAAAAGACAACTGCTGTGTGGGGGTTGTATGAAGTATAGAAGTTTGGCTTCGATGTGGAATATGTGATAGGGAGAAATATGGAATCAGATGGGGAAAATAGGTTAGAGCCAGATGGCTCTAATGTCTTAGAAAGGCTTCAAATGTCTTAGAGTTATTTATAAATTTGAAAGCCTGAGTGACTTTGTTATTGTTATTACTATGTTATTATATTATTGGGCAGGTAGGTAGTACACTGGAGTCAGGAAGATCTGAGTTCAAATCCAGCTTCAGACATTTACTAGCTGTGTGACCCTGGGCAAGTCACTTAACCTGGTTTGCCTCAGTTTCCTCATCTGTAAAATGAGCTGAAGAAAGAAATGGCAAACCACTCCAATATCTTTGCCAAGAAAACCCAAAATGGAATCACAAAGAGTCAAACACAACTGAAACAACTAAATAACAACATCATTTATATAGTATTTATTATGTGGCAGGTACTGTACTAAATACTTTAAAAATTTATCTCCTCTGGTCCTCAAAAAACCCCTGTGAGGTAGGTGCTATTATTATGTCTATTTTACAGATGAGGAAACTGAGGCAAATAGTAGTTAAGTGACTTGCCCAGGGTCACATAGCTAATAAATGTCTGAGGCTGGATTTGAACCCAGGTCTTTCTGAATTCCAGATTTACTACTCAATCCACTACAACACCTAACTAGTTGACATTTGTAAAGTGCTTCGCAAACCTTAAAGTGCCATCTAAAGGACTGTTATTATAGGTGAGGTCATAGAAATTTTAAAAAAATAATATTCTTTTCTTTTAATTTGTTTTCTTAAACCCATTAGGGCCCATCATGGTGGTACACTCCTCTAATTATTGCTACTGGGGAGACAGTGGTTAGTGCATTACTTGAGCTCAGTTCTGATCTGCCATTCCAATAAGCCCTGCAAACTAGAAGAGAGGCCTGGATTGCATTTGAGAAATTGTGACTTATTATGATTAAAAGACAGTATGGTGAAGAGGAAAAAGCATTGTTTCTTGGAGTTCAAGCACCTGGGTTCGAATCTTGGTTCTTGTGGCTTTGGGCACATCACTTAGGCTCTCTAAGTTGAACTTTCCTCCTTTCTGTAATAAGGATGTTGGGTTAGAAGTCCTCTGAGATGCCTTCTATCTCTAAATCTAAGGGAAAACGTGGCATAAAAATCCATCTTTTTAACATGGATACTCTCCCATTGATTCTGTATGGCTGAGAATCTTAGAAAACCCCAGTCTCTGAAGAATCCATGTTGTAGGTGACCCAAAGGGCAGTAGGTAGGGACAAATAGTGGGTATGGTCTGCAGAATATGTGACCTAAAGTGCTCAGCACAATGCCTGCCACATAAAAAGCACTATGTAGGTATTAGATGGCTAGGTGGTGAAGTGGATAGAGGACTGAGCTTGGGGTCAGGCACTTCTTGGGTCCAAATCTGTCCTCAGAGACCCTGGGCAAGTCACCTAACCTTGTTTGCCTCAGTTTCCTCAACTGTAAAATGAGCTGGAGAACAATAACAACTATTCTTATTATTACCTCATTTGATCCTCACAACAATCCTGGGAGGTAGATGCTATTATTATCTTCATTTTATAGATGAGGCAGACAAAAGGGATGCCCACGATTACAAAGTTAGGTGTAGGAAGTGACATAAAGGGATACCACCCAGGAAATGTATAATTGGCAAAAGAATTTGACTGGTGGTGGTAGAAGAGATTAAGGGATAACAGACAGTGATAAGAGAAAATCCCAGTGTTTCACTTGTCCTCAAATGATGTAAAAAGAAAAGAGGAAGACCTCTGGGACACAGAATAGATCCTCTGTGGAAGAACTATGGGAAAACATGGAGAAGAATTGCATAGGATGAGAAGGTATGGATGGGTGGTAGTCTGCCCCACCAGAAGGAATATCTTCACTGATAAATGTCATAGAATTATTTGGTCTATGACCAAATAAATGGATAAATCAATGGAAAAGCATATATTAAACACTTGCTATGTGCCAAACACTATGCTAACTACTGGGAAATGACTTCATTTTCCTCTGGGAAGAAGCAGGAGAAATAGTTACTTAGCAAGCTGACTGGGAAGTGAATTACATTGTGCTTTCCTCTGGTCTGGGGCATTATTCATGAAATCATGCAGTGTCAGAATTAGAAGGGACTTTACGGTTCATCTAGTCCACTCATGACTAAATTGGAGTCCCTTTTATAATTGTGGACAGAGGAAAAGAACATCAATTCTGGAGTCACAGGACCTGAGTTCAAATCCCCATCTCTGATATTATCTGTGTGACCCCATTGGTCAAGTCATTCAGTCTCTCTGGATCTCACTTTCCTCATCTACAAAATGAATGGATTGGACTAAAAGATGTCTGAGGTACTTTTCATTTCCAGATTTATGATCCTAGTCCAACCTACATGTGAAGAAGAATCCGTTCTATAATCAAGGGTTCAAATCCTGTCTCTAATGTTTAGTACCCATGTGACTTTGGACAATTGACTCAGCCTTTTCAGTCTATGATTTTCTTATTTCCAAAATGAGAGGGTTGCACTAGATGCTTTGTAAGATCCCTTCCTACTCTAAATTCTATGAACTACTCAATAATTTTATAGAATTTCTGCATTAGTTTTGAGGTCATCTATTCCTCATATTATAGATACAGAAACCGAAGTCTAGAGACATGAAGCAATCTTCCCAAGACCACCAAAGTTAGGACTGGAACCTAGGTGTCCTAATTCTCAGGCCATTACCACATTTGGCCTCTTCTGCATGAGGAAGAGAGGAAAGGAAAATAGGGTTGCAGAGCAGGCTATTCAATCAGCACTTATTCTAATCAATCAACTCAATTCAATCTAGAATGTCCCCAAAAAGGTAATAAACAAAAACAGCAGCAGAAAGTAATTATTAATAATCAAGTAAAATTGGATTATTCCTCTGCACTGCGGTGCTGACTGCATAGGAGGATGAAAAAGTGAGAAAGTCCATTGGAGCACAGGAGACTGAACTGAATGTACCAACCTCAGCAGTAGCACATCAGATCTTGTGGAGGTCTGGAGGAGGAGCAAAGTTTGAAGGAAAAAATCAACAAACCTTCTGAGAACCTCACTGACAGAGGACAGCGCTCCTGGGAATGCTGAGGGGGCACACTAGATACAGAGAGGGAGGAGCCCAATTCTGGCTTTTTGCTTATCCCACAAAAAAAGGCAGGAACCCAGTGCCCAATAGGGAATTTTTGGAGGTAGTAGAACCCTGGGTATTAGCTCATTTTCTTGTCTCAAAGAATCTTGACAGCTCTGAAATCCAGATTCAGAAACCCTAAGATGCCATTCCTAAATTAGGATGTAATGATTTTACTTTGAAAAAAGAATAAAAGTTGGTTGTATAAATTCTGTCTTTCCTTTATTAATTGAGTTTCTATAAAGTAAGGGATGGTGCAGTGGATAGAGTGCTGGGCCTGAGGTTAAGAAGACTTATCTTTGTGAGTTCAAATCTGGCCTCAGACACCTACTAGCTGTGTGACCCTGGGCAAGTCACTTAACTCTGTTTGCTTCAGTTTCCTCATCTGCAAAATGAGCTGGAGAAGGAAATGGCAAACCACTCCAGTACCTTTGCCAAGAAAATCCTAGATGGGGTCACAAAGAGTTGGCCACGACTGAACAACAAAAAAAGTAAGGGAGACCTTACTGTTGCGGCATCTTCTTTCCGAAGATCATTGGTTCAAAGATTTAAAGCTGGGGGAGACCTTAGAGATCATCAATTCTAACTCCTTCATTTTACCAATGAGAAATCTGAAGCCTTTAAAGATTAATTCACTTGCTCAAGATCTCACAAGCAATAGACATCAGAGGCGTATTTGAATCTGGATCTTCTGACTCCATATCTTTCCACTGAGGAGGTAGGGTTAGAACAAGTGCAAGTTTTAGGTATAATTTCACTGAGGGGCCAGGGGATGGAATACGGTTATATAAAAGGAGACACCAGATGGAATAAGATGGGGAAATGAAGGTTAATCCCTCTATCCACATTCCGTTATGGTTTGACCCATACATACAGCTCAGATAATCCTGGAAGAGTGGGCTTTCCATGCAGCTTGTGGCAGAAGAAGAGCTAGATTTGGGGAGAAGAGTTTAAACCTTGGACATTTGAGTAGCCCAAACACCATTATGTGCATCACACTATTCACCCACCCAACATATTGTTGTTACTCAACTGTGTCAGTCAGATCCAACTTTTCATGACCCCGTTTGAGGTTTTCTTGGTAAAGATACTAGAATTGTTTGCCATTTCTTTTTCCAGTTCATTTTACAGATAGGGAAACTGAGGCAGAGTTAAGTGACTTGCTCAGGGTTACACAGCTAGTAAGTGTCTGAGGCCAGATTTGAACTCAGGTCTTCCTGATTCCAGGCCCAGCACTCTATCCACTGTGCCACCTAGCTGCGCCACATAGGGAAACATCATTCTTTCCCATTTGAAGAAATGGAGAAATAATCTGGCCCTAAGTTTAATTATGGTAGGAACTTTTAATATAGCCAAATACAACACTGTATCTCTGTGTTTTAGATATCATTACCAGTTTACCTGGTCTTTGTAGTCATTCTTTAGAGAGTTAGGAATGTAGTACAGTACATAATGTACTACAGGAATTAGTCTACATTAATTACACACATTTTTTTAAATGAAAAAAAAAAGACGTGTGGTGTGTGTGTGTGTGTGTGTGTGTGTGTGTGTGTGTGTGTGTGTGTGACTCCTAAGGATCATGTGGATGGAATTCTCCTCTACTTTCCCCCAACTCAGCATTAACCACAAGTCTACGGTCACTTCCATTTCAAAATCCATAGCCCACAAAGAATACCTTTTAATTCCATTTCAGAAAAGTGATAGACAAAATATGAGGAAAAGGAATGCTTGTTCTATTTCTAGGTTTACTGTGGACTCATGTCCTTGGTCAGTGACTTGGTTTCTGTACATAAACACGCACACACAGAAGAGAATTCCATCCACATGACCCTAAAGAGGACAGAATGGGGGGATGGAAGTTGAAAAGCCCCTCGTGTCCCCTGATACTTGAAGGGTCGGTGTTTAAGTGAATCTTTGTAGAGGGCCTACCCCAACGGGTTTACCTTGCCTATAGGTAGATCAAGATATGCACGATGGAAGGATTTGGAGTAAGAAGATATGACTTTAAAATTTTCTCTGCCATTTTCTATCTTTGGGGCCCCAATTTTCTCATCTATAAAATGAGAGGTTGGACTAAAGGACTTCAGGACCTTAGTGTCCCTTCTAGCTGAAAAGCTATGATCCTAAAATTCTATATCTAAATGCCTATTGGTCTGGATTGGATGAAATTAAAAGACGGATAACACTTTGATGGGATAAAAATGGGTTTGGAAAAGGGCCAAAGTCAAATGAAACACGAGTGGTACCCAATTGTTCTATAGTCTCAAGTAGTTTCCCTGCATCAGAAAGGGTCATGTTTTCTCTCTTTCCCAAGGAGGCCACCAAGGCCAGCAATTAAGTTTTCATTCTTACCTGTTTTCCTATTAACTCGAGCTATAACCTATGCCTAGGACTTAGG
Organism: Vombatus ursinus; assembly: GCF_900497805.2. Taxonomy (NCBI): domain Eukaryota; kingdom Metazoa; phylum Chordata; class Mammalia; order Diprotodontia; family Vombatidae; genus Vombatus; species Vombatus ursinus. Next base: position 21,993,322 of record NW_020954723.1, read on the forward strand.
CTGAATTCACAATCATCTCTCTGTGCAGTCAACCTGCCCACCACCTCCCCTTACCTACTCCCTCCTCAAAATGGGCCTCCTGAACTCGTTTGGCTAATGTATTCTCAAACCATATTAGGGGCCCTGACTCCCCAGGAAGTTCTACAAAGCCACTTGCCACGATGCACTGAATTAAAGATAACATCTTGGACTCAAATCAGATTAGAGCCCCCCCCCACATGCCCACCACATGCAAAAGCCCACTTTCTAATCAATTTTACAAAGGGCCTTCTGCAGAGATACACTAATGGTATTGAGCTGAGATCTTTAAACTTAGTCTGCAAGAAGTTGGAGGAGATAAAACACATTCTGTATTAAGTCAGAAGTGAGCCTGTCACTGTGTCCTTCCCCTCAATGAGAGAGAGGCATGAGGTGGGAAGGGCGGGGGGGAACGGTAGTAGAGACCCAATTTTTCTAACAGCCTATGTTTTCCTTGTCCCCAAGAAAAATGTGTTTCCCTCTCCCTTTCAAATTCCAAATTTTATTGCATTTTTTTCATTCCTCTCTCTCCTTTCTGTATCCTTCAGTGGGACTGTACCAAACTGGATATGTGCCCATTGATCTGGATTGGAACTTGGTACTCTTCCTTGGAGGAGAATGGAAGGGGAGAGAAAGCATTAGTGGTCTGTTGCCCACTAGAAACTATCAGAATTCATAGGAATTTCCCTATAGGAATGACCTATGGAGGTCATTCAGTCTGGAATCCCCATTGTATCTTTGGCCCTTGTGTTTTCCTTTAGAAGGTCACTCCCTCCCCACCCCAGTCCCTTGCCGCTCCCCTTCCCTGCAGAAGGCTGTGTTTCCCCTCTAAGTTCTGGTGGTAGTTTCATAAGAATCCTCACACCCATCCCAGGGCACCCAAATGACTAGAGAAGTTCACAGCTTTCTAGTCATACATAGGGTCAGGTTTAGAAAGCTCCGGCCATTCTAGAGGTGCAAGCCCCAATGTGAGGACATTGACCCACTCAAGCCTGAGGGCCAGTTATCCTGAGAATATGTGACTCAGTTAGTGTTCCTCTGTCTCTGGCCTGAGGGGCCTATGCAATCTCCAGACCCTTCCCAAAGGTCCATGGCAGAGACGGAACTCTGTGCCCCAAACAATATTCCCCTGAAGCATCTCTTAGCTTGAGCCCATGTCTTTGTCTCAGTGCTCAGAAATTAAAGACTGAAAATGAATGGGATGCCACAACACTGTAGCCTCTTCTTGGCAGGATACGAGGGTATATTTTGCAGGCAGTTCCTTGCACTCAGAAATAGTTCCTCTCCCTTTGGTTTATAGAAAATAATGGAGAGGGTAGGAAAAATTGGGGACCTTTTCTGTAATGCACCCTTCTAAAGGAGAAGGATTGGAGAGTCAAAGACATAAAAGAGATCATGTACTGAAAGTCAGGCCAAATGACCTCCATGGGGCAGGCTGAAAAGTACTTGGAGTCAAGGCTCCTAGGCAGCTCAAAGATCAGAACATGCCAGAGCTTTCAGAACAAATAGTGAAACGGAGAGAGCGGAGGGCCCCATGTTGTGGAGAGGACCTAACACTTTGATGTGGCTTTTTGTACAAGGGACAATGCCTTAAATGTGCCCTCTCCCTAAGGCCAGCCCAGGGACTTACACATGACTCCAGGATCTGACCCAAGAATGATACAAGGGATGAAGGCAGCTCCTGCTCACCGCAGAAGAGTGAGAGGCAGGGTGAGCCTCGAGGGGCATTGAAGCCCAGCCTACGAGCTCAAATCCGATTCTGGCCACAGGCTCATGGCCTACGTGTTCAAGGCCTGTCTCTTAAACCACACAATGAGAGGATAAGGGTTCTGGCCTCTCCATGCTAAGTCCTGAACTTGCTTTTGACTATTCATCTCTGCCTTGCTCTCATGTTACAGAGCTCTGCTAATGCTTCACAAAGACTGTTTTCCCCTGGGCCCCATCCCAAGATGTTAAGGCAGCAACAAAGGAGAGAAATGCAAAGAGTTCTAAAACCAGTCCTTAGCACCTGGGAGTCCGGCTTCTCATGGCAGCTCTGGCTCCTTCAACGGAGGAATTCAGAAGTATAAGGAGCAATACCAAGAGGTAGGCAGGTGATGCCCAGCCCAGTTGAGAGAATCAACTTGCATTCAGAGCAGTGGCTTTGTACCCAGGCACATTGCTTATTTTGTCTTTGCACAAGATTTATACACACACACACACATCTCGAAAAGTAGCTTAGGAGAGTAAAAAGAGAATTGAATTCGGAAGCAAAGGACCTCTGCCACTTGCTACTCATATGACCTTGAACAATTCACTTAAACTTTCTGAGCCTCAGTTCCTCATCTGTGAAATGGGGGTGGGGAGTGGGGGTGGACTTGAAGACCTCTATTATCCCTTCCAGCTCTAAATCTACCATCCTACATCTGAATAAACTACCTCCTAACTTCCACTTCATAGAATCCCTAGCTCCCAATTTCTAGACCTCCTACATGAAGCTTCTCCTGATTCCCCAATTATTAGCACTATCTCCCAATTAGAACGTGAGCACCTTGAGAACAGGGACAATGTTTTTGCTTTTCTTTATATCCGAAGTGCTTAGCAAAGTGCCTGGAACCTACTGGGCGCTTAATAAACGCTCATTGTCTGCATACTTACTTGTGCAAATGGTGCAGAGGTAAGTTGTCTTGAAGATTGTTTTGTCTTTGTATCCACAGAGCCTTGTGCATAGTTGATGCTTAATAAATGTTTATTAAATACAGTTGAGCTGAGTCACATGTGTTCTTTCTGGGGATTAACTTCTCTGAAGTTCTTGACCTTGGTAGGTCCCCCTGGAGTCCAGTGGGCTCCAGCATTACCACTCACTTGCACAGAGTTCTGAGGATGGGGTCAATCAGTACTAAGCCCTGGAAAAGTATGCTACAATAAGCTATTGATCAAAAGAGAAAATGGTACTTTGTTAGGTCAAAGGAAAGGGTCTTCCAGGAAAGAATGCAATACTTGTAACGCAACTTGGAATACAAATGCAGTATTTGTACTGAAGAGAGAAAAGTCATGGAATGGAACTGGAATGTCCAAGGCAAGAGTCCTTAGGCAATGCTAGAAATGCCTGGTACTCTTAGTCAATAAGCATTTATTAAATACCTACTATTGCTTTTGAATTATGGTACTGGAGAAGACTTTTGAAAGTCCCTTGGACAGCAAGGAGATCAAACCAGTCAATACTTAAAGAAATTAATTCAGGCTATTCATTGGAAGGACAAATACTGAAACTGAAACTTACATACTTTGGCCACACAATGAGAAACCAGTACTCATTGGAAAAGATGAATAAATAGTGTCATGGAAACAGTAAACATGAACTTGGACAGACTTCAAGAGATGGTGGAAGATAGAAGGGCCTGGCATCCATGGGACTGGGAAGAATCAGGCACAACTGAACAACAACATATATCACGTACTGTGCTAAGCACTGGGGATATAAAGAAAGGCAAGAGACAGGCGCTGCCCTCGGGAGTTCACAATCTAATAGAGGAGTAGTCTGTCTTCACGGAGATGAGCAGAGGGGATCAGATTGAATACAGATGCCTGACTTCCTTAGATTGTCCTTGAGAAGCCAGTGAAAGGGGTTTTGAAGAGGCAAAAGGCTAAATCTCAAGGTTATTTTATTGATACAGCCTAGCACTTGGCACTTGCCAATCCACCTGTTTCTTTAAGATCCCTATCTTATTTATTGATGTAAGATTCTACCTGGATTCCATCTTGAATCTAAGTAAAAACTAGCCCACTCAGTATTGTTGGTTTTTAAAAAAGCTAATAGGAATTGGCAACTAGGAAACTTAAAGTGATAGATCAAAAAACCATTACAAAAAAATTTTACAAAAAACAGTTTATTAGCTGTACAAGCCAGAACAAATTGCTTAAGCTCTCTGAGCCTCGGTTTACTCATCTGTAAAATAAATTAAAGGGTCGATCTCACTAAGGTCCCTTTCAGCTCTAAGTCAATAATTCTATGATATGTCTCTCCTCATCCCAACCCCTATTAAATCAATTATTAATTAAAGTCTGGTGTTCAGCATGGGACTTTAACAGGTTAGGCCTCCGTGAGATGTAGATGAAGCTCCCAGAGCCCAGAGGAGGATCAAGAATCTTAGAACTAGAAGGAATCTTAAAAGTCATCCAGTCCTAAGCTGTCATTTTACAAATGAGGCAACCGAGGCACAGAGAGAATCTATGACTTGACCCAGATCATACAAGTGGTTATTTTGTGTCAGAGGTGGGAAAAGAGCCCAAGTATCACCTGACTTTTAATTCATTGTTCTTTCCACTACTGTGCATGATTCTGCCTCATCAAAAAAGTGATTAAAGATTTGGGAAAGGTTTGGGGAAGGAGGGAAGTTCTGAGTGGGTGTAAAGAGTACTTAGAGTAAAGAAGAGAAGGGTAGAGAGAAATGCCACTGTAGGGAAAAGAAAGTGAAGTGAATGACAAGTTTCAGGTATGTGCATCTGTAGAGATGCTAAAATGGTGGCTTCATTTCTACTGACAATAAGTAGAAAGGGGTCAGTAGGTCAGATCCCGCCTATGTGATACAGCTGAGTAGCCTGAAGTACAAATTGGACCTGGGTCATCCCTTCATAAATTCACATGACTTAAGGCTAAAGATCACCACATGTGGCCCCGAGGCCGCAGGTTCCCCACTCATGACCTAGGCCAACTTACTCATTTTACAGATGACAAAACTGAGGCCTAGAGAGGCAAAATGACTCACCCCAAATCCTACAGGCGTTAATTAGCAACATCAGTATTTAAAGCCAAGTGTTCCAATTCCAAATCATTCTTCCACATCTTACCACTCTCATCCTCTTCCTCTTCCCACACAAATGTATAGAATTCTTGCTTTGTCTATTTATCCATCTTCCCTCTAAACCTTCACCTACCATGTGCCTTATGCCTTCCTCCCATTAATCAGTCAAACATCTACTTCAAAAGCTGCATGCACTCGTGTTTAGGTACATATATGTAACATGGCATGTTTTTTCAACGAAATTGGGTTATTTTAAAAAAAAACCTATTACATACCAGGATTTACACATCTTAATAAGTGTGTCTTTTTCAAAGAAGGCTGTATAAGATGAACTACTTTTCTCCTTTCAGTAGGGATGTTCAGATTTGGGATGTGATAATTACTGACAGATACAGCTACTGTGTCCATTGGGTTTTCTCTTACAGAGAAGAGTCCTGGGGTAGGAGTAGGAGATATATTGGGGAAGTAATTAAGATGTAAAAATGGAGTATCAATAATACTTTTTTAAAAACAGATTGTATATTTATTACACTAATTCTGCCAACGCTTAAAGCATTTTGGAAATTCCTCTTTTGGACTTGCCTTTAGAACCAGTTTAAAAATTACACACATAGAGGGCAGCTAGGTGGTGCAGAGGTTATCTCATTATCATTTTACACTTACTAGTCATCTCCTCACAACCACTCTGTGAAGGAGATAAAGCCTTGAAGTCAGGAGGACCTGAGTTCAAATCCGGCCTCAGACACTTGACAGTAGCTGTATGATGTTGGGCAAATCACTTAACCCCGATTGCCTCACCAAAAACAAACAAACAAGCAAAAATTACACACACACACACACACACACACACACCCCTAAAAGTAGCTTAGAAGAGTTAAAAGAGAATTGAATTTGGAGCCTTTGCTACTTGTTATTCATACGACCTTGGACAAGTCACTTAAACCTTCTGAGCCTTAGTTCCTCATCTGTAAAATAGAGGTAGGACTTACATTTGACCTCTTTTATTCCCTCCAGTGCTCTCTCTTTCCCTGTGTCTCTCTCTCTCTCTCTGTCTCTCTCTCTGTCTCTCTCTCTCTCTCTCTCAGTGTATGTCTCTCTCTCTTCCTCTCCTCCCCTCCCTCCCTCCCTCCCTCCCTCCCTCCCTTTCTCTCATTCTCTTTTTTCTCTCTCATTCTCTTTCTCTCTTTTTCTTTTTTTCTCTCTCATTCTCTCACTCATTCTCTGTCTCTGTCTGTCTGTCTCTCACACACACATGCATGCACATATAAAAACAAATCTCATCTTTTAGCATGGAGGCACATTTGTGTTTCTGTTTTTATTAATAACGTTGTGACCAAGGTTGGCCACCTGCCTTATTCATTAGAGTAGGCTCTACATTTCCTTTTTTTTTTTTTTTGGTGAGGCAATTGGGGTTAAGTGACTTGCCTAGGGTCATATAGTAGTAAGTGTCAAGTGTCTTGTCCAAGACCAGATTTGAACTCAGGTACTCCTGACTCCAGGGCCAGTGTTCTATCTACTGCACCACCTACCTGCCCCGGCTCTATGTTTCTTTCAGTGGTTTCCAAAAATCAAATTCCTCTTCAAAGGACAAAGATTTACTAATATTTGTGCTACTGTAGGCTTCCCAAAAGAAGAGTTCTAAAAGTGCAATAGCAATGATAACACTGATAGAATTAAGTGTGCAGCTTCCCAAGATGGCTACTTTAAAGAGAACAATGATCATTTGGATGCATGGGTCCTAATATTTCTGTAAATATTTAAAATATATATTTTTAAATTCAATGTTAATACTTTTTAGCTTACTTTATACATGGAATAGGGACTAGGCCTATGATTTCATTGGTATGGGGAACTTCCAGGTGAGAAAACTCCCTCTACAAAGCAGGTTGACACATTGTCTGCAACTTAGTTCTCTGCTTAGAGAACTAAGAGTTTGAATGATGTGGCTACAATCAGTCAGCCAGTATATGATAGAGATAGGGATCTGAATGCAGGATTTCTTGACTTCAAGGCCAACCTATACCCAGTTGCTTCTCATTTGTGGGATACATACATTTATTCGTACATGTGTATGTGTATGCATACATACATAGCAGCTTGGTGGTTCAGTGGATAGAGTGTCACTCCTGGAGTCAGGGGGACCTGAGTTCAAATCTGACCTCAGAGTCTTACTAACTGTGTGACCCTGGGCAAGTCACTTAACCCTGTTTGCCTCAGATTCCTCATCTATAAAATGAGCTAGAGAAGGAAATGGCAAGCCACTCCAGTATCTTTGCCAAGAAAACTTCAAATGGGATCACGAAGAGTCAGACATGACTGAAATGACTGAGCAACCACATGTTAGTTGGGTGAATAGTGTGTATGTATATATGTATACATACATATATGTGTATATACAAGTGTATATATGTATAGGCACACATATACATATGTAGATACAAATATATACATGCACATATACACACATATACATATATACATACACATATGTGTGCACATATACATATGCACATTCACAATATGTAACATGGGGCAGCTAGGTTCAAGGCCTGGAGTCAGGAAGACTCATCTTCCTCAGTTCAAATCTGGCCTCAGACACTTGCTAGCTGTGTGATCCTGGGCAAGTCATTCAACTCTGTTGGTCTCAGTTTCTTCATCTGTAAAATTAACTGGAGAAGTAAACGGCAAACCACTACAATATCTTTGCCAAGAAAACCCCAAAAAGGGTCATGAAGAATGTGAAATGACTGAACAATAATATATACCATATCCATTTTTCCTAGGTATGTGTATATGACATATATCCCTATCTTCCATCACAGAACAGGTTTCAACACCTCCTAAGGAGCCACTCCTGTCCCTCTCAATTACTAACATTTTCTCTTTTTTGAAATTACTGTGAATGCATTCTGTATTTTCTTCTCTGTCTCCATGTTGTTTTGCCTCAGTAGAATGTAAACTGCTTTAAGGCAGAGACTCTTTTGTATCCCCAGTGCCTTGTCCATTGTTGAATTCAATTGAATTGATTATGACATGCACGTAAGTATATGCAAATCTGTTGAGTATAGCATAATGTCTGACAGGGATCCCCAAAGAATGTATTTTTTCAAGTCCGCATGACAAGCTGATAAACAGACAAGTATGGTACCATGCATTCAGTAGGCACCTGGTAAATATTGGCTGCTGACAATACACAGAAACACCCACACTCGAGATTATTTTCCTAGAAATCTCTACTGCAAGGTACAGCATGACACCATTGTTCAATTAGTGAATGACCGGGCAGACATTGAGGGACATTCAGATTTCACCAGGTTACACCAAATATTGACCCAAGAGATCCTGCTCCAGTCATCAAGATGCCTGCTTATTAAAGCTAACCTTTCCTTTGTCTGTAGCTTTCAGAGTCCAGGTCCAAGGGCATGGGGAAGGTCCTATGTTAGGGATGGGGCAGGGAAAGATCTACTTGCAATGACCAGAATGGGACATTGGATTTCTAACTTTTTTTTTTGACTAGGCAATGGGGTTAAGTGACTTGCCCAGGGTCACACAGCTAGTAAATGTCAAGTGTCTGAGGCCAGATTTGAACTCAGGTCCTCCTGACTCCAGGGTCATTGCTCTACCCACTGCACCACCTAGCCGCCCCATGGATTTCTAACTTTTCAAGCTGATATGACACCCTCCTTCTGGAATATGATTGAATGTTAAAAGCCTCCTTGTCATTCATTAACCAGACCCTTCCCCCTACAATTCCCAATGTATCTTGACCTTCAAAACGTCTCTTTCCCTGTTCCTCTCTGCTGTCAGAAATAACTGAGAGATTCTTTTTCAGGTGCAAGTTTGACCAGATGACCCTTCCAGCTCTGAAATTCTGTGATTCTATTACCTCTGTGCAGAAGACAGTTTTTAATCAATCAATTCTAGTCCCTATTTAAGAGATAATCTTTACTATCCTTATATAAGTACTCTGCCTCTTTCAGAAAGCCTTCCCTGATGCCAGTTAGAACTAACCAATCAACAAGCATTTGAAAAATGCCTGCTAGGTGTCAGACCCTGTACTAGATTCTGAGGATGCAAAGACAAAATTAGAAGAGTCCCTGCCCAAGGGGAGCTTACATTCTAACTGGGAAGACAACATGTGCATATACAAGTATATACAAAACACATGGTAATCTTGGAGGGGTTGGGGGAATGGGAGGGCAGGAAGGAGATAGTATAAGCTGAAGAGGGTGGTGAGGAAAGGTTCAAACTGAGTCTTGAAGGAAACCAGTGATTCCAAGAGTATCCCTGAGGCATCTCAGTAGCACAGCGGATAGAAAGCTGGGCCTAAGTCAGGAAGACCTGAGTTCAAATTTGACCTCAAACACTTACTAACTGTGTGACCTTGGGCAACTCATTTAACTGCTGTCTGCCTCAGTTTTCTCAAGCATAAAACAGGGATAATAATAGAAGCTATCTCCCAAGGTTGTTGTAAGGAATAAATGAAATAATATATGTAAAACACTAAGTATAGTGCCTAGCATTCAGCTGGCCCTTAATAAATGCTTGTTCCCTTCTTTTCCTTCCAAGCATGGAGAATAGCCAATGCAAAGGCATAGTGATGGAAGACGGGGTGTCATGTATGAAGAACAGCAAGAAGGCCAGTTTGTTTATAATATAGAGTGTACAGAGGGAAATAAGGTATGATAAGCCTAGAAAGACAGAAAGGAACTAGATTGTCAAGAACTTTATATGCAAAACAGAATGCTTTCTACTTGATCCTAGAGGTAATAGGGAGGGACTGGAGATTATTGAGTAGGGTAGTGACGTGGTCAGACCCATAAGTTATGAAAATCACTTTGGCAGCCACATGGAAGACACATCAAAGAAGGTAAAGACTTGAGGCAGGAGAATTATTATTAGGAGGCTATGGCAATAGTTCAGGAAAGAAATGGTGAAAGCTTCAACTAGGTTGGGAGTCATGTGACTGGAGAGAGGGGGATGTATTCGAGAGATGTGATATGGGTAGAAATGACAAGATTTGGTAAGTGATTGGATAAATGGAAAAAGTGAAAGTGAAGAGGTGAAAATGGTGTAGCAAAATCCTTTTTCATGCTCAGTTCTATGTCATGGTGTTATGTTCTATTCCTCCTTCTGTGAAGGCTGGGACAATATCTGTTTTCACTGCAAAGCTCCCCCAGGACAGTCCCCCGAGCATGGCAAACACTTAACATGGCAGGCAGCAGAGTGTAAGGGGAAGGGAAATAGCCCTGGGCTTAGGGGTAGAAAACCCAGATTCGAGTCCCTGCTCTGATCTTGGGGAAGCCATTTCCCTCATCTGGGAATTGAGGGGGTCCAGTTAGAAAGTCATCTTTAATGCCCTTTCCAGCTCTAAGTGCTATGAGCCTAAGAAATGTTTGTTGAATTGATTTCCTTTTCTTCTCCATCAAAGCTCTCTCAACTGCAGAGGAAATGACTTTGTGTTTCTGAATCATGACCGAAACCTGGATCACAAAACTTCGAAGGAGACATGGACAAGGCAGTAGTAAGTGAAGGATGGTACCATCATTATCACAGGGATTTTAAGTTTAGGGCGGGAAGGGCCCTCCGAAGCCATCTCATCCAATTCCTTTGTTTTACAGATGAGGACAGTGAGGCCTAGGGAGCTGGGACCTGAACCCAGTCGGAAGGATCATAGGTTCACACGTCTGGAAGAAACCTCAAAGACCACCTAACTAAACACTGACCTTGGAGGGTAAGCAAACCAAGAGATCCAGGGATGAGTGACTTTGGTCACACAGGTAAAACGTACTGGAGTTGAAATTGAATCTAGGTTCTATGACGCCAATAAATCCACCATAATTAGTTGTACCACCATGGAACAGAGTAACAAGAGTGCTGGACTCTGAGTTAAGAGAGTCAGTTTCAAAACCCAGCTCTGACCGTTGGGCTGTATGGCCCCCAAAAGACATAAACTCCCTGAGTTTGAGATTCCTCATCTATAAAATGGAGCTGATACCTCACTGGCCTAAGGGAAGGGACGGGTTTTACATGTGTCGAAGCACTACAGAGTTATTATTTTAAATAATTTGTACTTGACTGTGAAAGTATAGCCCGCAGACGATACATTTCTAGCCTTGTCTTCCACTCCCAAAATGGGCATGTACCTCCTCCCCAAAGTCAAGCTGGATTCTCAAGATATTTAACTACAAAATATAATACATGTATGCTGGTCAGCTGGGTATAGAAGGTGACAGACAATTCATTTTATTTTTAGTTTATGGAATACAATAAGCATTTCCATAACATAATTTAATAATTAAAAAGGTGATTATACATGAAACTGCAAATCTATTATGTGTAACTTGTTATTCCTTTTAAATATACAACAAAGTTATTGTGTGAATTTCTTTTTTTTTTCTTCCCTCCCTCTCCTACCCTTGCCTTAGAGATGGCCACCATTAGACACAAATATGTATATGTGTATATATATATGTATATATATGCACACACATATATACATATATACACACATATATGAATACACATACATATGCACATATACACATATATATGTACAATTATTCTATACCTCTATCAGTTCTTTCTCTGGATGCAAACAATCTTTCTTCATATATCCTTTATAGTTAATTTAGGTATTTATAATAGTCAAAATAACTGATTCACTCAAAGTCATGCTTAAAACAATATTGCTGTTACTGCACACACTGTTCTCTTGGTTCTGCTCATTTCACTCTTCATTATTTTGTGCCAATCTTTCCATGCCTTCCTAAGATCATTGAGCTCGTGATTTCTTATAGTGCCGTTGTATTCCATCACAATTACATCCCACAACTTGTTCAGAAAAAATACTTTTGATTGGTAATGTCTTATATAAAGTCTTTTTAGTATGGCATTTGTGTGGGCTACCATTAGGAGAGGTAAGTCAATAGTAACTAGCTGCTTCCTCTCTGCTGCCTAGAAGAAGTGAGAATGATTCCCTCAGGTAAGCCAAAAAATCCCAATAATAGAAAGGACCTCAGAGATCAGTTATAGATTCTAAGTTTGAATCTACTCCACTGAGTGCTGAAGGCCCCATGGTTTAGTAGAAAGACTGATGAAATCGGAGGACCTGGGTTCAAACCTGACTGTCACTTACTACCTGTGTAACCTTGGTCAAGGCCCTTAAATTCTCTGGACCTCAATGTCTTAGTCTATAAATTGTGAAGGCTGTATTAATTAGAATCTAAGCTTCCTTCTAGCTCCAGGTCTATGACTGTAGGCCAAATTTTTGCTCAATTCCTTCTTGAAGACCTCCAGTGCCAAGGAACTTACTAGCTGTAAGTGGTCCATTCTGATTTGTGAAAGTTCTTATTAAGAAATCTCTTTATTTATTATTTATTCATTTATTAATCTCTCCTTATACTGAGATAAAATATTTACTTATGGTTTCTGGGCATCTGGATGGCACAATGGATACAGTGCCAGGCCAGGAGTCAGGAAGATTCATCTTGACAACACTGCTTCTACCCATTGGTTCTAATTCTACCCTTTCAAGCAGTTCTGCCTATGGAAGTTACCCAATTCTGATTCAAACACATCATGAATCTATTACATAGAAATCTTCTAGGGCTAAAGGACTAGTGGAGAAATGTTAAAGGTGACTTCCATTGTGAATGGCCGTTCTGATCTGAATTACATTCATCCTTTCTTTTCCCTTTGAGGCTGGGAGTTTTGTGCTTCTCCACCAAAACATTTGTCCCAACTCTCATAATCCGTCCCAAGTGAATAGTATCGACTGTGCCCGGCACGAGCAATGGCTCGGACCCAGAGATCAAGACGAAGGGTAAGAGGAACCTTTCTTCCCAGACATGAGGCTGGCAACAAAGAACAGGAGACATGAGCTCAGCGCAAACTCCAGAGGGATTTTGTGGATGGAGAAGGGGCGACCACATTGTTACTATCTGCGGTGCTCAGAACCAATCATGAAAATCATGAAAAGACATCTTATATCTCTGGGACCTAAAATCGGCTTCCTGCCTGCTGAACAAAATGAAAGAGGAGAACTCCATGTAGGCAGAATAGAATTGCTGGAATGGACTGACATATGATCCAGCCACGTTGTTTCTCAGCTTAGATTGCAGGCTGCAATATTTGTTTTCCCTGACTTTCTGGGGGTCCAGGGTCTCCAGCTGGTCCTTCTTCAGGGTTCAGGGAAGATAACTTCTCCTGGAATATCCTCCCAGCCTTGTTCCTGGCCTCCTGTTATTATCACAGCTTGCCATTTTTCTTATTCCAAACCTCTAAAATTATGGCTCACAAACCTCCACTTTTCCACAGAGCAATTTCTCTTGGATCTTTCCAGGAAGAGAAAATGTCAATTCTAGGGTGTCTGCAGTCAGGTTAATTTTCAAGAGCAAATAATATGCAGTGCAAATGGATTGTATGTTTGCTGTCTCCACTAACCGGTGAGACTCTGGCTAGTTCCTGATTATTTGGGCTTTCCGGCATGTTCGCAGAGAAGGACAGCATCAGAGTTCTTCTGGGGAATTGGCAATTTTTGATGGTAAGAAACGCACTGGAGGCTTGTGAAAGCAACCCTCATCTTCCATCAGTTTCCTAAATTTTCTCTGTTACCAATCTGGGCTCTCACAAAGACTACTGAAGAGCATTTAGTCAGCCGGCCCAGAGCTCTGGGTTGTGACTAAAAAGCAGGACTTTTTTTTTTTTACATAACCCCCAGAACTTGCACACTCATCCAAATGGATATTGTTACACTTAGCACAGTCTCCTTGGGAGATTCTATACTTTTTTGCTAGGATACTTTCATTTCTGAAAACAGCTCTGGAGTCCCTCCTAAATTCATCTCTTTAATCATTTTAATCATCACATGTTGTTTCTTGTGTTCCTCAGCTTGATCATCCACCTTATTTACCATACTTGGCTCTGAATGACTTTTGACTGTTCCCCTGAATTGAAATCAACCCTCAAAGGATAAAGATTTGCCATCCCTGAAGATATACAATATAATGAGCCAAAGGCTCCAAAGGTAATTCCCAAAGAGAAACTGGAAAAAAAAAAAACTTGGGATAAATGCACAGACTTCCAAGGCTTTGAAAACAACATTGAAAACAACAACATTCATTTGGACACATTAATTCTAGCTCTTTTGTTAAAAGAAAAATGTTGGTCATTACTTTTGAGTGGCACCTCAAACTTTCTTCATGGGCTTATGAGATGCTTTGATTGTCTCCATCTGCAAAAGGGAGTAGGGAGCAAAAGAGAGCCATAACTAGTCATTTTGGCACTGGAATAAGCATCAGAAAATGTACAGGGTAAGGTAGGGGACCAGGTAAGAGAGGAGCCCACCTCCCTTGGAGGAAATCTAATGTGACTTGACTTCCCATTTTAACTAATCATTCTTTCTAACTCTACGCTAAGCTCAATTGGTCCAATGTCCGCTATTCTTCAGTGTTCAGGATCAAGGTCCCAGTTCACCTGCCTTTGCTACTACTATGAAACAAAGAGACAAAGGGGAATATCACCGTGGCCAAAGTTTCCTTGTCCAATCTCAAGAAAAATGGTAATAGTAATTTCTCCTCTCTACCTATTTTGTTATAATGGCAAAACACTCCTGTATCTTTGCCAAGAAAACCCCAAATGGGATCATAGAGTCAGACATGACTAAAACAACTGAACAACAAACATATCTCAACCAAATTTCTTTAAAAAAAAACTTTGAGAACTAGGTAAACTACTTTGAGATCCCTAGAAGGAACACCATAACTCAGGTCATCCTAAAGTCACCCCTTCTTAGTCCTGGCCTGACCCTGACTCATCCTTGTCTCTGCTTCTCACCTCCTGGTATAGGCCACCTACCCCTAACCCCTGGTCTATTACTATCCTCCCTTCTCTGTATTCTTAGATGTCCATCATTCCCACCTCATCCCAACACCCAAGTTTGCCCAACATGATCTGTCAAATAAAATTTAACCTCTGTGCCAGACAGGTACAAATGATGTGACATAAGGATTGTGTTTTCTCTTAAGGATCAAAATCAATAATGAAATAATATTTTCAGCCCACAGAAAAAGGGAGAACAAATTATTCTCAACTAGGGGAGAAAGTATACTGGTGAATGCCACTTGTCTAACCCCAGAGTATTATAACAATCAACCTTTTGTAAATTTAATCCTATTTTAAATATGGTAAGGCAGCTTATTAAAGGAACCTTACACTGAGCTTTTCAATATTTTGAAGAATGCTTCTATAAAATCAATAAGTAAACAAGCTTTTATCCAGTGCCTACTGGGTGTCAGGCATTGTGCTAAGTGCTAGAGATACAAAAAAAATGTAAAAAACAGTCCCTACCCTCCAGTAGCTCACAATCTGGGAACAACAGCATGAAAACAGCTGTGTGTATGTGTGTGTGTGTGTGTGTGTGTGTGTGTGAGGAGAGAGAAGAAAGAGAGAGAGAAGAGAGAGAGAGAAGAAAGAGAAAGAGATAAATTAGAGATAATCTTAAAGGGAAGGCACTAACAGTAAGATAAATGGGAAATGTTTCTGGCAGAAGGTCAATAATCTCTTCTTACTATTTAAATTTTGATATATTTGAGTTTTCAGATTTGGGATTTTCTGAAAGCAGGATATACTTGTGTTGTGTTTAACAAGTATCATATACAGCTATAGAGAAAAAGTTTTCAGGGGGAAATCAAAGGTGACAAGATGCAGGTATTCCAAAAGTTTTTATGTAGTTTTAAGCTTTAATAACTTAAATACATTTATGTAATACATAAGTATATTTTAATAACTTAAATAATATGCTGAGAAATCCAGTAAAGACATGAGCAAACCAGGTCCCCCTACACATTCTTTCTGTTTGGTCTCAGGAAAAAAAGGAGTGAGATGCCACTGAAGGACCATATAGGACCATCAACCTACCTCTTCTTCCAATGCATCACTGTGGCATGAAGGTGACCCAAGGTTTTCAAAAAACTATGAGAGCAGAGGGCATGTAATGTCATTCCTACCAAGTCAGAAGGACTGAATGGGACCTAGCAACAGATAACATGTCTTTCATTGAGGAATCAGCCTAGTTAAATGTCAAGAGACTCATCAACGGGGCTGCTCACTTTGGCATGAATGTTATTCAGGCATGGAGGCATGGTTTATGATCTGTATTGAGAGAAAAAGTAACCACACTGATAAAATCACTACATTATAAAGTAACTAGACATAGAAACATAGTAAATAGTAGATCTGGAGGAAGAGATAGAATATTTTATTTATTTTTTTTTTAGGCAATTTGGGTTAAGTGACTTGCCCAGGGTCACACAGCTAGTACGTGTGTCAAGTGTTTGGTCTGAGGCCAGATTGAACTCAGGTCCTCCTGACTTCAGGGCCGGTGCTCTATCTACTGTACCACCTAGCTGCCCTGTGATAGAATATTTTTGGACTGGCAGGATGAAATAGTGGTTAGAACATTGGGTTTAGAGTCAGAATCTGCCTCTTACTCTTAACTATGCGTGTGACCCTGGACAAGTCATTTCATCCCTATGTGCCTCAAGCAACAATCTGGGGCTTACATACTAAATCCCAGACAACTGAGGGCTGCTACTTGCATTAGTGGAGAGTGTTCCTCCCTGAGGAAATAGCAATTTTTTTTGTGGTGAAAGGGGAGATCAAAGTACTCAGACTAATTAAAAGTCTGCTCTTTTTACTCGCCTCACCTACTAGAATTGTCTCCTTGCCATTACACAGGCTCTCTCCCATAGCTAGAATTCACTCCCTACTCATATCTTTCTCTTATAATCTCTTGTATCCTTCAGTGCTCCATCTTTTCATAATGCCTTTCCTGATCCCCACTTCTATTAGTGCTAAAGCAGCTAAGCAGTGCAATAAATGAAGGAGAAACCTGAGTGCAAATCCTTCTTCAGATAATAGCTGGCTGTGTGACTCTGGACAAGTCATTTAACCTGCCTCAGATTCTTCATCTGTAAAGTGCTCTAGCACCTACCTCGCAGGGTTGTCATTAGGACCCTATGAGATAACATACACAAATCATTTTGCAAACTTTTTAAAGCACTATAAATGCTAGCTATTATTATCATGATGATGCCCTCTCTTAATCCCCAAAGTTACTAGTGCCTCCTCCCCATCCCACCTCCAAAATCTTATTCTATACTATTTATTTTTATTTTTATTTTTATACTACTTTAGATATGATGTAGTTAGAGATGTAGTTAGAAGTAGTTAGAGAGATATGATGTAGTTAGAAAAAGATGTGGCCTTTTAAGGTAGACCCAGGTTTGTAAAAGACTGGTCATATCCTAGCTGTGTGACCCTGGGCAAGTCACTTACTTTCTCAGCATTCTAGGCAATTCTCTAAAACTATACATTGCTGAGAAAGTTCCAACACACAGTATTATAGGGGAATTCTTCACCTGGGAGAACCTGTATACTAAAAAACAAACAAAGGTTTAACCCCTAATCTTCTATTTTTCATTTCCCTATAAAAGTATATGTTGTCTCCCCCATGGACTATTCATTTCTGTCATTGTAGCCCCAGTGTTTAACACAGTCCCTGGCATGTGCTAGGTAGGTAATAAATGCTTGTTGGTTCATTGATCTTTATAGCTGGCAACCTTAACATTTTCCTCACTCAGAAAATTGGTTCTGTAACTCAAGACTAGTTTCTTCACATCAGGGTCAGACCATCTCAGAGGGTAACAGGTCATTTTCTCATTATTCTGCAGGGTCCCTTGTACTTTGTGTGTTTTTAGGGGACAAAGAGAACAGAGTAAGAACAGAGACCAGCAGTGAAAATAAATTCTGGTCCAGTATCACCAATTAGTCCAACATCATGAGAACTGCTCAGTTGATAGGGAGGAGACCTTCAAACCCTGGCTCCATGGATGCTTTTTTTTATATTACATAAAGCCGTATCGAGCTCTGCTCCGCAAGCTCATTCTCAAGACACTAAACCAAGGTATGTGACTGAACAGGCCATGTCCAAAGGCGTGTGCCTTCCCATGACCTTGAATCCCCCAGGCCCTGCCAAAGGAGTAATAATGAGCAACATAGGCAGACTCTTCTCTTTGAGGTGCCCTCAAGCTAGGGAATTAGGGTTAAAACACATTCCCACAAAAGAGAGTCTTTTCCCAGAGTCTCAGTCCACTACAGAAAAGAACTCAGAGTTGGCCTGCCCCAGGATGGTTAGGTGCAGAAAGGAAAGGATGATGAAGATGAACAGCTTCCTGATATGGGCCACCCCCATAGCCAGGAACAGGGCCCCAGGTACAGGGCGTCAGTACATCCTTCAGACACAAAGAATGAGAAGAACTCAAGGGTTTGATTTCTTGTTGGGGAAGGGGGGTGGGAAGTTGTTTGTTTTTTGACTCAGTAGCAGTTGTCACCAGGAAGCAAATCCTTCAGATTTAGAATCATAGCACTCAAGGCTGTCACAGCATTATTGTGGTTCTTTTTTAATTTTTTGGGGGGGGCTAGGCAATGGGGTTAAATGACTTGCCCAGGGTCACACAGCTAGTTAGTGTTATGCGTCTGAGGCCGGATTTGAACTCAGGTCCTCCTGAATCCAGGGCCGGTGCTCTATCCACTGTGCCACCTAGCTGCCCCCACAGCATTATTGTGAGTTAATTGTGCTGAGGATTCCATAGTAAATGACAGAACTAGAAGCAGGAAGAGTCATTTAATACCTGGTGACCTTGGGCAAGTCACTTAGTCTCAGTTTCCTCATCTATTAAATGAGAGTTAGACTAGATGGCTTGGCTTCTAAGATGCCTTCCAGCAACAGAGGGAGAGGGAAAGAGAGAGGGGAAGGGAGAGGGAGAGAGAGAGAGAGAGAGAGAGAGAGAGAGAGAGAGAGAGAGAGAGAAGAAGAAGAAGAAGAAGAAGAAGAAGAAGAAGAAGAAGAAGAAG
>NW_020954723.1:22012050-22035030 GCF_900497805.2 Vombatus ursinus
AAGAAGAAGAAGAAGAAGAAGAAGAAGAAGAAGAAGAAGAAGAAGAAAGAGGAGAAGGGAAGAAAGAGAGAAAGAAAAGAAAAAGAGAGATGGAGGGGAGAGAGATGAGGGAGTGGAGGAGGCAGGGAATAAAGCATTTATTAAGTGTTTGCTGTGTGTCAGGCAATGGAATACAAATATAAGCAAACAACATGATTCCTGCTCTCAAGAAGCTTGCATTCTAATAGAGCAAACGCTCTTATCCTGGAGTCTGTGAACCTGTTTGTTTTGTTTTTAATTTTGAAAACTGTAGTCTTTTCCTTTATAATTGTATGTGCTTTATTTTATGCATTTAAAAATATTGTTCTGAGGAGAGAGGCGATGGGCTTTACCAGACTGCTATGGCACAAATAAGTCTAAAATCCCTATACCAGGGGAAAATAAAACATAGAGGGGGTAAGGCTGCTGGCAAGGAAATGGAGAAATCCACAAAATGAGTTGAGCCCCTGGGAGTAAAGGGAGCCTGCCTGGAGCCCCTCATAAAAAGTCCATCTTGTCCAAGGACTCACCAATCAGGAGAGCAGGTCTCAGGGCAGAGGCATATCAAGGGGAGGCAGGGCTGCTGGTGAAGAGGAGGAAGGAGGGAGAGGTCCAGAGTGTGGGCTGAACTGGGAGTGAATGCTCTGAAGGCACTGCTGTGAAGCTTCTCCTAACACAGTCTTTTTAGGGGAGCCTGTGTCACAGACTGCTCCAGCTAATACTTCCTCAAAGGAGTTGGGATGGAGACTTGGCCACCTCAGCTGCCAAACAGACAGGGGGCAGAGATAGGGGGTGAACCTTCAAATGGTTGCTCATCGCTCTCTTCAACTTTCACCCAAACCCTATCCCTCCTCTTTTCCAAATGTCCTCAAGAACAGCTTTTTTTTCAATGGAGTCAGCTTAGCCTCACCTAATCAGCATTATCCCCAAGTGGGACAAACCAGCACTGGTCTTGGCAAGCATTGGAATACTTCCCCTAGTGCTTTTAAACTTGTCTCCATTGTTTCTCCATGTTAATATAATATTTATTTTGATGGATTTTTTTTTGATGAAGCAATTGGGGTTAACTGACTTGCTTAGGGTCACACAGCTAGTAAATGTCAAGGGTCTGAGGCCAGATTTAAACTCAGGTCCTCCTGACTCTAGGGCCAGTGCTCTAGCCATTGTGCCACCCAGCTGCTTTAATTTTTTTTTATATATACTCTAATTTCTGAGGCAATTGGGGTTACGTGACTTACCCAGGGTCACATAGCTAGTGAGCGTTTGAAACCAGATTTGAACTCAGGTCCTTCTGACTTCAGTGTTGTTGTTTTTTTATAAATATGGAATTTAATAATTCTATTTTAGTGCAAATGGAATTTTCATGGATCTATATCTCGTAGAATTATAGATTTTGAGTTGGAAGAAGCCTCAGAATTCATTTAAATCACCAATTTCCATTTACAGGACCCTTTAAGGTCTGTAAAAGCTCTTTCCTTTAAATCTAATTCCTACCCAAAATCAAGTCTTTAACAAAGAGTAGCTATCTAGCTTCTGCTTGAAGACTACCAGTGATGGAGAACTCACTACCACAGCCCCAACCCCCCAGGAGTTGGTCCATTACATTTAAGGACAGCTATAATGGTTATGAAATTTATCCTCATGAGGAGCTGAACTCTGTCTCCCTGTAACTTCCATCTATTAATCTTAAATTCTGCCCTCTGAGTTAAGCAGAAAACATCTAGGCTTTTGGGAGCTAGATTGCAAAGCACATAGAATGCTGTGTCTGAAATCAAGATCTGAGTTCACATTCAAGATTTGAGATCTGACGATCTCAGTTCAAATTCAGTGGCAGACACTTAGCTATGACTGTAGCTAAGTCACTTAACTACTCTGCCTCAGTTTCCTCAACTGTGAAATAGAGATAATAATATCACCTGCCTTCCAGGGTTATTGTGAGGACCAAATAAAATAGTATTTGCAAAGCATTATTTATAAAGTGTCTGGCAAAAATAGGGGAAGCTGACAAATTACTATTTCATTCTCTTCCCTTTCTCCTCTTCCATATAATATCCCTTCAAGTAACTAAAAACTGCTATCATATTGCTTCTAAATATCCTCTTATTCAGCCTAAATATCCCAAATCTATGTGTCCTCATCTTCCAGGTTCACTTCTAGATGAGGGCTCTCATTTATGATGGTTCCAAAATATGGCAGCCAGACCAATTATGGTACTCTAGAGAGGGTCTGACCAAGGCAATGTATAGTGAGTCTACTCTAGTATTTTTTGTTGTTCACTTGTTTCAGTCATGCCCTAATCTTCATGACCCCATTTGGGGTTTTCTTGGCAAAGAGACTGGAGTGGTTTTCCATTTCCTTCTCCAGTTCATTTTACAGATGAAGAAACTGAGGTGAACAGGGTTAAGTGACTTGACCAGAGTCACACAGCTAGTAAATTTCTGAAGCCGAATTTGAACTCAAGTCTTCTTGACTCCAGACCCAGTACCCTAACCACTGAGTCACCTAGCTGCTATTAATGCTACCTAAGATACTTTTTTTCTGTCTATCACATCTCACCAACTCCTATTGCTGAGCTTACATTAGAACTTCTGAGTCTTTTTCATATGAGCTGCTTCTCTGTCTTGTACTTGTTAAGCTTTCAAAAAAAAATTTAACCCAAATGTAAGGCTTTATATTTATCCCTATTACTTTTTATCTTCTTAGCTTTAATACACCCTTTTGAGACTTTTAAAAATCACAATTCTGTCATATCCCTTCCAGCATTAAATCACCTTAGCAAGGTTTGATAAGGATGCTCATCTATTCCTTCAAGTTACTGATAAAAATATCGACCAGGATGCAGCCATGGAGAGAGCCCCACAGTACTCTGTTATAGACTTCCATCCATTTTTATTCTGATCTGTTAATTGACAGTGCTTGGTACACAGTAGGAGCTCCATAAATGCTTTTTTTTCATTCATTTGACATTATCTTAAGGAAGTCACAGGGTTGGGAGGGGGAAACCAATTCTTCTTCTAGACTGTAATGTCCTCCAGGGCAAGAATTATGTCTATTATTTATTTAATGCTTCCCAATACTACTTACTAAAGTATGCTACATTCAGAAAGTACTTCACAAACCCTATCTGGTAATTCAGTTGTGACTAGACCATCATCCCCACTCCTTTTAAGTATCTGTGAGGACAGACCCACCTGAGCCTGAAAAATAATGGCACTCAAAAAATATTGCTTTGTTAATTAATTAATGAATGCCATCTTCTAATAATAATGATTACCATAATAATAAAAATGATAAAGTCAATAACCCCAGGGCCTTGCACGCAGCAGACACTTAATAATTATTTCTAAATTTAAAATCATACAGCACTTGAAGAGTTATAAAGAGCTTGCCCCACAACAACCTTGTGATATAAATAACAAAAGTAGTATAAGTTCATACTGCTGGTGAGAGTTAGTTATTAAATTTTCAGGTGAGTATTTACACTTCAGAAATCAGTAAATGTTACAAATCATGAACTGATTTATTGTTTGTTGACTATCCAAACTAAGTCAGTGATAGAGAAAATGTTAATAATGCAGACTAAATTTAAAAGTGTATCGTGTGTTTTTTTTTTCAGAAAGCCAGTTGTTAAACATTTACATGGGGAAGAATGAGACTCAGAGGGATTGACTTTATCATGTAAGACATATGTGAAAAACTTTGCAACTTTAAAGTGTTTAGCTGTAGATTTGAACTATTATTGGTGTTGGCACTTTTCACTAACATTACATATTGTAGTTATATTGTATCATATTGTAGATCAGCAAAGCTTAATACTACCCATGAGTAGGAGCAGAAGAAGGAAGAAGTGGTGGTGGCAGAAAAAGATGGAGATTAAGATGCTGAGATCTGCCCTTGAAGTTGTAACTCTCAAAAGGAACCTTGCACCATCCCAATGTTCCAAAGACTCCTTTCCCCGGGTTCTTAGACTCACTTTTCACTAGTAGCAGAAGATATATTGGTTAGACTACACAGGATACCTACAGAAATCACTAGTTCAATCTAGCAACCCCGGTGCTGACCTTGAACAAGCTTTGTTGGCCGGGTGTCATCTGGCCGAGATTGAAGCAAAGGTTTACATGACCCGAATTAGGTGGGACTAATGATGACCCAAGAGGACCAAGGTATTCACATCTGCAGGGGGTTTAACACTCTGCTCCCGTCTGTTTGAAGCTGTGCTGGCTTTCTTAATTATAGGACTGTGAGCTCCCTGAGGATACACACATATACCTAGGGACCAGGGACCAGGTCTGGGCACCGCACTTAATACTCACCACTAGCATGCGGCCAGGCACAAATAAGATTTTAAGAAGTGGATGAGGTTGATCTTCAGTAATCAGTCCATTAGTATGTTGATACCATGACTGCTTAAAACAAACTCCTTTTAATTCTCTTTCTCCTGAGTTTTGCCTCGTTAATCAGAATGAAAGGCCCAAATGAAGAATTTGCCTTTCAACTCTTCCCTTCCCCTGTTACAAAATAAAACTCAGAACTCTGAATGTTTCCTGGAACTCATCCCCTCAGTTTTGTATTACCTAAACAGGCACATACTAGTTGCTTAACAAGTTGATTAACTGACAAAGATTTTGCTTCTTTTTGTCCAGTGTAAATGGTTATGCTAAAGGACATGTTCTTTCCTTTGTTACAATTTAAGCATCATCTTTTAAAAATAAATATCCTTTCTTGCCTGAAGAGCCCAGTCTGATCTGACCCAAAACTTCTTTGTGCTCTCTCTGTGTCACATAGCTCAAGAGGAGGAACACACACACACACACACACACACACACAGCAGATAAGGAAAAAAGAGAGGTAGGCTGTAGGTTGGGATGCTCAGGTTGGCAATACAACTGTTTAGGAAAGGCTTATCTTGCCCACGCTAGAAATGATTATCCATCAATACAATCACACACAGAGATTAATATTCTCTATTAGCTACCAAATTACATATCTTTCAATCATAACTGTCTTGGGAATCTTTGTGTTTTTTTAATTTTTCATACATGGGTAGCTACAATGGTATGTAAATACTCTGGAGAGCAGCCTAGAAATCATAACTTCTGGGTTCTGTCCCTGGCTTTGCCTTAGGTTTGCTAGGTGACTTTAATAAGTCATTTCAAAACATTTGTGCTGCAACTTTACTTCCTGTAGAGTATGGACACACAAATACCAGGAACATGAGAAGGGTCTTAGAGATTATCGAGTTCAATCTTCTCATTTTGAAAAATGAGAAAATTGAGGTCCAAGATAAATAAGAAAAGAGAAAATTATTATGACAAACAATGAAAGAAAATAATATTAAAAGAAAGAGGTGAAGTGACTTCCCCAAAGTCACACAGCGAGTTTGGAACAAAGATCCCAGGTCTCTCGACTCCTAGTTCAGTGCTTTATCCAACACACCACACTGCCTTCTCAGCGTCTCAAATCCAGGAGAGACCACTGATGAGGTGCTCTGGCCCCAGCCCGAAGATCATGTTTCTGGAAGCCTCCCAATTTCTCAGTAGTCCCCTGCCCTATGAGAAAATTTTCTCTTGTTGCAGAATGCATTCTCTTATCAGAACAGACAGAGGGGTGCCTGGCCCACGGATTTTTGTCCCTGGATGGCCCAAGGACTCTTCCTCCTGCCAGATCCCCACGGTCCATGCCTCTGACAATTCCCTCAATGTCTACTATACCCCTACACTTTCCCATCCATAGCTCCCAAAGATACCTGGACCCTTAGATTACCTAATTAATATCCCTGGCATTCCTTTCCCATGCCCCTTTTCCATGTAAGCCCCAGCACCATCCTCAGGATCTCTCAGGTTCCTGTAAGGAACCTTGCCCGCTTTTGCTAAAGGGTTACACTAAACTCTTTGCCACTTGACTAAGGGAAGGTTTGAGAGTGTGAATTCATTCCAGGCAATTCTGTCTTGGCATTCTCAGGGTCTCAGCACCCCAAGACTTCTCCACTATTACTTGGTACATTTGATTTGCCTTAAAATTTACATTCATTTATTTGGTTTAAAGCAGCAGTTCTCAAACTTTTTGGTCTCAGGATCTCTTAACCCTCTTAAAAATTATTGAGAAACCCAAAGAGCTTCTTATAGATTCTAGTTATTGATGTTTATCATATTAGAAGTTAAAACTAGTAAAATTTTAAAATATTGACTAATTCATTTAAACAATAATAAACCCATTATATATAAACATAAATAATACTTTAATGAAAAATAACTATTTTCTGAAACAAAAAGTAGCAAGAAGAGTGATATTGTTTTACATAATTTTATAAACTTTTTAATGATTTAATTGAAGACAGCTAGATTCTCATATCTGCTTCTGTATTCAATCGGTTATGATATATTGCTTTGGTTAAAATTTATAAAGAAAATCTGGTTTCACATAGATATGTAGTTGGAATAAGGAGGGATACTTTAATCAGCAATAATGTCTTAGTATTATTATGAAAATACATATATGCAGATGCATATGTGTATATATATAAATATATAATGTGTATGTATGTGTATAAATATATATCTATATATACATACTTATATATTTATATGAAACTCATCTTGTCATGAACAGTCTGGGCTTCATGTACCATGTATGGATGGGAGGAGTTTTATTTTCACTTAAATGGGAGAGATTGGCATTCAGCATACACTAGTACAACATAAGTCCTCCTACTAAAAAATACCTCCCACCAATAAAAATTCACAAAAGATTACAAAATATAGGAATGGTGAATGTTAGTGTACTAAGAAAATATATGCACACTGATACACTGTTTGTGGAACTATAATTTGGTTCAACCATTCTAGAAAGCAATTCAGAGTTATGTTTTTAAAAAAAAGACTAAAATGTCCATTCTTGTTGACTCAGAGATCCCCCTGCTAGATAAAAGCTAGGCCCCAATTAGTGGAAATAATGACTCCTCTGAAGTGGTCACATGTATTCAAATTTGCACTATCCGAATTTATAACTATGTAAAATATGAATCATTGGTTCCAGTCCAATGGAAATAGGCAATATGAATTCAAATAATGCCACCACTTCAGGGGATACATTTATTTGCACTAATCAGGACCAAGCTGTATAGCCCAAGGAAGTTTTAAAGACAGAAAGGTCCTTTATACACTGTAATATTCATAGAGCACTTTGCATGGTAGGAAAGAACTGAAAATGAAATGGATGCCTATCAATCAGGGAAGGATTTAAATTGTGGTATGTGGATATAAAGTAATATTACTTTACTTTAAAAAAATGGCAATGAAGAACTCAGAGAAGCATGGATTTATATGAAATGATGCACAGTGAAACCAGGAAAACACTGAATGACTCCAGTACTATGAATGAAAACAATAACAAAATCCATCAAAACTGAATTCTATGTAATTAAAATGACTGAGCTTGAGACTTCAGAAAAGAAATGAGAAAATAGACTTTGTTACCTTCATTGGAAATGTGGAAGGACTTGGGGGCAGGGGTGTAGAATATATGTCTTAGAATCAGGGGAATGTGTTAATTTTTATGAACTCTTTTATTCATTGTTTATTCATTGTTACAAGGGAAAGGAAATGGGAAGAGATATCTTCGGAAAAGGTGATATAAAAACAAAAGATATCGAAAGAAAAAAAATTTAAAGAAAAAATAGCATGGAGAAAGATGGTTATAGGACACTACATATACTGCCAGATGTATTATGTGTTTATTGGTTTTACTAAACCGCTTTGTTTCACTTTCTTTTTAAACCTTTGTTACAAAGGAAGGAGCACTGGAAAGGGAAGAGGAAGAGAGACATATATCAAAATAAATGTGATGTTTCAACAAAAGGCATCAATAATAAAGAGGAAAAAAGTATCTTAACCACTTTTCCTCTGGTGCCCATCCCTGGATTACCCACATTATTTTCTTGTTATTCTCCTGGCTATCTTACAGAATTAGGCATTTACTGGTAGCCCACCCAATTCCTCCAGGAGATCCCATATTTATTTAGTGTTCTTTATGTTCACAGTCCAATAGCTATCAATGGTTGGTTGGTACCAGATAATAAAAAGCAAGCAAGTTTTCTATTCTAGTTTCCACATTCCCTATAAGTTTTTGCACCTCACCTTGGGATGAGCTGGTAGTAAAGAGTATGGGAGTCCATCTGCCTTGGAAGTCTTTTGACACAAGGGTTCCATTGGATGAAGCCAGAGAGACCCTCTGGACAAGCCAGTCAGATTTCTACTGTATCATTTCAAAATAAGATACACCTCTAAGCGGGTAATTTAATCTTCATTCTGAGGACTTCTTATAAGCAATAAGGGTAGGCTGGCTTCAGTTGGCATTGTCCTAACCCAAATATAAGAGGTTATCCTTCTGGCACTATATTACATATTGTTGTTTGTCCTTTGTTTTTGAAGAGGACCAGTGGCATCATGGGATGATGACTAGCACATGAATTGGATTTAAGTGAGGCAGAGGTGCACAAGTTTGTCAGCCTCACTCTCTCTTCCAGAGTCATCAAAGTCCAGGGGCAGCTAAGTGGCACAGTAGATAGAGCACTGGCCCTGGAGTCAGGAGGACCTGAGTTCAAATTTGGCCTCAGACACTTGACACTTACTAGCTGTGTGATCCTGGGCAAGTCATATAACCCAGATTGCCTCGCAAAGAAAAAACAAAAACAACAACAACAACAAAAAAAAAACAGAGTCATCAAAGTCCAGCAGCAGGACAAAAGTCAGGACAACTGGCAGTGGCCCGGGACGCAGTGGATGACCTTGGCATCTTTGATGTCTGACCAAGCTCTAAGTGCTTCAGCAGCCTTCCTGGCCATTGGAACAAATTATTGTCACCTGCCCATTCCGCCAGGGTAAATACTTGGGGTAGATAGCCCCCAACTCACCAACAGGTTTGAGGTTTATCGGTTACCTTCAGCCTGATTTAGCCTGCCATTTTTCATATATATAAGCACCAAATTCACTAGGGAATCCTAAGGTCATTGACTTAAAGCTAGAAGGGACCTTTGAGGTCATTTAGTCTAACTCTTTCATTTTACAGATGAGGACACTGAGGCCCAAAGAAATCATGTGACTTGCTCAAGGTCACAAAGATAATCAGTTGCCTAATCCAGATTTAACATAGGTCCTCTGACTTCAATTTCAGGGTTCTCTCCATTGTACCATGTTGCCTCAAAGGGATTCAAGGTGCAGAGTGAGAAATACGCTTTTAGATATAGACCATGTGGGATTTGTTTTGCCTCATTATGCGTATTTGTTACAAAGATTTTCTTTTTCTTTTAAATTGGAGCTGGGTGGAAGAAAGAAAAATAAATGCTTTTTCATTGAAAAAAATAAAATTTTAAAAGGGAAGAAATTACTAATCTCACATATGTATATAAAAAAGGCACAAAACAATGCCCTCCCCTAATTACTACAGGAAATACCAACACCACCCCTGTTTATTAACACTACATGCATACATTTGAAACATTTAACATTTAATTTACTAATAACAGCATATTTAGTAATTCTAGCACACCACAACTTATTGAGGTGGAAACAGTCTGTAGATTGTCCACTGCAATAATAATAGCTGACATTTATATGGCACTTTACAGTATATTATCTCATTTGGTCTCAATAATAACCTAGTGAATTAGGTAACTACAAGTATAATATTCCCATTTTACAGATGAGAAAAATAAAGCTCACAGAGCATAAATGACTTGTCCATAGTCACACAGGTAGAAAATACCAGAGGCAGGATTCAGGTATAAGTCTCTCCTGATTCCAAGTCCAGCATTATCCATTACTCTTTAAAATATTTTTCTAATTAAGAGTTCCTTTTGGAACTCTTGGCTAGCTGCTCTTCCCCCCCCCCGCCCCCCTCAGCCAGTAATACACTACACATTGAGGTCAAACACTGCCTATTACTATAAAACACTCTTGTGTATTTGCAAAGGACCTTTTACTCCAAGGGCATTTAGTAACTGTCCACAAAAATTGAGACTCAGGTTACAAAACAAAGGATAGTGCTTGTGTCCTCTTTGCACCAATCATCCTTGGCACAAATAGGTACTCATTACCACTGCACAGACAAGAGAAGAAGCAAACTGCTGAAGGTAAACAAATATATCCCTGATGGCTCATCCCGTGTGGCTGCTGCAGAGAGCTGCCCTGGACGGAGCTGCAGCCTAGGTCCATCCAGGGAAATTAATATAGCACAGTTGCTTTTAGATACTGTACGTACCCACTGACCCAAAGTGCTGAAGCCTTTTCAGGGACTGGTAAGACTGCCATGGTTTGGACTAGACAGTGCCAGGGGGAGTACTAGGAAGGCTGTTTCTGAGCTGAATTGTTCTGCAAAGATCAAAGCACTCTGAGACAACAGGTGGATTCTGAGCTGATTCAAGCAAAAACCCAAGAACTCCCCAAGAGCCAATCATGGGAATTTAGACATTCTAAGTCAACGTCAATTGGATGAACTTGTCGGACAGCTTCCCAGAGTCCCTAGGTCTTTTCCATTCCTGACCCAGGCATTTAAAGTAGCTTCCTGATCAGTCTTCATTTCTGGGCAGCAAAACAAGGATACAAGAAATGAAAGGCTATCTCCAAAGGCAGCAAGGGTATGTAATAGGTCAATATCTACAAGTTAGTCAAGAAGATTATTCTGTTAGACACCATTCTAAATGCCCAAGATAAAAAGAAAAGCAAAACCAGAGTCCCTGGCCTCAAGGAACTCACATTCTAATAGGACCTATGATTTCATGTTCATCATATTCTCAAGGCAGATAACATCTGTGTATAACTTTAAAATTCAGAGAGGTACCTAAGGCTTGGTGACTTGCCCACAGTCACACACCCTCTAAGTATCAGAAATAAAATTAAAAACTCAGATTTCCTGATACAGTCCAAATACTGTACTATCTTCTCTAGGCCAAGGTGTCTTTTATTTGGTATGTGATATGCAGTGAATGCTACCTCTGATTCCCTGCACTTTCACCTCAAAGTCCTGACTGAATGCCCTTCAGAGGTGTAAAACTCAAGCCCTGCAAAAATCCCAAGTGAGCCCTGAATCATATTAAAATGTAATTGGGAAATGTTTCATATGACTATAAATAGCTTTGATTTCTTTGTCTGAAAACTGCTTGTTCATATCCTTTGACCATTTGGTGAATGACTTTTATTCTTATAAATTTGACTCAGTTTTCCATATGTTTGAGAAATGAGGCCTTTATCAGAGATACTTGCTATGAATTTTTCCCCAGTTTTCTACTTTCCTCCTAATTTTGGTTGAATTGGTTTGGTTGTGCAAAAACTTTTTAATTTTATATAATCAAAATTATCTATTTTACATTTCGTAATGCTTTCTATATCTTCTTTGGTCCTAAATTCTTTCATTATACATAGATCTGGCAGGTAAATTATTCCACACTGCCCTAATTTGTTCATGGTATCACTCTGTACATATAAATTATATACCCAGTTGACCTTATCTTGGTATACAGCATGAGATGTTGGTCTATACCTAGTTTCTGCCACATTGTTTTCCAGTTTTTTCATCAGTTTTTGTCAAATAATGAATTTTTGTCCCAAAAGTTTGGATCTTTGGGTTGTCAAACACTAGATTATTATGGCCATTTACTACTGTGTATTATATACCTAATCTATTCCACTGATCCATCACTCTATTTTTTTTTGGGTGAGGCAATTGGGGTTAAGTGACTTGACCAGAGTCACACAGCTGGTAAGCATTATGTGTCCGACACTGGATTTGAACTCAGGTCCTCCTGACTCCAGGGCCAGAGCACTATCCACTGCACCACCTAGCTGCCCTAACTTCTATTTCTTAGCTAGTACCAGATTATTCTGATAATTATTACTTTATAATACAATTTGAGATCTGGTAAAAAAAATTTTTAAAACTTTATACCAGAAGTGGTAAACATTTAACAAAGTAAATAATACAACACAACATAGATAATGTTAATTTGTGGTTTTCTAAGGCCATAGGTGGCAGGGATACATTGCTATTTGAGTTTGACACCACTGTCCAATGGAACATGTGGAGGACCTTAGCTTTGTATTAAATCAAAGAGTAAGGACCTAGAGCAATTTAAGTTCCAGATTCAGTAAAGCAGTGACATCCACAACCCCAAAAAGCTAGAAACATGCTGACTCAAGGCAGAGAACCCAGAAGCTAGAAACAAATTAGCTCCTACAACACCTGGCCCTCCTATCCTCTCTTCCTGACAAGGAGTCTATGGGCCTGTTCTCCTTGACCTTCCAATCACCCCTTATATTTCCATCAAGGTTAAGGGCAGCATTAGGGTTCCAATGAGAAAGCAGACACCATTCAGTCATTCTCATGAACCTCCCCACTGTTTAACCCTGGCTTGAGATGGGTAATCAATATCCTCTTGTCATCCAGACCCCAGTCTCATTTGGCTTCCAGAATGTTGGGTTGCCCTGCATTGATGTTCATGGAGTCATTGGCCTTGGCCTTTCTATCTGACCACCGTTAAATTTTATCTCATCAGTCTTCTATAATTTGCTTCACCTCTTTAGGAAGTTTTAGTTTCATATAGAAAGCTCTTTTATAGGGTCTCAGTATCTTTCTTTCTCTTTTCTTCAATCTAACCTGCTGCCACCAGGACTGGTCAGAGGTTTTCAAGTTATGATATCTCAGAAGTCACATTTCTTGTTGTTGTTGTTATTCAGTTGTTTCAGTCATGTCTGACTCTTCATGACCCCATTTGGGGTTTTCTTGGGTAGTTTGCCATTTCCTGCTCCAGCCTAGTTTACAGATGAGGAAACTGAAACAAACAGTCACATAGCTAGTAAGTGTCTGAGGCTAGATTTGAACTGAGGAGAATGAGTCTTCCTCACTCATTCCCAGCACTCTGTCCACTGCATCACCTAGATGCCCCAGGTGCTATTATTATCCCTATTTTATAGATGAGGAAACTGAGGCAAAAAGGGTGAAGTGACTTGCCCAGGGTCACACAGCTAGTACGTGTCTGAAGATTTGAACTCAGGAGGATGAGTCTTCCTGACTCCAGGCCTGGCATTAGATCTATTTTATCCACTGCACCACCAAAATGTCCCTAGAAGCCATCCAGTCCAAGCCAAATTTTACAGATAAGGAATCTGAGGACAAGGGAAGTTAAGTGATTTGTCTAAGGTCACACAGGAAGTAAGAATTAGAGGTGGAATTCGAATGCAGGTCTTCTGACTGGAGAGTCAGTGCTCACTCTACTATACCATGTCCCTTCCTAGTGGAAGCCTGGGGACATTGTCCCTTCGTGTTGGGTCTTCTGGTTGTTTCTCTATGTCAGGCCATTTTCCCTTCACAAACCAGCCTTTGCTAGGAGTTTGCTTCTTACTGAGTTTGGTATCCTTACTACCATCATCCTCTTTTCTCTGACTCATGGCTCACTCTTCACTCTTGTTTCTGATAATTGCAAGAAGAGAAACAAGACCTACCTCACACAAAGCATGGCAGCGAGGTAGTGCAGTAGATACAGCACCGGGCCTGGAGTCAGGGACACTTCTTCCTGAGTTCACATCTGAGCTCAGACTCTTACTAGCTGTGTGACCCTGGGCAAGTCACTTAACCCTGCTCGCCTCAGTTTTCTCATCTGTAAAATGAACTGGAGAAGGAAATGGCAAACCACTCCAGGATCTAGACAAGAAAACCCCAAGTAGGGCCATAGAGCAATGGACAACCAAACAACCATGAAACCTCACATAAAGGGCAGCAAATTCACAGAGGTCATTAACTGTTACAGCTAGAAAGGACCTAGCTTTAGCAGCATAGATTCAGAATTGAAAAGAAACTTAGAGGCCATTTGTCCAACTTCCTCATGTAACATATGAGGAAACTCTGGGCCAGAGAGTTGGGGTGATTCTTCCAGGCTCTGATGGTTGCTTAGTGATAGGATGGCCACTCAAACTCCTAACACATTGTTCTTTCCATACTATACCACAGTTGTTTCTCCAAAGAATCATTGAACAGGCTGAAAATGTAAAGAATGCCCCCCCAAAAAAGGTTTAGATAAATTGCCAGTTCTAAAACAGTTGCGTTTTTTTCTCCAGAAAATTAGGGTTTGCCACATTTCCAGACTTTGAGGTCAATGTTAAAGAGAACAATACCTAAATATTTCTGGTAAAGACTATTTGCCTTGAAAGCACTAAAAAATGACAGTAGAGGAATAACGTGCACCTGGGGATGCAGTACTAGCAGAAACTTGGAAAGCTGAACCCTTCCCCTTTCCTGCCCCAGATTCCCACCCCCCCACCCAATGGGCACCCAAGGTTCCTTCAGAAAAGATGCCATGGGGAGCCCTTTCTCCCCAACCTCCATTTCCTTCCTGGCTAGATGTTGATTCCCCCACTCCATCCTCACCCTTCTCAATAGAGAGAATCAAAAATCCCATCCCACCTCAACCCTCTTCCTAGTGGTTATGGATTGGATCCCTCTATCCCATCTCTACTGCTGGCTTTGCGCTAACATGGCTGGTCATACTACTTAAACGAAATGGAAATCCTGACTACAATCCTTTTTATAAGATGGAGGATCACTGGACCTTTCCATCTGCCCTGCTACTATGCCTTACAGATCCCTGGGCAGTGCTATCTAATGTGTTTCTACACCCTAAGAACCACCAGGACTTTCTATCTTCTCTAGCTGAATCCTCCCTTCCTGTATTTCTTGTCTTGCTCTATTAGAATGTGAGCCCCTTGACAGCTAGAATTATCACACTTTTCTCTTTGTAATCCCAGCACTTAGCCTAGCGCTCAGCACATAGTAAGTGTTCAATAAATGTTTCTTTTGTACATGCTATAGCAATGCTTATGTCCATTCTTCACTCTCTCTAACCCTTAACTGCTTTTTTTCCCTCCTATGCATTGCAGCAGTAATACAAGGAGGGCCTTGGTCTCAGGTCCCCCTTTCACACAACCATCTGCATATTATCCACATGCAACTAAGGGGCTTATTTAAAAGGCTTGAAGCACAAAACTTGAATTTCTGAATCCTCATTGCTGAGATAAGTAAGTAGGAACACCTGGTCAAAGGTTCTAAGGGAGACAGGCCAGCCATTGATTTTTCACAGTTGTGAGACACTGCAGGATCCAAACCCATGGGAGTAATTTGGACAGGACTGGTCAGGAATTCTAATGGGAGAGGGGGTGATAATGTTCTAAATCAGAAAAGAATTCTAAAATGTAGTTGGTCCTCTTTGGATGCTTTCTCTAGTTTCCTGCTACTGTAGTATTTTCTTTCCTTTTCTTTATTTATTTATTTTTTTTAGGCAATTGGGGTGAAGTGACTTGCCCAGGGTCACACAGCTAGTAATATAGTATTTTCTCTCCTTCAATCCCAACCTGTCCAAACCTTTCTCCTCTGGAGAAATCATCCCACTGGGGCTTACGTGACTCAGAGTTTGAGATCTAGTGCAAACAACTGGTTGATGCTGGTGGAATTGTTCGGATACTGCCTACAGCACTGGCTGCCAGCAACCAATATTTGGACAGAGAGATGATCAGGTCTTCCCAACAGTAGGACCCTTGAATACTTACTTGACATTCCATTACAGGACTTCACAACTGCTAAAATTGAGCAAACACCCAAATTGTGAATGTGGGATATGGGGTGTGGGATGTGGGTGGTGATGGAAGGAAGCAGCGTTTTAACAGTGAGATAATGGTCCTGATGAGGAGGATGACAAGAGAAAAACTGATGTGTGAATTCTAAAGGTAAGCAAAGACTGAAGAAAGAACTGAAGCCGTTTCCTGAAGCTTGATCAGCAGTGAAGCCCCTCCTCCAGATCATTCATCTCTGCAGGATTTTTTAATGGAATCACTTTCCATAATATCACACCTCCGGAATGCTTTAACCAGTGTAATATAGGTGCAGTTTTATCCAAGCCCTGCAGGGGGCTCTAGAATGCTTCTGTTTTCCACACCCTAGGCTATTTGACGCAGAGGTTTAAAACTATTACTCTGAAGGTAGAGGCTAATGGCGTCTTTTTCATTCATTCATTCATCCATCCACTCATTCACTCGTTCCCCATAAGGACGTCAGTCCATCCTTATTCCAACTGGTTCTATTTCTTGCTCAACTGCTCTATTCACTCACCCTTAATTTATGTTTTCCTTCCCCTGAGGGTGGCCAGCCAGCCACCACTACATGACTGTACACTACCCAGGACAACTGATTTGGAGTCTCCAAAAGTAAAACATTGTGTGGACTCCTGTCGCAAAGAACTTCAGGATCCAAGGGGTCTCTAATCTCAACCTGTTCTTCAGGTAGACAACTTAAGGAGACAGTATCGGTCTTATCCTACTAAGAGCTCTGGGTAGACTGGGAGACTTGACCAAATGATTGTTTTTCAAACTGCAAAATTATCAAGTACTTAGATTCTACCCACTAGTGCCCCAGGATGATGGTCCAATGAGCTAACAGAGGTGAGTTGTTTAAAGCTGCACAAAGAATGAAATAAAATAATACAGTGTCCACACATGACCAAATGCCATCTTGGCCAGAAGAAAACCAAGCTTTTATCGAGTTAAGTTTAAAATCTGTATATGCCTATATGTACACACCCATACATGTACGTATACATGCATGTGTACATGTGTGTATGTATACATTTTATATTCAGTCATTTTTCAGTAGTGTCTAACTCTTCATGTCTCCATTTGGGGTTTTCTTGGCAAAGATACTGGAGTGGTTTGCCATTTCCTTCTCCAGCTCATTGTACAGATGAGGAAACTGAAGCAAACAGGGCTAAGTAACTTGCCCAGGAGCACACAGTTAGTAGTGTCTGAGACCAGATTTGAATTCTTAAATATGTCTTCCTCTCTCCAGGCCTGACATTCTATCTACTGTGCCACCTAGCTGCTTTTACATTTACACATCTGTATATATACATATTTACAATGTACATGTATCTATATATGTATGCTTATATATGTGTGTACATACATCTACACAGATATATATATATATACATACATATATACATGTGTGCATGTGCATACACATATTTATATGCCTATACCCATGTGTTGGTTTTGGTGTTCAGTCATTTAGGTCATGTCTGACTCTTTGTGACATCATTTGGGGTTTTCTTGGTAAAGGTACTAGAATGGTTTGCCATTTTCTTCTCTAGCTCATTTTACAAACGAGAAACTGAGGCAAACAGGGTTAAATGACTTGCCCAGGGTCACACAGCTAATAAGTGTCTGAGGCCAGATTTAAACTCAGGAAGATAAGTCTTCCAAATTTCAAGCCTAGTGCTCTATCCACTGTACCATCTAGCTGAAATATATACACATACATAGGTGTGTGTGTGTGCGTGTGTATGTTTTTATATATATATACTTCAAGAATTCACCTCATCTTTCTTCTTTACTCTCAATATCATACACCAAAGCCCTAATTTGAATGCTAGATCCTTTCTACCAAAATGCAGTTTCATCAATACTCAATCTCACAGGGCTGGGTAGAGCTCTAATTGTGCAATAGTGGTAATAGCAAAGTACATTTTTAGCGCTCTTGCCTCACATCCTGGGTCAAAAAAAATATTAAATCATGGACAGCACGTGATCAAGGGGGAGAAGTAAAACAGATGTCTATAAGCCTAACTTTTGTTCTTTTCAAGGGCAGTCCATTTTATTGTTTTGAGGTTCAGTTCTAGTAGGGGTTGGGGTGGGGGTGGGGACCAAGGACAACTCTATCCATTCAGAAATGAGCTTACTCATAACAATAAGCTCTGGGACTCTTTGGTTGTATATTACTTACACAGGAAAATGATTTCAACGACTTCTCACCAGTTTGAAGTATGGAATTGTAAGAAAATAAATAAGTGGAAAATGCCCGTTGGTCATCAGAACTTGACCTTACAACTAAAGACACAATACTCCTTGGGATAATAAACATCTCATTTCCCAGCTTTGCTTCTGTCTGCTGCTAATAAAGGCAAGCTTGAGACACTCCTGACCGCTCAGTGGAGATGACACTCAGATTCCAAATGTTCTCTGTAAGAAAAAACACCCTTTTTTCCTAATCCTTCTTAAACTCAACAAGACTGATTGGTTTTTATTATTCATGAATTAATTTTTTACTCAGGGCCCAACAGGGGAATTGAAGCTATAAAATTTCTCACCGATTGAGGCAAAAAGACAGCTCCAGCCTCAGAGCTGCTCAGCCAACTCTGGGTTAGTTTCTTTGGTGCTGTATTGTTAAGCCAACTAATAATCATTAGAAGCAACACATGCTTTTTTCTGCTGTTTTTTCTTTTTTTTTCTCATAAAACAACATGGATAAAATTCTCAAGGGGGTGGGTGGAGGAAGGAAAACAGAACGTGCATTCACACACAAGATAAGAGCTAGTGCTTCAAGATTTGCGAAGTATAATATCGTAAACACATTTGAACTTGTTTGATGCTTACATCAACCCTAGGAGGTGGGTGTTGTTATTATTACTTTATGGATAAGGAAACAGACTCAGAGACATTAAGTGACTGTCCAGGGTCACACAGCTAGTGTGTCTGAGGCACGATATGAATTCAGGTCTCCTGGACTCCAAGCCAAGCACAGCATTAACTAGCTGTGTCAATGCCAGAAATACTATATTGCCCCATATTTATGAAGCAAATAGATGAAAAAGTAGAGAGAAAGAGAAGCAATAACAAAGACATTTTCCTATCAAAGGGTGAAACTTCTCTGAATTTGGTAATCAATGTTAAAATTCCCAGAAACGGTCCATTCAAGGTGTGGCCTGTGTCCATGGTGTTCTTGATCAACTTCATGAAGTTGTCTCTAAGTATTTGTTCCACAAGCTTCCAGTTCAAGGTATATGATGCCCAGAGATGGTTACTGAATGGTCAAGAAAGTAATCAAGAGCAGAAAAATGCCTCTCTCTTTAGTAATTCTTTCCCTATCAATTCACATGGCAAAACCTAAAAATATTCTTGTATTCCCATGAGCTTTTGGCTTATGAAGTCCATCCCTTGTCCTGCAAGGAGGATCGTTGGGCAGCCCAGCCATGGAGCTCTGGGTTACCCAGAGGTCAAAACTCTTTTTTTGGCTGCATCAAGACAAAGTCATCCCATCTCTAACTCAGTAGACAAGTCTTAAAGAGCTGCCTGAGTCTCACAAAAGTTAAGTGAGTTGCCTACGGTCATGAGCTGTAAGTGTCAGAGCCGGGAGAGGAACTCAGGTCTTCCTGACTCCAAGCCCAGCACTCTGCTTGGTATGTCACGGTCCTCTCGCCCATCGATAATTCAAAAATACTCAAATCAAACTCCACATTTTTCTACATGAAACACACCTGCCTTCTTGAGTCTCTATCTTATACTGATTTGTTCTAACCTAGCGAATATACAATTTTGACACACAAATGAAATCAGACACACATACATAGAATTCATGTATATGTAAATTTATGTCTTTAAGTCTGTATCAAGACGCTTATGTGTAGGACAAAGCACCGGCTTTGGTGGGATGCTGTGAGAAAGCTAGTCATAAATTGCTTTGAGTTATTGGGGAAAAAAAAGCTGTAGCTATTGTTATTATCAGCAATTTAGTAAATTAGTAACTAATAATACTTAGCATTCTCATATTATTACTATGATGACTGTCAAACCAGAATTCTTTCCACCCCAGTTTATCTTGTCCCCTTAAGTAATGCAGTACCAAGACACCAACGAGACAAGTGATGAAGAATGATGCTACCAAGAAAAGGGTAAATACTGTTTAATGTCTGTGCACTGGAGCTATGTTTCACTACCAAAAAGGAATATTTTTTAGAAAACAGAAGTGTCCATGAGATTGCCTCCTCCCTCTAGCTCAGGGGTTCTTCATCTGGGATCTGTGAGCTTTTACAGATAATATAATATAATATAACGTATGTGTATTACATCTACATGTATGCATGTATGTGTATATGTATAATTATATTGCAATATGGTTAGTTTCCTTTGTTATCCTATGTGCTATGCAAATAAAAACATCATTCTGAGAAGGGCTCCATAGGTATCACCAGACTGCCAAAGGAATCAAAGACATACAAAAAAGGTTAAGAAGCTCAAATCTAGTTAAAACCTACGTTGTTCTTCTAACCCCAAATGAAGGGCCAGGAGTGAGTGAAGAGGATGGTAGTGTTTAAAAAAAAATAAATTTGGAATAAATCCCAAATAAACTCTGAACTTTTGATCCCTCTCTACAACACTTCAAGCCTATGTTCCATTGCACCCCAGCCTCCACAACTGAACCAATCTTTTTAATTGCCTGGAATTCAGAAGCCAGTAAGCCCATGAAGAAATACCAGGACCTTACTTTCTTCCTTTCCTTTCCACCAAAGTACCTGAGCAGGACAGTTGCTTGAGATGAGGTATTAGGGTTTTGTGTATCATTAGATTTGTTTGGGGGTCACAAAGAGTCAGACAGGACTGAAACGACCGAACACCAACAAGATTTGTTTGGAGCTCAGCATCTTAAATCAGCACCCACCCTGGCAAGCTATGCTAGAAATTGCATGCACACACAGAGACACACAAATACACACATATGCACTTTTTTTAAGTCAATCCAAAGCGGGGGGGGGGGGAATGGTGGAAAGAAGACATTTAGAATGAAGAGAAAAAGAAAAAGCAGGATAAAGATAAGAAATTCTCCAAAGAAAATGACTAAGTATGAATGAACTTGCATAAGAAATTTCAGCTAAACCTTTTCTCTCCACATCTCAGCCACCCCTCCCCTATTTTCTTTCCTTTGAGACAGACAGTATTTCCTTGTTCTATGTCCTTCAGAAGCCAAAAGCAGGTGAAAGATCCCATGACACTCAGAAACCCCTTCCAAGTATCTTTTTTAAAATTACAAATTAAAAATCAAAAAGCAAGTGAGGGCACTCACAAGTAAAGGTAATTGGGCCAATGAGATTATTTTCTAAACAAAAAGAAAACTTGGCAACTTTAGTTAATCCAAGAAAGTCTTTTTCCTTTTTGTCAAAGAATTAAGCTAAGGTATGGGTACATCGATGGTTTTTAAAGCTTTAGTTTTCTAGATACAAGGAGACTACTGCTTGTAATTGAGTATCTTACATACCTATCATTTTAAATGGAATTTTAAGATAAATAACAACGAGCAGAAAATTGCATTTGCTTCTGTAATTCCTGTGTAGTAGGTAAATCTGTTGTGTTTTAAAACAACAAATGCATATTTTTGAGACTAGAAGAGGAAAACAAAATATTCTTAGGGGATCTTTAGGGACTGTCTTTTGACCTCTAGAGATAAAATGACATTGGGAAATAAAACGACCCTCTCCAGAAACATTGTTCCCAGAAACTGTTCAATCACGGGACCGTGAGTGACAATGCTGAATAGAATACTCTGAAGCGCTCAGAAATAAACAGAAGAAAAAATTCAATGACTCCCCCCCCCCACAGACAAAACTCACCTCCATTCTCCAAGACAATAATGAATGGGGGGGGAAGCAGAGGGAAAAGGGGGAAAGAAATATTTTTTCTCCTACTATCAAGGACAATTTTTTGTTGTTGTTCCTTGGTTTTTAAATATAGTACAGACTAATTCTGAATCGAAAGCATTTAAGTGATAAATTATTTTGTTTTCTCCTACTCAATCTGAAAGTCCCATGGGCAGATTAACCAAGATTTTCTTCTATCCAGGAAAATGTTTGACACTGAAAGCTATAGAATGTTCGTGGCTCTTTCCATGGAAAGGAAGCAAAGTTGGGATCTTGACACAAAGATTGTCCAAATGTTCTTTTGACTGTTGCCATCTGTTAACCCAAAGAAGGAACCCAGCTTCCCATTCTCCCTCCCTAGCCCCTTGTTCTAGCCCCATCCAGGCAAGAAAATTGGAAAGATGCCCTAAAAAGACAGAACACCTCTCCGGCAGAGTAAGCTGGGACAAGGCAGGTGTCTCTATACTCTCTTTCATACTATGGAAAAAATCTAAAACACAACAGCCGCTTTATCAAAGAATGTTCCAGCCAGTTAAATCCTAACACCCCCCCCCCCAAAAAAAGCTGAGAATAGGAAGCTGTTTTAAATAAGAGATTTGCATAAGAAAGCCAAGCCTTAAAAAAAAAAAAAGAGGGTAAAGGGAAAAATCCTGAAAATAGTTTGTGACTTTCTTATTAATGGAGTCAGCTTTTATTACTTAGAAACACACACATATGTATGCATGTATATATCCTTACATATATGTATATATGTATGTATGTATGTGTATATATAAAGCCCCTTCTGGATTGGGGAATACACATAAATAGAGGAATATCACTTATTATAAAGGCTCCATATTCTCCTTTTTTACTAGTGCTGGGTGTAGTGGTTTGTCTGATTTTAAATCCAGGTCAGATGACTGAATTATCCTAGATTCACCTCCTTCTATCTTTCTCCCTCCACAAGAAAAAGAAAACCAACAACAAACAAAAAACCGGGGCCTCTACTACTAGCCACTTTCCTCTGTCCCTACTCCATGCTCTCCCATGTTCTGCCCTGCTCTACCCTGGCTTTCTATCCCCATTCAGAAAAAGAAGAGCCAATCACTAGATTCTGCTGGACAGTCTGAGTCCAGACAGGCAGGGTTATGTGATAGCAACCTGCCCCCTGCTTTTCACAAGTTGTATCTGCAAAGTGAGGGAGAGCAGTGAATACACACAAATAATCCACTGGGATGGAGAGTCATTATTCTAAGTGATGGTGGTGGTGGGGCTTCCTTTTTAAAACAAGGATTGCCCCCTCTAACTGGGAACCATTACTGAGTGGCTGATAGAATAGGCTGGCAATGCTGGGAAAAGACAAACAGGATAGGAAGGTTTCTGATAAAGTCTTGGCCCTGTAGAAGGAGAAGTATATATGTGTGTGTGTGTGTATATATATATATATATATATATATATATATATATATATATATATA
>NW_020954723.1:22035040-22103167 GCF_900497805.2 Vombatus ursinus
TATATATATATATATATATATATATATATATATATATATATATATAATACATATATTGAGGGTATATATGTGTGTGTGTGTATATATATATATATGTATATATATAAAATACATATATTGAGGGTCCAGGTAGAAAGCAAGATTCTATAACTCCCTGAATTCTAGAATCAGAGTATCATAGATAGAAATAGAGTATTTGATCTATGGCCTATAGGGTATGTTGTCACCCAGACTTTTATGCTGTCAGAGGATGGGAGCCTTCTCCACCTGCCTCTTTGGAAGCTATGCCTCATGAGCTGGCATCATGATCGCCATGATCATTTGAAAAATCTTATTTTTAAAGGTCATTTGACCCTGCCTCTAAATTGCATGGGGTGGGAGTAGAGGTGGGAAGGAGCCGAGGTTTTAAGAGGTCAATAGTCTACACTCTGCATCCAGATCAAGGGAAAAAGAAAAGCAAGCTGGACTGGATAGGGTTAATATGTCCTGGCTCAGACATTACAAGGGTCATCCTGATGTGCAGGGAAAGTTGAATATCCCCAATCCCCCAGAGCTGGTCTGCTAATTACATTTGCAATTACAAACATGACAAACATACTCACTGCATTCCCTCAGCAAGGAGGAGGCCACCCAGGACTGACAGGCCTGGGAGACTTTGGGTGGACAAGGGTGCCAGGCTTCCAGGAACATTACTCCCCTCCCCCAACACATACATCATACCAAGGGATTCTCTGCAGCCTCTGTGGGGTCATGACTACCTTCCATAACTCTCCAGGCTACCCTGGTGTGGTGTCATACAGGAAGGGAGAAAAGAAAAACTTAACAGACATGAAGGACACATAGGGACTCACCAATTCTATTCAATTCAACTCAATCCAGC
This sequence comes from Vombatus ursinus, assembly GCF_900497805.2. NCBI lineage: Eukaryota > Metazoa > Chordata > Mammalia > Diprotodontia > Vombatidae > Vombatus > Vombatus ursinus. The sequence goes on from NW_020954723.1 coordinate 22,035,921, forward strand.
AAACATTCCTTACAAGGTTGAAAACAAGACAAATTAGGAAGGTTCTGGAAAATCTGGGCTCAGACCTGTCCAGCATCCAGTCACCTTCACACCTTTTTCCCCAATACATTGAAAGATCTTGCTGTATTCCCTCATCCTTTGCCACCTCACAGCCTCCTTCCCCTAGATTTTTTTACAAGAGTATAAAGAAAAATTAACTATTCAACAATAGTTCAGGAATGAAAGTTCATGCTTGGATCCCCCACTGAAAAATTAAGTTCAAGAGCCCTCAAATTCCAAGAAAGGGGCTTTCTGGGGAGAGTAAGTGGAATAATGACTAATTCTTGTAACAGATTCCCTGATTCCTCTGACTCACACACACATACACACGCACACACATACACACGAAATTCTAGCTGATAGCGGCTCTCTCTTTGAGAACTGCCTTTAAATTGAAAGCAAAGAGGTGGATCATTTGAACTGGCTCCTATGATCCAGCATGAGGATTTGTATTAGGATGGTGGGGAAATGGGAGCATTTGGTTGTTTTTTTTTCCTGTTTCCTCTCCTTCTCCCTCTATCTAGCTAGCCATTCTTTCTCCTTTTAATATCAAGACAGTCACCAAAATAAAGACATTCATCCAGAAGGCTAAATATCAGGTTCACATCTTCCTCCATATGCAATTCTTTCTGTCAGCTATAGTATTTGGGTCTTTCCAGCTCAGGAAATCACCACAAAGAGTTCCAGAGGAAGAAATTCAAAGGGAGGTTGGAGAAAAGTTTCCTTATGAGTTAACAGAATCTTAAAAGATGACTTTGAGACATGATAAATTCCCAAGGACGTGAGTCAAACACCCAAGTAAGAAGGATCAGCTGAGAAGGGCATGCTCCAGGATAAAGGAGCAGGCTAAGGGATGAAGGCCCTTGTGTTCATCCAGTAATGCTGTGGTTGAGATGTGAAAATCTCCATCGAAGCAACTTTCCTTGCAGCTCTTTCCCCGAAAGTCCTCCCTCTCCCTCTATCTCTGACTAAATGGAATATTTATTGATTACTCCAAATCAATAGAATGAAAAGGTTCCTGTTTGGTGGGGTAGGCAGGTTTCTTCTTTTCTTTCTTTTTTTTTTATTAAATAAATTGAGCCTTTCATGTTTCCATATTAATGATAAAAGGATTCTTTAAAAAAAATAAAAGAAAGAACAGGAAAATTAAAGACTTGAAGGAAAATTTTCAGTGAAAGTCAGTTACTAAACTGAGCAAGGGCCTCACAGCCAACCTGAGAGCTCAACATTTACCTAATAGTTTCTGCTTATTTATCACTCTGTACCCCAGAACAATTCCCAACCCTCACCACTCCCACCCCAACCCCATTGGGGGCCCAAAATAACACCTTAGTATAAAAGTCTTATAGTTATAAATACATATATATACACATATATAGTTATATACAGCATTATAGTTGTCCTTGTCTTTTCCCATATTTCCCCCTCTCCTTTCCAAGACTTCACTGGACAGAAAATTATCTAAAATTCCTTGGAAAAGGTGAGACAATCTATTGTCTTTTGAACAGCCCCCAAAAACCCCCACTTGTCTTTGAAAATGGATGTATTTTTTATTTTCCTCTGGGCCACTGATTTTGAATTATGGTGTGACAATTTATTTATTTTTAGGCCACATTTTTACCTTCAGTCCAGTTTGTTCTTTGTTGCTTTGGGTTACAGCAGAGAGAGTGGATCTGGGAATAAGATGGTTGAGAGGACATCCATATTTGTCACTGTTTTTGTGGCCGCTGCCTTCCCGTCGGTCCCAATTTTGTCTGAGCACACAGCATGGACATACATACAAGCACACTCATGTTCCTGCTGATTATATGTGTATATAAAATATTGATTAGAAATGGTAATGATTTCACCTACATTTATTGACTTGGCTGAAAATGAAGGAGAAAGAAGGAAAGAATTCTTCTCACCTGGGAAAGTGAAGAGAACATTAAAGGCTGAAATATGGAATTTTTTTTCTCTCTATCTCTCTGAACTCTAAGCTGTGGCATGCTCTTGGATTTGTATAAAATGAAGATTCTGTTTATGATGTGCACAGCGTATAAGTACACACATTCACATGCACAATTATGACAGAGTGCATGGGTGTCACTACCCACTCCACCAGCAGTACAATTGATGCATTCACTCAACCTGCCAGGCAGAAGACTCAAATCATCTGCTTTGTTATTGGGCCACTCCTGCTCTTGTGGAAGTTTCTTCCACAGGGTTTGGTTCACCTGTCACAGAGAGAAAGCTAGAAAGGAAAGACCCTAAAGAAGAAAACTTTCTCCAGACACCAGCCTAGACTATGGCCCCCACAATCTCTCTCCATTGGATATTGCAGCACCTGGACCACAGAAAATTTGAACCTACTTTGAATCACAGCTAGACACACAATGCAAGAGGAATGTGCACAAGCATATACACCTACACACACAGGTACTGACATAAACATATACAACAATGCCAGCTCAAAGGTGCTAATGGCTCCTACCGTCACAGGCTTTGGACTTGAGGAAAACAGTACATTATCATGACAGGACTTTCCCTCGGATGGTTTCTTAATTCCTCAATTAGAGTAAGTATATATCTTTCTGCTAATCAGACAAACTGATAGAATATATATTACAGAGTTCAAACATTTGTCTGTTTATTTTGAAGGCATTTGCTTCTTGGGATTCTTCCCAAGGATGCTGACTATATATCCTTTTTTTTTTCATTCCTTGGGCTTCCCTCGTTGCCTATGTGTCTATTCAGACTCAATCCTGGTATTATAGCAACTCAATTGATGATCCCTAGACCCACAATCTTCCCTTGCTTGCCTGATTAGTACATACAAAAAGGGTCTACTTTCTATACAGAATTATCATACTTGCGTAACATACACACACATAAGCACAACTATTTTACAGATACAACTATTTTATATATGTATGTATGTATGTATGTATGTATGTATAATAGTTGTGCCCATGTGTGTGTATGTATGCATACACAAATAGGCACAACTGAAAAAGTCACCTTTGGAGAGACCAAGTCTGAATAATTTAGATATCCAATATTTGGCATTCATGGTAGTCTGATGTGGGAAAAAAATGGATACAGATATATCAATACTTCCACAGAATTATGTCCATACACTTTCAGGTTTCTTCTTGTTTCTCCCCTTTCCGTCCCTTCTATTTTTGGGAAACATCAACATTAAAATTCTCCCTTCTCCTTTCTTTAACCAAAATGTCCTTTTCTGCCTTACAAGTTAGGAGGATCACTGTTTGTTAAATGCAAAGAGATTCCCTTTAGAAACCTCACCAGAGGCCAGCTTCCATCTACAGGGTGGTTTGCCCCACTTTCAATTCAACTCAATATTTTTTCCCTAAGATTCTGGTACTACCACTGTGCCTAGAAAGATATTGGAACTTGTTTGAAAGAGGTAAACTGAAGACTGCAATAGTTATGCCCTCCAAATAGGAAGTTACCTCAAAATCACCATGTGGATTCATCATTTCTGTTGGGTGGGAGTCATGGAGATGGCTATGGGGATTGTGGGGTACATTAGATGTGGTTCTTAAAGCTCCCATGAAATCCAGAGAGTTCCTTGGGAGGTGCAGGGGTTGATGTAATAATTGTGGTTGGAGGGGAGGAAAGGGAGGGAATAGAATAGGATGGGGAAGCGAAAGAAATGTTAACTTTGGTTGTTGACAAAAAGAAAGATGAGCAAGAGAAAGTTTTCCCCCAAATCCCTAAAGTCTGATTTTTTGTTAAATTTTAATCTTTTTAACCCACACAAAGACCTTAAGTGAGCACACACTTACAAATACATACATTCACACATGCCCTTTCTTTTAATGGACTGAGTGAAAGGACTGGGGACAAGGGAAAGCGAAGCGATAGGAACAACTCTGGAATTGAGTGAAGATGAATCTGAGAGGAAATAAAGGAGACAATAAAAGGTTGAAGAAGACTGAGAGAAGGACACATGACAGAGAGAGAACATCATTTTTCTGGCACTTGAGATCGGCACGGGTTTCTTTAGCATCTTCTCACACGAGGCACACTAAATGAAGAGGGGAGGGGGAAAGAGTGAAGCTAGCTGTCCCAAGGGTCGAATTGCTGGGTCCCATCGCCTAGAGCCCTGTACAGACAGTACGGATAGTGAGAAACTGGGAACAGCTTAGCTCTGGTACAGTCCTACTAATGAGGAGTTGGTGGGAAAAGAAATCACATTGGGCTCCAGTGTAAAGTAATTTTCCCCTCTCTTGCCAACTTTCCCGAAAGTCTCCCAGTCAACTTTCCTGAAGACCTTTGTGCCCAGCGCCCAACACACTCTAGATTGAAATCAGAGGAGTAGGACCTCTCCTCCTCTTTGCCTTACTGCTCCAGCCCCAGGTTCAGCATCTCTGCCTTCCCGTCCACTCCTGGGCGGGACGCCTGCTAGTAGCTTAGCCTCTGTCCCTTTCCCCCTGGGTTCAGAAAGAAGCTGAGTCTTTCTCTACTCTGTATTTCAGTGAGTCGCGTAAGATTCCCCCCTTCCTGCCTGGAGAAGGGGAGAACATAGCATAGAAGGGGGCTCATTTTGCACACAGTCTTGTGCACACAGCATATTATAATCCGTGAGGAACACAGGAAGGGCGGACTTGCTTGCCGGCGAGTCAGGACCGTTGAGCAAACACGAGTGAACCTGCTGAATCAAAACTATGCCACGAGAGGTTGAATTTTCTCTGTTCATTCCTCCACCTCCTCACCCTCAAATATCTCCCCCATGAAGGAATGGGAAAAATTAAAAATAAAGTAAAAACAGTGGACAGGAATCTTTTTCCTTCGAGGAGCGGACTCTCCCTTAGCCCGAAAGCCGAGGTTGAAAACTTCCGTCTCTGCACTGGCTCAGGGCTATCGCATCCCTATCCAATAATGATGCAAATGTTTTCTTCACAATGGAATAAAGAAGGAGAAGAAACAGAGGGAGAAGAGAGAATGAATGAAGGAGATACCCTCCCCAAAAGGTACATGAATAGGAAAAGGGGAGGAAAAAGTTTCGGGATGATCTATCCGAGCAGAGGAAAACCCAAAAAGTATGACAGCCTTACTCCTCTCCTACTGAAAGTAGAACACCTGCCACTTTTCAGGTCCTCACCTGCGTTCAGCAACATCCTCATCACTTTATTTTTTAAATGCCTAGTAGAAGGATTGCAAAACTGAGAACAGAGACACAGACATAGACAGACAAGCAGGGCACCTACTGGTTGTGGTAGCTGAGGGGGTCCGAGATGCAAAGTTCTGACATGTCCATCAGTCCAGTTTTAGCATTCCCAGTTGGTAGAGAAAGGCGACAAAAAGAATCACACGGAAAACAGAGTGAAGGGTAATGAAAAGGTCCGGAATCCAGGCAGGGGGACAATAGAAGGGAGAAAGAAGAGAGAGAAAGAGACAGTGAGAGAGAAAGAGAAAGGGAGGATGGGGGTGGGGAGAGAAAGACATATGCACATCCAAACGCTCACACTCATCCAGACACACTGAGGTTGGCAGAGGGGAAGGGAGACAGCTGAGGAGACTCGGGCACAAGAGATTTAGATCCCACTAACCCTACTGTAGCTTTAAGACTGAGAGACTGATGAATATGGTATTGCTCCCATTGGCTACCTCTCGGGGGCTGGACTTAAAGTGACAGAACAGAACTGGGGTGGGGGGAGGGGGGAAGCAAGTGAGACTTCAATGGAATCAAATACCCACACATGGTCTAATACCATCAGAAGAGGAGAACATGGATTACATAGCCAGAGGGCTTTCAGTCTCACAGTTAATGAAAACATGTCAGACTGGTTGGGCAAAGCCAGGACTACTTGGGGCTAGGGGAGATAGGGTGATTTGATTAAGACACCTCATCCCTTTTTCCTTGGGCATTTAGATCAAGCAATCTATGGACCATTTTGCTATATAGATCTCAATTTGCCTTCAAACTGAGTAAGGGCCACATCTCTCCTGTGTCCATGATTGTATTTTCTACCTAAAGGATGAGAATTCCCCATACTTGGGGATTCACAGACTTAGACCCTGCTTATATGTGAAGTGTGAGTGCTGTGAAAAGAAGTACATTCCTTAATAGTATTTTTCACTGAATCAGTCTTGAAACTCCCTTGAACAATTGGGATATTGACATTCATTTGCTGTGAAAAAAGCTTCCCAGACTTACATCATTCTTTCTTTACCCACATAATTTATGAATATACAACTCTCAGATTTGTGGCAACACATGTCTACCCGCTAAAATAAGCAAACGATGGCATTCAATTAAAATAACCCACATTCTCCAACTCACTGGAAGGTGTATGCCCAAGGACACCCCTTCAAATATACACCTTAATACCTGTAAAAAGCTATCAGCACACACATCTCATACTTTTAGACAGCCTTTCACAGACCATACAATGCACAATTGTATAGTGGCATCTTATTGAAACAACTTGTCAGACAAACCATTTTTTTTTCTGCCTTTTCTTCTGTTTTCATCTTTTGAGTTTTGCCAGCCAAATGGGATAATAATCAATTTAATAATTTAAATGAGTCAAATAAGGTAAAGAATTATGTAAAGAGAGAGGAGAAAAAATCTCAGGAGAGACCACCACCTTATTCTCCTATAGTCTGCAGAAGACAATGAGCCAGTAGGGGAAAGACATAATTTTATCATCAAAATAATGTCTAAATGGAATGTAACGGCAGGCAGCAGTATAGCCCGTCAGAAATAAAAGCAGTGAGAATTGTGAGAAACCCCAGGAGGGGCTAATCATATAGGGAAGAGGTGGGGGTTTGGGCAGCATGGTGGCAGATGATGTTTGACTTGGATAAATGTAAGTTAATACATACTGGGAAATGGAATTGAGATTTTTCACGTATACGAACGTTCTCAGAACTTGTAGGACTCTCTGAAGTGAGAGACTTAGGAGGCATCACAGAGAAGGATGGATGGAGATGTCTGCTTGGTGTGCAAGATCAAGCAGCAGTCCCAATTCTCTTTTTAAAAACCACGTAGGGCACTTGGTTACATTAGAAAGAAAGGAGAATCATAAGCACCTACCGCAAAAGACTGTGGAAGAGTTTCCCCCTGAGCATGGTCCCCAATGTCAATTTACATAAATGAAGTATACTGGGAAAGTTGGGAATAGGATATCCAGGCCAGGGATGAGACTGCCGTGGTATGGGCCAAACATACCGTGAAGACAGATAACCACAAACGTTAGCCGGCACAAGAGGATTGGAGGGATGGTTATTCGGGGGTGTCTCATTCGGTCAGGCTGGGTTAAAAGGACCAATGTGCATGCAAAGGCACACACTTGGGTATGTCATTTCTTCTTAAGAACGGACTGACCACATACCAAGCGGACCAAAAATCTTTATACATGATGCTAATTCAAAGAAAAAGAGCTTTCCAATACAAAGACACTACAAAGTGAGCCTCCAGTGAGCCACTGGAGGGAACAGGGAAAATAAGGCTGTGTTGACTAAAAATCCTGGCTAATGCTCTGACCAGCAATAATAACATCAGCAGCCATGGCATAGAGATAAGGATGACTGAATGCCATACTTCAGGGCACAAGCTGATTGCCCTCATGAGACAGGTGTCCTCTGATCTCCTTCCTCCTACCTGCATCTCTCTAACCCCCACTCTCTCACTGCCGGTATGGTGTGAGGGATTTGGTAACCTGTGCAAATATAAGTGAAGTTCTTTCCCTGTTCCCTCCATGAGAAGCAGGACCTTGTAGTCTATCCAATGGCAGAGAGCTGGGTGCCAGTGATATGATCTCACCTGGAAGACCTAAATCTTTCCTTAGATTCCCTCTGTAAAATCTCTCCTGGATACTCCTTCATAAGGCTTCTCACAAAAAAAATAGGATATCAGATGAAGCAAACTCATTTATTTCTGAAGCCCAAGGTCAGGCCCTGGTGACTCTAGTTAGAAAGGAATATATAAAGAACACTGGATTAAGGGTAGGAAGACCTGGGTTCTGGAGTCTCAGTTCTACCACTAATTGTCAGTCTATTCTTGGATACCTCTCAACCTTCTGATAAAATGACAAGATAACCTCAAAGATCCCTTCTAGTTCTAACATTTTATGAGTCTATGGGTTGTGGTTTTGTTTAACCAAGTGGCTAGTGCCAGTGTTTTGCCACCATGTTGGAAAGAAGGAGAGGTCTTGCTTTCCTGGAATGGGTAGCTTTTGTCATGGGGTACTGTTCATAAACCAACCATGTGGAATTTTTGAGGAAAAATCTCTTGTCACCCACATACTTTTCCCTTGGCATAATACTCACCCTGCCTCCTCCCATTCCTTCCAGCTATTCCCAAAGAGATAAGTCACTGAACCTTCAAGGAGGTGAGTAAAGAGCATTCTATTGAGTGGGCTTAGAAGTTGTAGAGTATGAATGCCAGAGCTCTTCAATGTATTTGTTTACATCTGCTCATCTCTGAGATCTTATGCCTTTATTCAACTACTAAGTTCTCTGAAACAGCTTTCCATTCTTTCACTCCCCCTTTCTTTAAAAAATGTCAGCTTCTTCCTAAGAAAAACTAAACCCAGAAATCATACAAGACCTGGCAACAACAACAACAACAGCTAATATTTACGTAGTACTCTAAGGTTTGTAAAGTGTTGTACATTTATTATCTCATTTAATACTCAGAACATCCCTGGAAGGTAGGTACTTTCATCTTTGCCACTTTATAGATAAAGAAATTGAAGCAGATAGAGGATAAGTGATTTGCCTTGGCTCACAAAGTTAGTAAGTGTTCGGGGAAGGATTTGAACTCCAGTCTTTATGGTTCCAAGGCTAGCACTCTATCTACTACACCAATATACACTAAAGGGAGGGACATTTTTGGTACCACCATGCATGGGGTAGAAGGCAAAGGTCATTCTGCCCACACTCCTACTCTCATCATCCCCAGCTGATACTTTTTAGGTAAAAAGGTAACGCTGATAGGTAGATTATAGATTTAGCACTAGAAGTGATCTTGGAGATCATCAAGTCCAACTTTCTCTTTTTTTTTCATTAGATTGTATGCTCTTAAGGACAAGAACTGTCTTTTATCTCTTTTTTTTGTCCCCAGTGCTTAGCATAGTTCCTGGCACATAGTAGAAGCTTAATAAGTGTTTATTGATTGATTTTTATAGATGAGGAAACTGAGGTAGATAGAGGTCATGTGATTTGCCCAGGGTGACATAGCTAGTCTGAGACAGGATTTGAACTTGGGTCTTCCCAACTCCACCTATCCTGTACACCACTAATGATCTATCCTATATGCCACCTAACTTCTCCACAGCATAACACCAACAACATTCAATACACGTCCTCCTGATAGGAATGGTAAATAAATGAGCATCCTCACACGCACCCATTGAGATGCTTAGTCCAGACTGTCCAGTCCATCCTGCCCCAAAGCACTCAGTACACTAGTAATTAATACACATCTCACAGCGAGGAGGCTGAATATTCCCAATGCGAGCACTGCTTGAATTCATATAACAAAGTAACCTGATTCTATAATCAGGATGGCTGGAGATGGCCACATGAAAGGACTGAGGGGTAGGCCTCAGTAAGGAACTTCTTCCCATGAGTTTACTGAGAAGTCTCTACCCCAGAATACACTAATTATTGCTTGACATGCTCACTCAACCTCCTTTCTCCCAAGGTCATTTTCCAGGACTGTATAAATAGCCTTTTTATGAAAAAGAAGGCAAGTATAGATTAAAAAAAAACCAAAACAAAACCCAAATCTCCCCATACCATTGAGTTACAACTCTAATAATAGTAACTTGCATTTATGTAGTACCTTAAAGTTTACAAAGTATTTTACACACTTTATCTCATTTGACCCTCACAACAACCCTGTGGGGTAGGTGCTCTTATTATGACCATTTTACATTTAAGGAAACTGAGACTGATAGTGGTTAAGTGACTCACCCAGGGTCACACAGCTAAGTGTCTGAGGCAGGGTTTGAAGTCAAGTCCTCCTGACTCTAGGTCCAGCTCTCTATCCACTGAACCTTCCATTTCCAAGAGGGTTTATATGTTGTAAAAATGATGGCTCAGTAGGTGCTACAGAAACCATCCTAGCTTCCAAAAATTCAAGGAAGTAGAACTGATCCTCCCTAGAAGATAAAATCAAATGAGAAGCTACTAGGTGATCTACTAACCAAGATAATTTCATTGAATAGGAAGAGACAAATTCTAGTAAAGGTCACCATTCATTTAAATTAACTACTCTTTTCCCTTCCCACTTTTCCCAGGAGAAGCTTCCTTTTCAGGATGATGCTTTGGGAAGGATGCGTGACATGCCAGGATTTTTCTTACCACCAAACCGGAGTATGGAAGAAGCCTCCACTGAACTTCACAAACCTCAACTCAAGTTCACTCCAATTCCACACCAGGGCAAGGACTGGGGTCAGCTTGTTCAAGAAGTCAATCAGTCCTTGGCCAATGGTCACTCACTCTATCTTGGGCCTTGTGGTAAAGTTGGTCAATCACTCTAGCCAGTCAATTTCAAGGGTGAAGGTTTCATGGACTCTAAGTTTGAAGGAACACTGTCCCCTACTTTAGATGCTATTTTCTGACTTCCTTTAAGTTAGGATTTGAAGTTATATCCCTGAGTAGTGGTCAGCCAGCGTCCTATCTGATTGGTTGGCATAAGTCCCATGTGGCATAATTAACTGATAACATTAACACAATGTGAGTTTGTGCTCGTATAATAGTCTCCTGCTGACAGATAAATGCTGAAAAGACGAGATGGTTTTTCCTGAAGCAGTAATGGGCCATTATTGGTGCAAAAAGTCTCGTATCCTATTAGTATTGTTGCTATTACAACAAAGGTAAAAAAAGTAAAGGAAACTTCTTGAGGGAAGAAATGTTTGTATTCCTCCCCCTAGTTCACTTAAACACAAACACACACACACACACACACACACACACACACACACACACTTCACCCTAGGAAGGTCACTAGAAAAAGGAAGGAACCCTAAGAACTGCTTTCAAAGGACCACTTTTCTTTCTAGGACCCATGCTCAACATGGTACCAGAGGCCAAGTGATTGGTCTTCCTTTAATCGAGCAGATTCATACCCTTGTAAGAGGTTTGCAAGATAGCAGCTATGGTGAGGAAGCAGGATTCAGGAACTGACAGCCTGTGGAAGCTAAAAGTTTGTTTTCTTCTTTATAATCCAAAAGAAAAACTAAACATGTACCCTAACCCTAATAGTTTCTCCTCCTTCAGACAATACTTTTGACAGCAGCTGAAGGATTTCCCTTCTCCAGTGAAACTGGTTTCCATTGAAGTGGGCTATTTTTGCTGTAATGAGAAAATGAGAGACCATACCTCTCTGTACATATCACATATAATGTTTCACGAATTTCACGTCTTTGCCAACCACCCAAGCATGATAACTTCTTAAAATGAAGAAGCTTCAAATAATGATTCCAGGGAATCATCAATGATAGAATGAAAACTTCATGTTTGTTCAATATAGCTGTTAACAACTCAGCTAACAATTATAGCAGGAAAGAACAGTTGCAAAACTCCTAAGTTATTCTTGTTTTTACACTTCTGTTCCCAAGGCCAGTCACTGAAGAAGTCATATGCCTTGGGTGATACAATGGAAAGGGTCTGGAGTCACAGAACTTGGGTTCAAATGCCACATTGACCCTAGGCAAATCACGTCACCTCCAAAAGTCTGAGTTTCCTCATCTTCAAAATAAAGAGATCGTACTAGATTTGTACTAGCTCCTGACATCTCTTTCAGCTCTGGATTGATAATTAGAAGGGTGAGCTCTAGAAAATCCTGGCTCAATCTGTCTTTTTATCATTGTTGTTGTTGAGTTGACCTCTTTTGGGGTTTTCTTGGCAAAGACACTGGAGTGGTTTCCCATTTCCTTCTCCAGCTCATTTTACAGATGAGGAAACTGAGGCCAAGAAAACTCCAAATGAAGTCACAAAGAGTCGGACACAAATGAAAAATGACTGAATGACAACTGGAAAAGGGAGCAGTGTTATCATAGGTAAAGAACTCTTAGCATTCTTGTGAAAATAGTTTTGACCTCAAAGACTTCCTGAGAGGGTCTCGGGAGCCCCCAAAAGTCTAAGTGAAGTGATTTGTTCAAGGTCACATAGTTAGTAAGTGGCTGAGGCTGGATTTGAACTCAGGTCTTCTTGACTCCAGGCTCATTTACCTTGACTGACTAATGGTAAAGGCAGATCCTCATTCTTAAACAATTCTATTTGATAATAGCAATACATAGGATCATAAGATTTAGAGAAGGAACCTTAGGGATCATCTGGTCCAACCCCTCTCATTTTCCAGATTAGGAAATATTTTTGTACTGTAAGACTAGACTATTTAAAAAGAGACAGGGCATACAAGCTGAAAAACTAGTTGCTGGATTTCTCACTCATAGATACTGCTAAGTCATAGGATCATAGAGTTAGACTTGGAAACCATCTTAGAAGTCACTGAGTTCAACACTTTACAGATAAGAACAGTGAGGCACAGAGAGGTTAAGGACTTGCCCAGGTCCACATAGCCAGCAAATGTCTGAGGAGGGATATGAACCCAGGTCTTTCTGACTCTAAGTTCAGGATCCTATTCAACATGCCAGTTCTCAAACTTTCAGTACACCTTTACCCTCATAAAAATTATTGAGGCCTCTTTAATATTCTTAAAAGTTATTGATGACTCCCAAAGGGCTTTTCTTTGTGTAGGTTATTCTATCTACGTTTACTGTATTAGAAATTAAAATTGATAAAATTTAAAAATATTTATTGATTCATTTAAAATAACGATAACAAGCCCATTACCTGTTAACATAAATAAAACATTTTATGAAAAGGTCATAATTTCCAAAACCAAAAATAATAATAATGAGAAGATTGGCATTGTTTTACATATTTTTTCCAACTCTCTTTAATGACTGAATTAAAAGAAGACAGCTTGATTCTCACATCTGCTTCTGCATTCAATCTGCTGTAATCTATTGGTTTGGCTGAAGTATAAGAAAATCTGACCTCCTTTAGCTAGGGCAGCTAGGTGGTACCATGGTACAGCCACATCATTATGATTGGTGCTGTACCAATCCCAGGCAAAACTGTTTTGTATTGAGGATTACCTTGCAACACTGTGTTAAACGACCTATAGTACTAAGCTTTGATAGGACTCATAGATTCAAATCGTTTGCTTTACCAGGAAGAGAGATACCATTAGCAAAATGCAGAAAGTGAACCAGTAGAAAGATTAAAGAGAGTTTAGAAAAATTGGCAGAGGGCAGTTAATGATACTAGATTTAATATGGATAAACACAGGTAATACACTTGTCAGGAATGACCCTATCCAGAGCTGCAGCCTGCCAGAGAGCTGGTTAGAGAGCAGTGATGCAGAGAGAGACCTGGGGTCAAAACAGATAGCACATTAAACACGGCCATCCAGTGCAATGGCATTATAAACACTGCTTTGGGATAATTCTGTAGAGCCTAGCAGAGCAGGGAGTTGCAATAAGTCCTCTTTACTCTGGCTTAGTGAAGACACAGATTGAGTTCTATGTTCAGCTCTAGGGGATTCGCTCCACAAGTAAACTATGAAGCGGACACCAGTGATCTGGAAAGAACCCAGCAATAATAAAGATGCAAATGTGGATCCAAAGGTACTTCTGAAGGGGAAAAGCTAAAGGTGCCAGGCACACACAGAAGCCTTATTATGAACAATAAGGTCCCAAAGGAGATGGTGTGTCCACATCCAAATGCCTGCATTCTAATAATCGGTCATAGGATTTAGACTGAAAAGGGTCTTAGAGATCACATCACATAGCTGGTAAGATGCAGAATTGACATGTAAATTCAGGACCACTGATTTGTTGTTGTTTGTCCTTTGTGCTTGGAGAAGACCAAAATGACATCAAGATGTCGGGGTCAAGGTACAGTGTATCCAGCTGTGGATGATTGGTCCAATAAAAGCTTGGAAGGTAGGCACAAATGGTCATGACCATTTGAGAGGGAGATGTCTCTAAATTCGTGCACCTCATTTTTCATTTGAGCTATTGCAATTCTGCTTTGTCATAGAGCATAGCACCTTCTTTGATGCAGGTACAACATGCTAGGTTGTCCTGTGTCAATGTCCCCCATGTGTTAAAATCGATATCAAAGTTTTTCAGAGAGACCTTGAGAGTGTCCTTGTATTGTTTCTTCTGACCTCCATGTGAGCGCCTGCCTTGTGTGAGTTCTCTGCAAAATAGTCTTTAAGGTAAATGTACATTTTGGCATTCAAACAACGTGGCCAGGCCATCGGAGTAAGTATGACTGTTTGGCAATAATTGGCTTTAAAAAACTGACTATAAATCTAGTGCATCATCCTTGGAGCAAACTCAGCTCAGGCTCTACCATCTATCTGAGTCCTGAGTCCTGACCTCTAGATGCCAATCTCACCCCCATCCAATATTCCTTCATATTTACTTGTTATATATTTCCCATGCATGTATATTAAAACATACTGTCTCCCCTTACAGAATATAGCACCCTGAGGTTAGGAATTATTTCATTTTTGTTTTTATATCCCTATTATCTATCATGGTGACACATTGCAGGTGCTTAATAAATGCTTATTGATTAATTGATTGATTGATTTGGAGGATTGGAGGGGCTCAATTCATCTATATTTACTGGTATTCCCTGAGTTAAAAACACTCAGCTTAGGAATATTGCATACACACACTCACATACACATACATATGTATATATATATGTATATGTATATGTATGTATGTGTATATATAATATATGGAGATACAGATGTAGATATATATACATATACACACACATCTATATATTACTAGTAGTAATAATAGCTAGAATTTATATGGTACCTACTATGTGCCAGGCATTATGCTAAGTTATTCACAGATCTCATTTGATCCTCACAACAACCCTGTGAGGCAGGTGCTAATATTATCCCCATTTTATATTTGAGGAAACTGAGACAAACAGAGGTTGGCACATATATGTTATATGTGTATGTCCACACATGTGGTTACATTAAGCAGGGAATTCATGAACACTAACACTATTCTCTCTTTTCCCTTTATCTTTTGCCATTCACAAAATTAGCCAGTCTCAAGTGAGTATCTTTCTCAAGGGCGTGCACATATCTCCTTTAACCACCTCCCTGATTCCCTTTTCTTCCAGCTCTTCCTCTGTTGCTTCCTTCTCTAGTAGCCAAGAAACTTTGAGAAAAGAAAGCAGTTATTCAGGCTTCCCTCATTACCCAGCAATAAAACTGAGAGGCAGTAAGATGGGGTGGGAAGTGGCTAGAGTCTTAAGTCAAGAAGACTGCATTCATCTTTCAGCTCTGACAATCAATAGCTCTGTGATCCTCTGTCTCTGTCACTTACTATCTGTGTGACATGAGGGGATACAATCTCTGTAAGCCTCAGTTTCTTCCTCTGTAAAATGAGGGGATTAGACTAGTTAATGTCTAAAGTCCCTTATAGCTCTAAATCCATGAGCCTAGGACCCTATACCATGTTGCCTCCAGGCGAGTATTGTAGGCCAAGTATGACTCAGGCCAGGCTGCTGGTTCTGGTTTGGCTTAAGAATGAAATGAGAACCTTGTAGGCCTTCTAACAAAAGGAAGTTTAGTGAGTCATGGCACAGGTAGGATGGTCAACAATGATATAACATTGATTTAATAATTTTAACCTCTGTAAGTCTCAGTTTCTCCATCTGTAAAAAGGGGCAGCATAATAATACTTAAACTACCTACCCCACATGGTTATTGTGAGGAACACACTTTGTAAGCCTTTAAGGATGACATAAATACGAATTATTTTTATTTACTCTATGACTCTTGAAAGCCCTTGAAATTGCCCCCAAGTTTCCTTCAGAATATCCACAGTGGAATTCACCTACCTATCACCTCCTGATAATCAAAATTGTTTTACCTCAAGTAGTAGCATTCAAGGTCTCTTCAGCTCTACAATTCTATGATTTATGATAAAACTCCATTTCCTATTCAATTGCACTAATTCTCTGTTTTGTTTAATTTCTAGCATTACAACTATAGTTTCCTACTATTTTCACCACCACAAATGTACTGGAATCATTAGCTACCATTAATAATATTGTTTCAGTAGAAAAATCTGTCCTCAATTCCAAAAGATCAACTTATTAAATAGTTTAATATACAATAGAGTTATAAGATGAGGGTATGCATTTCAAAATCACTTGAAATGAGAAGTCCAGCCAATTCAATTCAACAAATATTTATATTGTTTTGCCTCTTGCATGCAAAGGTCATTTTTCTATCAATATGAGTATATATGTGTGTGTGTGTACACTCACATATATATGTACAAATATATATAATATATATGGGGGTAATTATTATTAGAGGGTGGAACTAAAGCTAAAGATAAAGAAGCTAAGAAAAGGGTCATAGGATCATAGGCTTCGAGATGGAATGGACATTAGAAGTCATTGAGTTTGCCTGTCTCACTTTACAGATAAGGACACTGAGGTCAAAAAAGTTAAGTGACTTGCCAGGTGGTCATAGAGTAAGTATCCAAGGCAGTATTTGAACTCTAGTCTTTGTGACTCCAAGTCCAGCAACTTATCCACTATACTGCCTAGGAAGCTAGCCAATTCCTGAAAAAAAGTCAGACACCTAAAGGACAAATTTTCATTGGATAGATAGATAATTTCTTTATACTTAATATGTGTCAGACACCACACTAGGTGCTAGAGATACAAATGCAAGCAAACAAGACAGCATCTATCCTCCAAGAGTTTACACATGATGTGATAGAGAGGGGAATATAGAAAGGAAAGTATTTACATTTTTTTTCTGAAAAACAATTTACTATCCAGCTGTCTGCTCATTGAAGGCAATTTGCTTGGGTTGGAGCAGATTCAAACATAGAATATTTTTCTGACCCACCTAGATTTACTACAATCATTCCTACAGACCCACGAAGTAGGAGATCTAGTCCAGTTTAATTTCCCCAGTAAAATTCAGGAGGCCTTCTCTCTAGATACTTCCATTTCCAAGTAGCAGGACCCCAAGTGACTGAGTAAATAGTTTTGGTTTTTGGTTGCTCCAAAAACCCTTTATTTTCCTTTCTGGGTTTTAGGAAAACAATTATTCACACAGATTGATCCGCTTTGTGCTCAGTAGTAAAAGATTGCAAAGAGGCTGGGTAGTTCTCTGACTCATTTTCACCCATAGAACCAAAACCAGCAACTTAAAACCTGAGGCAGGAATGTGCCTGGAATGAGCAGCACAGAAGAGCTCTCAAATCAACTTTGTAATTCATGTTGTGAAAATAACATTAAAAGTGATTAAGACAAATTTAATTGAGGGGATTGATTATTATAATAACAATATTTTGCACTTATGAGGATAGTGGACCAAAGTCCTAGTTAAACCTTTGTTCATCTGAAACTGGAGATAGGTTATTACATAAGCCAAGATATTGTAAAGAAATCTGCCACAGCTAAGAACATTTTTATTTAAAGTCACTATCTCAGAACGGATCGTGAAAGGACTTACCCTAACAAGAGTCTCTAACAATGTGAAATCTAAATTGTAACAGCTAACATTTATATGGTTTGAAGTTTGTAAAGTGCTTTACAAATATGATCTCATTTGATCTAAGTGATATTATAAGAATATAAAACTTGCCAGGCTAGGTTAGGTGTGTGATCTGTCACTGTCTCTGGCAAAGGTACCAAAGGTGTAGTATGGGAAAGCACAGTCAACTTGTGTGATAGCAACCCTTGAACAAGTCACTTTATGGTCCTCAGTTTTCTCATCTGCAAAATGAGGGAGTTGGATTAGGATTCAAGAAAGATCTATTATGGGCTTCTCATGTGCCAGGCACTGTAATGAAGGCTAGGAGTTACAAAAAAAGTAAAAAAAAAACCAGTCCTTGCCCTCAAGGAGCTTACATTCTAATGAGGAAGATGAAATATAAATAACTAAGAATAAAATGGAGATAATGGAGATATGTGGCTTTATACATAATCCTGAAGCTAGGTGGCACTGTGGATGGAGCACTGGACCCAGAGTCAGGAAGACAAGTTTGAATCCTGCCTTGGACACTTAGCAGCTGTGTGACTCTGGGCAAGTCACTTAACTCCTGCCTGCCTCAATTTCCTCATCTGTAAAATAGGGGCAATAATAGCAAATATCTCCCAGGGTTGTTAGGAAGCTGAAATTAGATAATACATATGAAGATAACATATATAAAATATATTTTGCAAATCTTAAAACACTATATAACTGCTAGCTATTATTACTTTTGTGTTCTGCTGTGCCCATGGAAATACTCTTTTTCAGTTTTTAAGCTGAAAACAAAAATTTTTAAGTAACTTGGTTCATACTACATATAATATATATGTATACACACATACATATATACTTACACACATATATAGTATGAATACTATGCATATATAGTATGAACTACATATATATTATGTATAATGAACCAACTTGGTTGTATGTATATACATATATATACTCACACACACACATATATATATATAGTATGAACCAAGTTACTTTAAATTTTTTTATTTTAAACTTAAACACTGAAAAAGAGCATTTCCACGGGCACAGCAGAACCCAAAAGTAGTAATAGCTAATAATAGTGAGCAATTATACAGTGTTTCAATGTTTGCAATACACTTCACAAATATCTCATTTCATTCTCCCAACAACCCTAGGAGATAGTGACTATTATTTCCACCATTTTGTATCTAGATCTGTGTGTGTGTGTGTGTGTGTGTGTGTGTGTGTGTGTGTGTGTGTATAGGGAGAGACAGAAGGAGGGAGAGAGAGAGAGAGAGAGAGAGAGAGAGAGAGAGAGAGAGAGAGAGAGAGAGAGAGAAGATCAAAGGTATGGGGAGGGGAGGGAGAGATATTAACAGCTAGAAGGACCTGGAAACCTCCAATTAGTTGGAATTGGGGTAAGATTTGAAAGAAACCAGGGATCCTAAGAGACAGCAGTAAAGGAGGCAAAACATAGCAGGCCTGGGAGATGGCCAGTTCAATGACACAGTCAGGACATCGAGTGTTGGGTTCAAGGAACAGCAAATAGTTCAGTATAGCCAGATCATAGAATGGGTAGAGGGGACTAAAGTGAAAATAGATTGAAAAAGTTTCTTCCAGCTCTCAAAATATATTTTGGACTATATTATTCTAACCTCAGAAGATTAGCTACGTGCTCCAAACATTCTACTCTCCCTTATTAATGATCTGAGATGTTTAGTGTTAAACCAATCTATTTGGCCTAGTTAGTAACACAGTGCAACCGGGCTAGAATGGGTAAAATCATCACTCTTTGCATCCCAGCCTATACTATTCTCTTCTGATGTTCTACAAGGTATACTGAGGAATTCTGCTTAGGGCCATCAACCTTAGGGAGTTAGGATGGGAGCTCTCAAATCTGACCTATCAGTGATCTTCTCCCTTGTGGCTACATCCATTTACTCTATTACACTCAAACCTTGATAAGATTCTACCCTGGTAGGACAGGACCCAACTGAGGCATTAACTGGTGACTGATCTTATTCAGTGTGACAGCTATACATTTCCTATGCATAGGCATTCACTTTCCCTCATCCCACCCCCAAGTTCCAGAAGATCTAAGCTTGTATCATTCTAACTGTAGATAAAGGGCAACAGCTCTTAAGACTTCAGCACCTGGCAGGTAAATTCTCTTTTGAACTACTTCTACCTCAACTCCAATCATCTCACAGTGAGCTTCTTAATGATGCCATTTGTGTTCAATTGATCTAACCTCCTTCACTAAGGCCATGTCCAGATGCCTCCTTGGGGTGTTCAAATGACCCAATGTAGTGTGAGCTGTGGCAGGCCTTACTGAGCCGGAAGGGCTTCAGGCAGCAGCAGCAGCAGCAACCATGGATGTACTTCCAGGCCCAGCCTATGTTGAAAGCTTTGTCACCAGAGGCTGGTCATCAGGTGAAGAGGGAAAATTTTTTTTTGCCCACAGTAACTCAAAACTAAAGACTGACTATTACAGTAGGTAAGGAGGAGTATTATTAGGAAGAGTACTCATGGGTATATGGAATCTCAGCTATTTAAGGCATAAATCATTACGTGTGTAACCTATGTCAAATTGCTTGCCTTCTTAAGGAAGGAGGGAGGGGAAAGCATTGGAGAGAACCTGGAACTCATAATCTGAAAAAAAAAGTGCTAAAATTGCTTTTACATCTAATTGAGGAAAAAATAAAATATTAGATTTTAAAAAGCATGTCAGTCCCACTATGGCAATTGTTATATCTTTATCAATGAATAAGTATGTATCAAGTAACTACTATTTATCAGGCACTGTGAGAGGTGCTAGGGATAAAAGTGCAAAGAATGAAAGGACTGAGCTTGCATTCTAAGAACTAGACCAGAACATTAAACTGGTAGGTGTCCTTATTCATCTATCAGAGGGAGCAATTACTCCATCTTGGGACTTTCTTATGAATCTCTGGTTCCTCTTCTGTGATAAGACAATTGCCATTGTAACGATTCCAGCACATGTCGAGTATGTGAGCTCATAAATCATCCTCCACCCTCCATCATCCATCCACTCAGACCAAGTGTTCCATCCTGACCCTCCGGGTCACCGTAGCCTCCTAAATGGTAAATGCAGGCTCCTAAATGCTGAGTTCTCCATACCCAGGATCCCCCATAAACCCCATAATGCTCTTTCGCCATCTTCACGCCATGTTGCATCTCCTTCCCTATTTTACAACACTTGCTCTGGGAACAATAATCAAATTAACACTAACATTCCCGGAAAGAACGTGTTAGCGAATGGACACATCACTCTCCTCACCAAGCCTGTGACTTTCCAGATCAAAATACTCTTCGTTGGCTACCATTCTCCTATCTGACTTCCCATAGTAGAATGTAAGCTCCTTTCTTGAGGACAGGAACTATCCTGTTGGTTTTTTTTTTTTTATTTGTGCCCCATCACTTAGCACTGTGTTTAGCAATAGTAGGCACTCTTTTATAGGATGTGATACTGAGACTTGTACCATAACTTCACCTACTCAATGTTCCCTGGCCTACAAGTCAAAATCTCTGCCCCCATCAGGGGGATGATACAAAAATACTTGTCCTTTTAGAAGACTCGACCAAGAGACTGTCCACTTCTTTCATGGAAATCATCAACTTCACCTCACTTCTGTCACCAGAAAGTAAGGCATTTCCTTACAATTCCTCCCCTTGGTCCTACAAGTCCTTCCTGAGAACTAAGTGCCAAATTACCACAGGGTATGTGAAGAGGCCTTATTAGTTCCAGATTACAGTAAACAAAAGGCTGTACTGGTAATTGTAGTACCTATGGTGCTGATCATGTCAGCACCACTCTGCTGGGTACTGCCCACTATTGCTATCCATTCTGCTGTCATCAGGGCCTGCGGCACTCTGCTACCTATTGTCACTGGAGCCTGTTACACTGCCTACTACATCAGGGTCAAGAATTTTCCCCTTTGCCCAGGTCCATAGACCCTGAAACCACGTCTCCTGCTCTCACCTAGATCATAACCATGCTTCTTATGCTGGGCTGTGAGCACCGCACAGAGCCAATGCTCCAGTGCCAAGGCCTCTGGTGCTGAGGTCTAGCAATGTTCTTCTGGGCCAGGGTCAAGAACTTCCATGGATACTACCAGTGTTCTCCTATGCTAGGTCCTGAGCAATGACCTACCTGTGCCAGGGGATGAACACTGCTGCCACCATTCCCCTCCTGCCTGGATAAACTCTCAGACTCACAGAAATATCCATTTCAAAATCTCTGCTCACTTGCCTATGCATAGGGAGAGAGATACAAAGTAGAAGGGGCACCAGAGATTGAGCTAGGCCAATGTATGTAAGCGATCTGCCAGGTGAAAGCAGGTGCTATTTCTGTAAGAGTTCAGGAGAATGCCTGGGCTCTTCACTCACCTCTCACTGGATGTCCCAAAGAGAAAAAAGAGCTATGATTCTAGAGTAAGAGATAAGGCTATTTCTCCCTTTACATTGACACTGCCCCCTGGTCTCAGCAAATCACCTAGGGTGTAGTTGGTTCATTTGTCCCTATTAGCCATTCTAGGAAGGTCTATGGGGGCTGGCAAAGACCAAGGATTATTCTTTCAAGTGTCTACCCCCAGTGCCTTGTACCAAAGAATAGTCAAAAGGCCCATATGGCAGAGTTCCCAATGACTTTTCAAATTCCACACAAAAAGTACCAAGCAGTCAGTTCAGAAATAGCTCTTAGTACCAAAAAACCCAGGCATTTATGAAGATACAGACCTACCACAGCAGGTGTGCTCATAGATCACTTTCACATCCAAATACAAAAGTTATGCAAACTCAACAAATGATTCTTTATAGAATTAGTTATCTTCAAGGCAGAGTTCTTAAAAATACAAAGGCATGTAGCTGCTGAATGCTCACAGATAGTTTATTCTCTAACCTCTCTGGGTCAACTGGGGCCCCCCTCACAAAACCAACAGAATCATCCAGAACCAGCAAAACCACCATCTGAACCAGACACATCATGGAGGACTTTATCAGTCAGTGCCTCTGATTATATAGGGCTCACCTTCCTCTCCATTGCCCTTTTCTTCTTTCGATAGTTTCATTATAGTCTGTTTCTGCTGACTGATGTCATATGTTGTAGGCCAGACCTGACTCGGGCTCATATGGTTGTTCAGGTTCAAGATTGGAATGAAATGAGACCCTTGAAGATCATCTAAAAGTTCACAAAAGGAAGTCTGCTTAGCCATAGAATGGAAGGGATGTTCAGGTGCGACATGGCATTGATTCAATTGGATATACATTCCCTGGCTCTGCTTTGACCAGACCCGGGTCAAGCCTGAAGGAAGAGCTCCTCATTCCTTCCCTGATGAATTTTGTATTTAGGCCACCAAAGAAGCAACCTCAGTACTCAGAACATCAGTCCTCTGAACCAGTGAGTCTTGAGGACAATTTCAATACTTTGTAAAGTAAGAGTAGCTTAGATATTGCTCCTACATCAGAAGAGAAGAAAAGCTGAGCAGAGAAACAACAAAGGGAAATGGGAGGAGAATGGAAAGAGGAGGGAGAGAGAGAGAAGGAAATGTATTTAGGCCTCATAGAATGGAAGTCTGTTAAAGGTAAATACCATATCATCCCAAAAGGTTTACAGGAAAGAGTGGAGTCATGTCAGAAACATAGGATTTCATATACTCTGGTACCATTATGGAAGTCTTATTGGTAAGAAGACCCTTTGGCTGGTCTGGGGAGGGGGGGTGAGAAATAAGTCATCTTTTTATCATCAAAGCCTAGTTTATAAGTAACACAAAAGACTTCCTAAGGATGCTCAATAAATGTCAGCTAAAATCCCAATAAAAAGCAGTTTGCTAAGCCATAGTGTTGACCACAGAGTTGATCAAATAGCATTCACCAACTCCACCCCAGGCATAATGATGTAAGTGAAATTCTCTCATTATAACATGAAAAACCTATATTCTGTATAATACAGTTATGTTCAAGCAGCATTATCCTAACATCCTCTTACCAAAATGTTAGAAAAATGGTAGAAGTCACAGATGTCTGTGGTTAAATACAGAACTCAAAGAAGATTGTTGTTGTTGTTGTTTAATTGTTTCAGTCCTGTCTGACTCTTGGTGACCCCATTTGGGGTTTCTTGGCAAAGATACTGGAATGGCTTGACCTTTCCATCTCCAGCTCATTTTACAGATGAGGAAACTGAGGCAAACAGGGTTAAGTGACTTGCCAAGGGTCACACAGCTAGTCAGTGTCTGAGGCCAAATTTGAACTCAGGAAGTTGAGTCTTTCAGATTCTAGTCCTGGCGCTCTATCTACTATGCCACCTAGCTGAAGGAGAGTGACTATATTTCTTCCCTGCAGCTATGAGGGTACCCTCAAAAAAAGAGGAGACTTTTCTAGAGTTATTTTACTTAAAGATGCTAAATTTTTTTTAAAAAATTTCTTTGTTCAATTTTAAAATGGAATGCCCCAAATGGTAGTGGAGAGAACCCTAAATTTGGAGTCTGAGGACATGGATTCAAATTCTAGGACTATCATTTATTACCTGCATGACCTACGGCAAATCACTTAAACCTTGCACTTCATTTACCTCATCTGTTCCTTCCAATATTAAATCTAGGTTCCTAGATGTAGAATGTATAATGGCAAACATTCTAGTGGCAATCCTGGATCTGATGATTTCTATATGTCATTTCTTTGTATACACAATGTATACAACTCCACCTCCATTTCTCACAATGCCACAATTTTACTAATTTCTTGTGACTATCTTAAGTTCTAAAATGTTATAATCCAGACTTTCAAATCAAATCAAAAGATATTTAATTATGTACCCAGCATTATGATGGGTACCATAGAGACACAAGAGAATTTTAAGACCTGGCCTCTAATCTCAAAGAGCTTCTCATGTAGTTGGGGAGACCAGCCAAATGTGCAAAATTAAATGACACTTTATTTAATTATAAAGATTTATTTTTAAATTTAATTTTAAAGCTTTTTCCCACATTAGCCATGTTGCGGGGAGCAAGAAAAATAAAGAAAAGTGGAAAAAATATATTTCAATCTGCACTCAGAATCCATCACTTCTCTCTCTGGAGATGGATAGCATTTTTCATCCTGAGTCCTTTGAAATTGTTGGTAATACAAGCTTTAAATAACAGTTCAAGGTAACAAAAGAGATAACCCAAATAACCTGATGTATAGCCAAACATTTTGGACGATCTCTTCCAAGTGGGGTGGTCAGAGAAGAAAGTTATGAAGAACATGTGGTTTGATTTGAGCCTTTAAAAATGAATAGAATCTAAATGATGGAGAGGTAAGAAAATGTAAAATCAAAGAGCATTTATTAAGCACTAGTGTGTGCCAGGTTATGCTTTGAAGGTATTTCGGGTGAAGACAACAACACGAACAAAAGCATGGAGGATTGTAGAGGTGGATTGGTCTTTAAAGAAGTGAAATGTCTATTGGGGAGCAATAAGCAAACAAGTTTGACTAGAGTAGAGAGGTTAAATAAAACTAGGGTCAGCACCATATTCCCTGAGGTCAGCAAGGTGGCACAGTGAATAGAGTGCTGGACCCAGAGCCAAGAAGACTCATCTTCCTGAGTTCAAATCTGGCCTCAGACACTTACTGGCCAGGTTACCCTGAGTAAGTCACTTAACTCTGTTTGCCCCAGTTTCCTCATCTGTAAAATGAGCTGGAGAAGGAAATGGTAAACCACTTCAGTATCTTTGCTAAGAAACCCCCAAATGGGGTTATAAAGAGTCAGACATGACTGAGCAATGACATATTCTCCACGGTACCACCACTTAGAATAACAAATTCAGCGCTCAAAGAGAACTTAAAAACCATCTAATCCAATCCCCTCATTTTACAGATGAAGACAACAAAATGTAGTTTGTCCATTGGTATATACGTAACCTGTGGTCCAGGATATCTCCCTCTCCAGACTTTGGACTCACACATTCTGATCCTGAGGAATGATCCATGAGGGCCAATTTCTCTCTTTCACTCATTGCCCCCACCTGGAGTTGATCCAGGAAAAAATCAACTATGTTGTTGTTGAATAAGTCCCGTCCAACTCTTCACAACTGCATTTGGCCTTTTCTTGGAAGATACTAGAGTGGCTTATACTCCTTTTTTTTTTTTGTTAGGCAGTGGGGTTAAGTGACTTGCCCGGGGTCACACAGCTAGTAAGTGTTATGTGTCTGAGGACACATTTGAACTCAGGTCCTCCTGAATCCAGGGCCAGTGCTCTATCCACTGTGCCATCTAGCTGTCCCATTGTCATTCCTTCTTTAGCTCATTTTACACATGAGAAAATTGAGGTAAATAGAGTTGAGTGACTAGCCCAGGGTCACACAGTTAGTAAGTGTCTAAGGCCAGATTTGAATTCAGGAAAATGAGTCTTCCTGATTCCACCACCTAGCTGCCCTTTTAAGTAGTTTGCACTGCCCTAAATTTCTGTAGATTGGGGAAACAATTTCCTTCCTTCCTGGGTGTCTCTTGCCTGCCTACCCAACCTGTCCAGAGTTAGAAAAACAGAGGGAGAGACAATATCTTTGAAAGCTTTGAAAGTTCAACTCTACTCATAAGATAGCTCATTTCAAGGTTTCCTAAATAGAGACCCTAGTTCCCATATAGGCATACAAAGTAGCAAATACAGGACAGTCACAGGACAGTCTTTATTTCACCCCATGCATATAGCACAAAAGATTCACAGGAACTTATAAATACATAAAATACTCAAATATTCCTTCAACCATCCCCAACTCATTCAAGTTCGGTTTCTTTACATAATGGGGATAATAATAGCACCTGGGCAGCCAAGTGGCCCAAAGGATAGCGTGCTAGGCTTGGAGTCAGGAAGATTGCTCTTTGTGAGCTCAAAACCAGCCTTGGACACTTACTGGCTTGTGAACGTGGGCAAATCACTTAACCGTGTTTATCTGTAAAATAAGCTGGAGAAGGAAATGGCAAATCACTTCAGTATCATTGCCAAGAAAACCCCAAATGGAGACTTGGAGAGTTGGACATGCCTGAATAACAACAAGCCAATAGTAGCACCTATTTCCCAGAGTCATTATGAGAATCAAGTGAGATAAGGTATAGAAAGTGCTTTACAAACCTTAATGAGCTATCTAAATGCTAGCTATTATTTCATTACTTTTAGGGCAACCCTTCAATTATTCTAGTGAGTCCTTTCCAACACCAAACTACAGCTTCTCTAGGACTTGTGGCAGTTCTCTATAGTTTAGACAACCCCACAAAGGTACACAAACTTTGTGAGTTACTGAGTTAGTAATCCCCTTCCCATTTGAGCTGCCCTGTCTTAGTTAGTAACTACTGGCTTTGCTCAACAATTAAGACGCTAAGCAAGAATGATGTGTATACAATTCTCTTATTTTTCCAAGAAGCTCACTGCATCAGGAAATCTCCTTCTCTTTCTAAAAGATCTGTTTCCTGAATTCTCAAACTTGGTGCTCTCTAACTTAGGATCACCCAGGAGGCAGTTCTCAAAACTGACTCTGCCCAGGAAATTTTTCTTCCTGTGACTAGGAGGCTAGATTCCAGGACCGTATTGCCCAGAGAATTCAAAATCTCCCCTATTCTACACAGGAGTTTGGGGTTCATAAATATTGACCATTAGCTAGTCTCTCAGATTGAGTGGGCATCTATCTCCACTTTGTGCTTTTTCAAGAAATCTGTCAGTCCATTTGCTACCATCTAATGAGTGAGGGAAGTCCACACACAGAAACTCTCCTCTTGGATAATGTGAAAGCATGTAACTATGTCTTTTGATGTGTTTCTACCGCAAGTCACTATCAACCACTTCTGAAGGGAAGATACTATGCATGGGCACAACTTCCTTCCTAACTCCCCACTCTTCAGGTCTAATCTACTGACACTGGTCTGTCTTTGCTTTTATAGATCACATAATGGAAAGTTTCTTAGACAAATTTATCCTCTTGAGTCTCAGTTGGCCAAACATTAGGAAATCCTCATAGCCTATCAGCAAGGTGCCAGTGAGCATGTCCTTTTCCATGGAGAGATGCCCCTTCAATGTGTGCCTCATGGCTTATCTTATCAGTTTGATTAGGGAACTCATCAAATTGATTAGGGACTGACCTCATCAATTTCTTTTTCCTATGTGTATGTGCATATATGTATGCATGTATGTATGTATGTACATATGGCAAGCACTGACAATAGATGAGTTGAACCCAGAACTGAATAAAAGGAAGGAAAGCAGGCTGAATCAATGATGGGAAATTGCAGTTATTTTAACGATCCCAAGCTTCTCTCTAAAATGAAGACCTATCTTTTTAATACCCCTATTCTTCTGGTGTTATGTCTGTAGCCATATAACATGATGGACCCCGAAGGGTTAAAATTAAAAATCAGCCACAGGGCCAATGAAGAAGCCCATGAGTATGAACAGGCCAGAATGCTTTCCAATTAAGGAATTAGAAGGAAGGGAATAAAGAGTGTCATTCAAGAATTCTATGAATGAAGAGAGTGGGCCCATCACATCGAAAGAACAAGAGCTAACCTATGGAAAGTCTATGTGCTTCAGTGGCATCCTCCCAATGCCATTATTAAATGAAATAATATTTGTTAAAGCTTTAGCACCACACCTGGCACATAGTAGGTTGCTGATAAGTGCTTGTTCCCTTCACTTTTCAAGAGAAAGGCCTCCAGAATGTAGAGTGGACCTATGGAAAACTTATTGTATGACATGAAAAGGGGTTATAGGCATGGAAGAGTTGCCATCTGCATCACTGGAAGGAATGCCAGACTTGGATGAGATTAATCAAGCAGTAAGACAACAGGAGTTCATGAAGCACCTACTGTGTGCTGGACACTATGTTAAGTGATGAAGATAAAAAGACAAAAAAAAATTAAACAATCCCTGCTTTCAAGTAGAGATCACCACTTAACACCTGGATAAATAATTAATCCCCAGGAACTTTTCCTTTTGGCTTTTTATTTCCCTCTTCTTTCATATCTTCTCGATTTAGATTCAGATGAAGGAGCCATGTAGAACCAGGTCTTCTATGGAGTACAGCTCATCATAAAGTTGCTTTTATCACCTTTTCCTCCTTCTCTAGTGAGGCAGAACAGTAGTGGAAATGTTTTGATCCAAGGTCTTAAGTTCTTAATCTGTTTATTTTTTAACCTTTCCATTAACCTTGTAAAATCACCAAGATTTAGACATAATGTATTGAAATTGGGGTGTAGTAAGCATGCATAGAGCGCTACTAATGGTGTCTCCCTACATGAAGATGCTGGAGAGTCTGTGTTCTGCTCCTGAGAGAGTCATGATAACGGGGAAAGGAAATGCCTCGGAGAGACTATGGGGAACACATGGACATTCTATAACGTGTCTTGGTCAGCTAACCGTGTGGTGAAGAGGAGACCCTTTGATTGACTGCAGAGGCATACAAAAAGGCTTCCACCACCTTCTCTTTGGGGGAGCTTGACGACTCCTTTGTTCATGATGACGTGTGAAGGGAGTAGAGCCTTCAGTCTTGTGAGTTTAAAGGGTCTGGAAGGCAACTAAGGAGCAAAGTCATCACAGCCATCATCCCTCCCCCATGTGACAAAATGTCACTACAGAGACTCTGTACATGGACCACACCTCCATGAAAACGTTTGCCATATTCCACTACCATGTGTAAACAAGGCCCGTGTCCTCAAAGAGCTTATAATTAAGCAGCCAATTAATTACTCTGTAAATCTTATTCCAGGCAATAGGAACAGAGTACAGAAAACCTCTCCCCTTCTTGATCTGAGGAGCTCAGTTCAATAAGGTAAACATATCTTGGCATCCAGGTGGTGCAGTAGATGGAGCGGAATCAGAAAGACTCAACTTCAGGACTTCAAATCTAGCTTCAGACACTTACTAGGTGGGTGACCCTGAGCAAGTCACTTAACCCTATTTGCCTCAGTTTCCTCATCTGTAAAATGAGCTGGAGAAGGAAATGGAAAACCACTCCAGTATCTCTGCCAAGAAAACCCCAAATGGGGTCATGAAGAGTCAGACACAACTGAAAAACGACTGAACAACAACAACAAAATACATCTTAAGTGCCTACAAGGGACTATGCTGAGGATAATAAATTCTGTGACTCTATCTCCCTCTTTCCCTGTTTCTTCTCCCTGTCACTAAAGAACACAATTAAGCTAGGCCTCAGCAGCCTGTCCAGAACTCTGAAACTGCCTCAGAATTTCTCACCTTAGTCATTCAAAGTGAAGACACAGAATTATATTTCATAGGTCTTCAAGGTCTGATTTACTTTGTCCAGATAAGGGAGGCTTCCACAAATTCAGTGACTCCAGGGATTCTGTAAAGCATTAACCCACTTTATGTTGCAACCTAACAAAAACCCATCTCTCCAAATAACTGTCTTTATGCAGTAAAATTCTGTGATTATTACTAGGAAGGAAGGAAACAAACCTTTACAACTATGTGCCAGGCACTGTGCTCAACACTTCAAAAATATTGTTTCATTTGATTCTCACAACAGCCCTAGGAAGGAAATTATTATCCCTATTTTACAATTGAGGAAACTGAGGCAGATAGAGGTTAAGTGACTTGCCAAGGGTCCCACAGCTAATAAGTGCCTGAGTCTGAATTTGAATTCAGATTTTCATGACTTTAGGCCCAGTTCTCTATTCACTGTGCTACCTAGCTATTTCTAAAATACAACTTACATTAGAAAGGCAGAGCAGTGTCATAGGGGAAAAGCAGTGAATTTGATTTGGAGTCGAGCTTCAATATGTATAGAAAATTCTATATATGCCATGAATATAAAATTCTATATATAATATGTATATAAAATTCTGTTCAAAGTATGTCTATAAAATGCTATATATAATATGGATAATTCTATGCAATTATTATGAATATAAAATTTTATGTACAAAATACACATAAAATTCTATATATAATATGCATATTAAAATCTATTATATTCTATGCAAGTTTATGTCTATAATAGGTACGTAATATTCTATGTATGTAATATGTATATCAAATCCTGTATGTAATATGCATATCGAAATCTCTATAAAATTCCATGTCTGTAAACTACACAGAGAGGTGGCACAGCATGGTAGATAGAATACTTAGACTTTGAATCAGGAAGACTTGGGTTGGTATTTTATCTGGAACGGTTACTAGTCATGTGACCAACGGTAAGGCCCTTCATCTCACTGAATGAGCCTCAGCTTCCTCAGTTGTAAAGTGGGTATAAAAGTATCTACCCCACGGTGTTGTTGTAGGACCAGATGGGATAACATGTGAGAAGCAATGCAACCAGCTTTAAAATGCTGCCTGGAGAAGGGCATGGTGTAATAGCTATAAAGTTGGCCTTGGTGCCAGGAAGATATGGGTTTAAGTCCTACCACTGAAACACACAGACTTTGTGACCCTGGGCAAGTTATAACTATTGAAGACTTTATGCAATTCTCTGAGACTAAGGTACAGAGATGGTGTCAACCTGCATTGGCAGAGGGATATATAGATGTACGTATGTATGTATGTATGTACGCATGCACGTAGATATACATGTGCACATATGTATGTATACACACATACACACATAATACATATATGTCTAATTCCTAACCCTAAAGTACTAAATAAATGTCAGTTTCACAGAATTCCCCACAGGGCAACATACACAAACCATCGTAGGCTACTACCAAAGTTCCAACAAACTCTTTCCCTGTTTCCCCTGAGATTAGGAGGAACAATAGACGTGAGGGAAAAAGAGAGGGGGACAGGAGCAAGAATGAGGTTGACTTAAAAGCTGTCTAGACACCCATGAGCCATCAAAGGGCTGTACACTGATGGGGACGGACAGAAAGAATTATTTATTGATGTAATTCTTGTCCTCCTCTTCTCTGGGGTTTTCATCTCTGCTATGAAAGTCTAGCGAGGAGCAAAGCAGAAAGATGAAATCTGGGGAGATTCCATTGTTATTATAGGTTCATGTGGAAAGAGAGTGAAGATACACTGAAAAGACCACTGGCTTTGGCATCAAAAGAGTTGGGTTTGAATCTCATTTCTGCCACTTACTAACTATGTGATGCTGGGCAAGTTGTTTAACCTTCTGGGCCTGCTACCCAGAGACCTTGCCCCCAAGAAGTCACTAGGTAGATTTAAGGTATCCATGAAATTAGATGGGGAAAAATACATCATTATTTCAGTAGAATTGGTTTCCTTTGTATTTTATTTTATGCATTTAAAAAAACATTCTTAGAAGGGGGTCCAGAGACTTCACCAGATGGCCAATGGGATCTACAACCCAATAAAAGGTTAAGAACCCTGGTCTAAATGACCTCTATGGTCCCTTCCAACTCTAAATCTATGACCATGTGTATAGAACTCAAGACGAAGATGTGGTAGAATAACCATACATATTAGGACAGGCTCATGATCTTTGGCTCTCAAAGATATTAAGCTTTGGGTGAGTAAGAATTCAAATAAGATTTCAGGCTCTGTCATTCTTTAGACTGTTGATACATGGTGTAATAATAATAATAAAAATCCAATACAAGGGTCCTGAATATTGTAAAAGGTTGGAGAAAAACAACAACCACTGCAAAGCTGCTTACTTCCTAAGAAATCACTCATTTCCACCCCATATTCCCTTTCTCAGTCACTAAGGAACACAAGGGAGGCAGGCCTGAGCATCCTGCCCAGAACTCTGAAGCTGCCTCAGAATTTTCTCTGACCAGTCGTCATACTCCTCTCCCGACCTGCCCCCCAAACTTTAACTCTGTCCCTGAGACACAAGGCTCTGATAGTTTTGAGTTTTCACTTTCTCTCCCAACCATTCCTCTGTGTTGCTCCCCATCCATCTCTATGCTATGCTGTCATATGAGTACCTGTCCTTTTCCAGTTTCCTTATATTATCAAATGAGATATTTATAAAGTGCTTAGTATAGTGCCTAGCACATTGTTGTTGTTTAGTCATTCATTCATGTCCAACTCTTCATGACTCCATTTGGGGTTTTCTTGGCAAAGATACTGGAGTGGTTTGCCATTTCCTTCTCCAGTTCATTTTACAGTTGAGGAAACTGAAGCAACCAGGTTAAGTGATTTGCCTAGGGTCACACAGCTGGTAAGTGTCTTAGGTCTTATTTGAACTCAGGTCTTCCTGACTCCAAGCCCAGTATTCTATCCACTGAGTCACCTAGTTGCCTCCTAAGCAAACAGAGGTTAAGTGACTTGCCTAGGGTCACACAGCTGGTAAGTGTCTGTGACTGGATTCGACCTCAAGTCCTCCTGATTCCAAGCCCAGCACTCTATCCACTGAGCCACCTGGCTGTCTCTGCCTAACACATAGTAAGCATTTAATAAATGTTTGTTCCTGTCCCTACCCTCTTCCCTTCTCTATGTGTTGCTTTCTTCCATTAGAATGCAAGCATCTTATTTCTTTGTATTTCTGTCCCTAGTACTTAGCACAGTACCTAGCATATAGTAAACACAATAAATTTTCCTTCTATCTAGTTGTCCATCTATTTATCTGTCCCCTTCAGATGGTGAGGTCCTTGAGAATAGGGAATATCTTTTGCTTTTCTTTGTATTCTCAGTGCTTGGCACATAGTAAGTGCTTAATAAATGTTTACTGACTGACTGACTAAAAATAATATGAGAGTTGCAAATAAAGTATTGCATAAGTTGTAGCAGAGTAGAGGAGATATCATTACCAACAGGGAGAACTGGGGAAGGCTTCTAGGAGGAAGTGGCATTTGAGTTTGACATAAAGGAGGGATAGAGGTGAGGGAGTTGAAGAATGGATGAGTATTTCAGGAATTAGGAAGAGCTTGAGCAAAATTACAAAGTTAGGAAAAGCGAAGAATGCACTTAGGATATGGTCTAGTTTGTCCAAAGCACAGATTGTTTAACAGGGCCCAGCACGACACAAGGATAAAAAGTTAGCATCCCGCCATATTGTTAAGCACTTTGAATACCAGTCAAAAAAGCGTGAATTTTATTTGGGTTGTTATATGAAGCTGCTGGCAATTTTTGAGCAGAAGAGCTGCATGCCCAGATCTATTCATAAGGTAGATGAATCAGCCTGAATGGGAAAGAGGAAGTAAAGGGGAAAAGGGAATAGAGGGAAGAAGAGAAATCTCCTATCAGAGGACTGTTAGCATTGTCTAGCTGGACGTTGTTGTTTGTATGTTGTTGTTGCTGTTGTTTGTCCTTTGTTTTTGAAGAAGACCGATGACATCACAGAGTGATGTCTTGACTCGCCTATGACTTGGATTTAAGTGAGGCAGAGTTGCACAAGTTGTCAGCCTCACTCTCTCTTCCAGAGTCATCAAAGTCCAATGGAAAGACAAAAATTAGAATGACAGGTGATGGCGGGAGATGCAGTCGATAATGCAGGCATCCTCGATGTCTGAACAAGATCTAAGCATTCCATTGTGTCTACTTCATCTGCCTTCATGGCCGTTGGAACAAATTGTTCTCCTCTGCCCATTCCATTAGGTGAGTCTTTATATCCTTGGGGTAGACATACCCCTAATTCACTTATGGGTTTGAGGCCTGTTGGTTACCCTCAACCTCGTTTAGCCCGTCTGCCAAGATAGTTTTACCAGACTATGGTGGCCGCACATGCTATAGCTTCTTGGAGCCACATGTGAGAGTTGGTAACACGTGGACACCAAAGGTAGATAAGCAGCCCTGATAAGGGCTCAGCAAGCCATCACACCAGAGGTGCTGGTCCTCCCCGAGTGCTCCATACACCCTATATTAGGTTATTGTATTAGGGTGGTGGCGATGAGATAGAGATCTCTTCTAGGCAGTTGTAGTGGACCTCAAAGAACGGTCAGAGCTAGAGATGTCTATTTCTTTACCATCTTGTAGAGGTGCCCTTGAAGCCAAGGGCATAAACCAGCAGCATCAAACTGAAAAGAAACCTATCCCTGCTGATGTACATTGTCTTAAAAAACCACAACTTAACATTATCGATGTTGTATTGTATCTTTATCTTGTCAAACATTTACCAATTACATTTTAATATAGTTCTGGCCCTCCTCTTTTTGTCATAGATTTGTCACCTCTGGCATAAACTTCACTATTTCTGTCGAGGGAACCTTCATTCTTCCAGTCACCCAGGTTTGCAATCTAAGCTTCATCCTCATCTCCTCACTCTTCCTCAGCCCCCATATGTGATCAGTTGCCAAGTTTTGTTGATTCTAACACTTCCACATCTCTTCTATCCGCTCCCTTCTCTCCGCTGACACCCCAACCACCCTAGCCCAGGCCCTTATTCCTACCTCTCACTCAGTCTATCGCAAAAAGCCTTTCATTCATCTCCTGACATCAGTCTCTCTCTTCTCCAAACTAGCCTCCAGAAAGATATCAACTGATATCCTTTCTCTGTTCTCTCACCACATCAGAGATCTAGGGCTTTGAAGGCAACTCAGAGTTCATCTAGCACAATTCCCTGACTTTATCAATGAGAGAACTGAAGTCCAGGGAAGACAAGTGACTTACTGAAGGTCACACAAGTCTAATCACATTGATTTCCACACTGAAGGACCTTCAGGAGCTCTCTATTACCTTCAGGATAAAATACAAGGTCATTTAGTGCCCTTCCTGTTCTGGCCTGTGTCTCCAGGTTAATTATGCATTATTTTCCTTTACTCTCTGTTCCAGCTAAACTGGCTTACTTGTTGGGTCCCACACATGAATTTCCATCTCTTGTCTCCATGAATTTACATCTATCCCTCATGACTGGAATGTTCTTCCTTCTCACTTCTGCCCCTTGGAAACTCTAACTTCTTTCAAAGTTCATATAAAAGCCACTTCCTTTAAGAAGTCTTTCCTGATCTTTCCCTCCATTAGTGCCTCCTGCCAAATCTGATGTATGTATGTGTACATGTTTATATGTATATAGACATGCATACATACATATACACATATACACATAGATAGAAATCACATTTCTACATACATAAATACATGAGTATATGTATGTGTATATGTATATGGTATGTATAGGGCACCTAAGTGATGCAGTGGATAGAGTGCCGGGCCTGGAGTCAGGAAGATTCATCTCTCTGAGTTCAAACCTGGCCTCAGACACTTCCTAGCTGTGTGACCCTAGGCAAACCACTTACCTCAGTTTGCCTCAGTCTCCTCATCTGTAAAAGGAGCTGGAGATGGAAATGGCAAACCACTGCAATATCTTTACCAAGAAAACCACAAATGGGGTCACAAAGAGTTGGACATGACTGAACAAATATATGTGTATATTGTACTATGTACATGTGTATATCTGTACATGTATGTTCATAGATAGGTACGTGTAGAATATATACATGTGTGTACATACATGACTGGCTGCTTCCCTACTGCCCACAAATATGCCCATGTCTTCCTTATTCCTCAAAAAATTCTCACTTGATCTATCTATCCATCCCTGTTAGCTGTCATCCTCTATTTCTCCTCCCTTATGTGGTGAAATTCCTTGAGCATACAAGAAGCCAGTCTCCACTTGCTTTCCTCTCCTCTTCTTAACCCTCTGCAGTCTGGTTTTTGGCTTCACCATTCAATGCAATTTGCAATTTAAGTGTCCTCCTGGACTCCTAGTGCTCTCTTATCCCTTGCATCCAATTGGTTCCCAAGTCTTTTTTTCTATCTTTTCAGCTATTATAATAGCTCTTAGCGATTCCCTCTTCTCTCCTCTGACATTGCCACCACCCTGGTGCAGGATCACATCATGCCTAGACTCCCTGACTCAAGTCTCTCCCCACCCCAGTCCATCTTCCTTTAAGTCATCAAATGGATCTTCCTAAAGCACAAAGCTTATCACGTCACCCCCATTCAATCAATTCCCTATTTCCTTAAAGATCACATATAAAATCATCTGTTTGACTTTTAACGTCTTTCATAACCTGATTCCTTCTTACCTTTCTAATCTTATATTTTATACCCCTCCACCTATTTTGCAATCCAATGAAAATGGTCACTTTACTGTTCCTTTCATACAATACTCCTTCTCCAGACTCCAGATATTTCCACTGGTTGTTCTTCGCACCTGGACCTCTCTCCCTCCTCATCTCTGTCTCCTGGCTTCCGTAGCTTCCTTAAAGTCTCAGATAAAGTCCCATCTTCTGTGAGAAACTTTTTCCAGTCCTCCTTAGTGCCTTCCCTCCAAGATGATCTCCCACTTAGCCTGTATATATATCTTGTTTGTGTCTGGTTGGTTGTATATTGTCTCAGCACACATTACACTGAGAGCTTCTTGGGAGCAGAGACTGGGGTTTTTGACTTTCATTTTCTCTCTATTGCTTAGCACAGTGATTGGAACATAGTGGGTACCTAATAAATACTTGCTGGCTTGCCTTGATTATTATTAAATATTGATGGACCAGGAAAGATGGACAGGATTGAGATAGGTGAAGATCACTCCAAGAAAAAAATGAGTTCAGCTAATGTTTAGGTCACAATCTAGTTAATCTTTTATCTTTAATATTTTCAGCTAAATAGACACGAGTACCATACAGCCCTGGGGTAGGAAGAGTTAGGAGCTACATGCTGGGAACTATTTTATTGGAGAGGTTAACGAAGATTTTTTCATTGCAAATCTTAAAGTAAGGTACTGAGAAGAAAAAAAATCTGTGACAGCTTATAAAATGTGACTTCTGTTTTCCTGGGCTCTACTCTACCCATTCAAGGAGTGAGAGACCCCCTACTCAACTTTAGGGTTCTAATTACCTCTTCTACTCCCTTCAACTCTGTTAGCCCACATTCCAATCTCTGTGCTGCCTCCAGACTCATGCCCTATTGCTTCCAAAATGACAATATCAAGATTACTCCAAGGAAGCTAAGAGTCACAAAAGGGAAAAAATGACTGGGACAAAAACATACACTCTCTCTCTCCATATATGTGTGCATGTTTGTGTGCATGTATATGTATATATGTATGTGTATATGCATATATGTATTGTGTGCATGCATATATGTATATGCAGTATGTGTGTATGTATACATACATGTATATATACATACGTACATACACACAAAAATATGTGCAGTTTTCATTTAAGTCATTATATGTTTATATATTATGCAATATAATATTCTATAATATGTCTATTATATTTATATGTTTATTATATATTTACATTATATTTTATGAATTTACATATATTTATTATATATTTTTTGTCATTCATATATGTGTGTGTGTGTGTGTTGTGAAAAAGGTAAGAATCAAATATGTCATAAAGTTTGAAAATCCAAATACCTGGAAAGATGGTGGGT
This sequence comes from Vombatus ursinus, assembly GCF_900497805.2. Taxonomy (NCBI): domain Eukaryota; kingdom Metazoa; phylum Chordata; class Mammalia; order Diprotodontia; family Vombatidae; genus Vombatus; species Vombatus ursinus. The sequence goes on from NW_020954723.1 coordinate 22,073,813, forward strand.
CTGTCTTCCTGGGGTATAGTTTCTTTTTTGGAACTGATCATGAAGACCTTTTCCCTTGGACCCAGGACACTTATATTCTGCTTTTACTTTATAAACTTCCATTATCCTTGAACCTTAGTTTAAGGTCACAAATGTCTTGGAACGTCTATGAACCAGCTTGACTCTCTGAGACTAGAAATTTTCCCTACTCAGTTCCTAATTACCTATCCCCCTTCTGTCACTGTCATCACCAAATTTGGGTGTCTATTTCTACTACTCCCTTCACTATTTCCTTCATACCCTGTATCTTCACACACTTCAGATTTCAAGAGTATATTTTCTGGGGTTTATTTGTATGTGAACAAAAAAAATTCAGAAATAATGTAATAGGGCAAGAGAATTCAAAGTATGCACAAAATTTAAGATAGGTGAAGAAAGGAGAGGTCATTCTACCATATTAAAAGAATAAATGGAGTTCAGTGAAAGTTTAGCTTCCAGTTCCTTGTTGCTATGTTCCTTTATCTAATATGTTTAGCTCTAATATTCCCAACAGCTAGGACAAGAAGAATTAGGGGACACATGCAGGGAGAAATACCTTTGTAGAGAGGTTAAGAAAGACTTTCTCACTGCCAGATCTTAATGCAAGATAATAAGAATGTAATTTGTGAATCCTTGCCATCACAAATAGCATGCTGGCCTTAGAGTCAGGAAAATCTGGTTTCTTAACTCATAACAAACACTTGATCTTTGTGTGACACTAGGCAGCTTGCTATGCCACTCTGAGCCTCAGTTTTTTCTACTGTAAAAAAGGGATAATAATAGCACCCACCTCATAAGGTTGTTTCAAGTAACAAAATTCTTTACAAAACTTAAAGCACTATATGAACACGAGCTCTTATTGCTACAGAGTAAGTAGCAATAAGGCAGCTACGCAGTGCGGTGGATAGAGTACTGGGACTAAGGTTTCATAAAGGCTCATATTCCTAAGTTCAAATCCAGCCTCAGACACTTAACAGCTGTGTGCACCTGGGTAAGTCACTTAACCTTTTTGCCTCAGTTTCCTCATCTATAAAATAAGCAGGAGAAGGAAATGGCAGACCACTCCAGTATCTTTGCCAAGAAAATGCCAAATGGGGTGATGAAGACTCATACATGACTGAACAATAACAATAAAATGTGGCACTCAGCTATTCTGTCTAGCTGGTCCCATCAGGATTCTCTCCAGATTGAGCACATCTACTTTCCTCAGCCCACAGTGAAATCCTCCACTCACCTCTGATGACCACCTGCCAGCAACTGGCTGTTTGCCCTTCCCAATCTCCATGGAACAGGAAGCCTTTCTTCCCAGGTCTCTGTAGCATGCTGCCCTTGGTATGTCTGCCATTCAAATGGCATCAGTTAGTGGAATGTCTCATTCTCTTGCTAATCTACTTTACGGGAAAAAAAAAAAACCTTCCACACTCTCCAAAGCTCACTGTCCTTCTGGTAGCTTTGGCCTCTTTCTTTGCTAACCACAAAGGAAATAACCAGCCCTGTGCCTTTGATATGATGGATCCAGTTGAATCCCTGAATATTGTGGGTACCTACTCCTCCAGCTGGAGTCAATTGGTAGACAGAGAGATAGAAGCAGGGATGTGTCGGTGAATATTTAACGACCACCTTGGGTAGGCAGGAAGGATGGGGGGTGCATTACACACTTTTTAAGTTTTACCTGCATTACTAATATTTTCTCCATCCTTTCCTAAGTCCAGACAGTCACAAGACAATAAATCAAGTCCCAATTTGTTGCATTTACTGATTTCTGAAGTCCAATTGCTCACGTTGAAAATTCTAGTCAGGTCTCCAGAGCCAGTTAGAGCTGGCCCCAGCACATATCTGGATAGGGACATCTGGGTAGCACAGTGAATAGAATGCTGAGCCTGGAGTCAGGAAGACCCAAGCTCAAAACAGGCCTCAGACACCCACACTAGCTGTGTGACCTGGGGCAAGTCCGTTAAGCCTTTGCCTACCTCAGTTCCCTATTTGTAAAATGAGAATAATAACAGCACTCACCTCCCAGGGTTTTGCTGTGAGGTAATATTTATAAAGTGCTTTGGAAGCTTACAAGCACTCTATAAATGACTATTATTACTACTGCCAGACACTGTGATAAGCCCTGAGAATACAAATACAAGCAAAGACACCACAAACACCTACTCTTGAAGAGCTTACATTTTAATGAGGGAAGACTACACAGAATACGGAATAATATGAGGTGAAAGGGAGGAAGGACCAGAAGAGAAAGATCGGGGAATGGCTGGTCCAGGTACTTCTTTAAATGGAGCAGAACCTCCATTTGAAGAATTACCTAAACCAGCCATACCCTGATCTTTCTCTTCTGGATAGAAGTCACCAAGAGAAGTTGGTGGCCCTGCCCAAGAAGCAGAGTCATTTCCAGGGTGAGAAGGCAAGCAGGGTGGAGGTAGAAAAGACCAGAGGGTCCAGGGCAGAAATTGATTAGAAATGAGATCCATGAGAAGTTGATCAAGGAAACCTTTTGCCCTTGGACCCAGAGCTTTATTACCTTTCATTACTTTCTAATTTTCCCTAGTTACTAAACCCCAAGTCAAGTATTAGGCCTTCTGGACTCTCTCAGATTTCAGAGTCCAGCTTGACTTGTTGGGCTCAGAAATATGACCCACTTGCCCTCTAATTCCCTGTCCCCTTTCTTGGGGTACTGCTATTTTTTCTTAATTCTACCCCCTGGTGTCTACTTCCTTCTTTTTGTTCTACCCCATTTCTATACATTCCAAACCCCAAAAGTAAATTTTTAAGGCTTAATGGAATAGAGAATATTAAAAATTAAAAATAAAATAGCAAGGCATATTTGACACACGTATAAAGGAAAATCCTATGAAGTCCCAGATTAAGGAAGTACTTAACTGCTGAGCACTTCTATCTAGCTCTCCTAAACCTACCTTGGTCTGTTAATGACACTCCCTAGGCTGGGCAAAGACATCACTCCCATGATCCCTACCACAACATCCCCAAACTCAGTTTGGGGATGCCCTGAATCTAACTGACTGGTTCATTCTATAATGCCAAGCTTATCCTTTGTCAAAGGTGACCTGGCTACCTTTGCCTTTTGGTTATTCTATCTAGATTCCTATGTAATTACTTATTTGACTAATTTTCCCTGTTCTCTACCAAAAGAAAACAAAGGAAATGCAAAAAAATGTTGGAGGTTGCCATCACCTAAAAAAAAATCAGTGTGTAATCTAACACACAACTCACCCCCAAAGTTCCTAACAGACATTTGTTTACTGGGTCAAAACACCGAAATAAAGAATTTGTGGCACTTTAATTATGGTTCTGGGTGAGTCATTTACCATAGGTAAGTGCTCCCCTCTCTAAAATGGGGCTCTCTCCTTCTCCAAGGAAGGTGACCTGAGACTTATTATTGAGTAAACATCAATAGGTGAAATTGACTCTAGTTTATGTAGATAAGCATAGTACAATTTCTTAATTTTCATTGGTATGCGGGCTTTCTTACTTGGTGGATTTCAATTCAGAATCCTTGCTTGGGTGACTTGTCAGTCAAGGAGCCTTAGGATTAAATCCTTCAGATCATCAATATCCAAACCAGGATTTCTAAGCAAATGACACTGAAAAGCAGAATCAGCTAGTGAAGTTAGACTCCACAGCCCCTCGGCATCCTGGGCCTACCTAATTCCAGAGGGACCTGGAGGTGGGGAAAAGGCATTGGACTGAACTTCAGTGTGGAGTGCTAGGAAGGTAACCAAGTAAGGTAGCTAAGTTGTGGAGTGGGTAGAGCCCTGGATTTAGAATTAGGAAGACCTGAGTTTGAATCCTGCCTCAGACATTTAATGCCTATTTGACTTCAGGTTTTTCATCTGTAAAATGGGGAGAACAATAGCACCTACCTTCCAGAGGGTAAAATGAGATATTTGTGTAGTGATTTACACACCTTAACACACTATAGAAATGCTATCATCATCATCATCATCATCACCTACCACATTACATTGACACATTAGAGGCAGACAGTGGCTCAGTGGAGAGAGCACTGGGCCTGGAGTCAGGAAGACCTGAGTTCAAATCCAGCCTCAGATACTTCCTAGCTGTTTGACCCTGGGCAAGTACTTAACCTCTGGCTGCCTAACAAAATGGATCCACCAGAGAAGCAACCCCCCCCCACTCCCCAGTATCTTTGCCAAGAAAACCCCAAACAGGGTCACAAAGGGTCAAACATGACTGAAACGACTGAACCACAACATTATAGTTGCCTCTGCTCTGAATAATTATTGGTTTACTTGAATTCAAGAATTAAAGAATCAGAATCTGTCCTTTTTTCTGTCTGAAATTCAGTTCAAACATTTTATAGAAAAGAAAAACTAAGATTTTTTTAAAGATAAAGAAAAGTAGACACTACTTAGTTATAACCTCTGTGTTGCCCAGATCCCCAGGGACTGGAACTCTTGGCCAGCCATGAGCTACACTAATGAACCTGTTTCTTCCCTCTGCTCTATCTCCCTCAGCTCTGGGGGCTTCCTTGTGGGCTCTGTCCAGCAGAATTCATCTATGTTCCCTGCTGCTCTCCAGAACTCTAGAAAAGCAAAGAAATAGCAGGGAACTGGGGGGCAGAGAATGGCTAAAGCTTTCTCCTTAATAGTTGAGGAGAGAGAAAAAGAAAGGAAAGCAAGAGCACGTGGCAATGGCAAATACACCCTTTCTATGACCTTCAGCAAAGCTGGAGACTGGCTGGCCGCTGGGAGCTGTCACGGCCAGTACCCAGTTCCAGAGGTGCAGCTGAGACATCCTTGACCACCAGAGGGCACCCTGAATCTCACAGATGGAGGTAGCAACACTCATAATCCCAGGTCCAATGTGTGAATGTGCATCTGTGTGTATGGAGAAGAGAAGGGGAAAAGGGAGATGTAGTAGGGGAACAATAGGAAGCCGGAGGTGGATTGGAAGCTCTTTTATTTCCAGTGGTTGAATAGAGAACAAGAACAAATTCATTACTATGGTCTGGTTTTTTCCCCCTCAAGGTCCTTATGCCCTCTCTAGCAAATGGAGCCAAGGAATGGAGAAAAAGCCCAAAAGACTAAGAAATACTCTCATCACACTGTCTGGTTAATCAGAGAAAGAATATGGAGTAGCTAGGAAGACTAGATTGGAAGTTAGAAGACCTAGGTTCAAGTCCTAGGATCTTAGATAAGCTGTTTAGCCTACCCGGACGTCAATTTACTAATTTGTGAAAATGAGAGGAGTTACAATTGGTTCTTTCTAAGATTTCTTCCTATTCTAAATTCTATTCTGATCCTATTTTCCAAAATAATCCAGTCTTCTAGCTCTGACATCACTATCTGGGTAGCCATGGGTAATGCCACTGAATTCACTAAACTTTGCTAACCTAATCTGTAAAACAGAAATAATAATAATGCCTACTTTTGCCATTTTGAGGACAGCACTTGGTAAACCTTATATACTATAGAAATGTGTTATTATTATCGGGGAGAGTAAATGTGAATTATTTTTTCGTTATTGTTTTTATTAAGGGTAGCAATATGATCATGCTTAAGTCTCTAGGGGAATAAAAGCCACATGGAGATAGCTCAATTCTCATCCAACTGGATAGAATCATATTGTCAAGGTCCTTCAATATCATAATTCACCTTAAGACCAAATGCAACAAGGGTAGTTAAAGAAGCCACCTATCACTTTTAGCCTTGGCTTTTCTACCTTGTTTACTTTGGCAAAGATTATGCTCATACAAAATAACTACAAAATTCATAAAATACCAAGATATGTTCAATACTAGTGTAGACGCAATTGCAAAATAGTCTTTAGAGAAATAAAGAACAACTTAGATAACTGAAGGGATATTCAGTGCTCATGGCTGGGCCATGCCGATATAATAAAAATGGCAATACTGCCAATTAATTTGCAATTTAATGCTATATCAAACTACAAAGGGGATACTTCCCCAGAGTAAGGCAAAATAATAGTGAAATTCATTTGGAGGATTAACAGATCTGGAATATGAAGTGAAATAATGGGGAAAAAAGGTAGGAATGGAGGGAGACCAGCACTTCCAGACCACAAACTATATTATAAAGAAATTATCATTAAAACTATTTGATACAGGTTTTAAAAATAGGAACATAAATCAATGGAACAAATGAGATGGAGAATCTGAAATTAATAAAATTTTATGTACCATTGCCCTCCTTCTTTAGAAAAACAATACATTTCCACCCAACACTTTTCGTAAAAAAAAGGCAAATAAATTTCAAAGCTTGTATTGTATTTATTATTTATTGCATTTAAAGTAATAATTTATTATAATTTATAGAAAAAATCTTAAACATATAAGAAAGTTAATACAAAAAAATAGCATAAATAATCTCTGAGCTGCATTCACTGTGATAGGATCATAGATTTAGAGCTGGAAGGGACCTTTGAGATTATTTAATTCAATATCCCCTCCCACCCATTTTACAGTTAAGGAAATTGAGGCTGAGAGAGATTAAATCACTTGTTCAGGGTCACATAGGTAGTGACACAATTAGGATTTGAACTCAGGTCTTCACTCTCTAAATCCATCGCTCTCTTCATTGTCTCATGGTGCTGATGAAAGGAAAAACAGAACAATGACAGATGGCCTCTGAATCTTTAAACCTCTGTTTTGAGACACCTGGTACAAGGTGTGGAAGAAAGGCATGGGGTTCCTCTCCAAAGGTACACTTTGAGCAGGGACTCAGCTGTCAGGTACTTCCACCCTGCTCAGTCTGGCCCCAGCCCCTAGCCAGTCCTTGGACCCTCTTTCACCCATAGGGGGATAAGAGGCCTGGCACCAGATCATAGAGAACCAGTATTGGAAGGGCCTGCCCAGCAGCAGAATAGTTTTTTCAGGGTCCCATTTCTAAAGAGAGTGACCTGGGTTATGGCCGTATGACAAATGACAAGTAAAGAGATTAGCATTCTATCTACTACACTGTGAGGGCAGGGTCAAATGAGATAATATATGTAGGGTGTTTTGAAATGCTTAAAGAGCTATATAAATGAGGGTTATTATTATTGATGCTAATAAGGTGGCCATTAGGGTTGATTTCTGTTAAGTCCATTCTGATGTGCAGCTAGGTGGCACAGTGGCTAGAGGTAAGCCTAGAGTCAGGAAACCTCATCTTTGTGAGTTCAAATCCAGTCTCAGACATTTACTAGATATGTGACCTTAGACAAGTCATTTAACCCTGTTTGCCTCAGTTTCCTCATCTGTAAAATGACCTGGAGAAGGAAATAGCAAACTATTCCAGGATCTTTACCAAGAAAACCCCAAATGGGGTCAGGAAGAGTCAGACATAGAATAACAACAACCTTTCTGATTGCCTTTTAGTCCTGGACATGTGTACCTGAGTGTACCTGCCTAGTCACTGTAGAGAACTTGGAAAAGGGTACAGTGATAAGAGCTACAGATAGAGAGAAATGTTTCAGGAAGGATTTCCAGCTGCACTTCCAGCTTCTGCTTGCAAGTCCTTTCCATCACTCTGTTTCCCCCAGCTGCGAGTCCAAACGTTTCTACGTACAAAAGGCTTTATTTCTTTCCATACTGTCCCCCTCTCTTCTCCCTCCTACTACCATTGCCCAAAGAGGGGTTTGCATGTTGTAAACTTAAGATTTACAAATGTGATTCTCAAGCCTTTAACTTCACATGCCACTTGCTGCCCCCACCAAAAGCTAAGAGAAACAGAGAGAGATGTCTGGTCCGTGTCAGGCAATAGTAAACATTCAATAGGTTTGCTTGATTGACCGAATAGTCGTGTGCAATGTATAGGAGAAATGACACAGAGAGTCGACTGACCACGTATGGAGAGCAGTAGCTGAGCATTTGAGACCACACTGCTGAGCAAGGAGAACATGCCAAACCCTAGGTTGCACAGTAGAAAATAGCCACAAGAGCTTTCGGTCCCGGTCACCCCTTTTCTTCCTCTTCTCCTCAAGATCAAAACGCGCCTTTCCATAACTCTGCTAGAGTTGCTGCATAACTCTCAATGCCTTGCCTCCGTCTATCTCCAAGAGCCCAGTGGGTTAGGCACGCAATAGGGTGTCAGTCTTATTTCTGGCTGGGGCGAGTTCCCTATCTCAGCAGCAAAGTCTTAATTCTGACTCCTCTGACTCCTGAGCTGCCCCCCATCAGCCACTGCTGGTTTAATTTACTCTGCCAGGATGTGCTGACTCATTAGATGGCTTTGTGACCTGCCAGGTTGCAGAGGACACCTCCTCGGACACAATTACATTTGAAGACAAAACACTTCCTTCGGGCTGAGGACAAGCAAGTGAAGAGCTTGTCTTTTCTTTCCCTTTGTTCTCCTCCCTCCCCGCTTCCCTTTCTCGAAGGACAGGAAGGGGAAAGAGTCTGACGATGATTCGCAAAACGAGGTTAGTAGGTTTTCAGAAATGCATGGATGCCTTACTTAAAGCTGAAGTTTCTACTTGTGTTCATTGTGCGCCACTGACTTGCTGTCTTTGGGGTGAGTTAGGGAAAGGGGAAGAAGGGGAGGGTTAATGTCTATCTATCTGTATTACTTGTGCCTGACACTAGCTCAGCACAGATGAAATCCTGGTAGAAATAGCTGCCTAGGTCCTCAAAGTCCCCATTACACTGAGCTGTAACTGTAAGTTCCTCAACCAATCAAAAAGTAGGATCATATATACAGCTGCAAAGGGTCTTAGAGACCATTGAATCCAACCCCCTCATTTCCTCTCATTTTCCAGAGGGGGCAACTGAAGTATAGAGAGTGGCTTGCCCAGTGTCACACAGCTAAGGCAGAATTATAACTTGGTTCTCTCTTTCCCAAGTCCAATATTCCACTTATCTTGCCATCCTCCTGCCCCACTCCCACCCCACTCCCACTCATCTAAATATAAAAGAAGAAAAACATCCCTTTGCCCCTGAGGCTATCATAGCCTAACTGGAGAGATGACCCTAATCCACATGATAACAGTCCCCTATAGCTGGACAGTATTTGTTGTTGTTCAGTCTTTTTGTCATGACCCCATTTGGGGTTTTCTTGTCAAAGATACTGGAGTGGTTTGCCATTTCCTTCTCCAGCTCATTTTACAGATGAGGAAACTGAGGCAAACAGGATTAAGTGACTTGCCCAGAGTCACACAGCTAGTAGTTATCCCTTCCACATAACGACTTTCCCCATTGAGATTTCAATATATCACAGGTAGGCATAAGAAACTAAATGGGAATTTGGGGGGAGTTTTGTGGAAGCTGCAGACAACATGCAAAGGCCAGCAGAAGACACAGAGCCTGTGATCAAATACTTAACACGAATTTTACAATAAGGTGTAAACACCCCATAAAAGAAAAAGAAAAAATACAGACTTCTGAGGTATGAAGAAAGGGCCAAAAATTTTTACACAGATTTTCCAGATCCCTGGGGTGCCACTCTCCTAACCTCAGAGATGTGGAAAGGATAACGATTAAGTGGCTGAAGCCAGATTTGAACTCAGATAATGAGTCATCCTGACTCCACACCTGGCACTCTATCCATTGCACCACCTAGCTGCCACTGAGACAGTACATCAGTAAGCATGAAGCTGGCTTGACACACTTACACCTCAAGTGCCACAGTGAATCATAGAGGAATGTCATTGAGGGCTTGAATAGTGGGTAAGACTTGAGTTAAGACTTGAAGGATTGGTATAAGATTTACTTACTTATTTGCTTGTTTGTTTATTTTGGTTTTGTTTGGTTTGGGTTTTGGGTTTTTTTGGGGGGGTGTTGTTTTTGGGGGTTTTTCTTTTTTTTTTTTTTTTTGAGATTGCACCTACTTATCCCACCTAGGCTGGAAGTTCAGAGGGCTCTCAAAGATCAGTTGGTTCTGTTTGCTACCTGGGCCAGTTTTTTCTCCTTAGGCAGTTGGCTCCATCCACCCCGCCTCCCAGAAGCTCTCCATATTGTGACCAGGTTTGATGTGAACATCAAATCGACTTAAGCCCTACTGCAGCTCAGAACTCCTGAGCTCAAAGATCCTCTAGGCCAGAAATTCCCAAACTTATTTGGCCTATCACCTTGTTTTTTTAAAAAAATTACTTAGCACCCCCATGGGAATCTACTTTCTTTAACCCTTTAATGATTTTTTAAAATTTGCATCATTTCAAAAATATAATTTTTAAGATGATGTATCTTAAATTTAACAATTTATTGTAAATTTGCAGTTTTTTCTTGCACTGAAATTTTGATGATGCAATATCGCATCATGTAACCATATGGTATCATATTATAAACAAGTCATTACATGCCCATATTCCTGCTGATGCATGCTGGACTTCCCAACAACGTACAACATGCTCACCTGCCAACCCTTGCTTGTTAAGACCTGTCGGCAGACTTGACCACTGATCGCTTTTAACTTGTCTTTTGTGTGTTTATTTGGAAAATAATATCATCACTACAACTTTAACTCTGTTACACAACAGATGAAACATGTACAAATGGTTTTTCAAAATTTTCTTATCTTTTCTTCCTTCCTTTTACTTTCACCACCTCCTTATTTTTATTCAATGCCCCTCAATTGCACCTGAGGCTACTACCACCGCCCTGGATCATTCCAATGTCCCCCATGGGGCTGTATCACCCTCTTTGGGGACCTATGCCTAAGCTCAGCCTTACCACACCAAGTAGTCCAAGTATATGCCATCAAGCTCAGTGGGCTTGGTAGGATTTAAACAGGTAAAGGGGAAAAGGCAGAGTGTTTCCAGGAGAGGAGAAAAACATAGAATGCATACATATACATATATATATATATATTTATAATAATAGTACTATATATATAGTAGATACATATATGTATATGTGTATTTGTGTGTGTGTATATATAATATATATATATACATGTATGTATTTAATGAATATGTCAATCTCCCAGAATTTCCTCATCTAAAAAATTAGGAGGTTGGACTATATAGTCTCTAAAGTACCTTCCAGTCCTAGAACTATGATTCTATGATCTTATATCAGTGTTATGAGTCTTCCATGACTGTTGAAGAGAGGGGGTATTAAGGAATAAAGGGAAATAAGACTGCATAGGTAGGGAAGGGCCAGATTGTGAACAGCCTTGAAAGTCAAGCGAAGGAATACAGATTTGATGAATTAGGCACATAGGGAACTATTGACAGTTTTTTTTAACTCAAATGTGACCCAGTTAACAAAGATTAATCTTGCAATTCACCAAAGGGATTGGAGAAGACCCAAAGACTGGAGTCAGGGAGGCCAGTGAGTGAGAAGGCTATCTTAGTTCTCCAGGCATGAGGTTGGATGCAATCCCAGAGTCATTCCATATCAATCCCGTCATCTATGCCAAATGGTCTAGGTCAGGCCTGACTTAGAACAGTCCAGTAGTTCAACTTCAGGATTGGAATAAAATAAAATACTCAAAGATTACATAACATTTTATAAGAGGAAGTTTACTTAAGAGCACAGGACGGATAGTCAGCAGAGACATAGCATTGGCTCAGTTAGATATAGCCTCTCTCGTCTCCATACAGAATTGTACCGACTCATGGGGTCAGGAGTGTTGATTCATACAATAACAGCAGGTAATCCGTCAAACCTGAGGAGTACTGAGGACTCATGAGCTGGACTTTTTATGCCTTAGGTAACTGGAAAGCTATGTCAATGGTTCAAACCTTCTTGCATTAGGCCAATAAGTCTCGAATATAATTCCTTTGCTCTTTTTAGAGGAAAAACTAGCCTGCACTATGTGGCAGGTAGTTTCCAGTCTTAGTTGATACTTTTGTTTGTTGCTGAGTTATTTTTAGTTGTGCCCAACTCTTCATGACCACATCTGGGTTTCTCTTGGCAAAGGTACTGTAGTGGTTTGCCATTTCCTTTTTCAGCTCATTTTATAGTTGAGGAAACTGAGGCAAACAGCATTAAGTGATTTGCCCAGGGTCACATGATTAGGAAGTAACTGAGACCCGATTTGAACTCAGAAAAATGAGTCATCCTGACTCCAGACTGGGCGCTCTATCCACTGCACCACCCAGTAGATACTCCTACAAATCGCTACGAATTGCCAAGATGCTAATCAACAAAGCAGCACAACCGTAATGGAATCTAATCCTTCCCTGAGCTGTAACGACCAGGCTGCAAACTCCAGAACTTTCCAGGGCCTTTTCAATGAGGTCCACCATAATGAAAAGAAAGTGGCCTAATAAATGGTTACGCAATCAACAAACACCTACTATGTTAATAATAACAACTCTCTTTCAGGTAGCACTTTAAGATTCTCCAATTGCTTTCCTTACAACAACTCTATGAAGCAGGTAATGTAGGTATTATTATTCACATTTTATAGATTCAGAAACTTAGAGAGGGTAAGTGACTTGGCCAGTTATAAGGCTAGAAAGCATCAGAGCAAAGATTCAAAGCCAGGTCTTCTGCCACCAAAATTAGTGTTCTCGTCACTACATCATTTTCACAGCTAACAGAATACAGGGCAAGCCTTTCCTGGAATTTTTGCTGGGGGAAGGGAGCAGAGGGAAGGCTCAGAAGGGTGAGAATAGCTACTATTCATTCTTTTCAGTGCCTAACATCATTCTGGGAGCAAATAGGGCCAGGCTGTGGATGCTGACTGGCCTTTGAGCCAACAAGAATCTTAAGAAAAAATACCCAAGCGACTGCAGAAATCTAAATTCTGAATCTAGCAAGTAACCCTAAAAAGCAAGACCTTTACCTAGGGTTGCCCATTTGCCAGGGTTGCTTTTAAAGGTAACAAATCTGTGCTTAGATTCTGGCCACTGTGTTTCTATGGGTGGCCCATGGTGAGAAGGCCCGGGGATGGATGGAAAGGAATACCATACCTCCTGCCCCAAATCTTACATAGAACATTTGGGTTTTGCAACCTACTCCATAAGGAAAGCGTTTGCAGAAGCCCGGGAATGTGCGTCCCCCTGTGATGTTATTCACAGCCACTGGCCGACAGTAAATAAGACAGTGGCACTTGATTCATGAGGCCTGACAGGAAATCTATAACATGTGGTGTCTATAATCCGCTCGCTACTTCGTCGCAAAATGAAAGAACAACAGTCCAATTACTGAGTCCTTGTTGATCTTAGGCACATTCTCCTGCTCCCACTTGGCTCTCTCAGCTGAGTGGGAAGCTTCCTGCTGGGCCAAGCCTCGGTGGTCACCCTTCAGTAACACTGGCTGGATGGGTCAGGCTCAGGGGCTGGCAATCAGTTCAGGAAGCAATGGCCAACCTGGGATTGCCGGCAGAGTCTGGCTGCCTGGTGGAAGGGCTGGATATGAAGTAAGTGTGCTGATGCTCTAGGCTGACTCTGCCAGGGGCCAGACTGGCACCAAGAAGCCTGGCATTGCACAATATGTCATTCTGTGGTTAATGAAGAGCTGTTCGTCATGAAAGATAAATGGTTCACCACAGACCCTTGTTCTCTCCACCTTGTCTGAGAACCGCCAAGTACAGGGGGAGCTCTGGGATCTGCACGTGGATAAATGTGCTTGGTGAATTGAAGAATGATACCAAAGAGAGGGAGAAAGGGAATTCCTCAGCAGGGGTGGCTTAGCTGGGCTGTTCATACATCTTAGATGCTGAATTCTGATGCCACCTAATTCAGCAACCTCACAGACCCCAGGAAGTGACTGGTCCAAGGTCACACAAGTAAGTTATTCTCAGAGGTAGGGTTTGCACCTAGGTCCTCTGACCTGAGTCACTAGTCTTTCCACTATTAACAGGCAGCCTCCCTCTTAGAGGGTAGAAGGAAAAATAAACAATACGATGACAACAGTAGCTCAAATAAATCACTAAATATAGCACTTTTGAGATTTACAAAACACGTGTTACTCCATATCTTTGTATGCCTGGTACCTCAATACCTTCCAAATAGACATGAAAATTTTTGTCAAATTGAATAACATCCCTATGAGGTTGGTTTCACAAGCAAATGACTTGCCCAAGGTCACACAATTAATAAGTATCTAGGATTCAAACCCAAGAAAAATAATAAGAGAATATGTAGGAAGTTTGGTCCACTGTAGCTCACTTAGCCGAGAATCCTGGACTTAGTATTCAGGCTTTGTATTCTCCATCTCAGAGACTTTTTTATATCATATTCATTCTCACCTCTATATACCTTTGTATATGCCATTCCCCTCCCACCCACAACCCACCCAACTCCTCTACCCCCCACAATATACCCCTAAAATGTCTTTTCTCCATCCTATTTATTTCAATCTTTCCCCTCTAAGGGAAAAGGGGTCCAAGGGTCCAGCTCAAGTCCCAGCATTTCCACAAAGCCTACCCAGACTTTTCCAGTTCACACAAATCTCTCTTTTCCTTGAATGTCCATTGCAATTATAATCAGCATCCTGTAGTATAACAATTCAATTTAATTCAATTCAATTCAGCAATCATTTACTAAGTACCTGTTTACTATATCCCAGGCACTGTAGGTCCTGGGGTTACAAAGACAAATATAAAATAGTCACTGCCCTGAAAAAGTCCATATCTTTTGGGGGGGGGAGGTGTGACTCAAAGACAACACATGCATGCAGAATACATGTAAAATAAATACAAAATCATTGAGGGACACTGAGGCAGGAGTGCTTACAACTGGGGGGTTCAGGAAAGCTAGGAATTTCAAGAGGAGGAAATGAGGAGGAAGCACATTTCAGGGATAGCCTTTGAGCAAAAGTATGGAGATGAGGGATGGAATGTAATGAATGGGGAACATCCAGAAGGCCAGAGTGGTTGGAATGTAGTGTGTGTGTGTCTGTATGTGTGTGTGTGTGTGTGTGTGTGTGTGTGTGTGTGTGTGTGTGTGTTTGAGAAAGAGAGAGACAGAGAGAGAGATTATGAAGGCTTTAAATGCCAAATAAAAAAGCACTTAATTCTTCTCTTGTTACTGTCCTATGTGTCTATTGTGTCTCTCTTCCTACATGATAAAATCTTTCAAGCTGTAGACTAGGTTTATGTTTTTTTATACATTTCCTACAGCATTTCATACAAATACCTTGGCTGACTGGTTCCCAGGTGAAGAGGACTTAACAATAATGGCTAGTAATAATAAGTGCTTTAAGATTTGCAAAGCACTTTATGTAGTAAAGGTAGAAGGTAGAAGGTAGAAGAAGGTAGGTACATAGTACTTCATTTGATCCTCATAAGAACCCTGTGAAGTAGGTGCTATTAAAAATAATTGATGATGATAATGATAGCTAGCCTTTGTAAAGAGCTCTAAGCTTTGCAAAGTATTTTATAAATATAATCTCATTTTATCCTTACATCAACCCTGAGAGGTAGGTTTTATTATTAACCCCATTTTATAGATGAGGAAATTGAGGCAGGCAGAGGTTAAGTGACTTGCCTAGGTTCACCCAGCTAGTAAGTGTCAGAGGTCAGATCTGAACTCAGATCTTCCTGATTCTAGGTCCATCACACAATAGAGAGCACCTTCTATCTGCCTCAAGCACTAAATTGTGAGTATGTAAATTATATCACAGATTTAGTGCTGGAGAAAAGAAACTTAGATGTCATCTAGCCCAACATCCTCATTTCGCAGGTGAGGAAGCCCTCTGTGCTGTGATGAAGTGAATGCCTAAGATCACGCAGCTGGTGAGATGCAGAAGCAGGATTCAAACCCAGGTCCTCTGATTCTTTCCCGCTGCATACTGATTGCTTTATCAGACCTGATATTGAAATGATAGCTCTGGGACCACTCCACATGGTAACCCACTTAACAATAGTGGGAGTGAGTCTTGGAGAATTATAGCAGTGCCGTGTCTGTGTGTGCTAATATCAACCAGTTAATCTTCTATTCTTCAGCACCAACCCAGGAGTGCGGAACCTGCAGCCTCAAGGCCGCAGGTCCCCCACCCCTGATTTCTAGACACTTTCATATAATTCAGGGAAAGATTAAACCAAAGAACTGAGTAAAAGGACACCCCCTCCCAACACACACACACACACACACACACACACACACACACACACACACACACAAAACCCCAATCCCTGTTTTCATTACTACCCTACACACATATATACCAGTTAACTTGAGAATACCTGCTAACAGTCTGAGAAGCAATGAGGAAGGGATTTGCCATTGTAGACATTCATTTGAGAATTCTCATTAAGGGCTGTGTCCAATTATATAAGCCTATGGCAAAACTGTATGATTGAGGCTCTCTCCACCATGAATACTCAGATCCCCAACTAACCCTGGTATTTAGTCTTAAAATCCAGAAGCATTTTTTTAAAATAATAATTTCCATTAAAGCTTCACAAGAAAGTATTGGCTTCCATTTTAAGAGCTCCTAAACCTTATCTAACTAGAGCTTGGTTGGAGTGGGGCAGGCCAGGACTAGGAGGATCCGTGTAGTGAGACAAGAGTGAGACAAGATTAGGAACCGGACAGTCCATGAAAAGCAGGCCAAAGTAGCTGGACCCCTGAGACCTTAATTTGTGAACAGCTCAGCAAGAACAGTATGGTCCCTGACCCACGAGACTACGTTTCTGCCACTCAGAGATTAAGCTGATGAGATAAAATGTGCCATGACTTAGGAGGTTAAGTGGCTGGAAGTCTACTTTTACTTCCATTTGAGGCAAATGATGAAAAAAAAGAAGGTGAGTCCAAAGCTAGGTTTGAAATTAGTCTATGGGAGAAAAGGAGAGGAAGGCCTCAATTGTCAAAGGTCTAGCCCATAGGCAACAGGGGTGGGGAACCTGCGGCCTCCATGCCCCATGTGACCCTCTAGGTCCTCAAGCACCGCCCTTTGTCTGAATCACATTGGAGTCAGTCAAAGGGCCGCACTTGAGGACCTAGAGGGTCACATGGGGTGGGGAGGCCGCAGGTTCCCCAACCCTGTAAGATCTAGGATGCATATCTGAGGAGCGACAGGGATGGTGATTAACAGTGGTCCAGGCTGAAAGGAATTGAGGACCCAGTTATGAAAAGCCTGGGTCTCAGGGAGAGAAGAAACTAGTGTTGAGGGGACTTGGGTAGCCAAGAGGAATCACCGGGGAACAAGGCAAGAATTCATGCCTTGGGGAATGGGGTAGGAATCGTTCATGTGGAACCATCAGGAAGACGAACTCAATGCTGCAAATTGCTAGAGGGGGTCCTTATATCCATACAGCCCAAGCAATAAGACTAGTCTCAGACTAACCTCTACTCAGGGGCTATGTGGCCCCAGCTTCAAAGGTCAAGGAACTACAAAATCAGGGAGACAAGTGAGCCATTGTAAGTTCCATTGATAGACAGATTTCCCTAACCCATTACCACTCATTTGGCCTTTGTTGCACTGACCACACCTTCAAAATGGTCCTATCTTCATTGAGACTGTGGTAATAGGATAACAGAATTCCCACAGTTGGAAGGGACCATAGAGATCCTCTAGACTCATCCTTACTCAAAGCATGAATCCCATCTACTGCATCTCCAAAAAGCGGTTGTCAGGTCTCTGCTTGGATACCCATAATAACGTAGAACTCCCTACTTTACAGAGGCAGCTCATTCCATCTGGTAGGGGCTGGGACAACAACAGAAAAATACATTATAAGATTTTCCCCATATGGAATGAAATCTGTGTCCTACCCGGCAGTTCCCGGTTCTATCATCTAGGACCCAGCAGAAGTAGTCTTATCCCTTTTCCGCATGACAATTACTTTCTCCCAGGCTGTCTTGAAATGTTCAGCCAGTTAACATCCTAAATTACGGCACGTTTTATCTCATCAGGTTAATCTCTGAGTGGCAGACACACAACCTCTCGGGTCAGGGGCCAAAGCCGTCCAAGCTGGGCTGTTCACGAATTACGATCTTCAGGGTCCATCTACTTTGATGGTTTATCAATAGTGTTGACCAGAAGAAACACCCCAAAACAGTGAGGTGCTTTTGTCTTTAGTCCCTCAGGAATCTGAATGATCTTAGATCCCAAAATAAAAATCACACTTAAGAAGCAAATTCCCTACATTCAGCTGTAAAGCAATGCCTTCCAGAACTCAACAAGTGTTTGTTCAGTGCCTATTATGTGCCAAGTACTGTGCTAAACTCTAGACACACATAGAAAGGCAAAAGGCAATCCTTGCTCTATTGGAGAAAAAAAAAAGAGTAGGAAAATAGGGGAAAAGAAAAAAGAGTAGCAATTCAATTCCATTCAATGAAAAACATTTACAAGGTACAGCTGACAGTGTGCTGAGTTTGGAATCCCAGGACCTGAGCTTGAATCCTACCTCTATTACACACTCTTTAATACCTGTGTGGCCTAAGACAAGTCCCTTAAATTCTCTGGGCCTCATTTCTTCACCTGTGAAATAAGAAGGTTGGACTTGATGATCTCTGAGGACCCGTCTAGTTCTAAATCCTAATAACCTTATTATCCAATTTAGATACAAAAATGTAAAAGGAAACAGAAGCAAAATAATTGCTTACCCATCAATGCATCTAACCCTTTTTCCCCCTCACCTTTTACCATTTCTTTCTTTTCCATTTCTTACCATTCATTGTGCCAGAGGGTACTTGAGGCCATATCCCCTGCCCCAGACATTCTGCGGAGAATAAGAGAAATTCGGCTATGCTTTAGTGACTTTCTGAAAGGGGCTATCTCCTTAGGTGGATGGACACACTCAGGCTCCCACTGTCCTTTCTCTGTCGCCTCTGCTCCTTTTCCTGCCCCGCAATTGTTATCTGTCAGTAAACAGTAATTAGAGATGTGGCATGCTTGATAAAGATTACCGCCTGCCCTGAGATGGAACTGCCCTCTTGGACGTGTCTAATTAAAATCCTGATTGATAAGATGAAGAAATCCCACCCGGATGTCTGCCTGCCTATCCTTTCTTTTTTGCCACTCTGAGCCTCTTCATTATGGGAGACAGGGGAGAGAGATATAAAGGACCCCAGGAAATACTCCTACAAACCAATCAATATGTCCTTTTGTTGAACGTGATGGGGCAGTCAGCTCAGCCTTTTGAACTAGGCCTGGATTGTGCAAGGCAGCTGAGTTCCTCTGAGCAGTTCTGAGCATCCCTTCACTGCTGGATTTTGGCTTCAAATTTTGCCAGGTCTCTGTCTGCTCTGATTGTGCCACCAGAACCCAGAGCCAAATGACACACAGGATCATAAGATTTGGGACTGGAACAAACCTTGGAAATCATCTAGTCCAAAGGTTCTTAATCTAGAGTCCTGGAAATTATTTTTAACATATTTTGATTATTGTATTTCAATATAATTGGTCTCTTTCATAATCCCACATATTTTATTTTATAAGGATTAAAACATTAATCTGAGAAAGGGTCCATAAGCTTTCTCAGACTGCCAAAGGATCCCTTGATACACCAAAAAGAAAGTTAAGTACCCCAGGTCTAGTCTATCCCCCTCATTATACAAGAGAGAAAACTGAGGCCCAAGAAAACAAAACTAACTTACCCAAGATCATACAAATAATATAAAACAGAGCTGAAATTCAAACTTGGGTCCTTTGACTCCAAATCTGGATAGCTTTAGGGGGTCTATCTCACACAATTTGCCTTTGTTTTTTTTAATGACCATACCAGCTTCTTGACTCCAGTTTAAGTTTTTTTCTGTAGGGTCACTGGTCCTTTTCAAAATGAACTACCCTAAGTACAGGGGCAGCTAGGTGGCAAAGTGGATAGAGCACCAGGCCTAGAGTCTGGAAGACTCATCTTCATGAGTTCAAATCTGGCCTCAGATAGTTACTACCTGTGCAACCCTGGGCAAGTTGTTTCCTCAGTTTCCTCATCTGTAAAATGAGCTGGAGAAGGAAATGGCAAATCTGTCCAGTCAACAAAACTCTAATTGGGGTCACGGAGAGTAGGATATGACTGAAACAACTAAACAACCTATATTGAGGTGGGAGTGTGGAAAGAGGCAGAATGAGCATCTATGATCTCACAGACACAATCGAAAGGACCCTTACAGATCGCAAGATCATAGAGCTGGAGTTGGAATGACCCTCAGAGGCCATTTAATCCAATCTCCTTCCTTTACAGATTCTGAACGGAAGGGAAGCTAAGTGAGGTACCCATAATCACTCAGATAGTAAGCACCAGAGGCAGATTTGGAACCCAGGTTCTCTGACTCCAGAGCTAGACTCTTTGTTGCTTCACCATGCTGTCTTCCACAATCCCCCTAGGAGGCAGTATCATTGTTGTTTTTCAGTTGCTTTTCAATCACATCTGACTCTTCATGACCCATTTGGGTCATGTTTCTTGGCAGATACTAGAGTGGTTTGCCATTTCCTTCTCCAGTTCATCAGGGTTAAGTGACTTGAGAGTGGAGGTGAGCATTTTTTTCTTGATCAAAGTAATATAGTTTATATTTTATTTTGATCTTGGTCCCTGCAGCATTTCCACTGGAAATTTCCATTCTTTGTCACTGGGGAGGCAATGTCACCCAGCTAGTAAGCGTCTGAGGTCAGATTTGGACTCAGGAAGATGAGTCTTCCTGACTCCAGGCATGGCACTATCCACTGCCTAGCAATGGGAAAAATGCTGGTCCTCAGTTTCCTCATTTGTAAAATGGCAATGGCTGTAAAATGCTTATGCTTCCTAACTTAAAGGGCTCTTATGATCACTCTGAACATTTTTAAATGCCACACAAATGTGAATTATTACTATAAGAACTAGGTTGCATAAAGAGATGGTGTAGAAGGCATGCAGAGCCTATGTGTAACTATGTGTAACTTTATTTACATCAATAACAGCTGCTTCTCCAATGTGCCCAGATTTGCCATTGACCTGCAGTCAGATTTGCTACTGACTCAATGCCCCCTGAAATTCCCGTGCCACGTACCTAGGAATGCATCCAAGAGGGTATATCTGTCTGTGTCCTGTAATAAACACATGATACAGGGGGTATCGACGACTCTACACAGTTCAGGAGGACCAGTGGGCAGCTCTAAATCCCCTGGACCGGAGGAAATGACAACAGCAGCCCGCAGGAGTTGGGCGCAAGCCCATCCTGGCACCTGGATTCCTGCAGCAGATGGTGCTGTTGGGGCTAGTGGGGAAACGCTCAACTCCTACCCAGCCCCAGCCTGGGCTGGCACCTGGGCTTGATAGAATGACACATTGCTGCACCAGCTAATAAATAGAAGTAATTTGATTAGCTTTCTCTAACTAGCGATAAGATCCTGACAAACCCGTTTTAATGCGTTTCTGGAGCAGGATGAAATTGTTTCATTCGGAGAGCACGGCCCCCCGGGAGTTGCCTTGAAGCTCCTTTAGTGAGAGGTAAAAATACGCCAATCATTAATGAGGGGAGAATTACGGAGACTTTAATGCAATCAGAAAGAGGAGCCCTGAGGCAGCTCGGGAATAAAACCTGCCCTTACATCAGAGAGAGGCGACTGGAATAAGGAAAGGGAAGTGAATTCAATGTGTCTATAATATATACTTGCTCACAGGTGCACTTACCTTACAGAAAGCAAGAATCCTGGGTGTCAGGCTGCTCAGTTTGCTAAAAGGTCCCAGCATCACCCTGGAAACCAGTGGTCCAGCAGGGCACCTTGCACCACATCGAGGGCCCCAAGTGATGATGCATGGAGGATTAAGATGTGATACCTGTATCAAGTCAAAATGCAAGCCATCTCCCCAAGGGGTCACCTACTCTAACCATGCCCAAGACTCCCTGCAGGGCAGTGGGGATCCCATGAATTTGGAATGAAGGAATAATGATGTATTTATGTGGAGCTTTAGGGTATACAAAACACTTTCCTCACAACAACCTTGTGAGGTAGCTAGTGCAAATAGTATTATCCACATTTTTCTAAGTGAGGAGACTAAGGCTCAGCTTACATGATTTATCCACGGTCACACAACTGATAAATTTCAGAGCTGAGATCTGAACCCAGATTCCCAAATTTCAACTCTAGTAGCTCTCTCACTATACCACATTGCCTCTCCAGTGACAAAGAATTACTCCCAATGGAAATGCTGCGGGAACCAAGATCAAAATAAAATATAAATGTTACTCCTTGGAACAAGGAAAAAAAATTGTTCATCTCCACTCTCAAGAAATACTATGCTTTACACTCTACAATCAAATGAATTATTGTCAGGTACCTAAGTCTAGCACTTAGCATAACATCTAACACTAGTAGGCCCCTAACAAATGTTTATTGACTAAGACCTTCCCCTATACTGCCCTAAGAAAGTTTTCCACAGGAAGCCCTCAAAACCACAGAAAGCCATCCCAAAGCGGTACTATGCATCTCATTTTTAAAGTAAGATTTCTTTTTTTTTTTCTTTTGGCTAGGCAGTGGGGTTAAGTGACTTGCCCAGGGTCACACAGCTAGTAAGTGTCAAGTGTCTGAAGCTGTATTTGAACTCAGGTCCTTCTGACTCCAGTGGTGCTCTATCCACTGAGCCTTTATTATAAGATCATAGACTAAAAGCTGAAAGGGACTTTAAGGGCCATCTAGACCAACATCCTCATTTTACAGATGAGGAAACTGAGGCCCAGAGAGGTTCTGTCTTGCCCAAGGTCACACAGCTAGTTAGTTCTTTTCCTAGAACTCCAGGGGCCAAAAGGAGGCAGGCAGCAAACACTCCTGGAGGATTTCCAACTCTGAGTTTTCTCCATGGTGGCTTGAAATGGCTGATGTCTATGTCTAAATATAAAAACCCTCCTTTATCCCAACTTCTTGATGAGTTATGATACCTAGACAAGTGTCAGACTGGTGTCTGATCAGAGCCAAGGAACAGGAAATAGAACCCATAATCCTAAGTAGCAGAGATGAGACAGAAGGTCCAGGATGGGACCCATAATTAGCAATACCATGCAAGGAGGACGTAAGGGACACACATAGCATCAGAATGCAACCAGGGTTGGAGCTAATAGATCAGTTAACAAAACTGAGATTCATTAGTTATTCTTTCATTCAATAATTATTGAATGAAACCTCACTGAAGCTTTCACTGCTAGATGACAGGATAAAGTTTAGGTAAAACAAACACTGTCTTCAAGGAGCTTGCCATCTAGTAGGAGGGTGAGATACAAACAAAAAACCATTACATGGTACATTACATTAACATATTACAGTAATTTAGGTCCTTCTAGAGCAATTGGTTACAATCTGAAATTAGTGAATAGAATAGTGGTCAAGAAGAATTGAGTTCAGTCTGGCATCAGATAGCTGTGTGAGCCTGGACAAGTTACTTAACCTCTTTTTTCTTCAGTTTCCTCAACTGTAAAATGGGGAGAATAGCACCTACTGTGCAGGTTTGTTGTGAGAATTGAATGAGATATTATTTGTCACATGTTTAGCACAGTGCTTGGTAGATAGTAGGCACTTTGAAAATACTTTCCTTCCTTCCTTCTTTCCTTCCTTCCTTCCTTCCTTCCTTCCTCCTTTCTTTCCTAGAGTGCCTGGCACATAGTAGGTGCTATACAAATGCTAATTCCCTTCCTTTCCCTCTAGACATCTTCATTCTCTTGGGCTTCCATCACACTTGAGAGGAGCTAACTACATCCTCTCTCTCCCTACCATCACCATCACCCTGTCTTGGCTCCTAGACCAGCAGGAGAGAGTTGCTAAGCAGGGTTGATCTCCACAATAATCTCCAAGCTACTCTAGACCTAAACCAATGGAAATCCAAGAATGCCCTTTCCTCTCTGGGGTGCCAGACCACCACCCCATCCCCGTCCCTCCCCACCAAAGAGATTACTCTAGAACTAGTTTTGTAGTGAGGTACTAGAGGAAGGCTCAGGGAGTGCCTTTTGGCTTTGGGTCTATCTCATCAGACTTTTCTGAAGTTGGATGGAAAGATTGTGGATCTCCATTCTGGGAGCTAGGCAAAGGAATTGCTCATAAGGACTAGGAGAAGAGCCTCCTTCCCACTTATCTCCCACCTTTACCATCCTTGTCTCCCCCTTCAACCCCTGGAGGTCCTTCACCAGGGGCTAGCTTGCAGGGTTGCCTTGCTCCAAATGACTCCCTTTGTCATTCTGTTTTGTTATGATTAAAAATGCATGTCGCAGGCAAGGCCCTGGAGTGGAACCCAGCTGAAAATTGGATCATTAATATTCCCCCTCCAGCTGACTCCCTGGCTCTTTTCACACGCGACTGCTACTGGGTGAGCAACAGTTTAGACTCAGAGAAGATGGGGAAGGAGAGGAAAAAAAAAAACCCTCCAGCTGAGGCAAAGAGGCCAGTCTCCAACTCTCCCTGGATCCCTTGTCATTTACAGCCCCAGGCAGGGTTGCCTTCAGTCCCCTTGGGAAGAGGGTGATAGGCATTCATGAGGTTCGCTCCCAAGGTCTTTCAGGGTCCTCTGGTCCCTCTCATCAAAGTGACAGACATGAAAATGAATGATCTCTGGGTGAAGAAGTTGGTGGTGTTGTCTTTCTTGACTTTTAAAATAGGAAGAAATTCAGAAACTATTCCCAAATTTCCCTTTAGAAAACCTCAAAGGACTCATAGCCTAGGAAGCCACCGAGATCTCCTTGCTGTTCATGATTCTGCATTTCAGCAGTCTGACAGGAGCAGCAGTGACTGGAAATGGAGACTGGAGATCATTAGTCATGGTTTGTGTGGTCTGGGCAGGGACTTTGGAAGGATATTCAGGCCAGCTAGATTTCTGGCTTTGACCATGGTTTCTAATTTTTGTCTCAGTCTCTAAAGTCCAGAAGTTAATGACCTTTTTTGTGTTTTGGACTGTTTGGGTAATCTAGTGAAGTCTATGGACTCCTTCTGAGAATCAAGTTTTTTAAATAAATACCATAAAATACATGGGATTACTAAGGACATCAATTATGTTGAAAAATAGTTACCAAAAGATTATTTTTAAGGCAATTGGGGTTAAGTGACTTGCCCAGGGTCACACAGCATGTCATGTGTTTGGTCTGAGGCCAGATTTGAACTCAGGACCTCCTGATTTCAGGGCCAGTGCTCTACCCATTGTGCAACCTAGCTGCCCCCCCCAAAAGATTTTTAAAGCAAGTTCATGGACCCCTGGCTAGGAAGCCCTGCTCAGGTCCTTTCTTCCTCTAGAGGAAAGAGTCTTTTTATGATAGCCTGCATGCCTAGCAACGAGGAGTGCCTATGAACAAGGTTGGCATGGGGTAGCGTAACACGAGGGAGAAGAGCATGTATGAGAAGGAGTTAGCAGATGAAAGATGAAATCAAATGGAGATTTAAGAAAATGAGAAGAAAAAGGGAATTTAAAACAAAGCGTCCGCAGGAAGGAAAAAAATCTCTTCTGTCCTTGGCCCTCTGTGGTATTCTTTTTTTTGAAAATTGAAATTCAACAAACATTGATTAAGCCCCTGCTGTATGCAAACTTTTTTTTCTGGACATCTCATCAGCCTCACCAATCACCTTGTCACCATGGTCAAAGACCATGCCATGAAGGTTTTAACCCTTTCATATCCAGAATTTCTGCCCTTAGCCCCACTCTTCTGATTCATCTGGCCCACTATTTCACTCAAACTCCAGCTTTGCTTTACTACTTTTTCTCCCTTCTCTCCATTCCTCAGTGTCCTCCACAACTGCCACAGACTCTTTCTCAGCTCTCCCTTCAGTTCTGAAACCATGATCATAATCAACTCTACCATTACACCTGGAAGAGATATATTGATCTATTATCCTATGGCCATACTCGGCATTCTTGTAACTTTTTGGACCAAAATATCCTTTCCTGGCCATTCCCCTTGCTATGTCTGTTGTCTTTCCCATTAGAATATAAGTTCTTTGAAGGCTACAACTGTATTCACTTTTGCATTTGTATCCCCAAGTTCGGGGTTTTCCACATAGGGAGCATTTAACAATGGGTGGGTGTTTTCTTTTTTCATTCATTTATGTAAAGCATTATCCTATGGACTGAAGGAGGTACAAAATTTAGGTAGAACAGCATTCCTGCCTTCAAGGAGCCTACAGGTTGGTTAAAATCATGTGGCATACACACAGACAAGTGTATACAGGATTACGCACATTAGAGAGGAATAAGCAATGGACTGTGTGGGATATGAGGGAGAATTCTTCCATTTACACACCCTTAAGGAATTTAGGGGCTAATAGGAAGACAAAATGTATGCAAATAATTTACAAGTTAGAATGTGATAAGGGTATTAAAAAGGTTAAACAAATGCGGAATTTGCTAGCTATTGTTACTATTTATTGTTATTATGAATTGATATTATTATTGTTGTTATTGAAAGACTACAAGCAAGAACAAGAAATATAATGGGCTGAGTGAGAGGTAATTTCAGCCTGAACTAAAGTGATGGGAATGGAAATTCTAAGAGAATGGGCTTACATCTACATAATCACAGATATCCCTACATAAACGTACATCCCACAAGTTAGCCCCAGTGATGGTGCGTCCCTCTCCTGGTCAGAGCAATGCCTACCAAATAGGAGCTTTAGTGTTGATTTGCTATGGCTCCCTATTACCTTTAAGATTAAGCCCAGACTCTTTAGCCTGGTTATTCAAGGCCTTTTGTAATTTGAACACTATTCAACTTCACGTAGTCATATTACCCCAACACATACTATCCACTCCAATCAGGTCCATCTCCCTTCTGTTTCCACCCACCATGCTCATGCATATCTAGGTGGTACAGTGGATCTTTATCCGGGCTGGGTTTGGAGTCAGAAAGACCTGAGTTCAAATGTAACCTCAGACACTTACTATATGACAGTATTCAACAAAACATTCAACGTTCATTAAAAGTGTCCACTGACTCTAGGCACTGGGGAGAAACAACAACAAAAATGATGCAGGCCCACCCCTCAAGGATCTCACATTTTACTAGGGGAATATGACATGAAGTATAATATAAGATGAGGAGTGACAGGGCAGAGGAGAGATCTGGACAAAGTGCTCTGGTCAAATCTGAGTAAGGAAGAACATTTTCATCTGGAAGATCAGGAAAGGCTTCATGGAGGAGGTGATCACTGTTCTCTGACTTGTAACTGCAATTACTATTTGTATCTACTAACTTAGCAGTTGAAGTGGCTCAGTGGCTTAGTGAATAAGGTCCTCAACTTGGAGTCAGGAAGACATGAGTTCAAATCTTACCTCTATTAGTTAATGGTTAAATGACTTAGCCTCTCTCACCTCAGTTTCCCCCTCAATAAAATGGGAACAATGATAGCACCTACCTCACAGGGTCATCATGAGGATAAAAGAAGATAACATATGGAAAGCATTTTGCAAATCTAAGGAACTATATATACATACATACATACATATATACACACATTGTATGTATACACGTGTGTATACATATATAGGTGCATATACCACATATATGTATATACACACATGTAGTAGCTGCTACAACTACCATTATTCACTGCTACATAACTGTATGTAGTCAAATGTATAATAAATGTATAAATAAATAAATATAGATATAACTATATATATATATATGTAACTATATATAGTCATAAAAGAAATCATTCTATTCTCTAGTTGTTCCATATGTTTACCTCTTGTCTTCCCTGCTAGACTGTAGCATTTTTGAGGGCAGGGCATCTCCCATAGCACCTAACACAATATAGGACAGGCATCCATGGGAGGTCAAAGAACTCTCTTTGATACCCAAGAGGGTGCTAGCTGGGCATTCTAAGGTATACCCTCACCCATTCTGTGGAGGGATGGAACTGGTCTCACTTCTTGCCTGTGGGGGGCAGTTCTGCCTCCTAACCAACTCAGGGACTGGTCCCTTCCCTTTGATATGAATCCTCAGTACAGAACAAAGGCTTTCAGTAGCAACTTGCTTGATTCAGATCAGGATGAAGCCCTGTCCTATGTAGTAATGGTAACCCTGGGGCTGGGATCCTCCTCCATAGGATTAGAAGCCAAGTCTCACAAACTTCAGGATAATGACCTTCATTCAGGTGTGAAAAAGAAGCAAAAAGAAAGTCAAAACCAGCCACTTTACTTTTCCTTTGTCAATTACAAAATAAGCAGAACTCTCCAAACGATAATCAAATCAACTTTGCCATTGTTCCTGGAAGTGATGTATTAATCTCTTTCCCTTATGTCTCTATCATGTTCCCTATAATTTTCTAGACCAAAGTGCCCCTCTCTAATCATCATTCTCCTATATTTGTTTTCTCCCCCAATTAGGATATAAACTCCTTGAGTTCATAGACTCTTTGCTTTTGTATTTGTAATCCCAACATTTGGAACAGTGCTTGGTAACATATTCAGTTGTTTTTCAGTCATGTTTGACTCTTGGTGGCTCCATTTAGAGTTTTCTTGGCAAAGATACTGGAGTGGTTTGCCATTTCCTTCTCCAGCTCATTTTTACAGATGAGGAAACTGAGGCAAACAGGGTTAAGTGACTTACCCAGGGTCATACAGCCAGTAAGTGTCTGAGGCTGGATTTGAACTCAGGAAGATGAGTCTTCCTGTCTCCAGGCCTAGCACTCTATCCATTGCTCCAGTGCTTAATAAAAGCTTTTTTATTCCTTCATTCATTCATTGCCATCTTTCCAACTTAGGGTCTATGTATTTGTGCCCATAAAGAGAGAAAGGAGGCATTCTTTGCTCTGACTTAGATATATCGATTTCCTTTATTCACTTCTACACAAACCAAAGCCACATAAGTAAGCTGAATAACTGATCTTTGGCAAGCTGGTAACTCTTGAAACTTAGAAGGCACTGCTGAGGTTGGTAAGGGTTATAAAAGTGGCATAACACGGAGCCAACCAGTCAGTCTACTGCTTTTGTTAAGTATTTATTCTTTTATTTATTGATCTATTAAGCATTTATTATTAGCACAAGCACTGTGCTAAATGTGGAAGATACAAAGAAAAAAAGTCAGTTCCTGCCCTCAAGGAACTTACATTCTAATGTGAGACAAAATGCAAAAATTGTACATACAAGACATATATAGTATAAATATAGTATATATATATACATACTATAAATATACTATATATACTATAAATATGCTATATATACTATATATATAGTATAAATAGAAGGTAACCTCAGAGGAAAGGCACTAGTAGTAGGGAAGACCAGAAAAGGCCTCCTACAGTAGATGGGAATTGAGCTGTCTTGAAGGAAACCAGGAAAGGCAGTCTAGAAGAGACAAGGGAGAGTATTTGAGACTTGAGGGACTGCCAGTGCAAAGTCATTGAGTCAGGAGATAGAACAATATTGAGGAATGAAGGCTCTGTGGTGAACATAATGCATAGCTCTTTTTGAGTTAGCAGAACTTTCGAGGAGGCAAGGAGTGACCACAGCAGCTCTGAGATACGAACTTCTATTCCCTCCCAAGCCTTTTGGGAGTTTCACAGGTGATGACTATGCCTACACCAGGGATGGGGAACCTGCGACCTCAAGGTCACATGTGGTGACTTAC
>NW_020954723.1:22103177-22143174 GCF_900497805.2 Vombatus ursinus
GGACCCTACCCCTCACCATGCATTTAAAGGGGTCAGAGGAAAGTGGGTGCAGGACAGGGGATGAACAGTTCACTGCCACGAGGCTAGATGAGGAGGAGAGAGTGGGTGCCTCATACATACACCTCCCCCCTACATTCCACTCCTGAGCCCCTCACCTGCCTGACCATGCAAACCAGCTGAGCTCCCCTCTCACCCCGGTGCAGCCGGCTCTGCCACACTTGGTCTTTCCCCCCCGTAACTGCCATCATCCCTTTCCCCCCACCTCCCCAAGGACAAGCAAAGTTATTACAATAATGAATTAGCCATCCTGCTTACTGCTGCCAGTGGCGAAGACAATTATCCCACTCCATATCCCCAGCCGCCGCTCAGCTCCCTCATAAAGAGAGGCTTTTGGGGCCGCTTTGTGCTTTGATTGGAAATGAAGAGATTGCTAATTAGGGAACACCTGCTGGGACCCAGGCTGGCAGGAACAATGGCGGGATGGACTGAGCGTCCATTTAAGGCGGGGTCGGGGGGGAGACGCTGTACAGAGAGAAGAGAGGAGGCAAGAGCAACCCGGGCACCTTTATGATTTAATTCAACTTCCTTCCACTTCTAGCCCCCTACCCCGACGCTGTAAACAAAAACAGGACAATTTTATGGTGCTTTTCACCTTATAAAGCATGCTAATTTGTTTATGTGACACTATAATTCTGCTTCTGTTTGCATAGGTCAGTGCCTGAAATGTCTACATAGACATAGGGAGAGGTGTGCATGGCTGCTTCCAGATGTGCCGATGGGGTGGTCAGAGCACCTGGGGATCTGAGGGGCCACAGCTCTCCATGGAAGGCAGGTGGTGGGGAATGTGGGTATGCAGATGTGGTCTGCTGGCTCAGGCTCCATCTGGCGTCAATGACCAATCAGGCCAAGGGGGACTCCCTCTGTCAGAAGTTAGACTCAGGAGACCAGCTGAATCATTTATTAATTTTGCTACTTATAGGAACTGCCCGCTCCCCATCCCTTCCACAACCTGGGAGAGATTTCACTGGTGCTTACCTTCTAGAATTAAAGTCTAATTTGGCTCTGAATTTGGGTTGGAGCAATAGTGAAAGACTTTTTACATTTCTTCTTGCCTAAAAATCATTACTTTCTCCTCTTCCTTAGGCTGTATTAGTAAATGGTGAGGTGAGGGTCTTCACGGCTATAGGTCACCTTAGACCATGAGTCACCAAGTAGATGCCCAGACCAAATACACATGTCTAAAGCATGACATCTCACACGCATGTTAAATTACCACAGCAATGGCACCAAAATTGATCATATGCGACATTAAACACCTCAAATGCAAAAAAGAAGAAACACAAAAAACACAAAACAAAACAAGCAGAAACACTAAATATTTTCTTTACTGACCACGATTCAACAAAAATATGATTACTAAAATTAATGGGTAGCATTTACATAGCACTTTACATATGTTTATCTCAGTTTATCTTTATAATAGATGCTAAAACATCACAGCAGCCTCAACTGCATTTCAGGGGATCAAGAAACTAGAAATAAAGAAAAATCCCTGTTCAGGCCATGAGGTTTTCCATAGGGCCAGTTTTTAATACTGACACATTACATATGATTAACATACATTCAATTCAGTTTAACTTAATAAGAGCCTACTGTATGCAGAGCATTATTCTGGAGGCTGTTGGGTCTATCTTTTGGAGCCTTTCAAAGGATTTCTTAACTTATTTCAGAGGCCATAGATAAAATTTTGTAAGGAAATGCTAACTCCCTAAAATAAACGGAGTGAGGCCTTGAGAGACAGGTGGGTCCTTGCCTCTTTGCACAAGTTCTGTCGTGTAGAGTTGAGCACCATAGGAAGCAACAGATATAAGAGAAAGAGAACCTACTGCAAAGTCATTTCTCACCGTCAGAAGCCTCTGGCATAGCTAACTGAAGGAAATGTACTGATAGTAGCAAAGGGCAGTAGTGGACTTTTGGACAGATACTCAGGAGAGAAAAACAATGCACCCCCAAGGAGCAGAAAGCACAGCTTGTGAGGTCACACATGCCCAACCCTGGACCCCCGGAGTCCTCCAACCCAGCTGCCAATGGAAGGGACATGGTTTGGAGAACCGTGCTGGTATTGGAGACAGGTGCAGAGCCTCAGGCAGATGGTGGCCTATGCACCAACAGCACCCTCTCTCCACGCCAAAGAGAAAAAACGTTCCAGACTCTGGAAAGAGCTACTGGCAGCAACCAGGCTTTCCACTCGAGTCTGAATGTGCCATAGCCATAGGAGGAGGCAAAGCTTTAGAATTCTTGGCTGGGTCCCGGACCAGTCTGATTGGATCCTGAGGGTATGTATATCAGGGAAAGAGGAATCAGAGGACACCAAAAGTCCTCCAGACTTCGTCTGTTCCCCCTCCCCCCACCCACCTCAGTGGAAATGCCTGATTCAGCAACATTTTCTCATTATATTCATCACCTTTACACCAGAAGCTGTCCTTCCATCTACTCCTCAACTACACCTGTCTATATAGCACTGAAATGAATTTAGACATATATTCATAACGTTCTTCCAACTTTTCCCTTTAGCCTTACTCCTTTAAATAGAGTAAAAACTCCTTCCAGGCAGTGATCATCCCTGTGTGATGTTTTTATTATTATATATGAAACTGGTCATAGAATCTCGCTGGGGCAATGAGACAGGCTCAAAGATAATAAGGAGCATGGACACTCATATGCATGTCAATA
The DNA here is from genome assembly GCF_900497805.2 of Vombatus ursinus. Classification (NCBI taxonomy): domain Eukaryota; kingdom Metazoa; phylum Chordata; class Mammalia; order Diprotodontia; family Vombatidae; genus Vombatus; species Vombatus ursinus. The sequence continues at coordinate 22,105,911 of NW_020954723.1, forward strand.
TATATGTACATATATGTACATATACACATACATCTACAAGTACGTACATATCTGTTCACAATTATTCAATTTATTCATCAAATATTTATTAAGCACATACTAAATACCAAGCACTGTACTAGGTGCAGGAGATACAAACAGAAATAAAAAGTCCCTTGCCCTCAAGGAGTTTACATTCTGCTGGGAGGATGTGACACCTATCCAGATAAATTTAAAAATATCTATGTTTATGAGGGTAATCAAGGGAACCCCCACCTCCCCATTCCCAACATCTCTGGACTATGGTACTTCCCACGGAGCCTCGCCTGCACCTTGGCCACTTCCAGTGACATGTGGTCTGGCTTCATGCTCTTCTCGCCATGTGCGAACAGCTGTCATAGCAGCTGGGGAGGGGAGGAAAGAAAAAAAAATCTCCTCCTCACTTCAGCAGAAGTCCAATGGATAGCTTAAAAAGTTCTAACACATTTGACAGACGAGGGGTGGGGAGGGGTGGGGGAAAAGGAGAGGGAGACAGAGAGAGGAAAAGAGAGAGGAAGAAGGAAAGAGAGGAGTCACTTCAGTTCTTCCTGAGTCAGTGGCTGTGACGCATCACCCCTATGACAAGTAATCTTTGCAACAGCGAATCTCACCCCAGTCCCAAGAACCAAGAGACCACCCAGGAACCTTTGTTCGTGCATGCCCTTCAGCAAGAGGCCAGAGCACTTGTGCTAGTGGAAGTGACCAGGGCCCAAGTTTATCTCCATGGGAAATGTCCCAGGCCAGAAGATCGGGGGTGGGGAGGGGGAGCTACCCTGATTACACTCATGAAGTAATTGTAAGGGGTAAGCAAAATTATAAATGAACAATCCAAGAAAATGGGGGAAATGTGCTGAAAATGGAGATTGTATAGGGATTTTCACATCAGACTTCAAAGAAGACTTTAGTTTTGTTTTTTTTAAAAAGCAAAGGAAATTGCTTATGTGTGGGAATATGTAGGATGCTTTAGGACTGGACTAAAGTATTAGTGTGGATGGGTATAAATGGATGTCAAGGCTGGGATAGAAGTCATGAACGAACCTGAGTGTTGAGGCAAATGAGAAACTGAGAAGAATTCGGGTTCCACTGTGACATGAGAAAAATACTAAATTAGCTGTTTGTGGTTTGCAACCGCCCATGTGGACAACAGGGTCAAAAAAGCCCTGACCTTCAGAGACTTTCTGAATTCAATTCCCCACTCCTGTCAGCACATCCCAAAGACTGCCTTCACTCACAGAGTCCCTTTATACTTTGGCTAAACTAAAATGTAAGCAAGCTTCCCTCTTCTTCTTTCCCCAATTTTAAGATGGTCAACTCTGTTAGGACAGCACCCAGTGCCAGGTCATATGCATAGAAGCACTTGATAGAATACTTTGGGGATATGATCAGTTAGTCAATAAACAAGTATTAAGTGCCTACTATGTGTCAGACAGTGTGCTATTAGAAGCAGGACATGAACCCTCTTGGTGAGGAACTGCCTCAGGAAAAACCCCCTCTCATCTCACCCATCTCCTGCCAGGACCCCCCAAATCTGAGCCAAGAAGCAGTTTTCCCAAGAGGATAGGGAAAGGAGCAGGGAGATCGATAGAAAAATAAGTGGTATGGACAACCTCTCTAGGCTACCTATAGACTACTAGACTATCTCTAAATGAAAGACCAAAAACCTTGATTCAGGTAAATGACCACAGTTTTTTATCAACACTCTTATCAAAAGGGCCTGGAGGGAGTAATCATCTTAGAAGTTAAGGAACTTTGACTTCATTTCCAACTCTCCAGATAGAGCAAAAAGATATTAGTCAATGCAATTGTAAGATATTTCTTCTCCTTCCTTCTCTTTGGTGAATGGTTCACAACTGTGAAGAGACAGATCTCATCATCTCTGCCTGGGCCATTATGTACTTTCAGAATCACAGCAGGACAAGTAGTCCTGTCTCTATGACCTGGAAACTTCAATAAACTGGAAGTCAGTTGCATTTGTAATGGTTTCTACCCTTGGGCCCAAGCTGCAGAGCAACCGAAATTCATATTCAAATTATAAAGAGAATGGTGATGGTAATGATTAAATTCTAACTTTCCTTGCAGAAGAATCTTCCCTTCTCCTACCACTCATCAGTCCTCCAGAGATGACCTCTTCTTAGCAAGACTAGCATGAGTGTGGAATACCCCTATGGTGTCTGTCAACACACAAAAAATCCTCTCCTTTGCAGAGATTTTTCTATTTCCCACAAGCCCTGTGATGAGACAAAGATCAGGCAATAGATTCAACCCATTTCAGAGAAAACATCCAGCTTTTGATCTTTGTGAAAGCCCTGGAAATAGGTGAGGATACCTTGGGATAAGAAGACCACTCCAGTCTAGAGCCCATACCATCAGACCATTTTGCAAGTAAGGGGCTTGTCTAAAAGGTGTGGTTGAGGAAACTGACATTTGTTCCTTGAATTGGAAATTGAGAGGATGCCCATCAATTGGGGAATGGCTGAACAAGTTGTGGTATATGAATGTAATGGAATACTATTGTGCTATAACAAATGATGAGCAGGTGGACTTCAGAAAAACCTGGAAAGACTTTTATGAACTGATGCTGAGTGAAATGAGCAGAACATTATACACAGTAACAGTCACATTGTGCAATGACTGACTTTGATAGACTTAGCTCTTCTCAGCAATGCAAGGATCTAAGGCAACTCCAAAAACTCCTGATAGAAAAATGTTATCCACATCCAGAGAAAGAACTATGGAGTCTGAATGCAGATGGAAGCATACTATTTGCTCTCCTTTTTTTGTTGTTTGGTTTTGTTTCTTCATTCTCATGTTTCCTCCCATTAGTTCTAATTCTTCTTTACATCGTGACTAATGTGAAAATATGTTTAATACAAATGTATGAATAGAGCCTATATCAGATTGCATGTTGTCTTGGGGAGGGGGAGGAGAAGGAGGGGGAGAAAATTTAAAACTCAAAATCTTATGGAAGTAAATGTTGAAAACTAAAAATTAATTAATTATTTTTAAAAATAGCATTGTTCCTTGGAAGGAAAAAAAGTTGTTAAGCCCTGACTCCATACACTGAATATGGCTGAGGTGGCACTGAAGTCAGAATGGAATGCTTATTTGCAGCATTATACAGGATAGGCTCTCAAATTTTCTTGGAGAAAACAACAAGCAAAACCAATGCAGCCAAAATTAGAAGAAAAGCAGAAAATGGGGGGGGGATTTTCAGCAGGTTTCTCTAATAAAGGTCTCATTTCTCAAATGTATAGGGAACTGAGTTAAATTTACAAAAAGAAAAGAATCATTTTCTGATTGAACAAAGAATATGATTGGTCAAAGAATATGAACAGGAAGTTTTCAGAAGAAGAAATCAAAGCTATCATATGATAAACATATGAAAAATGCTCTAAATCATTAATAATTCTAGAAATGTAAATTAAAATAACTCTGAGGTATCACCTCATACCCATCATATTGGCTAAGATGACAGAAAAGGAAAATGACAAATGCTTGAGAGGATGTGGGAAAATAGTTATACTAATGCACGGTTGGTGGAGTTGTGAACTAGTCCAACCATTCTGGCGAACAGTTTGGAACTATACCCCAAAAGACATAAAACTGTGCATACCTTTTGACCCAGAAATACTGTTATTAAGTCTATATCCTAAAGAGATCAAAGAAAAATGAAAAGTACTGGGGGGCAGCTAAGTGGCACAGTGGATAGAGCACTAGCCCTAGAGTCAAGAGGTCCTAAGTCCAAATCTGGCCTCAGACACATAATACTCACTAGCTATGTGACCCTGGGCAAGTCATTTAACCCCATTGCCTAGCCAAAAAAAAAAAATGAAAAGGACCTAGAGGGACAAAAAACATTTACAGCATCTCTGTGCTGTAAGAAATGATGAAGGTAATGGTTTCAGAAAAACCTGGGTTAAGTTAGATTCAGTAATACATTTTCTAATCTTTATCAGAAATCTCATCAATTGTTTTGACACATTGAAATCCTTTGCTGAAGGCTTAATTTATACGGTTTCTTGGTAAGTACATTGTGGGAGCACAATTGCATGGATAAATGGCTTTATTCAAGAAAAGAAAAGAAAAGAAAAATCTGGGAAGACTTATATGAACTGATGCAAAGTGAAGTGAGCAGAACCAGGAGAATAATCTACATAGTAACAGCAATATTGTAAAGAAAATCAATTGTGAAAGACTTAGCAATTCTGATCAATACAATGATCCATGAGAATTCCAAAAGGCTCGTTATAAAAAATACCACCCACCTCCAGATTAAGAACTGATGGACTCCAAATGCAGATTGAAGCATATTTTTTCTCTTTACTTTTCTTGCCATGTTTCTTCACAATATGGCTAATGTTGCAATACATTTTGCATGACTTTGTATGTAGAATGGGTATTGTATTTCTTACCTTCTCAATGAGTGGGGCAGGGGTGGAGGAAGAGGAAGAATTTTGAACTGAATATTTTTTAAAATTCAGAAAGAGAGAACAGGTAAATTGCTTGGAGGATAGTCAGCTGACTCTTTTCACCTAGATTCTTCCTTTATATAGGACTTCCTTTATATAGGATCTCTTTGTATATCTCCCTGCTAATTACATTTTTTCCTTTCTCCCCAAACTCTCCTGTGGTCAAAAAAAAAAGTCCTTTGGGCTATTTTTCCTGGGTTATTTTGACCTCTAATCCTCAAAGTGGGATTAGAGATGTTGAAGCCCTTCACGTCTATCTGCTGGCTCCTTCCCCTGTCCTCCTGGGGAAACTGCTTTTTGGTTCAGATTTGGGGGTTCCTAGCAGGAGAATTCAGGGGCAGGGGTGAGGTGCCTGGGGCCAGGGTTTTCCAAGGAGATCCCTAACTAAAAGTGTCCATGCCCTGATTGTTATAACAAGGAATTGTTAGCAAGGTTTAGAAACCTTCATGGTTGGGAAACCTCTCACTGTGAGTCACACAAATCAGAGTTGAAAAGGCTAACATTAAAAATCCATCAGAATGCTTCTTATAAATAAGCCTAGGAAGAAACATTCATGAAATACAGTGATCTATTCATTCTATTGGCATGGACGGTCCTAGATTCAGTCACTCAGTTAACCTGTATACCTCAACTTTGTCCTTTCCATTATAAGAAATCATAAATTTGGAGAAAATGTAGTTCCCATGATAGACAAGATTAACATAAGAATAAGCTTAAAGAAGTTCATCGTTGTTTAGAAAAAATAATAAAAATGTGCCAAGGAAGACAGGTAGCATAGTGGATAGAGTGCTGGGTCTGGAGTCAAAAAAGACCTGAGTTCAAATCTGGCCTCAGACACTTAATAACTGTGACATCTTGGGAAAATCAATTAATCTCAATCAGAAGTTCTATTCCTTGAAAGTCCTGCCTCAAACACTTACTAACTGTTTGACCCTTAGCAAATCATTTAACCTCTGTCTCCCTCAGTTTCCTCAACTGCAAAATGGGGATAATAATAGCACCTACCTCCCAGGATTGTTGTGAGGATACAATGAAATGACTATTTATGTGTCAACAAAGTGCTTAGCACAATGTCTGGCAGACAGTAGGTGCTATGTAAATGCTGGCTATGATAATAACAATAACAATAATAGCTAGTATTTATATAGTACTTTAACATTTGCAAAGTAGTTTACAAAGTTATTCTCATTTAATGGGGCAGCTAGATGGCACAGTGGATACAACACTGACTTGGAATCAGGAAGATGCATCTTCATGAGTTCTAATACAGCCTCAGATACTTATTAGCTGTGTGACCCTGGGCAAGTCATTTCACCCTGTTTGCCTCAGTTTCCTTATCTGTAACATAAACTGGAGAAGGAAATATCAAACCACTCCAATATCTCTGCCAAGAAAACCCCAAATGGGTTCATGAAGAGTCAAACAACTGAAAAACAGCTAAAGAACAAAGCTGACACCTGAAAACAGCCCAAAAGGGGTGGGGAGGGAAGGGGGCATGGGAAATGGGGGCGGGGAGAAATAGTTGTAAGGAACAATATACTGGTCCCTAGTTTTACTGGAAAGCTACTTTATACCCAGAGTGCCAACTCTTGTTAAAGAAAAGTGGGCCCAACCTTAGACATCAATGAATACAATTTATATTCAAAATACCTCAAAATCAGAATGATGCCAACAAATACCCACTGCAAAAATCTAAATACCATAAAACAAGTTCTAAAGATAAAAACTTAGCCATTGATACATCAATAAATGGCAAATGACAACTGAGTTTCACACCTAGAGGACTTTCCCAGTGAAATGGAACACTGTATTAAATCATTGGGAAGCAATAGTTATCCCTTTCACATTGTGGGAGTTTGGGGTGTGGCATCCCCATGATTTTGAAAACCCACATAAAATGTTTTGGCCCTCCCTTCATACCAGAGAAGAAGTCTGAATTATTATGGTATTAAAAAAATTTTTTTAATTGATATTACATAATACTATACATGTATTTTATGAATTTCTGAGTTTCTAAACTTTTTCTGTATCATCTGCTGGCCTTTGGATATTGACTGTGGTTTCCACAAAATTCCCCCAAAAATTCCCATTTAATTTCTTATACCAACCTATGACATATCAAAACTGTGATGGGGAAAGTCACAATGTGGAAGGCATAGCTATAATTGGTATCGGGAAAAGAACGTTAAATTTGAAGGCTCAAGGACACCTGGAATTCTATCTCTGACACTTACTAGCTGTGGGGAAGTCAGTTAAACTCTCTAAAACTAAATGTATTCATTTCTAAAATTAAGCATTTGGGCTAGGTGATGTACCTTTCCAGTCTAAACTTCTAAGATTCTGTATTTCAACACACAATAACCAATAAAACAAGACCACAACTTTTAGAAACGGGCATTTTTTACTACTTAAAAAATTTATGTCCAAAAGTTACCTCAAAAAAGGAAAAACCCTGGACTTTCTCACCTGGCCAAATCTCTGGAGTTGGCCTAAGGCTATAATCCCATCAACTGGCCTTTCTTTGTGGCTACACCCAATCTCCCAATTCTCTGTTACCCTTAACCTAGCCTAGACCTCCCTATGTCCCCTGCCACTTCCCACCCTTAATGCTATCTAGGCTCCATTCTCCCTTGGCCATGCCTGGAGTTCTATTACCTCATAGACTACTTGGCCACTCCTAGATCCCTCCCACAGTCTTTCTGTATATAAGGTCCATCTCGTCTCCATCAAGATGCTCTGATTCTTATAATCTAGCTACTGCTCAGATTTTTACAATCTAGCCAGTAGCTCACATTCCAACGCTCAGATTCCTTAAGAGTCTGGCTAATATGGCGGATCTTTAATAAACCTTGTCTGGCTGAAAAAAAAAGCAGCAGGATGGTCTCAACATAACAAGAGTTAGAGGGAATATAATGAAAATCACAACTGGAGAAGTCAAGGAACAGTCAGAAAAATTTTTTTAAAACTGATTCTCAGACTTAACCAGGAAAAAGGGAAGAAACTAAAATGCAAGAAGACTTTGCCATTGTTCAGTCGTGTCTCACTCTTTGTGACCCCATTTGGGGTTTTCCTAACAAAGATACTGGAGCGGTTTGCCATTTCCTTCTCCAGCTCATTTTACAGATGAGGAAACTGAGGCAAATGGGGTGAAGTGACTTGCCCAGGGTCACACAATTAGTAAGTGTCTGAGGCCAAATCTGAACTGGGAAAGATGACTCTTCCTGACTCCAGGCCCAGCACTCTATCCACTGCACTGCACTGCCCCAAAGAGGACTTAAGGATCCTCCAAAAGATAGAGGAAAAGACTGGGAAGGGTTTAGAGGCCAAGATTACTGTCAAAAGAGAAAAAAAAAATGAAAACTTCCCCAGGAAATGGAGTGCTCCCACATGAAATCATTAAATCACATAAAATATTTAAAAGTATATACATATATAAAATATAAATTAAGCCTTTAACAAAGGATTTCAATGGGTCAAAGCAATTGATGAGATTTCCAATAAAGGTCAGAAATTGTACCACTGAATTTAGCCTATTAGCCGTCTTGCAAGCATTTTTATTGCAATCATGGGGATAAGAGATGCATCAATCATGCACAAGAACATCATTCTGGGCTACAAAAGCTTCACACTGTTCAGTTACCTTAAGAGAAGCATGGAAATGATCAGGCAGTCTCATAGACCTAGATCAACTACAGGTAAGATTGATATTTCCTTTAAAACAATGCAAGCTTATTGGTTGTTATCTGAGGAGAGAGATAGAGAAGATGATATGCAAATGTGACTGGCATTCTGGGAAACAAAAGATGGAGCTGAGAAGGCCCCAAAAGGAATTAAGGCAAACTTAGTTTGTAGTCAACAGCCCATGGGATAGGCAACAGACATCTACCTCCTCCCAGCCTTTTTTTTTTTAAGTGCATATTTATACTTTAAAACAAAAGTGTCAAACTCAAGTAGAAAGAGACACTAAAATATACACAAGGATCTCTGTTGGCACTTATTGACTTAGGAAACCACATATTAACATTATCTATGTTCTATTGCATTTTTATTTATTTTGTTAAATATTTCCCAGTTACATTTTAATGTGGTTCAGGTCCCAATGCTGAGCATTTGATACCTCTGCTTTTAAGATATACAACACACTCTAATCACAACTCGGCAAGACAGATGGTACATGTATTTATTATCCCCATTTTCCAGATAATGAAATTGAGGTTTGGAGAGGTTCTGTTCCTCTTCAGAAGAACTTAAGGCTACACAGTTAGGAAGCTACCACGTCGGGATTCAAATCCAAGATTCCTGACCCCAAGTCCAGCATTTCTTTTTCCTACCTCAACACACTGCTCTTGCGCTACAGATTTCAGGTTAGTACAGTGCATAGATAGAACGAAGACCATATAAATGGTGAGTTAAATAGGATGATCCTGATTGACAGAAAAGGGAGGGGATGGTTTTTAGTGAGGGAAGTACAGACTTGGGATCTCTTTGGTGTTGAGAAGTCCTGGTAAAAAAAACTCTTTATCAATGAAAATCTGCAACTTATAGACTTAGAGAATTGCTTTGCAGCACCAAAGAGTTAAGTGATTTGCCCACATATAACCAAGAGATGTTATAGACAGGACTGGAAGCTAGGTCTTCATATTTCAGAGGATGACTCTATCCTCTATGCCAAGCTACTTTGCAAATCCCCATTTGCAAATTTATGAAACACACAGAGCTGTACAGATACAAATTCAATAAATATAAAATGCAGAGAAATTAGCATAAGGGATAGTTAGGAGGGATGGCTAACACACTGGACAGCAGGATAGGAAAAGATCCTTACAAGCTAAAATGTTGGCTAATGCTCATAAGATATGAAAGCAAAATCAGAATAAGTTTCCAAAAATTATAAAGTATGGGATGGGGAAGATATGGCTAGATAAGGCCACATCCAGAAAAGATCTAGGGGTCTTGGTGGATGGCAAATTTCATGATGATATGGATATGGAAGCCAAAAAAGCTCAGGTTGTCTCAGGCTACATGAGGGACTAAGACCAAGAAGATGAAAATCTTGCTGGATTCTGCCCTGGTCAGACCACATCTAGAAAGCTGTGCTTATTTCAGGGTGCCACAATTTTCAAAAAGGCATTGATAACAGGGAGAGCATCTAGAGGAGAAAGAGAATGCCTTGGAGACCATGTCATGCAATTCCAATGGAAGAAACTGGAGGTTTTAAGTCTGAAGGAGAAAAGTCTTAGAGAGAGCAGGGAAAGTGGGAACCCAATAATTATCTTCAAGCATTTGAAAGCTCATCATGTGGAAGAGGGATGAAATGCATTCTGTTTGACCTGGAGGAGACATTTTAGAGAAGAAACAGATTCATGCTCAACATGTGGAAAAACCAGTTTTGAATGTTGAAAATCTCCAAGTTGATGTTCCATAGGAATCTCAAAATCAACATTTCTAACATAGAATTTATTCTCTTCTATTAAACCTACCTCTCTTCCAAACTTCCCTATTGCTGTTGAGGGCATACCATCCTTCCAGACTTCCAATTTCAGAGTCATCCTCAATTCTTCATACTCCCTCATCCATCATATCTAAATAGTTGGCAAATGTTGTTACACCTGTCTCTATGACATACCTCTGACATTTGTCCCCTTTTCTCTGCTTATGCTGCCACCACCCTAGTTCAGACCCTAATCACCTCTTGCCTAAATTCTTGTAATAGCCTTCTAATTGCACTCCTTCCCATTAGTTTTTCCTCTTTCAGATCTCTCCTCCAAACAGCTGCCAACATTAAAGCACAAGTCTGAACATGTCGCTCCCTTGCTTGGGAGCCTTAAGTAGTTTCCTATTGTCTCTAAGATAAAATAAACTCCTCAAATTGGCATTTAAAACCTTCCACAATCAGATGCCAGACTACCTTTCCAAGTTTATTTCATATTATTCACTTCAAGTGTTCTACGCTTCAACCAACTTTGCCTTCTTGTTCCCTGTGCTCAGGATTTCATCTCCCATTTCCATGTTTTTTCATAGTGATTAGAATCTCTAGCCTCATTCAAGGCTTAACTCACATTCCTATGGAAAGTCCCCTCTAGTGCTCCTCTTTTTCTCAAGTTATACTGTATGCCCTTATCTGTCTATAAGTTTATCTCCTCAGTAGAAGTTAAGTTCTTTGTGGGCAGGGATTGTTTTTACAATTTCTCTTTGTATCCCCACAGCCTTACACATAGTAGGTGCTTAATAAATGCTTATTGAATTCGAATGTCTAGATTAGCCATTAGAGCTATTGCAAATAGCAATGGGTTGCTTGGGAAGTGTTGTGTTTTCCCTTCACTATGAATCTTCAAACAAAGGCTGCATAGCCATTCATCAAGATGGCTGTAGATGGGATTTTGGTTTTAATACAGACTGAACCAAATGGCCTCTGAAATCTTTTCCATCTCTGAACTTCACCTGAGGGTTCCTTTTCTATTCTAGCTGAGTGTGACTGTGGGCATAGCAACAGAGCCGAAAATTTGTGGACTAGCCTTTGGCATGTTTTGGCAGTCTTACAAAAGAGTGATGACACTCCTTTTGAAGAAGAAGCCCCAGTAATCAAAAGACAGCTCCAGCAGATGGCAACAGCTTAGCAGAGAAGCAGCAACCCAGTAGTGGATGGCAGCAGCCCACTGGAGAAGCAGCAGCCCAGCAGCAGACAGAAGCAGCGGTTCTGAAAAGAAGGGGCATACAGTAGCTTCAGAGGCAGGGAGAAACAGCAGCTGTGGAAGTGGGACAGAACAAGAGTGAGGCACCTCTGGTTGCTGGAAAAATGAGCCATGAGAAGGCTTCCAGAAGGGATACCATCTAGGACTATGAATTTCAAAAAAGTGTTCCCTTTCCCTCTAGTGAGGTAGGATCTGTGAGAGATTGTATCCCTTTATTCAGGGAGGGGATACTTTGTTATTACTTTGCTATTTTGGCCTAATTAAAACTTTGTTACTTGTTTTATAGTTCCAGGTTTGTTGGTAATGAAGGCACTGGATGGGGGTTTGAGTCATATTTGTATAATAACCATGATTGCCCAAAACACTGAACCTGGGGATAGCAAGAGGCTTCAGTCTTGTGAGATTTGTGGTAAGTGTGTAGGGAATGCAAAGTAGAGGAAAAGAGACTGAAGTAAGATGAGACAAATAAAGCTACAGGAAATAGAAAAGATGGTCTTGTAAAAACAGGCTTTACCACAAATTTTCTAATTGTAGTCATATAAATATGTATATATATATATATGTATACATGTGTGTGTATATATATTTACATATACATATATATATATATATTCTAGTTTTGTCTAACGCCAACTACATTATTGGTTTTTCTGTCTTTGGTTTTAATCATGTTACAGAAAAACAAAATTAACAGCAGTTCCAAAGGAATACTAAAGAATAATTACAGAGTATTTAGGGCTGGAGCTTTATATTGTATTCCATATTATAATATATATAAAAAGATGCAGGTGGGAGGGGAAAGCACTAAAGAAAGTTTCAGTATTGTGTACTCTATCTGAGTCTTTGGAGAGAACATTCAGTAGCTTTATAAAGAAAAATAAATTATTAGAGCTGGAAGGGACCTTATCAAATCTTTGAGCAAAAAAAAAAAAAGGGTTGGTAAGGAAACAAGCTAGGTCAGGGATGGGGCACCTGCAGCCTCAAGGCCACATGTGGCCCTCTAGGTCCTCAAATGCGGGCCTTTGACTGAATCCAAAGTTCACAAGACAAATCCTCTTAATAAAAGGATTTGTTCTGTAAAACTTGGACTCAATCAAAAGGCAGCGCCCAAGGAACTAGAAAGTTAACATGTGGCCTTGAGGCTGCAGGTTCCACATCTCTGAGGTAGGTTAATGGGAAATGAAGAAGGAGATAGAAAACAGATAAGAATGAGGAACAAAATGAAGCAGTTCTAAAATACAAGTACGTGTGTGTGTGTGTGTGTGTGTGTGTGTGTGTGTGTGTGTGTGTAAGATAGATAACAGTATGATGTAGTGGGCAAAATATGAGATATGAAGTCAGAAAACCTAGCTTAAAATCCATATTCCACCACTTACACAAGATGTATGGCTTTGGGCATGAGTCTGGCCCTCAGGGAACTTACGATATAGTAGGTGAGACAAGATATAATAACTAAGTAACATCTCACTCATGTAGCAAAGCAAAAATTAAATAGATGTCACAAAGGGGAAATGTGATCAAGTAATAAATGAGCAGTACAGACAATACAGGCATTTAGAGAAAGGATAGATCACTACAGGAAAAAAAAATGTGAAATGCTTCAGGACTGGTTTCTCCCACGGGCAGGAAGAAAAGCCAAAAAGAAATGCTGAAAAACTGTAAAAACTTGAAATGTGTTCTGTTCTCACTTCCAACACGGAAAGGGTTGGTTAAAGGAAATGTGAGGTTTCAGGGGATAGAGAACAAAGCATGTCCCCAGGCTGAGTATGGAAATGACAGAAACCCTTAAGACCATCTAACTAGTGAAGGTCCAATTGTAAGAACCTTATGGGAACAATTGGTGGATGACTAGGGAGTACCTGAGATCAGGGGTCTTATATATAAAGCAAAAGCTTTATAAACCCTGTGAAAAAGTAAAGACAGGAGTGGAAAGAGGCACAGGGGATCAATGAGAAAGGAATTAAGGCATTATGGTGGAATCACAATAGTGAATATTTTAGAAATAAGTGACATAGCTAATTAATGATGAAATCAAGGCCATGGGGTTGGGATGAGAGGGAGGGAAATCTTCCCTAGAAAGCAGCAGAGAGAAATACAGGGAATAAAGGAAGTGAAGAGGGGAAGGATAGAATTTATGCTCAGAGTTATTCTTATTGAACAGTTTCTAAAATATAATGTTTTCAGTGAATAGAATCTTGGAGGGAGGGGATGACAAAACAGTAGAATGGTGACGTGAAAAGAGAAGGATGACATTTTGGAAACTGTCATTCCTAAACAGAATTTTAAATCAATTGGTTTAAGGTTCTCCTATTTGTATAGCACTTAGAAAGTCTTTTGTTTTATATAAACAAAACCAAACAACTGAGGGCCAGTGGGATGTATAAAGAATTTGAGCTTTTCAAAAAAAAAAAGTCAGAGATACACAATACATGCTCTTATTATTGGCCAAGCCCATGAAATTTCTAAATACTACCCATCTAAGTAATCCCTAAATGCCATAACCTCTTGTTTAAGACACTGAATCATAGAATCTTAGAGTTGAATGGGACCTTACAGATTACTTACTCCAACTTCCTTGTTTTACAGATGTCAAAACTGAGGCCCAGAGAGGGAAAGTCACTTCAGGATTGTCTACTATGTTATGACTGAGCCAGAACTAGAATCTAAATTTTCTGACAGTTAGTGGCAAATGTTTCCTTTTAATACAAATCAGACTTCAACATTTTTTGGCCTCCATGAGAGAGTGCTCCATCCATGCCACTAGGAATCGATTTTTCAAAGTAAGATTTCCAATGAGGAAGCATTCTTGTAAAATGATGTATTTAGGTGCAGATATAATGCATCTACTGTCTTCCCTTCTCCTCCCAACTAATTTAGTAATTCTATCCCCAAAAAGAAATAGTCTGAGAAGTTGGAGAAATCAAGTTATTCAGTAGATTTACTCTTTAAATTCTCCCTTCCCCATCATTGCTGTTTAAATGGGATGCTTACTGATTGCTTACTGTCCATGTCCAAGGAGGCTGCTCATTAGATTGTAGATTAGGCTTGGCAGTTTCCTTCTCTAAGAAGAGTGATCTGGATAAGGATTTCCTTGCAGGGAAAATGCAGTGGGAGATAATGCTCAAATTCGCAGAGAATAAATATCCAATAACCCCTGATGTTTTACCTAGGGCTACATGTCTCTCTCCACGTTTAGATGCTGGAATTTAGATTCTATTGGTTTTCACTAGGGTAGTAGCACATGCCTGTCTGAAGCAAAAATTAACCCCAAAGACATAATGTGGGGCTATAATCAACAAGCAATCCAGAACAAACAGTAATTACTGCTTCTTTCCAGATTACCCTCTGCCTCAAACAGGGAAAAAAGAGAAAGGTTTGAGATGACCCTCAACACCTCTAACACATATTTACACACACAGGATTATAGAAGACCAGATTTTAAACAACCCCCAGAGAGGATGGAAAATCCTAAATTCTTCAAATTTTTGATTTCTAGACAACTGACTCTCCTTTTAGGTGACAGAAATAACCTTGAAGCCATTCTGGCTTTAATCAAAATGGTTGAATCTTATAAAGAGAAAAAAATTTAAGGTGGATATCCTGCACATGAAAGGCAATAGACCACATAGGAGACATCTAGTCTCTAATGATTGCTAAGCACTTGTGGATATAGGGATAGTGAGAGAATACATGACTATAAGGCAACTGAGATTTTCACTATCCCTAATACCATAAAGCATTTTGAAAGCTATGCATAATGAAGACAGGAATTCAGGGCTAGATAGATAGAGAAGATTAACCTTATTTCCTCAGACTATTTTTTTGTTTTGGCTCAAATTCATTTGCAACTAAGCCAGAGAGGATCTTGAGAATGTATAAGATCTCGAGAACCCTAAATTAGCTAGTTAACAGCAACAAAAAAGTTTACTCTCTGGCCCAGACATAAGAGTCAAAAAAGAAAAATGAAAATTGATTTGGGGGTGGGAGAGGGGCAATCTGCCTGGGTTTTGTTAGGTAGGTTTGATAGAGATGTGACTAATGAACTACCAACCCACTTTTATCAAGGAGAGATTCTATCTACTATACCCTAGCAGACTGAAGCTGAGATGGCCTGACTGGCTCTGAAAAGATGAGCCCAGAAGATAGTAGCTGGCAAAAGCATCCAACAAAGACATGCAGAGAGCCAAACAATGAATTAGCAGAGACAATAAATGGTAAGATCAGCAGAGATACTGGGCCCCATAGGGATACAATGGCCACTGAAAGACAAACCTAGTAGGAGCAGAATGATGACATGGCCAGAACATATCAAGGGTCCTAAAATGCCAGAGGAATGAGTTGTCTTTCAACATATATTGTCCACCAATGACATTTCTATTTGTGGGAGAGTATGCCCATGTTCTATTACATACCTTCTTACTATGCTATTTCATTAAATGCTCTTGCTTTGAATTCATTGTGTCCTTTGGCTGGCAGGAGAAAAAGTAAACGCATGAGTGGGGACTCATAAGCTATCACTTCAAGTGAATATGGACCTGCAATATAGCTCTAAACCTGGAGGAGCTATTCTGGGCACGCCATGTTTGAGATAGGAGTAATACGATGTCGCAATAATATTAGGCATCTTTTTAAAAATAGTTCCCATTTTGGAGGCAGTCTTCAGGCACGGACTGCTTTAAAACTAGCTACTCTACACACTGGGTACGTTGGCCCAACTCTCCAGAATGAGAGGAAAGACTTGCTTCAGAAAATCCCCAAATAACTGGCAATGTGTAAATTAGGTAGCCAGGAGGCAATAATCCTCTCCATTTTCCCTAGTTTTTTAAATCAGGTGTCAAAATGGTAGCCTATGGGGCATACTCCCAGAGTTAGGATTCACAGGAGCACAGAAGGAACCTCAGGGGTCATCTAATTCAACACCCTCATTTTATAGATGAAGGAACTGAGACCAGCAGACTTTCAGTGATTAGACCAAGGTTCCATACCCAGTAACACAAACCAAGACTAGAAACCAGGTCCTCTGACCCCAGATCTTTCCATTGAACTTTGCTGTCTCTTGGACACCTACTGCCAAAAAGGAAATGGGAGAAGAAAGAACAGTTTCCAATCACACACAAAGTAGCAACTACTATACTACTAATTATAATGCAGTACTATAAAAATAATAATAACTAACATTTATATGGCACCTAGGTGTATTACAATTATTATCTCATTTGATCCTCATAGCAACCTTTGGAGGCAGTGTTATTATTGTCCCCATTTCACAGTTGAGAAAAATGAGACAGAGGTCAAAGACTTGTCCAGAGTGGCGCATCTAGTAAATGAGGCCATATTTGAGCTCGTGTCTTTCTGAGTCCAGGCCTGGTGCTCTATCTATTGCACCACCTAGCTGACCTTGTACTATAGTATTATGAAATACCATGAGCAAAAAAAAAATTCTGGGTTTGGAGTCAGATGACCCAGGGTTGAATCCCAGTTCAGTCACCTCCGCAGGCTTCCATTTCCTCACTTGCAAAAATCAGGGGCTTTGGACTAAATGTTAGACTGAAGTCTCTTCTAGTCTTAAATCTATGATTTCATAATTATTAATTATCCAAATAGGCTAAGAGACATTGCCAATTTTGAAAAATAATGATTGATCTTTTTTTAAATTTAGCTTACATTTAAATAGTGTAAGATTTTCAAAGAGCTTTACTTAACATCATCTCATCAGAGTTTCACAACAACCCTGAGAGACAGGTGCTATTATTATTATCCTCATTTAACAGATGAGGAACCCTGAGGCTCAGAAAGATGCATGGACTTTACCCATATTCATACAGCTAGCAAGTTTCTAAGGCAGGACTTTAACCTAGGCCTTCCCAAATCAAAATTCAGTGCCTGACTGTCCACTATCCTTGCTGTTCCCATTCCATAATGCTATCCAATACTCTAACCTCACACATATAGCACTTTTAACTTCTTAGAGTGATGTCATATTTATTGCCTTGTTTTATGTCCCTAACAATTCTGGAAGGTATGTAGAGCAGGTATTATTAGCCCTGTTTGACAGTGAAGTGACTTGCCCAAGATTATCACTGGAAACATCTCCTGGCTCCCAGAGGTGAGTTCTTTTCACTAGTTTCCTATACGCTACAAATATAGAGAATAAAAACCAGATCTTTCCATGTGCCCTATTATAGAAAAACTGTTAGTGATCTGGTGCCCAGAGATTCAGACTTCTCTGTGTGTAGAAACCCAAATACAGTTTCTGGGACCATAGCCATGCAGAAGTTTCACTCTGGCATACTTATGGCTAGGCATGGATAAACTATGACAAAATAATTAATCCTGACTGAGTTTCCCTTATATCCTAAATGAGATCGGGTTAGGGACTGGACCCTAGCATAATTTCACACTCCCAGGTAAGGAAACCCCCTCTATCAATGCAGGTCAGCTTCTCCTCATCAACTTTTAGCCTGAAAGAGTTGTCTAAAGCACTGAGAGGTTAAGAGACTTGCCCAAGGTCATCATTCAGCCTGTATACTTCAGAGGTGAGACTTGAACCCATGTCTTCCTGGCTTGGAGACCAGGTCTCTATCCATACTGCTTCTCAAATCCCAAAAAGTTTTTGAAAAAAAATTCACAGAAAAAGAGAGACCACAAGGATGCAAGAGTTCCTTCTGGTATTAGTTATACCACCTCAGAGAGTATATACATGTGGGTAGATAGAAAGGATAAAAAGGGGTTAGCAGGGAAAACATGATTGAGCTCAGTCCTTGGCAAGAACCTTCCCCAAAAAGCTGCACAACTGAAACCTCCTGGGTCTATCTCCGCTGTACGTGGGGATGTTCAAGATCTCTACTGAAGACGTAGTGGCTAGCAACAGAGCTGAGATTAGGTCCAGTGATCCCTTCCATATATTTGAAATTCACAGTTCTTTACACACACAGAAAAATGCTCTGTGGTGGCAGGTTCCATTCTTGTAGTTGGAAATAATCAACCTAGCATCATTTTTTTTCTTTTTCTAATTACATCTCACCCCAACATGGCCCCAAGTCTCATCATTCTGCAGTGCTGCGCTCTCTAATACACACATACTCACACACATACACAAAATCTGGTTAAATCAGCAATAATTTCAGTCCTGAATATTGCTAGAGAGATCACTAAGCCACAGCAATCAATTCACTCAGCCAATCACCATTCCCCAAGGAAACACCTAGACCTTTATCAGTATCATTTAACCCCTTCAGGCCATCCAGAATTTTTACCTTCTATATGTAAAAACAAGATTAACGTGTTATGGGGGCTGGGGAGAAGGGGAAGAGAAATAGAAGGGTGTGTCTAGATCACTTTCAAAACATTTATATTTGGAAACTACAAAAAAACTCCCATTTATACAGCACGTCCCAAAAGTCTCAGTGAAGTTTTAGTATGGTTTAAAACGCACTAAGATTTTTGGGACATCCAATATAACTCCTTATGATTTACAAACTTGTTTTTTTTTTTCCTCATAATGAGCTTGTGAAATATGTAGTGCAAATTCTTTTAACCCCATTTGACAGATGGAGAAACAGGCTCAGTTATTAAAATGGTTTGTCTCTGGCCACACAGTTTGTGATCTCACAAAGGCAGGATTCAAATGCCAGTCTTCTCACTCCACGCACGGCACCCTTGACCAGTTTTTCTTCCGGTGTACCAGCTGGGGCCAGAAGAGTCAAAGCAAGGGAGAGATCTAAAAAGCCACCAAATAGGTCTGAGAAGCTCAGGCTCCCCAGTGATGACCCAAAGAAGGATAGAATCATAATAAGAATAATAGTAACAACAAGACACTTTAAAGTGCTTTCCATATGTTAATTTACACAACAGCCCTGTGAAGTAAGAGCTGGTATTATCATCTTCGTTTTACAAATGAGGAAGAAAAGAAATAAGCATTTATTAAGTACCTACTGTGTGCCACATACTGTGCTAAGCACTTTACAATTATTATCTTATTTGATCCTCACAACAATCCTGAGACGTAGGTGCTGTTATTATTTTATTTTACAGTTGAGAAAACTGAGGCAGACAGATGTTAAGAGACTTGTCCAGGGTCACACAGGATCTGAGGCTGCATTGGAACTCAGGTCTTCCTAACTCCAGGACCAGCATTCTTTATACTGCACCACTCAGCTACCTTGGTATGGCAGAGACTTTAGGAAAGAGGAGACGATGGGGTACAAGAGTAGAATTCACATGGAAAAGATATCATTTTAACAATTACACTGGATAATTCCAACAAAGTCACTTTAATAACTAGATCAGGGGTGGAGAACCTGCAGCCTCGAGGCCACATGTGGCCCTCTAGGTCCTCAAGTGTGGCCCTTCGACTGAATTCAAACTTTGCAGAACAAATCCCCTTAATAAAAGGATTTGTTTTATTAAACTTGGACTCAATCAAAAGGCCACACACCCAAGGATCTAGAAGGCCACATATGACCTTGAGGCCAAAGGTTCCCCATCCCTGAACTAGGTTATATTCTTGGGAAAGACAGTACATAGAAATGATTAGAAGATGCACCTGATTTGAGGATGTGAGAATAGGAGAAAGAAAGATCAAAGGTGGGGACCAGGATGAATGGATGATCACACTAATGCTGTTTAGCTAACTGGACATTTAAAAGAACAAAGCATTCTCCCAAGTGCCCCTTGGCTACAGTAATGTCTTTGGAATGTAAGAATCCTGCTTTTATTTCCTACGTAGGAACACAATAGCTTATAAGTGGAGGGAAGGACATGGGCACTTTATTTCCTGAGCATATTCACAAACACGCAGAGAGAATACGTTTGCGAAAACAGACAGTAGAAAACCGCTGAAAGTTCAGAATGTTGTTACCTGTTTCCCAGGGATGATGAAACAGAGACAGGTGCAGGTGTAACCTCCTAACAAAACAGGAGCCATCCATCACAGCATGGAGAGTTTGTGGTCTAGGGCCAACGAGGCACTTTTTAACAGCATTAGGAAAGAACAGGAATCTGTCTATTGATCCAGAGGATCTCTTTGGAATCCTAAACAACTGCCCACTAGCTCTATTTTGTCATGTTGGATAAAGACCCCAATCTCTTTTCAGGTTAAAAGGTTTCCTGATATAGCCTGATCTTTTGTTTCCTTCTGGTGTGTCCAATTGAAAGATGAGACCGGAAGCTTTGTTAACAGCAGAGGCATCTGCTCAGCCAACACAAGGAACAAGAACTTCAGCTAGAGGCATGGCAATCCATTGTTAGTGAGGGGGCAGAGTGGAAAAAAGCACTGGATTTGGAGTCAGGGACCTAGGGTTCAAATCCCCGCACTCTCACTTATAACCTGTCTAGCCTTGAGCCAATTAACTTAATTTCTCTGGGCTTGAATTTCCTCTTCTGTAAAATGAGGCAGTTGGACCAGATGGGCTCCAAAATCCCTTCTAGTTCAAAAACCTATGCTCTGAAGTACTCTGCAGATAGATTGGATGGGGGTGGGAGGGAGGGCACCAAGAGGAAGAGAATGGGAGAGCTAGCCAACTTTCCAGTTGGTTCCAGCCAACATTTCCAGAAAGTGCTAAAAAGTGAATAGGCAAAAAGGAAAACCTCAACCTAGAGGACTACGAGCTTGTATCTCTGTCTGATTCTCTTTCACTTCCCCTTCCCTAGAGGTAAATGGGTGGGGGACCAAAGCCAGACCACTTTGAGTAGGAGTAAGAAAAAATTTTGAGAGCAGTTTTACCCTGACATTGTTTGACCTTGGTCAAGTGAAGCCTCACTTTCTCTGGCTTAAAGTTGATTCCTACCTGCTTCTCACCTGGATGTGATGAGACTGTCATTACAAAGTGCTTTGAGATCCTCATAGAAAGGTACTGTGTGAGGATAAGATATTATTCTGAAAGCAACAGAAACCAGAACACCTTAAACCATTTGTGCTCCCATCCCACCCCACCCCCTCCCTGTTCAATGCTTTCAGTCACCCAAATGTATCACCAAACACGAGTCTAACCTTCTATCCACCCTTGGATTTTGGCAAACTGAATCATTGATAAGGAGAAGAAAATGACTTGATAAGATTTGCATGTAAAGGGGAGAGGGGAGGGAAGAATGGTTCTTAGCATTTTGACGAGGGGACAAAAGTGGGGAACTCATTTAAATTT
The DNA here is from genome assembly GCF_900497805.2 of Vombatus ursinus. NCBI lineage: Eukaryota > Metazoa > Chordata > Mammalia > Diprotodontia > Vombatidae > Vombatus > Vombatus ursinus. Next base: position 22,127,232 of record NW_020954723.1, read on the forward strand.
GCTGCTTCCTCTCCCCACCCCCAATCCACTCTCCCTCCATACACACATACCCTTCAACTAACCTGTTCAAAGCTGGATGAAAATGCCAGCTTTTGGTCAACTGAGCTACACTCCTCTTTCTTCCAATCTAGAGGTGGGAAAACTGGGAGAATTGACCTTTTCTGGAGCATTTATGACACATACTCCTCCCATCAGACCTTTGATGTGTGTATTGGGTATGTGTGTCTGCCTACAGGGGACTCTATTCTAAAGCCATCACCTGATTTTAGCTTCAGAATTCTTGCCACTGTTTCCATTTCAGCTTTGGGAAATTATTTTTCCTCTCTCCTCAGCTCCTTACTTCCTTCCACTTTGCCAAACTCAAGTTGTACAGGTAGCTGAAAATGCTGATGGCTTAACTGGCTTAATTTTTTTCCACAGCAGCCCTGAGGGGTTTTAACTCTTTCCTCCTGCAGAAATCCTGCTTTTGGAGTTGAATGTTTAAACTCTCACTGGGAGACTCATAAATATTCGGAGTCACTCTCTCCCTCTCTGTTTGATTAGGAAATGAGCCTTTAACTCAATGTAATCCCCAAGCCATTAACAAAAAAGCCCTCAACAGTTCCACTATTAGAATTTCACTCTTAACCCACAGAGGATTGAATTAGATTAACATAACTACCCACAATCTGAGTTTATTTTCTGTGCCAGATAGAAATGTGTTTTCAGGAAAGGGGAGAGTGGGAGGAAAAGAAGGAAAAAGAAAGAGAAAAAGAACAAGTATAATGCAATGGAGAGTGAGAGAGAGAAATGGGAGTTGGGGGTGGGGGGAAAGAGGAGAGGAGAAGAGAAATAGACAGACAGAAAGACTTTACAAGTGAAGAGATTAAAAAAAAATCCTCCTGGCTGCCATTTTTTTATTTATGGGATATTTGGAGAGATTTCAGCTATGTAAAATTGTTTGAATTAGGTGAGTACTTTCGAGGTATTTGCACTTCTTCCTGGAGATTTATAGCTGTGCACCTGAGCCTGCTCTGTTCCAGACACCTGCACCTCATGCTTCTATCCCACATGGAAGATTGGTTCTGGATTTCCATGCGCAGCACTAGAGAGGGGGGACAGAAATAAAAATCACAGTGCGCCCAGGCACACACTCTAGTGTGCTCACGACTACTAGTTTACATTCAGAGAAATAAATAATGACAAGGATAGAATGAGTTGGATTTCGAAGTCCTGAAATCACAGACATCCCCATGACAAATTACATTTAAGAAATCAGTTTGGAAAAAAAATGAGGTTGATGGGAGCTCAGTCCACATAAAATTAATCGTTATTGAAGCAGAAACTAAATAATCAGAAGCTGCCTCATGCAAATGCATCGAAGTTTCCCCACCAACTGCATCTCTCCATCCAAGCACAAAAAAAGGGAAAAACAACCTCCACCAAGTTCTGAACACCAGGCTCTCCATCATTTTTCCAAGGAAATTGCCCACCTCCATTGAAAAAGTATCTGCAAGGTAGCAAGAGATAAGGAACAGTTCTTCCCTAAAGGGCTCCAACAAAAATTCTTCTCACCTAATAGTTAACATGAAAGAAATAACAAGACTTGTGCAGGAATGCTGGGATTTCTCCCAATGCATTTAATCATGCATGTGTGTGCAGTCATGCCTGAATGTGTGTGCATGCTGGTAAGAGAAGGGAGTTGTTTGTCCTTATATTAAAAGGTTAAAATTATTTTTTTAATTTACACTTTCTCTAGAAATCATCAGAAGCCAGAAGTCAACATATAGTTTACTTTCTCCTCTGAACTTTATTAAGACTTTATTTCTACCTATTTTATGCATGTACTTGTCAAAGTCTCTGTTTTACTATAGTTTTTGCGCACCTGTCTTACCTACCCTAGTGGACTAAAATCTCCTTGAGGGTAAGAATCCTTTCTTATTGTTTTATCTATCCTTGTATCTTACTCAGACCCCTTCCCTTGGGAGACATTCAATGAGTGTTTGCTGGATTGAACAGTGAATTGTTTTGATTTCTGAAACTGGTTTTCCAATTATTTCATTCTCCCTACAATGTGATTGGGAATGTCAGAAGGACATATGGTTACCGAAATAAATCCCAAAATGCTTCAAGAGGCAAAATTGAAAGTCTTTAACTCTGTATATAGTCATTCACTCATCTCTGGGGGAATTTGTTTGATCACATTTTCCAAAGGAAGTTTTAAATAATAATATTTTTCATTTTAAACCAGAATTCTTGATTCTGAATTTCCCTATTAACTAATTTGTTCTTGTTAACAAGGTTTGTGAAGCTCAAATCCCTTTTCTCTTGCCCCCACAGAAAGTATATAGGTTAAAGTTAGCAATCATTTATATACAAAGCCAATGGAAATACACACAGAAATAAAGAACTAAGAAAAAGTTTAGTTGCATTTACCTAGTATATACAGAATGTGTATGTATACACACATTATATATATATATATATATGCATATATATGACATATACATATACTCCTATCTATAGTTTTAAAAAACAGTGACTAAACATTTGGTCGTACATTTCTACCTTTATCAAGTTCAACGTGCTGCTAGGCTGCTGTTTATTAAGGAGGTCGCTGGAGATTCTATTTTATATGAGATGAGATGATCTTTTAAACAAATTGAGTATTTAAGAAATTCATTTTATCAACCTTGTTTCAGAATTTAAGCACTATAAAAACAGGTCAGAGAGTCTTCTTTAGCAACTTAAAATATTGCAAATAGCATGTTAAAGAAATTATGTGCAAACACTAAATGTATCACTTCAAAATTGAGCATCAAATGTCTATTTAAAAGCATCTTACTGCATTTCCCCAGCCCCCACTCCTTCTGGGGATTTTGTGCTATTGTTAAGATTATAAAGTAATTTTCCCCCGTCTTACCTACCATCCAAAACTAAACTTATTTATTGATATTCCACTTGCCTAAGGGTATAAACTAAAGCTTTTAAAAAAAACTTACAGAATAGATTTTATAAAATATAAGGAAATTGAACTTTAAGTTTCTACTTTGGGGACAAAATGACTCACAAGCTTGTACACAGTTTTAAATGTCTGAACCAAATGCTGTTTCAAGAAGAATAATGAGATTAAGTTTCTCCTCTGTGAATGATGCTGAGCTGACTTCCTCAGCAGCCCTGAACTCCTGGTGGTTATCTCTTTGAGAATCTCACCCCTATTCCCGCCCAACCCCTCCAACCCTCCAAACACACACACACACACACACACACACACACACACACACACACACACAATTTCAGGACTAACGATGCCCAACAGAACACAAAACTAATGAGAGCTTTTAAAATAAGACAAATCATCAGCTCTGGACTGGACCTCCCCCACTTCACTAAAGGAACCAAATGCCTGGGCAGACTTGCGCACACACACATACACACAAAAACAGAACACAACACAGCATGAAGCAAAATTGTTTTTAACTTGCTAACTCGAAAAAAAGGTGTACGCCAGATTTTAAAAATCATTCTGACAATGATGACAGCAGCAGTGATGACTTAGCATGTGCAACTTTACACCCTACTGGACCAGAGGTTCCCAACACCAAAATATTACCTGTCCTGTGTGAACTGGGTATCTTTCCTCTCTAAGCTTCCTAGCATAGCAAAGGACTGGATCTGCCACCAAAGAAAACTTTTCATGCTGTGAGACACAACCACCCGCTGAGCAGTGTTGGAACTTCCCCTGCCCTTTTGATCTACTTACTTTTCTGAACACAAGCAAATAAAAACAAAAGGAAACCTACTGATTCCCAATGGGTTTGTGGAGCCAACCCACCCTAGCATTCTGAGTCACTCTGACCTTCCTGTGACAGGCTGAGAAAGGCAAAAATTTTCCTCTCAGCCTCATTAAAGATGCTTCGGAGTTTTGAACCAGGATGAAAAGTGGAAAGATTAGTGCCGGATGATATTTCAATCCACAAATAAAGGAGAGGGGGAAAAGGGGTGCCTAGAAAAAAAGGAGGGAGGAGAGAGGGCAAGGAAGGGCACAGGGGCAAGAAAAAGAGAGAAGTTTGGTTACTCACATGCTTCAGGTTTGGAGAACAGGACCAAGGGGGCTGTGGTGGAATTTTCTACCCCTCAGGTGTTCCTAATTGCTGATTAGACGTTTGCTTGGCTCCTCCTGCATAAGCCGACAGTCCCCTGTCTGTGTCTCTCTTTGTGACTAAGGACACAGTACTCCCAACCTATAAATAGATCCCGGCTCCGTGATTGATATAACAGGCAGCTGACAAAAAAAAAAAATAACCAGGTCTTAAGCAAAACAGCTAAAGCTATAGTCTTTCCACTATACTGAACCCCATGTATACTTCTTCACATATGTCAATAGGCACCCCTCCCCCCAAAAAGTAAAAAATAAAATTAAATAAAGATGTATGTAGTGGGGAAGGGGGAGGGGAGGAGACATGATTTCTAGAAGGTGAAAAAATGGAAAGTGGAAAAGATAATTACTTCCCCAGTAATTTGGGGGTCACGAAAGCAAATGAATGAAGTTCAGCAGATCAGGGATGAGGGGAAGAGGAGGCAAAACCCAGTTCTGGGGTAACTTCTAGATGCTTTAAAAGACAAACCTGAAATCCTGAGCTCTAACAGCACAGGCTAGAGGAAAGTTCTTATTTGAAAGCATTCATCAGCTCAAAGTGCTTTCCATGAAAGTTCCATCCCTTCTGAACTACTCCAACCATTAATTTGGAACTTTGTCCAAAGGACTATAAAACTGTGCATAACCTTAGACCAAGCAATGCCAATACTAGGTGAGTATTCCAAAAAAGATCAAAGAAAAGAGGAAAAGACCGACATGTACAAAAATATTTATAGCAGCTCTTTTTGTGATGGCAAAAAAAAATGGAAATTGAGGGGATACTCATGAATTGGGGAATGGCTAAACAAGTTGAGGTATGTAATTGTGATGGAATACTGTTGTGCTACAAGAAATGATGAAGTGAACAGTTTCAGAAAAACCTGGGAAGACTTATATGAACTGATGCAAAGTGAAGTGAGCAGAACTAGGAGAACATTGTACATAGTACAGTAATACTGTAATGATGACCACCTGTGAAAGACTTAGATAGTCTGATCAAAATAATAATCAATGACAAATCCACCTCCAGAAGAGAACTTAAGAATTCTAACTACAGGGCAGGTAGGTGGTGCAATGGATAGGGCACTGGCCCTGGAGTTAGGAGGACTTAAGTTCAAATCCAGCCTCAGACATTTGACACTTACTAGCTGTGTGACCTTGGGCAAGTCACTTAACCCCACTACCTACAAAAGAAAAAAAAAGAATTCCAAAAAAATCCTGACTGACACATACATTTTTACTTTATTTTTCTTGGGGTTCTTGTATGTTTTCTTTTGCAACAAGGCTACTACATGGAAATACATTTTGCATGACTTCACATGTATAATAGATATCATATTGCTTGCCTTCTCAAGAGATGAGTGAGGGACGGCAAAGAAAAACATAATTTGGAACTCAAATTTTAAAAAATTAATTAGAAATTAATTATTTTAAATTGAACTTAAGAATTTTACATGTATTTGGAAAATGTTTTATGAAATAAAAATATTTTAAAAAAACAAAAAGAAAGTTTCTATCATACTGCAAAATCAGGAAGGAGAAAAGGACACCTTTCCTAACCTAGTGACAGGAACCTCCTACTTGGAGACTATGTGAGGGTTGGAGGATAAGGCATGGGGCTGAGAATAAAGTCTCCAGTTCTTTAGATACTATGATCCCAGAACACAGTAGGCCCATGGATAGTAAGCCATGCTTAAAGAAATCCTGAAGAAAATAGTCCCACCATAGGAAATACTCAGATTTAGAAGTTCGATTAGTTTGGTTTTATATGGGAGAGATTAGACACATTTCCATTTAACCAGGAAAATTTTCTAGAAGAAGTATTTGTCTGAAGAAGTATCCTCAAGGAAAATATGGAAAGGCTCATCATTTGAGACATGAAAACACAGACAGAGACAAGAACATAAGGACTTACTCTATCACTCTTATAATGCACCGAAGGCTGAGTTTATGTCCACTGAACACACTGGTTAAGTTTCTTGGATGGCAGCCCACTGAGCAGAATTTTCCAAGGAGCAGCAAGGCCCATATTCCACAGAAAAGTGAAGAAAGTATAGGTTACTGTATAGGTGACCAGATAAGTACCTGATTGCTATTTGGAGAAATTCAATTCTGGCTCTTGGAGATTGGTAGGGGAGAGAGGAGGGAAGGGAAGAAACCTTTATTTATTGTGACTGCATCAGCAAATTCACTTGGGAGAATCATATAGGGCCTCCCTCTTTTCACTGGGTACAAGTGCAGACTTTGGAACTGGAACCCTTTCTTTTATGATGAGGGATAAAATATGGTATTTTATAATCTTTAGAACCATCCTAAGATTTTCAGGGCTTGAAAGGAAGAGATACTAGAAAGGTAAGTTTTGAATAGGGTGGCTGGGTGGAGCAGTGGACAGAGTGCTGGACCTGGAGTCAGGAAGACTCATCTTCCCGAGTTCAAATCTGGCCTCAAACACTTACTAGCTGTGTGACCCTGAGCAAGTCACTTAGCCCTATTTACCTCAGTTTCCTCATCTGTAAAATGAGCTGGAGAAGGAAACAACAACAGTTTTGAATGGTGGCAGTGAGAACAGGAAAGTCCAAGTAAAGGGTGCACTTCAGGGACATGCAGGTAGGGCCCTTCAATGAGTGCTCTAGAAAATAGGTTATGTGGAGAATAATATCATTGGACCACTAGGGATATAGGTGGTGGAAGGACATCAAAAGCATAATATGATGCAACAGACATGTTAAGTATCTAGTGTATTCATAACCCTACACTAGACATTGGGAGAGATACAAGATTTAGATTAGACACTCTCTGCTTTATGGATCCTACAATCCAGTAGGAGGTAATCCAATAATAGATCACTGCCTTAGAGAATCACAAAATGAAGTGATACGGAAGGTCTGGAGGGGAAGGTTGTTACCCTGAGAAGTGGAAAAGATTTCCTAGAGGAAGCACCTTTTCCATTTCTTACAGTTTTGTCAGCAGAATTGGTGCCACTCGAATCTATCTCCTGAATGCCAGGTAGACAGTTGTCTTCAAAGTACCTACATGTTTCTCTGTGTTAGTCACAAGTCAGGACCAGAGGGCACCAATTGAACCTAGTACTCTCTAAGTATAATAGGTAGGAAGTGCTATGTGGTGAGAAGCTGCAGATTGCAGTGGAAAGAGTCCTGGATTTAGAGTTAAAAGACCTGGGTTCAAATACCAGGTTTGTTACTTATTACCACAATCTCGGGCAAGTCACTTAAGTAGAAGAGGAAATAGGTATGTATTAGGTACCTACTATGTGCCAGGCACTCTGCTAAGTGCTTTACATATATTATCTCATTTGAAAGTCACAATAACTTTGTGCAGTAAGTGCTATTATTATCGCCATTTTATAATTGAGGAAACTGAGACAGAGATTAAGTGGCTTGTCCAGGGTCATACAGTTAGTATGTGTCTGAGATATGATTTGAACTGAGGTCTTCTTGTCTTAAGGTCCAATGCTCTATTCACTACACTACCTAGGTACATGGGCAGCTAGGTGGTACAGTGGCTAGAATGGCAGTCCTAGAGTCAGGGAGATTCATCTTCCAGAGTTCAAATCCGGCCTCAGGCCCTTACTAGCTGTGTGACCCTGGACAAGTCACTTAACTGTGTTTGCTTCAATTTCCTCATCCAGGAAAATAAACCATTCCTGTATCTTTGCCAAGGAAACCCCAAATGGGGTCCCCAAGAGTCAGACTTGACTGAAATAACTGAACATCATCACCTAGGTATATGCCAAATTTGAAAAGAATCATCGTGACAATAATGACAACAGCAATTATGACTCGGAAGGTACAATTCTATCCCAGATTGGATGGCACCAGAGGTTCCCAATACCAAACTGTTACCTGTTCTGGTAGAACTGGGTATCTTTTCCCTCTAACCTTCCTAGCAAGGTAAGAGTTGGAATTCCCACCAAAGAAAATTTTTCAATCAACTTTTCACACTTTGACACAACCACCTCCTAATCAGTGCTGCCACTTTCCCCTGTCTTTTTGATCTACTTACTTTTCTCAACCCTAACAAAAATAAAGAAAAGCAACCTCTCTGGGCCTCAGCTCCTCATCTATACAATCATGGGGCTAGAAGGCCTCTAAGGTACTTTCCAGCTATGATCCCAGTGGAAAGAACACGGGATTTGGACCCGTGTTAAAATACTGACTGTCAGTGTGACTTTGGGAGAGTCATAACTTCAGTTCCCTCATTTGTAAAATTAGGGTAACATTATCAAATAATCTCAAAGGTCTCTTCCAGCTACGAATCTGTAATTCTAAATTGGAGAGTCAAGATGCAGAGGGACTGCACTCCAGAGAAACCCAAGTGGTTTCCATGTTTGATCATTTGGGATTGAAAACCTACATTAACATTTTTGCAGACAGGCTTCTTCTCTGGGAGATACAGTTTTGGATTTTTTCCCCTTCGACCAAAAACAGTAGTCTGTACTCTGGCTCTCTATTTTCACCTCCAGATCACTCCTCAGCCCCTTATAATTGGGCTTCATACATTACCATTCTACTGAAGCTGTTCCCTTTCTTCAAGGTCGCTAATGATCTCTTAATTGCTAAATCCAGTGGCATTTTCTTGGTTCTGAGCTTTCTTGACCTTTCTTAAGCTTCAGAATCTGTTGATAACCATGTCCTCCTGGATGGTCCTGTCTCCCTTTGCTTCCATGACATTACTCTCTCTGATCACTTCTACCTGTCTGATGGAGTGTATGGGGTGTTCAGGGAGGACTGGCGCCTCTAGTACAATGGCTTGCTGAGCTCTTTTCAGGACTGCTTATCCACTTTTGGTGTGTACCTATCACCCAACTCTCACCTGTGGCTTCAAGGAGTTGTAGCACATGCAGCAGCCACACCCTAATAAAACCATCTCAACATATGGGCTAAACCAGGTTGAGGGTGACTGAGAGGCCTCAAACCTGTTGGTATGATACAGGGATGTCTATGCCAAACATGTGAAGATCAATGGAATGGGCAGATGAGAACAATTTGTTCCAACAGCCATGAAGGTGGCTGAAGCAGGTGCTGTGAAGCGCTTAGAGCTTGGACAGACATCAAAGATGCCAGGGTCATCCACTGTAACAGGGGCCATCGACAGTCATCTTGACTTTTGTCTTACCTGTGGACTTTGGTGACTGGAAGAGAGAGTGAGGCTGGTGTCTTTATGTAACTTTGCCTCACTTAAATCCAATTCACTCATGAATCAAGACATCATCCATGATGCTATCGGTCCTCTTTAAAAATGAAGGATGAACAACAACCTGTCTGATAGCTCCTCTCCCCTTCACTCATCCTCCTTCCCACTCCTTAAATATGAGTGTCCCCCAAGGCTATGTCTCAGGCCCTCTTTTTTTCATTTTTGTTACACTCTTTCCCTCATGACTTTATCTATTCCCATGAGTTCAATTATTCCCTCTAGGCAGATGATCCCCAAATCTGTATGTTCAGCCTAAATGTCCTGCCAGCACCTCAAAATCAACATGGCCAAATTTGAATTCATCTTCTTCTCTAAACACATCCCTCCTCCCAACCTTCTTATTTCTCCTGAAGCCACCACTATCTTCCCAGTTTGAAACCTTAAAATCATGTTCCCCTTCCCTTAATCCCCACATCCAGGCAGTGACCAAGTCTTTCCAATTCCTAACCCTCTATAAGGCAGGATGACATGGGGTAGAGAGTGTTAGACCTGTGGCCAGGAAGACCTGGGTTCTAATACCATTTCTGACACTCAATATTTGTATGACTATGGGCAAATCAGGTAACCTTTTTGAGCCTCAGTGTCCTCAACTGTAAAATGGACATTAATACCACTTTATAATACCTACATTGTAGAGTGTTTATAAAAATTAGGTAAGATAATATTTACAAAGTGCTTTGCAAACTTTAAAGCATTACATAAATATATTAAATTCATTTATATCAGCAGTTTTCAAAGTGTGGTCCAAGGACTACTGAGGGTCCCTGGTACCCTTTCAGGGGGTCCTCAAGGTCAAAACTATTTTTGTAATAATATAAAGGAGTTTCAATTTCTAATACAGTAAATACCAATAGATAACTCACATAAACAAAAGCTCTTGGAGGGGTCCTTAATAATTTTTAAGAGTATAAAGGAATCCTGAAACCAAAAAGTTTTAGAACCACTCATTTACATAATATTGGAGAGGAGAGAGACTACAGGTAGAGAGATCACTGAAGATATTGTTGTAGTAGTCCAGGTGAGAGGTGACAAGGGCCTGAGCTAAAGTACTGGCAATGTTAGTAGACAAAAGATGGCAGATGGGAGTAATGTTATCGAGTTCAGCTGTTATTACTTAGGGAAAGGTCTAGATTCTGCACAGTTATGTGGCACATTGGAGAGAGTCAGGAAGACCTGAGTTCAAATCCTGCCTCAGACACTCATTAGCTGTGTGACCCTGGGCAAGTCATTTAATCCTGTTTGCCTCAGTTTCCTCATCTATAAAATGAGCCGGAGAAGGAAATGGCAAAACCACTTCAGTAGCTTTGCCAAGAAAACTCCCTGTGGGGTCATGAAGAGTTAGACAAGCCTGAAAAACGACAGAACAACTGGATTCTGCAATCTTTATTTGGGGAGGGGGTGTGGTAGAAACTCTCAGGATGTGAAATCTTTAGCAACCCATCTCTAATTTATAGTCCTAGAGAGTTTCCAGAATGGGGGAGGTGTTAACTTGCCATGGTCACACAGCTAGTATGGAGAGGTGGAATTGGGACCCAGGTCTCTACGACCCCAAGGCTAGCCCCCTATCCACCATGTTTCGCTGTCTCTCCAGCTATTATTGTTATTAATGGTGGTGGTGGTGTTTTTATTACCTCCACAACATTTCTTCCCTCTCTCCTCTCCATTAACACTTCCATTTCACTAGCTCAGCCCCTCATCACCTCTCACTGTATTGTAATGGTCTCTGCCTCCAGTTTCTCTCTTCTCTAATCCATCTTCCAAACAGCTACTAAACAATTATGCTAGGGCACAAGTCTTACTATCACGCCCCCCCCTGCTCAGAAACTTTCAGTAAGCATCCTGACTCCTAGGATACAATGCCTAACCCTTTGGCCCTTCACAATCTGACGTCAATCTGTGTCTCCAGCCTGGCTCTCCCCAAGCTTTGTGACTTTGGGGAATTAATTTAGCAATCTGAATCTCAGTCTGCTTTTCTAGAAAAGGAAAGGGTTGGAATCTGCTGATCCTGTTCTCACCTTTACCATTCTTTCGATTTCAAGAAGCAGGGGGTATTGGACCAGTAGAAAAGGACACACACACACACACACACACACACACACCCCTAAGCAAACTTTGTATCAGGGGCCTGATCACAGTCACCACCATGTCAACTAAATTTATACTTAAAATATCCCATCCTATTTCTGTATAACATTTCATGGATTTCATAGCACTTTCACATATTATTTTTTAATTTTCTATTTTTAATTTATGGAATAAAGATGATTGCACATGAAACTGCAAATCTACTATGCACAATTTGCTTTCTTTTCAAATATACAACAGATTTATCATGTCAATTTATTTTTTTTCCTTTTATTTTCTCCTCCCCCTACCCACCCTAGGGACGGCTACCATTAGACACACATATTGTTAATTATCTGATCTCACAACAATCCTATGAAGTAGGAGGGTATCTCTGTTTCCTCAATTAGGAAACTGAGGCTCAGCAAAGTTAAATGACTTGCCCAAGGTCACACAGTTAAGAGACAACTTCTGATTATCACTCACTTCCATTAGCTTGGTTTAGTATAGCCAGGGTAGGGTGAAATAGAATTACTACTTAGACATGAATCATTCCATTCTCTCTCCATCTCCTGGCACTTGCAGAACCTGGATAGAGTCCAGAATGAAAAAAAAAAGTGTAGGTTTTTTTTTTTCATTTGCTTGTATCTATTTTGGGGCTATGTGTATGGGTTTCTTTTGAACTATGTGTGTTTTGTGTGTGTGTGTGTGTGTGTGTGTGTGTGTGTGTGTGTGTACATGTAGATTTTTTAGTAAGAGTAAAAGGGAAAAGAAAAGTCAGGAGAAAGGAAGGAAATACAAATGGATGGGAAAATTCATAGGCTTATTGACGTAACTAGAAGGATTCTTAGAGGTCATCTTGTCCAACCCCCTCACTCTACAGATAAGGAAGCAGAAACCCAGCAAAGTGCAGCAAACTGCCCAAGGGCATAGAGATTGTAAAGGGCAGAGCTGGGGTTTGAACTCCAGGTCCCCTGACTCTTAAATCCACTGCCTTTTCCACTCTGCCCCCTCACTAACAATGGACTGCCATGGCCCTAGCTGAAGTTCTTGCTCCCTGTGTGTTGACTGAGCAGATGCCTCTTTTGTTAACAAAGCTTCTGGTCTCATCTTTCAATTGGACATTCCACCAGGGAACAAAAGAGCAAGTTGGATCAGGAAACCTTTTAATCTGAAAAGAGGTTAGGGTCTTTATCCATCAGGAGTGAAGAGACCTGGTAGACAGTTGTTGGGGATTCCAAAAAGATCCCCAAGATCAATGGAAAGATCTTCCTTCTTCTCTACTCCAAATGTTGTTGTTGTCATTGTTGCTCAGCATCCGACTCTTCGTTACCCCATTGGGAGTTTTCTTGGCAAAGATACTGGAGTGGTTTGCCATTTCCTTCTCTAGCTCATTATACAGATGAGAAAACTGAGGCAAACAGGATTAAATGATTTGCCCAGGGTCACATAGAGCTAGTAAGTATCAGAGGCCAAATTTTAACTCAGGCCTGACTCTAAATGCAGCCCACTTTCTACTACACCATGCTGTCTCTACTAGACTTCCCCCCATCCCCTGGAATGCCAGATTAAGAATATTCCTTTGCCAACTCTGCTTTATCTTTGGAGATGATTTTAGTAGTAGGGCAGAGGGGCACCAATCTACCAACTCAACATCTCAGCAAATAGCTTTGCAAAAAAAGACAAGGGTTAGGTGTTGTGGTACATACCTATGATCCCAGTTGCCTTGAACTGATGGATCTCTTGAGCTCAGGAGTTCTGAGCTGCCATGGGCAAATTGAATGTCTGTGCTAAGTTCAACATTAATATGGTGAACTCCCAGGAACAAGGAGTTATCAGGTTGCCCAAGAAGGGGGCAAACTGGACCAGATAGGAAACAGAGCAGGGCATAGCTGCTGTAATAATTAGTAATGGGACCAGGTCTGAGAGTAACCCCTGTTCTTCCAACATGGGCAAGACAGGGGGATTTGTTCAGTCATTTCAGTTGTGTTTGACTCTTTATAATCCCATTTTGGGGTTTTCTTGGCAGATACTGGAGTGGTTTGCCTTTTTTTCTTCTCCAACTCATTTTACAGATGAACTGAGGCAAACAGGGTTAAATGACTTGCTCAGGGTCACACAGCTAGTGTCTGAAGTTGGATTTGAACTCACGAAGTCATAAGTCTTCCTGACTCCAGACCTAGCACGCTATCCACTGTACCACCAGTCTTTAAAAAAAAAGACAAAGGAAAAAGGAGGTTTAAATCCCATCTTGGACACTTATTCTGTCACCACTGCCAAGTTGCTTAAACCCTCTGAGTCTTAGTTTTCCCATCTGTAAAACAGGGATAACAACATCAAAAGTACCTAATCTAATGGAGTTCTTGTGAGGATCAAGTGAAGAAATACACGTAAAGTGCTTTGTAAAATGGAGAGTCAGATAACTCTATATGACTCTAAATCTAGTTCTCTTTCTTCTACATCATCTCTCAAGACTATCACCTCACTGTCTCCTAGAGGAAATTGCACTTACCTTAGCTGATGGCTCTTTCTCCCATATCCTTCATCACCACTAGGAAAGGACAACAAGGCTAGGAAGTATACACCACATCTTCTAAGCCCCTCTCTACTCCTGCAAAAAAATACACCCACACACCTGGCTCAATGCCACAATGACTTTTCAGCCTTCTCTCAATCTGCCTTCTTCTAGCTGGCATTATCTAGCAAGCACATCAAGGTGACTTTACACTGTTTACATCAGCCACTAAGAAACTCTGCCCACCTTGCACACACAATTCCACCCCCAAGCCCTCATCAGGCTTATCAATTCATTTACCTTTCAGTTCTCCCTAACATAGAGAGCCAGGGGTGAGACATGTGAATGGGGTGCTCAGTCCAGAAGTAGCAGCACAAGCAAAGATTGGAAGGCATTTACATGTGTTTTATCTAAGGAGAATATATATATATATATATATATATATATATAATCTCACATATATACATATGCATATATGTATACACACACAATATACATATTACACACACACACACTCAGGAACAGACCTAAATAGCACTTTGTGTATCTAGTTCATTAATTATCTATCTTCCTAAGGCAGCAGATGAGGCATCAGGCATTTTGAGCTCTCCTTTTAATCACATTCATTTCACTGGACTGAAGGCATGTGGCAAAAGGATCACCTCTGGATCCTTTGTGCTCTGGCTTGGGTCAGGGGAAAATGGAATAGGAGTGGGAAGACTTATACAAACTGATGTAGAGTGAAAAGAGCAGAACCAGGAGAATAATGCATTCAATAATAGCAACATTGTAAAGACAAACAACTTTGAAAGACTTAGGAGCTCCAATCAATGCAATGACCAACCATGTTGCCAGAAGACCCATGATGAAGCATGTTATCCACCTCCTGACATAGAGAAGATAGAATGTGATAGAGGTGTTAGAAATGTAGAATGAAACATATATTTTTGGACATGATCAATGAGGATATTTGTTTTGCTCAACTATTAATGTTTATTATAAGGATTTCCTTTTTCTTTTTCACTTGGGGGAGGGAGTTAGGGGAAGCAGAAAAAAATTGTTAACTGAAATAATTTTAATTTATTTTAAAAGGAAAACAAAAGATAAAAATAGTTTAATTTTGTCAATAGTCCTTCATAGGAAGGGAAAGATGGCATTTCAAGATACTCATGCACAGAAAGATGCCTGCTTAGGTTAGTTCATAATCTCAGGATTGAAAGAGACCTTAAAGGTTATCTGGTCCAACAGGTTTACAGGCTTGTAAACCTGTTCACCAGCTGTCATACTAAGTTTTGCCACAGAACTTTGCCCAGAAGCTGGGCAAATGCCTTACGGTCCCTTGGGTCACAGTCCAGTGACTTAGAATGCGAGAAGGTACCAGGCAGTAGCAAAGAGAAATAACAAGGGCTAAAGCCTCAGGTTAAATTCCTAATTCAAAGCAAATATCCCAATTATAGGATCATAGGTTTGGAACTGGGAGAGAGACCATCAAACTGAACTCCCTCATTTTACATATGAAGAAACTGAGGCAAACAGGTGAAATGACCTGTCCAAGGTCACACAACTAGTAAGTTTCTGAAGCAGGATTCGAACTCAGGTCTTTCTGATTCTGAAACCAGTTTGCAGGTGTTTATTTTCTGCTGGGATATCCTTCTATCTATGAGGAAGTAGAGATCTAGGATCTAGGATCTCCACCTATCTAATTCCTGTCTATTTTCTAGGGATCCTCTCAATCTCTGCCACTCCAAAAACCCTTTCCTGATCCCTATAATCTCTCCTTACCCTGCATACTTGCCTGCTGCCCCCGCTATCTGTACTACTCAAGTAGCACCTGAGTACTGCTTTGTATCACTAATCAGCTTTCTTGTATACATGAAACTAGCTTCTTTGTATTCTCCATAGTACTTAGCATGACTCTATGTATACAGTAAGTCTCAATAAATATATATGTATAATATGTGTATATGTATGTAGAGAGACAGACAGAGAGAGAGAGAGAGAGAGAGAGAGAGAGAGAGAGAGAGAGAGAGAGA